>NW_022995376.1:9634958-10277776 GCF_004354385.1 Drosophila innubila
CGACAGGCGGACATGGACAGACCAGTTCCATCGATCTGCTTCAGTGCGTACTCCTTGCCGTCGCTGGGTAAAACAACGAAAATGTATCCCAATCTTCACTTGGAGCGACTTAATCCTCTTACCTGGTCTCCTTCCACTTGGCCTTGTACACATGTCCGTAGGTGCCGCGGCCCACTTTGCAGCCCTCGTAGTTGAACAAATCTTCTACCTTGGTACGCTCCATTTGCGTTTTCATCTTAAAATCGTAGTCCATTTTGCCAATTTCCTTTGCATTTGCGTCTGCGGCTTTTTTAACTCAGCTGTTTTCAACGATAACAATAGCAATTTTAGTGTTGGGCGTCGCAGCTAGGAATCACAGTTGCCAACTTGACTATTTTATAGCTAGATCTGGCTATTTTCAAAGTTCGTTTGCTAGAAAAATTTTAAAATAGCTATTAGCTGGAAATCTGGGTATTTTTATTATATTTTTAGCTGAGTTTTCTTTATATTTTAGTAAAACCTTCCAAAAGTGTCCACCAATTTCCAGCTATTGTTCCCTGCTAAAACTTGGCAGCAGTGGTTTGAAAGGCTGCCACCCGGTCCAAGGGCTGCAGCCCTGCAAAATTTCATGATCTGGCAGCTTGTACCAATTTAATTAAATTGCAAATTTGGTTGTACCCAAGAAAATTCACCTTTTATTTAATTTTTCTTTATATGAAATATAGAGTTTTAAAATTTTTCGCGTTATTTTTGTTTTGTTGGAATTTTGTCGATTTTTTAAATATATATTTTTTTTAGTTAAATTTGTAACTTCTCTCCCCTTGGGGTGACGAACTTCATAACAAATATTTTCCTTAATTTAGTCTAATTTTGAATTTAAATTTTCATCAAATTATTAATTTATTGCAAAGTTACTGTATTTTTAAAATTTGCATTAACCCAAATTTAAATTTTCACCGCGATAACAGTGACTGTTCACAGGAACTGTTGTCATACGATAACAGTTTAACCTGTTGCTAATATCGATAAGAACAGCTGTTTGAGAACAGCAATCAATTTGTGCAGCAGAATAAAAACAACGTGCGTTGAAATAACTTTGAAAAGCGCAACACTTAAACCATAAATTAAAATATCTAAAAATGGCTAAGCGAAATATACGAGCAAAGGCTAAAAGTGCTGTTGGAGCTGTCAAGCAGAAGACGCAGGAAGTGCAGGCGAAGCTGAAGAAAGCAGCGCGTCAGGAGGAAATGCTGCACAAGACCTTGACACCAAAGAAGACAACAACAAAAAAGGAAAAATCAGCACAAAAGCACACAAAATTATTAAAACGATTTGTGGAAATCAAAAAGGAAATCAAGGAGGAGAACGCACGCAAGAATCGACAGAAGACCAAGGTCATTGGCGATTTGCAGCCCCTGCGCGATGCTCTCCCCTCTTTGGGGGACATCTACAACCTGGTGAAGAGTCGGAAAAAGGAATCTGCGGAGGAGAGCGCAACGATAGTGCAAGAGACACTGAGTGCCAAGAAGAAGATCAAAAAGAAACGTACCGAATATGTAAACAAAGTAAAATCCTTTGAGAAAGTCATCAAGGATAAGAATTTCAAAAAGAATCCTCGAGAAGTGATTGGGAATCATTTGCGCAACAAGTATCAGGCAATGGATGAGGATGACGTCGAGTAGAATAATAAATAAATATAATCTAATAATCATATAAAAAAAGACTGTCTTTGCACTTTGATTTTATTTATTAAGAATTATCATTAATACATAATAATGTATATATGCATTATGTATAGCTTTATCATTTAACGATGCATATATAAATATTACACATAAGTATGTAAATTGTAAGCATTATAAAGTAAAAGGGGATTTTTAACAGAACGCAATTGGAGATAGAGTTTAGAGTAATATAAACTTGTTAGTGATTTTTCGGGGGTCATTCTATTCAATAAAGCAAGTGGAGAACTGTTATTTGTATTGTTTGATTAAATCTTGACGAGTCTACAGAATAGCTACTATTATCATAGCCATAGAGCATCAGAAACTCTGTTTTGGATCAGCTTGGTGTTGTTTTTCTTACAGTGTATTTATTTGCACAGACTGTGAATCCGTGTCGACAGTTTACTATATAGATACATATATGTATGTGTTATTGTTAGCATTAATGTTATGGCTCGATTTCTCGCATTTCGGGGAAAATCAGCTTATTTCTTTCATTATACCAGTGAGATCATTAAAATATTATTATTTTTATGCTCATTTCAAGTCGCTCTACACGAATTCTCCAGTTGCATTAACAGCAAAGATTAACATAGTATTTATTAAAGTTATTTTTATAAGTTTCTTCAAATGGCATTTTTCTGATTTATGTAAGTTTGTAAATTAGCTGTACATAATTTTATATGTATTTGATATAATTTAGGTGTGTATGGCTGTCAGTTTACGGCGATAAATGGACATTTAAACATAATCAGGGATTTTAACTAGGTTAATTAATGTCTGTCTTACATTATTAATTATATCGCATCTGTTTACGTTAGCTTCAGTAAAACCTTCATGTGAAGGACAAAGTTTTGCAATATAAAGCTTAAAACTCGACTAAAGTTAGGTTACAATTACAACCTACCGCGTTACAGTGTTACATTGTTATCGTGAATCGTGATTGTTTATATATGTACGTTCATGTGGGAGGGTTGGGTAGGGTCATCTTGTTTTATAGATAGAAAATATATATTTATATATTAACTATGTCTAGTTTTTGCACATTTATGAGTTAGAAACAACAAACTTAAGCTAATTTCAAAATTCTGCACTACGTGAATTTAACGATCCATTTACTTATTCAGCAGAAACATTAATAAACTGCAGGAGAGAAAGAGAATCGAAAGATTAGACATTGCTTGGAGAAAGGAGAGTTTTATACGCACCGGAAATTAATGCCCTTGTTTGCCAACATTCTATTACACTCGCTAGATCCGGTGGAACCAGTTCCATCTGGCAAGGGCAGCACATAGTAATCGCTTTCAGTGCTCTAAAAAATACAAATCATAATTATTTGGTTTGGTATAAGATAGTGTGCTTAAGCTGTACCGTTTCTGTGAATTCGTGTTTGTAAATCTGTGTAGAGACTTTCATGTCCGAGAAGGGACCCTTGAGCGCAAAGAAATGTATGCTCATGGGTGTGCTGGTCTTGGTTTTCAGTATGAGCTGATAGGTAATGGTTCGCTCATTCGATTGATGAGGATCGCGTTGGCTGTTGTTAATGCGGGCCTTGACCACCCATTGTTGATTGAAGGCCGAGAAGCGTGCCGTCTCATAGAACAGCTTATGGACATACTCATCTGTGCGATACGGTTTCATTTGCAGATCTATAATGAAGTTGAGATGGATAAGTACAAGTATAACAATCTTCGAACAAAAACTAAACTGTTTACCATTGAAGATGATTTTCTCGTAGCTAAGCAAATCAATCAAGGTGTTAAACATTTTCTTTTCCTCCTTGATCTTGACATCGTGCGCCTCCAGGGCGGCCATTACCTCATAGCCAGATTTCTGAGGATGTAGACAATTGCGTTCATGTTCGGTGGCTAAAAAAGAAGTTAAGATTAGTATTATTTTATATAGAATGTAACAATACTCACTCTCATGGTAGGGACCACGCCATTGACAGCCAATGCGATGATATTTGCATTTCGTGGGTCGCTCCTGGCACTCGTGTTGTTCATGACGCTCCAGCGATTTGTAAGGAAACTCCTTGTTGCAAAACTGTCAAGGATAAGAGAAATCAGGGATAAGTTGATGTAAATTTACTGACATATTTAATGGAAATCACCTGACACTCGCTAGGGAGTTCGGAAGCTGCCTTTTCCACGGCCAGATTACGGGAAGCTGTACTCTTTGATATTTCCACACGGCAATTGGGGCATGTGGCAATCTGATCCCGCAGGCTGCATTATGAACACAATGATAAAAGAATCAAAAAATAAAAAGAAAGAGAGAAACGAAAGTTATTGAATTGTTTTTAAGGTGTAAAAAATGTTTGCTCAAATCACAGTAAATAATTTTTCATGTCGTTTAATTTTCGCTTTTGAGTTTCATACCGTCCGTCCGCCAGGAGGTGGGTGAAGCAGGCGGCGCACATCAGATGACCCATTTGGCACTGCAATTAAAAAGAGCAGAGTGGAAAAAACAGGTGTTTTAGTGCGGGCGCAAGTCAAACGAATTTGTTAGCGAATTATATGTATAGTTAAATAATTAATTATGTAGTAGAAACTAAATAAAAAAATGTGGAATACAAATAAACCTGCAATTAAAGAAAAAAGAAGAAAAAGTTGCTATTAGTCAAAATACGCCTTTTGCAAAGTTGAGAATGTTGGTTGGTATGAGGAAATTTCATGAAATTGGATGGAATCATTTATGTATTTGTGGGTGAACGGAGGACAAGGAGAATGTTGTTGTTGTGAAATAGGAAATTCTGGAGTTAAGGTGCTAATTTATCTGAAATGGATGGAAAGGCTGTGGTCGTGTAGTTGTGTGTGTAGCTTTGGTGATTAGTTCCTGTGGGTTCTTCAATAACTTTTTTGGTAAATAAAAACGCTTATTTTGTATTTAGTTTTGAATTAATCAATTTGCATTGCCTGCAAAATTTATTGATATCAGTTTCTTTCAGGTTCATAATTCACTATTTGTACAATTCAAAGATATTTCAACAGTTTACATCTACTGCCTCATTAATAAAATTGGGTTTAATTACTTAGCAATAATAGTTAATGATTACAATACTAGTGTCTGTGTGTTTTCGTGTTTGAGTGTATGTGTGTGCTTACAAAAGTTAGCTAAATTGGTAAAAAGTTTTGATTTCAATGTAGTATTTAATTGACTTAACTAGATTAATCATTATAGAGAGAGATAGAGATAGTTAAGATAGATCGAGAAAGTTAGAGTCATAGGCTGGATGGAGTATGTAATGCACTCCATGATTAAAATCATAAAATAAGTTGAGAACTTTTTGTTTATTTTTTTTCACAGCCAATTGTTGAAAATAATAATTAAAATTTATGCATGTTGCTTTATGTATGATTATAATACAGATGATAACAATTTTCAGGGTTGAAAATAGTTTTTCCAGTCAATTGAAAGATAAGCCGAAAGAAAGGTCAAGTCTGGACTGTCCGGCTGGTAATTTTCATTAATGTTTTTCCATTTCTTTTTTTTTTGTATTTTTGCAAAGAATGCGGGTGACGCGTCGCTTCGTTAATTATCGTCGCCGAAGCGTGATAAAAATGCATTTTCGGGCTGCGGGGCTAATGTTGGTTTTGTATCTTTTGCCTGCATTTCGAAAATTTCTATTTACGGAGTGACATGTGCGATATGCCCAATACATACATACACATGTGTGCGTGTGTATATATAAGTAAATATGTCCCTATTCCAAAGATAAGAGCACGTCTGTTATTTGTTGTCAGGCATCTCAGGCAATTTTTAGACAGAAATGTATCTGTATCTGTGTAGATGCATGTATATCTGTGAGTTGGACAACATACTCAATGCACCCCAAATCCCATTCCCATTCCCAGTTCCATTCTCTTTCAAGTTGAATGAACTTCTCTAGCATTTAACATTAGGCAACACTGCAAGCGCTATTTATGACCTACAATAAGCGCTAGGCAGCTGCGACAATTGTTTAAAACAAACCTCACCTCTTAAAAAAAAATACAAAAAATTGTGAACTTGTTTTTACTCTCTTTGTCGCTCGTTTCGTTTGCTTTTATGCTCCCCATTTCTGATACGCTCACGCGGTAGACATAACAAAACCCAGCTGATGATGTTTTGGTAGATATGCACACACACACATATGTGCTTGTGTTAGTAGCGCTGTCAAAGAGAAGCAGGCAAAAGAAAGAACAGTGGCTGGTGGATACAAGACAGATAACACAACAAGAACCACAACAGCGTCGTATCTTAGGTAAAAGGAATAAACACAAACACACTAGAGTTTACAGGTTTCAGGTATTGGCCCAAACTGGTAAAACGAGTTTGCCTTAGAGATTACAGTTCGCTGCAAATCACAACAATAACAACAACTACAACAACCTGTGCATAACAAATCTTAAGTGCTGCCCTTGCACACATACATACATACTTACTAATAACCATGCCAATCAATGCCAATTAAATGCGACGGAAAACTTTCAAAGTGCGTAGTATTTTTTTTGTGTCTCTCTCTCGATTTTCATTTTGGGCCCCATTGGTTTTTCCGTTGCCCTCAAACAGCTGACCACGCGCTGCCTGTGCGAGTGCGAGCGGGACAATACGATTGTTGACACTGACATAGCAGGGGAGAGAACAACTGACAGCAAAAGCAAAACAATAACAGAGAGCGTGGTCCAACGAGAGTGGAAAAGAACCCATGTATGTGTGTATGTGTGTGTGTAGAGATATGTATGCAATTGCAAAATTAATCATTTACTTTGGTTAATTCATATATGTATGTTCATATGTACATACATACATATATATTTATTTAATATAAATATGTAAGCTTAATACAATATTGAGGATGGGTCAATGCTATGACGCAGTTACATATATTTAACTATGTAAGTAGAATGGTGTGTATGTGTGTGACTGCCTGTTAGAGAGACTAAACATGAGCCACAGAAAGAGAGAGAAAGAAAGAAAGTCAAACACAACGCAGCACTATTGGAAAAGGCAATAGATGCGAAGAAGGCTTTAAAAGAAATCAACAAGAATAAAGATACATGTACATATGTTTATGATTTATTGTATATATGTATTACGTAAAGTGTTGATTGTTTATAAATTGGCTCAATAATTTATTAAATTGACAAATAAAGCTGCCAACTAAAAAGCAACCAAATTGATGACGAACGTATGCATCAATGAATGATAGAAGAAAAAATTGTATCCACACAAACAAACACATGAACGAATGGCTGAATAAGGCTTAAAAGCGAATTGAATGAAAGAGGAAATGACAGACGGGCAGACAGACAATTGGACGTGTGTGTGTGTGTGTGAGTGAACAAAGCAAACAAACACTGACGTTGCGTTGTTAGCATATTTTTATTTTATTTTTTTTGATTGCGGGCGGGGCAAATCGAGGGTAGCGGTAATGACAACGACGGCGCCGCTGCGGAGGTCGCACGGGCGAACTGCTAAAAATAGGCCACGAACAGAAAAGAACACATAACGGCTCCCATTTTAGTATATGTAAATAACGCATCTCTGTGAGGCATTTGCAGTTTTCCCAAGATACAGATACAAACGCATACATATACGTACATATTTACTTGTATGTACATACATATGTACGCATATTTAGTAAGGAATGCAGGTCGCATTTTGAAACTTATGACGCAACAGTGGAAAAACGCCAGCAATTTGAGCTGTTAAAAAAAAAAAGAAAATGTAACTGCGCAGATAGTTGCATGGTTGGGGGTCAGTGGGGTGAGAGAGCATCGGAAATAAAGCAGGGTTGCTTTGGTTTTGGTTTGCACGCCTAAAACGCAATAGAAGTGCAGCAGCATTAAGAGAGAACTGCATGCTACATATGTAATGCCAGTGTGTGCGAGAGAGTGCGCTATATTTGTCTCTACATACTTACAAATACGATCGCGGGGTGGGAGGGAGCTAAAGGGTGGTAGGTGCCGCAAGTGCCTGGCATTGTCATATTTTCAAGGCAAACGCAACGGGCATTCGCAAACGTAACCATAGAAAAGAAACAAAATTGTTTTTTTTTTGTGTTCCTTTTGCTGTTCTGCTTTGGGGCGCCCGCTCTCTCGCTCGCTCACTCGCTCTGGCGAGGCCAGCTGTGTGCGCTGCGCTTAAGGGGAAGGCAGTGGTGCGCGGTGCGGGGAGTGGCTGCTGCTTACAGCTGAGTTTGCGTTTTGCTTTTGCTCCATTTGTTTTGTATACAGAGAATTATCACAAATACACACGCACGTACAAGAGAGCGCACGTATGTACGTGTGTACATACAAAACACATACATACGTTTGCGTCTTTGTGCACATACTTTAAATTTATTTAAAAGAAATCAAAGTCAAAACAATTCCGTCTGCATGCTGCAATAAACTCACCTGATACATGGCCGTTTTGGGCAGATCCAGACAAACGGCACAGCAAAGAGCAGTCGAGATGCGATAGGCGAGCTTCTCGTTTGTTCCGCTTCCAGTTCCAGCTGGTCCACCGCCCCCGCCGCCCGACAACGAGCTTGACGAGGAGGAAGCTGCATTTGGATCAAGCATTTGCTTTTTAGCTGGCGGCTCGCCACTGCTCTGCGTATCTAACGGTACGCTTCCCACCGACATGCTGCTGCCCCCGACCCCGCCCCCTGCCGATGAGGTTGAGGCCTGCATTTGCAGTTGCATTGTGGTCACCTGGTTGTCGCCCAGCATTGGAAGTGTGGACGAGGGTGGCTGCTGCACCGCTGAACTAGAAGATTCTACAGTGGACATATTGTCTATTTGCCTGTTCTCCCTAATTATGTATATTTTCTTCTTCGCTTCTTCTTTTGTCAATATTTCCAATTCGGTTAAAATGAAAATGTTGCTCTTTTCCTCAGCTTACATACATATACACGCACACATACACTAATACCAGCAGCAGAAATTCACTGCACTTTTCTGATTTTTGTATTCTCACAACTTTCTTTGCTCTCCACTCCCACTTTTTCCAAACTAACTTTCCGTGAAACGTCTGCTCGCTTTGAAAGTTACAGCTATATTGAAAACGAAAGAGAGATGACAGACAATCAAGAAAATGAGAGAAGTTTTTCAAAATCATAACAGAATGTTATTGATACAGATGCATTTACAGAACTGTTAACAAATACAATTCTAGTGCACATGTTGCTTCCTGCAAAAACATAGGTTTTCATGAAAACTGTTCACAATAATGACAATTTAATTAAATTTTGTTAGACACACTATTTAAAAGTTTTTTTGGGATGGCAACTTTCAATAGACCAGCAGCTCTTTATTTGAATTCATAACGCGATGCATCTCGTTTTCATACCGAAAGCTTATGCTATACCCAAATGGTAATGTTATCAAAGTAGTTAGAAATCAGCTGTTTTTGTTTTGATTTTATACCACATTTTTTAAATAAGTATATATATGTGAAATTCGTGCTAACTACATTAATTTTAATGTTTAAAAGTCCTCTCCCGCCAATAAAGATATTTTATTCAAAAGTCTCAGTTTGTTTAATATGTAAACATTAATTTATTGCCTATAAAAGAGCACTTATGTAATCCATTATTTACAAGTACGGCCGGTCCATTGGCGTCTTTTTGGCCTTCTTGTCGCGAGCTCGTGGGAACCAACGATGCTTTGTGGTGTGCGTTAACTTCATTAGCTCCTGGCGCGCTACCTCTGGATGCTTGTTTTTAAATGCACTCATAGCCGACTGAAGTGCCGTCTCTTTTATAACATCTGAAGATTGCTTCTCAACGAACTGTGGCAGCGGCTTTGTATGCTCGTATGGAAACGGAGTGTCTGGATGCCAGGCAACAATAGTTTTACCATTTTTGGTCACTGCAATGCTATCCACAAGGCTCTTGCCACCCACTGCATTCTTGTTCACAGCATTTTTAGTCAAGTTTGTTGAAAATAAACGGCAGGTCGAAAATAAACGTGCCGACATTTTTACAAATAATGTAGGAGTAGTGCTGCCAACTTGTTCAAATCAGTTTTCGAAGGTGCCACTTGATCAAATTAACTGTAAGTTTTTCTGCCAGGTGGCAGCGTCGAACAAGACTGAACCAGCTGTAAAATTGAGCAAAAGAATTTACGCGCAAACAATTTTTATTAATATCATTAAAGCAATTTAAAGTACACAACTATTTCGATAAATATAGTAAACTATCAACTACGTGAATAGACATCGATGCACAAAAGCTGAGACAGCAAATGTGTTTGCTTGGTAAGTGAATTTTCTCACGCTTGTTTTGCATTTAGTAACATTTCTATTAATTATAAACTAGCTAAAAAGCAAAGAACTAAGAATAAAGACAATATGAGTGGACGTGGACGCACACAGCGTAATAAACGCAGCTTACCCATTAAAAATAATAATATGCTATCTGATGATTCGGACGATCCGCTATCGATTGATGGAAGTGTTTTAGTGAAGAACGAAGTTTGTCCCGATATTATCTTGACAACCGAAAATGTGGAGGCATTTGGAATGGTTGACGGCCAGGATTTGATTGCGGAACATCAACGCATGATGTACAACACGGACATAGCAGCAAGTGCTCATGACCAACGCAACATTGTCGAACGCCTTGACAGCTTGGAGCGTAAAGTGGACTTCTTGCTAAATGTGAACTCCAAGATCCTAGCACGTGTTGATAAAATCTGTGAGGATATGCAGGGAGGAGTGGAGCAGATAAATGAATTTCCCATACAGGATGTACAAGGATTGGAAGAAATTGAGCAAAAGATCGCATGCAGCCGAAAAAAATATGTAAGTTATAATATATTATTCATAATAGAACTATCTCACTCATTATTACGATTAATATCTAATTTACTTTATTAATTACAGGTCGAATTGTTTAAGACTATTCTATACCCACATGGTCTTGCTAAACACATTGAGCGCATCTTTACAACAAGTTTGGTAATGAAAATGAATTACTCTGGAGTCAGTGACAAAATTGGATTAAACAACTATAATAATTTGAACATGGCTTTATTTGGTAATAGTTACTTGTTTAATTAATTTTTATTTTTTTTAAATGCATTTGCTTTTTAACAGAATCTCAAAGAAGGGAAGGCTTTACAATCAATGATCACATGAAGATTGTTCGTGAGGCTTTTGTGAAGGCCAAAAATCGGGTCTATAAGGCCGCATCTGTAAAAAAGAGGGAACGACGAGAAGGAAGAAGCAAAAGTTCGAGTAATAGCAAAAACCACCTCTTTAAAAGAAAAAAAATTGAAATAGAATAGGCAATAGACCCTTATGCTACTTAATCTTATAAAAGAACTGTAATTAGTTATAAAATATATATTTAAGTCATTTTGATTCTTCAATCGTAGAAAACGAATATTGATGGCACTATCAATATATCGGATATTTAATTTCGAGTACAGCATACAATTTTGCATTAATTTACATAAATTTACGTTAAATTTGCACCATTTATTAAAAGAGTAACTTTTCATTAAATTATAACTCATCTTTAACCAATTTCGTACCAATTTAATAAAAATTGCGCGCCATGTAATTATATACACTGAAAATACCTCTCTGTTAAATAACAGCATGTTAACGTAATTTCTTATCGACTGTTTTGGTTTACATGACACAGTGTTGGGGAAGCCCACAGTAGGCGGCAATCACTGTTGCCAATTTAGCCATTTTATAGCTGGTTCTCGCTATACAAATTTGAAAATTGCTGTTTTGCTATAAGTATTTAAGTATCTTTTGGCAATTTTTTTAAATTCCGTTTTAGGCTCTAATTTATTTGCTTTATTTTATGGTGCTTAAAATTTGCATGCTTCTCAAATGTGTGTCAAATGTCAAAAAATCATATAATTAATATTCTTCCCTCACAACAGCCTGTTTGCCCAAAGGCATTTGGTAAATTAAACATTTTGGCTATATCTCTGCTCTTCTTAAGCTGCTTTCATTTTTCTACGCCACTTGTCTGCCGGGTCTACGTTATCCATCCCTTAGCTCGCTGCTAATATTTTATTGAGTGCTTCAAATTTATTTTGAATAAACAGAAAACGTCGCCGGCTTTTGGTCGTAGTCATAGCAGCGTATCGCCCTCATCTCTGTGGATGATGTTTCTGCTTGTGCAAAACAAATGCTGCCAATTTCACACTTCTCCCTCTGCCACACAGCAAGAAAAAAATTCATTGTTTGCCTGCGGCGAATGTTTGTTTATGTATTCGGCTTTTTTTTTTCCTTTGGTATGTGATATCAACAGCCTCATCAGCCTACATCACTTCAGCTGGCAGCAATGTGTGTGCTATGGTATTAAAGTTATAATCTATTTTGATTTTTATTTTTATTTAATTTGCATTCCGGACCGCAATTAATTAAGTTTGCGAATCAACGAATAAAAACCAAAAGGAATTTATTGAGGCATTGGGCAGGATTAAGAAAACAAAACAAATATCTGTCATTCGCCTGTCGATGTCGTCCGTTATGGCCCATAAAAATGGCACAAAAACAAAAACCAAAGTACGGAATACACTGACACGTTGAAATGTTGCAAATACATTGCGTATACGCACGGTTATCGCTCATACATACATTTCCATCGCAAATTTATTATACAAAAACGCTACGGGGCAAAACTATGTATATCCATGCCAGCGCCACGCCCACCTTTTGGCCATTTCATAACGCCCTCATTGTGGGTGGCGATAATAAAAGGCGGCAGCATTGCTGCAAATTGTCCCCCATTTGTTTCGTCTGATAATGTCTCAATAAAATCTGTAAGGCATGCATAGGTGTTCACGTGTGTGCGTCTCTCTCTCTGCCTCTCTCCTTCTCACTCTTTCTTTCTCTTTCTCTGTGTGTATAAGCATGTTTTAGGTGTGCGTTATTGCCAATACGAACGCCACCTAACTGTGCTTTGGGCCTCTGTAACGAAACTATTTTGTAATTACCAATGTTGTTAAATTTAACGACAAGTGTCCTTTGTGTTCCGTTGAATCTCTTGGTCCTTATTCTTTTTCATGCTGCGTATATCCTTTGTGCAGTGCATTTACTTTACAACCAGAGCAAAGCCAGCTGTTTAATTAAATAGTTTTCATTCATTTATGATTAAAACAGCATTTGTCTTTAATTACTTCGCTGGAAAAAAGGAGGAAAAAAAATTATTTTTAGTTGCCCACATTCCCAATTTTAGTTTCGCAAAAAATTTAAACAAGTTCCTTACTTGTAAAGTGTGAAAAAGAACTATGAAAAAAATAATCAAACAAGCGAAACTGAATGTTGGCAGAACAGAAACAAATATTTTGCTTTTAAAGAAACTATCTATCTTGCTTTTAGTTTTACTCAGGATTCGAACAATTTTTGTAAATTTATAATTTGAATAATTTATTCTTCTTTTTAGATTGAGCTCGGAAAATATTATGCAAAATCACTTTGGGTGAATATGTTTTTTGGAACTCTCCATTTGCATATTATCTTACCCAACATGATGTCCACTGTCCACAAACGACAAGTCGTATCCAAGGTTGTCACTAGGCAATTATGCAACCAAGTGCAAACCGTTTTCCGCACTTTCTTGTCATAAATAAAGTTTTAATTGTCATGCTTTTTGATCTACAAGTAAAGACAACGTTTGGCCGACATAGATTGTAATTATAGATAGATATAGAGAAAATCTGGATTTATTACTTAAATCAAATATTGATTTTAAGAGAAACGCACGTTGTCTTATGGTGCGTATGATAAATTTTTCATTAAAAACCAAGTTATATAGCCAGTGGAAACTACGTGACTTGTTTATTATCTTACGTAGTCCTTTTTAATCGAAACGTATAAATTGAAAGCTAATCAATTTATGGCTTCGCACGCCGCAAATTGCCGAATGAATCTCTTGTCGAAATGTAAGCAGAAACAGAAGTAGTAAAAACATCTAAAAACAGAAGTAACCAACAAATTACGTATATACATTCCAGTAGACGGCAATGTTGTGTCTCCTTTTCAATTTCGATAAAGAGCTGTGTCGATTTGCACGCCTAAGGCCCCATTCAAATCATGGACAAACTCCCCACATGGCCGTAATACTCAATCGAATGTGTAAAATTTCCCTTTTCAAAGCTGAATTAAATTCCAATACGCACGCACAACACACATACCACAACACACAACACACACCACGCAAACACATGCCCTACACATATGTATATATGCCCATTTATCTATATGTAGATATATCGCGTTCGAGTACGAGTATCTAAACCTCTTCAATCGTGCGTACAGTGGGCTACCTTTGAATGTACAAAAACCTTTTGTTCTCATTTTGCATTTTAATTGGATTTTATAATTGTATTTGCTTGTCCTACAAATGGGAAAATTGCCAAATCTGTCCAAACTTTTCATATATGGTTATGAATTGTTATAAATTAAGAACAGTTTTCTTGACTATTTCTGTGTTCTGAAACTGTTTTTCTTACTGAGCATCAATTAATCACTGCGGACGGCAGTTCGCGTTAGTGACGAAAGCAGCACGAAGGGTGCGAAAGGCGACTAACTATATATACAGCTAAGTTGGAAAATTTGCTACGACTGTCCGATCAGATCGAGTTATATACCGATCGACAGGTTTAGTTCAAACTTACAAAATGGCGTACTAAAACTTTTTCTAACCAACCTGGGTCATGAGATACGGGGGTGTAAGTGGGAGGGGAAAAATTTTGATAATTGCAGCTTATGGGGCCGTTGGGGCTTTTTGATAAAATTTTTTATTTTTTAAAAATTCTACTTAAAAATACGCGTCGATTGATACCTCAATCACCCAAATCCGATAACTGGTTCAAAAGATAATTAAATTTGAAAATTTTAGTGGACTTCTCAAAATGAAATGAAAAGTCAGTTTGTTTGTCTGTTTGTCTGTTTGTCTGTTTGTCTGTTTGCATCAAAGCGCTAAAGAAGCTTAAATGTAATGATGGGGATTGATTCCTTTTCAAAAATCTAGAAATGTTTGTTCTACGACTTTTTCAATTTCCCGCTAGTTTAGCGGGAAAACGCTAAATCCCGCCAAAATTGAAACCTCAACAGTTTCCAAACCATAGAAGCTACAGATATGTTCTATATATCATTAGAAAGGTGTGTTTGAGGGCTTTTAGGCGTACCTTTAAACTTTTTTTCTAAAGTACTCAGGTAACATTTTACAGGTGAAATCAAGTTTTTTAGCTTACATTTTGGCGATTTCTGACAAAACGGCTCTAACGATTTTTGTTAAATTTTAATATGTTGTAATACGTACAATTTCGCGTTTTTTGGTATATGAAACATAAATTTTGGTTGAGGGGTTCGGAAGATATTACCTGTTAAGTGAATAAATACATTTATCTATCGGTCGAAAATCACGTTTTAGTACGAAAAACTTTTTGGTTTTATGAGATATCTCAAAATGATACAATATGCATTTAACTTGGTTTTTTATATTCTGACCAAAGTTGGTTAAAATCGGACCTCTATATCATATAGCTGTCATAGGACCGATCGGGTAAAAATTAGGTTTTAGTATGAAAAACTTTTTTGCTTAATGAGAAATCTTAACCAAACTAATACAATATGCATTTAACTTGGTTTTATATGTCCTGACCAAAGTTGGTTCAAATCGGACCACTATATCATATAGCTGTCATAGGACCGATCGGTCCAATATTAAGTCTTAGTATGAAAAACTTTTTTATTTTACTAGATATCGTAACCAAACTAATAGAATATGCATTTATTTAAGACTTATATATCCTGAACAAAGTTGGTTCTAATCGGAACCACTATATCATATAGTTGTCATAGGACCGATCGGGTGAAATCCAAGTCTTAGTATGAAAAACTTTTTTTTTCATAGTAAGTACGAGGTCTCCGACAGTATAGTATGCTCAGCTGTAGCAACGCGAGCAAAGCGAGCAGGGGGCGGGGCCCTCTAGTTTTTCTTTATAATTAAAGAAAAAAAATTTTTTAAATATGAAATACGTTCAACAACTAAATTTTATATTTTACTTTTGCCTGCATTAATGATAAAGTTACAATGTCAAAAGCGAAAGCAATTGCAAAATTTCTGATATCACAAAAAAATTCTAAACGAGGTAAATTAGTAGCAATTTTAGACAAAATTTTGATATCTTTTTAGACGAACAAAATTCAGTTTAATCTAAAATTTTAAATAAAATATAATTAATATAAAAAACGAAAATTGGCATTCGGCACTGCGAAAAAGTTATTTTTATGTACAAAGAAGATCACCCTTTTACTCACAGTGCCGCATGCCAATTTTCGTTTTTTTATATTAATTTATATTTTTATTTAAAATTTTTAGATTAAACTGAATTTTGTTCGTCACAAAATTGGATATCAGAAATTTTGGGTCTAGAAATTGCTTTCGTCACTAGACTTTTACCTCGTTTAGAGGTTTTTTTTGTGGGATATATAATAATAATTAATATTGTTATTTTAAAAATTAATTCATTTCATTAGTTTAATTTTTCAAAAGCAATTAAATTATTTTATTTAGTTATTTTAGCCCTTCGTTTACCCTTCAATTTTAAAATTAATTTTTTAAATAATCATTGAAACAATTTATCAAATACATATTTAAAAGCTTATTTACTGTTTGTGACCACTGTGGCTGGTTTGTTTTTTGCAACGTTCAATTTGAATGTCTTTCCCTTCTAATTTCCTTTATCGAATTTACGATTTGTTGGCCATGTCATCAGCTCAACTCAGATATGTATATGTATGTATAACAACAGCAACGCAAATATGTTTTCTCTGGCTTTGCTTCACATTTGCCTCAAACTGATTTTCCTTGGCAAAAACGATTTGTGTGGCTCTCAAGGGTTCTGACAAATGTCGCTACATAACAAATGTTGCATAAATCCACAAAAATGCCCAAAAACTACCAAAAACTAAAGAAAGAGAATAGAGAAAAATGTCAACGCATTGGTTGTTTGGCCGCATAACCTTTACTGGCCTTGACATTGGCGCCATTTTCCATTTTTGTCCCACGCACTTCTGACATTTTGAAAAGCGCCGTTGCAGTCTCTGCACATTTCCCTTAGCCTGGCGAGCTGTGAAAACAGAGCCAGCTAAATGCAGTTGCTAAGTTGTTTTAGCCAATAATACAAAAAGTACTTCAACCGTAAACTGGAACCCTTTCCCCAACTCTCTTTCTGTTTTCACCTTTTCCATTTCTCGCGCAACAATAACAACTCCCACACAGACAACAATAATAATAATAAAGACTTGGCAACCACGTAAATGGTCACGTATTGTGTGAAAAATTGTGTATCTTTGGGGTGTATGATTTTGTATGAGTGTGTGTGAGTTTCTGTGTGTTTGTGTGTGAGGGTAAAGTCAACTCAGTTTGTAAAACTTGCAGTTGGCATTAAAGTTTAAGAAATTTCTAATCCTTAAAACAACTGGTAGCATAATAATTAAGTATTAGCCATAAACATAGTTAAAAACTACGACTATGCCAAAAAGGAATTTCTACAGCATCTGTGCTTCTAATTCCCAAGCGGTTCAAACGTGTATTTACTTAAAGTTCAGGCAGATGTTTATTAAAGTTGAGTGTATATAATCGCATTGCTTAGCTGATTTCACCTATACTGATATAATGATTAGTTAGGCTGTAATTATAATACGACTGAAAGGGGCAAAATATAGCTACTAATCAGCATTAAGAGACAATACATAAGCTAAGTCTATAGTCTGAAAATTGTTAGATAATTTTCTCATTAGTCTTCATAATTTCAAAGCACATTTTCATTAAAATTGCCAGCTGCAAACATCAATTAGTCAGATATTCTATTCGCACGAACTATGATTACGTTAAAAGCAGGATCCAATGGGAGTGAACATCAATAGGACCCACAAAGTCCTCTTCTGATGAAATTTTGAATCCTCAACCTCGTTCATTTCCACTTTTCGACATTTAATCCCTCTGGAGTGTATAGACAGCTGCACTTGCATAAGACTGCCAGAAGCTGCTCTGTGGCAAATCGTAGAGTATCTACAAAAGCAATCTCGACTATCAGCTACTTTCTAGAGTCTGTAACAATTGAATAAGTCACTGTGAAATTCATTTGAAATTGTATGATTTGCTAGTATTTCAAATGACATAAGTTCATATGAAATGTTCTTACGTTTCATGTTGCTAAATGAATTTCTTGCTTCAATTTTGCGTTCCATCACAGGAAAATGGTTCATAATTCAAGAGAAATGTTCAGCAATGCACAAATTCTCGCAGCCACACACACACACACTCGCACTAGCACTCATTTCTACATTCATACTCATTCCTACATTCATAATCACACTGCATAGCTTTTAGTTCTCTGTACTTGAAATTCGTTGCTTGTGGCGTGTGGAATTTCGCTGCTGGTGTATTAGCTGTACTTTAATACCCTGTTCTCGTATAAAATATGTGTTACAGACTGTTGCAAATATATGTTACCGGAAAAAAGGGACCCTATAAAGTATATACACTAGAGTGGGTAAATTTTTCTCGCGACAAAGCGGTTCTGAAAATTGTAAGCTACATTGAATTCTAAGAAGAATTGCCCAAAATACCATGGGTCTAAAATCAATATAGAGCTTCCACTTTTTTAGGAGAAGGAAATTAAATTCTTATTATTATGTAAGAATGTGGAATGTAAGTATATATCGGGTATATTGAAGTCAAACAAACTCTACTAGTTTGCTTTCTCTTCTTTGGATTTTTTTTATGGTTGTTTGCATTTTGTGTGTGGTTTCCTAAGTAAGTTGACTTTAAGTTGCACGTCTGTTGCCACTTTTGGGCCAAACTAAAAATAGCTCTCTCAATAGATCTGAGATATGATTTTGAGTATATGCAAATTTGACTTTCATATACGTAAACGTCTCGTTGCTATACACACTAGGACTTATGCAAAGGAGGGAAAAAAGGATCCAACGATTTGGCTGCCTGTGCTTTTGGCAATTTGGTAATAAGAAATCTGCTGGTTGGTTGCATGCCACAACAGAAATGTGGCTAACGGTTTTGGCTTTACAAGTTTGGTCAGACCACCCGAATTTCGAGGGAGTTGCCATCACGTTGAATCAACTAAGCTGATTGACTTTAGCGCAGCGCTGTCTCCACTCAATGAGAGTTGCAAAGTAGCAACAAAAACAACAACAATGACAGTGTCAATGACTTGACCACTAAGTCTTGGACATGGCTAATGGACGGGACGGTGGTTTGACGAAAAGCTGCGCTTAAGTCAATTTCGTTTTTGCTCATTTCCTGAAAAACAGCTCAAGCAATGCACAGGGGAGACTTTTAAGGAGCTGACTCAAAGGGGAAGAGGGGGAAAGGTAGCGGAAGGATACTCGCTGTCAGCAAAGCCAGTCAAAGTAAAAGTCAGTAGAAAAAGACGCGTGTTTCCGCTTCAAAGTTTGCTCGGTAAATTGATGACTGCCGATCAGGAACAGAATTCAGCCAGCTTGCAGCTTGTTTGTTGACTTTGCCGTGTCCTGACTAATTGCCATTTAATGACGATGACAATTTGATAAGTGAACAGTTGCATTTTGGTCCTTAAACGCACTCAAACTCAAGTGAAATGTCAGCACAATCAATGCTAACCAACGGTCAAACAAATAGAATCCTTAAATTGAATCTAACACAACAATGCTATTACATGAGCATTTTACAGTGCACTACACAAAAGATAAAGACAGCAAGGGAGGAGATAGATAGTGAGATAGAGCCAGACAATTGCTACAAAATAGCTGAGAAATTGAACAAGAATTGAAATAAAAACAATTGTAATTGAAATTGAAAAAGAAAAAGGAAATGTGACACAAATTGCCATGAAAATCAATAAAAAAATTTAGCTTTATGCTCAAAGCTAGATGTAACAAAGTTACTGAAAATTGAAGCATGCAGCAGTTGAGCAACAATAAGTAAACGGTTTTCAAATAAATAAATGAGTTGAAAAGGGTTTTATCTTTTCAAATAAAATAAATAATAAATATTGTTCTTTCGTCTGCTTAAAGCAGCTATTCTCAGAATTATTTAAGTATTCAGTCGATATAAATATTTTTTGGTTCGTAACTCCCACAGGCTTAAATGCCCCACAGTTTGATGCAGGTCAACAGTATGGATTTCTGCGTATATTTATAATTATTATTGACAGTTTTCGTAACCCTTTTAGGCGGGCTTATGATAACGGTCAAGTTGATTCCTGTCACTTAAAGTTCAACAAAAAATGTCGATTTTTGCGTTAAATTCCATTTTGTCAGAGCCAATAAAAACTTTATGCCATTACTCACGCTTTAAAATATTATCTATTTTATTAAAGCAGACTTGTTCTATTACTGTTAAGTGTCTTAAAATATATTTTGGATGAGAGTCAATGACTTTGCTGTGAATTTTAAGCAGCTTTGTTTAAGTTTCTGTAATTACTTAAGCTGCAGTTGGAAATTTAGATCAATTAGAGTGCTGTATTTTGAGACCTCAAAAGTCGATAAGCTCTATAAGTTGCACGGCTTAAAATGTACAAAAATAAACTTTATTTTGCGACAAAAACTGCTTCAAACTGTCATAAACTGTAAATACAGACTAAAATCTAGCGTAGTGAACGCTGCGGGCAACCAAACAGAGTCAGCGACAGGAGCGGCTCAGCGCGAGGAAAGGTGGCGCCCAAATTTGCGGGAAAGGAATATATTTCATGTAAATGTGAAGTCTGTTAACTAAAGTTACACTATTTAATTTAATTAGGCGGTTGAGGATACAATTTACAATTTTTAAATAAATAATTAGCTGGATAGGAATACATTTTAGCTAAATGCGTTAAGCTGTCCTTAAACTAAATGAGACAGTATTTAATTTAATTCTGCGTTTGGGAATACAATACAAATATAATATTTTTATTTAAAAAAAAACCCATGAAATATTGATTGGAAATATTTTTTGAAAACTAAAAAAGTTCTTTAGTTTCTAAATCAAAATTTTTTATTTTGAGCAATGTCATTGAACAGCTGATAAAAATAAGCATCCCCAAGGGAATCAATTTAGTAAAGGCAGGTATTAAGTTTTGTTATCAAATGGATGATAAGTACGTCCCTGATGGAACGTTTATGGTCGCGGAACGCACACAGTTTGGGAATGAGTTCAAGTGGTGTATGAGATGTCAGGGATTCAGTGAGACAGTCAATATTCAGCAGCCATCGTATATTGTCGCTTGTGAAAAACACATACATATGCAGACGCACACAACCTCACACACATACATAGGCGACACTCACACATGTGTGAAATTGTTCATTTGAATAACCCTTTGGCATGACACATCAGTAGGAGGATAGAGAAGTGCTGGTTGTGTGTGGGGAAATGGGGGCGTGTCATTTCAGCGCCTGTAGCTTTCATTAGTTCAATGCCAATGTTGTGTTATTATATTGTTGTTGTTGTTGTACCTTGGGCCAGAGCCTGAACTGTGAACTGGGTCCCTGCCATTTGACATCAACAGTTCGGTTTTTTAATTTTCAGCGTCATGTAGTTTGTCACTGTCTACCTGTGGGTGTGTGTGTGTCTGTCTCGCTCCCTCTATCTATCTCTAGTTTTCTCCTTCTCTTTCTTTTTCTACCTTTCCTTTTTCTGTGTCTGCTCCCGTTGTGCCCTACGTCTGATTAAATGAACAGCAGCTGATGCAGAGCTTGCAGTTCCAGCGAACAACATTCAGAAAATGCAAATTAAAAATGTTTTTGCTCTGCATGCTGTGAGCAAGTTTTTAAAGAATTTTTAATCAGTTGCTAAGCTGTTGGTTGTATTCCTGTTAGTCAACTAAGTACCTGTCGTTTAAAACATTTCTTTCTAACTAAATCTTAAGCAACTTAAGATGCTTAGACAACTTTAAAAGCGGCTAACATGCATATAGCTGCAACTTGAGCAGTTTGTATTTTTGGGCAACTTTGCCAGCTGTTCATCATGGCCAAACGGTCGTTAATTTGCTGCCAAGCCAAACGAGTGTTTTGTTTCTTTTACCCAGAATGAAGTCCCGCAAGAAGTTGGCCAATACATTAAGAGTTTGATTCCATTCTGACCATGCTTTTTGTTATATGCAAACTTTGTTAATTACTTGCACCACTGCTTAAGTGGGTCAGTGGCTGGTGGTGCAGGTGGTGCTTCCCCTGTTGCTCTTCCAAAACTTAAGCTGTTTGGTCCTTTTTCTCATTAGCTTTGCGTGTCCAACTGAAACAAATACATTTTTTCAATTAAGTATTCAACAATTTGTTCAACGAAATTGTTGTAAAGCAAGAAATTGTAACTGTTGCTAGGATAAAGAAAATTAAAATACCCTGTAAATAAACAATTTTAATTTCATTAAAAAATTAATTTAAAATTTGTAAATAGTCAAAGAATAAAATGAATTTAATTGCAAGTATTAAAAAAATTCTACCATCGAAATGTTTTCGTTGTCAGCGTACAGGATATGCTTAACTCAATCTCTTTATATATTATTATTTTTTTAGTTAAACAAACATTTTTAATTAAAATCTGTTTGCAATTTGTAATGCAGCAATAAAAATGAAAAATTTTTTTAAATAAAATTTTTGCTTATGTCAGAGATTTAATCAATCAGAAAAACATTTATACATTTTTTATGTAAACTTTGAAATATTTTTGCACAATCAACGATAAGTTAAATGAAGTGCAAGGTGCACAATTTCTATTTCCAGGAATACGGATAGTTCGTTGTTTATTGAAGCTGCTTCCTGGAAGTTGACTTTCGATTTACACGATTTGTGGAGAATGTAATGCAGATTCGTGGAATTTTAATTAATCTTATTTACTAACTTGTCTTACGCTATGAACTGTACTCTGGCTAGAACGCCAATTTTTGGTATGATATTGTCATCTCTAGCCTCACAGTGTCCAACTCGTTGTACAAATAAAGTGCTCTTTATTTATGGCACAATTAAGTGTCGAGTGCATTAGAAATTCCGCCTGGCCACATGATGTTACTTAATGTTTTTTTTTGTGGCAAGTTGGGAGCATTTAAGTTATCTATAGAAGACATTTTGGGACAATAAAGCAACAAAAATTATAAAATTTTTTTTTTTTAAATTGTGTTATTTTAAAACTAAAACATTTAAAACTAAAATTCTTGGTTTAAGACACCGGTCTTTTAATTAGTGCACTATATTGGCAACTGCAACATGTCACAGATACGAACAATGTGCAACCGATTACATGCATTCATAATAGACAAGCTCATATCAAGGTCCTAAAGTACAGTTTAAGTGGTGATACAATAAAGTAACTGTCAGATTGACATTTAGTATGCGCATACAAAGTACTTATGGTATTTATAGGTCATTGTTACTATATATATAAACGAGAGATTGGGTCATAAAATATGTGACATTAAGCAGAGCTCTGCTATTCTTGTGGGATACTGTGTACACTTGCATATAAATCACCATTTAGAGGGGCTTTTCCCAGTTTTTTAATTGCCAGATAAATGCACTCAGCTCATAAATTGTCTTGGTAAAGGCACTGAAACTTTGCCGATAGATGCAACCGCCTCCGTTCTATCAAGTCGCCATTAATATGCCAGGAAACTGCTCCCACTTGCAAGAAAATGATCAATAAAAGTGAGAGGGCGGGTGTTAAGGGAGAGAACTGCCCACTTTGTTTTTAACTTGTTTTAAGGGAAATATAATATGGCAATAGTAGGACCTACTGTTTTTAAAGGAGAGACATGCTCTATAATACAATCTATTGAATTTCGTACTAAAATGTCATAATAATTTTATATGATGGTTACCCTTAAAGATGGATATTATAATCAATCTACTCAAAGCTTTTCTTTTAATGTGGAAAAAATGTTAATCTAGAAGTACAATTCGATTTATTTGCTAATTGACTTACCAAAGTAAGAAATAATTGTCTCCCTAAAAGTAGATAAGTACTGATAATCTACACTTGTCTTTTCTTAAGTTTTTAATACTGGTCTCTCTTAAAGCAGTGTGCTTTAAACTTGCCTGACGCTGACAACTTTAGTCTAGTATTAGAGTGCAGCCAATCTGTTTAAAACTTTTAATTTCCACAAGCTTAAAACGCATTATCAAAGAAGTAAAAATATAGAGATAAAAAGGCAAAGAGCTGCCAATCTGCACATAACTTTTGAGTCTCAAAAGGTTTCAACAGAAAAGACAAGAAATTGAGAAAAAAAAACAAGTGGGAAAGGCTATAGTCGAGATCCCGACCATAGGATACCCGTTACTTATTTCAATATATATAAAAGTACTTTAAAGAAATTAAAATTTACTGCAAACTTTTTGGTGATTGTATTGAAATAATAACTTTATTAAGACATTGGTCAGCTATTACTCCCGTTCTACTTGTCCGATCTTGAGGAGGTTAAGTGAGATTATAGATAATAATAATATATAACGTTAATAACCATAAAAACCATATTATCTTAAAAACTGTGGGTGTGGTGCCTTTTCACGATTTGCGGGGGCGTGTCAAAAATTTAATACAAACTCGAGCTGCGTAGGGTCTATAGAAATCTGTGTGCCAAAATTGGTATCTCTATCTCTTATAGTCTCTGAGATCTAGGTGCTCACACGGACGGACAGACGGACAGACGGACAAACGGACAAACGGACATGGCATTATCGACTCGGCTGTTGATGCTGCTCAAGAATATATATACTTTTTGGGGTCGGAGATGCCTCCTTCTCCCTGTTATATACATTCCAACGAACACAATATACCCTTTTACTTATTTTTGAAGTAACAGGTATAAACATACAAAAATGCAAGAGTAAGGAATTGAAAATAAAGTTGCCGCATTGTTGAATGGTCACCTTGAGGCGTTGCTTTGCTAATGCTACCTGCTGCGGCAACCTGACTTTATCAACTTAAGGTTATGGAAACAAATAATATTATAACAATTATTTCAATCTATAGTCGTCTTGGGTTTGGGATGTCGCTGAGTTGCCTTGGCAAAAAGTTGTCCACGTGTTGCCAATTTACTATTTGGCCAAATGAAACTCAATACGCTCGCGATATACACATAAACATTTATAATATAATAATAGATATATGAGATTAGTTCCGCTTTTTGTTGACACTTGATCATTAATTAAATTGGTGCATGCCAGGGGGGATTGTCTTGACTTGGAGAAACTTGCGAGCAATCATGTTGAAAGCGCCAAAGTTAATTGATTAACGATGATTGGTTGGAGCAGGGGCAAAATGGCGGGACGACGGATGTAGCCACGGATGCGGATGCGACTGCGGATGTGCGCATTGACTTATACGAAAAGTGTAGTAGAAAAGACAATTCGCAACAGGAGCACAATTTGCTATATTAAATTGCCAATAATGTTGGCCGTGGCTAAAACTGGAGCCTTGCCTGTTAGTTAAGTGGGTCAATACTCATACGCCATGTGGTACATGCGGTGGGCTGATTAGATAGGGACTAGCATGATGTCTAAGACCAAGACCATTTGACGCAGTTTGCTTTGTTCAATGGAAAAAATTGCAACTTGGCCATTTGGCGAGCCATTAAATCACAGTCTGTTGGCCAATCTCTATCCCCCTCTACCGCTCTTCCCCTCTCTGTATCCTGATCCATGTGTGTGTGGCTAAAATGATTTATGGTTTTAATGAACGGCAGTTTGTGCGGCCAGTCGCCGGCGGACACGAATGCAAATGGGAATGCCAACAGAAAGCTAAAAACAGCACACTGAAAACAAAAACAAACACACATGCGTCGAGGGGGAGAAGGAGAAATACGGAATACAGATATGAATCCATTCCGGAGTCAATGCCAAAGCCAAAGCGGAAATTACGGCTTAAAGTTTGCTTTAGCTACGTTATAAATTACACTGATTGACGTTGCATGTTGCGGCTTGTTTTAATTGCATAATGCTCATGTCGGTAAATATTTAAATTAAATGCGAAAGCTTTAGCGTTTAAATTAGTAATCAAGTGAAGCGATTTCAAATCGAAATAAAACTATAATAAAAAGGAATCGAGCGAAAGTATGAAAAACTGAACAGTAACCGAAAGCATGGAACAAATTGACAGTGAGGTCAAAAAAAATTATATTTTTAAATTTTGGTGCAGAGTCAAATAAGAGGTCACAACAAGATAAAATTCACATTCCGCAAGCAAATCGGTTAAGATTTGAGAAAGTTATGACGGTTTAAAGTTCTAAAAAGGTGTCAACAGTATTGACGGTCGCCGAAAGAATGGAAAAATTGACAGTGAGGGCAAAAAAAATATGTTTTCCAATTTTGATGCAGAATTAAATTAGAGGTCAAAACAAGATAAAATTGACATTCCGCAAGAAAATCGGTTAAGATTTGACGAAGTTATGACAGTTTAAAGTTCTGAAAAAGTGTCAAGGGGAAAGCATGGAAAACTTGGACAGTGACCGATAGTATGGAAAAAATTTACAGTGATGTCAAAAAATTATATTTTCCAATTTTGATGCAGAATTAATTTAGAGGTCAAAACAAGATAAAATTGACAATCCGCAAGCAAATCGGTTAAGATTTGAGAAAGTTAAGACGGTTTAAAGTTCTAAAAAGGTGTCAACAGTATGGACGGTCGCCGAAAGAATGGAAAAATTGACAGTGAGGCAAAAAAATATGTTTTCAATTTTGATGCAGAATTAAATTAGAGGTGAAAACAAGATAAAATTGACATTCCGCAAGAAAATCGGTTAAGATTTGACGAAGTTATGACAGTTTAAAGTTCTGAAAAAGTGTCAAGGGGAAAGCATGGAAAACTTGGACAGTGACCGATAGTATGGAAAAAATTGACAGTGATGTCAAAAAATTATATTTTACAATTTTGATGCAGAATTAAATTAGAGGTCAAAACAAGATAAAATTGACATTCCGCAAGAAAATCGGTTAAGATTTGACGAAGTTATGACAGTTTAAAGTTCTGAAAAAGTGTCAAGGGGAAAGCATGGAAAACTTGGACAGTGACCGATAGTATGGAAAAAATTGACAATGAGGGCAAAAAAATATGTTTTCCAATTTTGATGCAGAATTAATTTAGAGGTCAAAACAAGATAAAATTGACATTCCGCAAGAAAATCGGTTAAGATTTGAGAAAGTTATGACGGCTTGAAGTCCTGAAAAGGTGTCAACAGTATGGACGGTCGGCGAAAGAATGAAAATATTGACAGAAATTACGAAAAAAAATATGTTTTTCAATTTTAATGCAGAATTATATTAGAGGTCAAAACAATATAAAATAGACTTTTCGCAAGGAAATTGGTTAAAATTTGACAAATTTATGACGGTTTGAAGTTCTGAAAATGTGACAAGAGAAAACCAAATCGATTTTAAAACCTCAGTTGACCGTAAAAATATAATCGAGATAAATTAGTTGAAAATCGCATCAGCAAAAATTGAGTGTTGATTTTTCCATGTAGTTTTACATCACTAGCTAAAAATAATTACCAGGAAATTATAAATTAATCTACGAAGTTACGGAGCTTTTAGATACAAATGGTAATCAACTTCTCAAATGCCTCAAAAGCTTCTGTAGATTTATTAGCTGCATTCAAAATACATGCTCAAAATAGTTTTATTTCATATTTCGATTGAATGAATAGCAATTTAGTTTTACACTTTAAATTCTGAAAATTTCCTAACGATGCCAGAGCTAGAAACAGAATTTATTTTATATAAGTAAAAATGTATTTAATATCTGGACTCAGCTTCGGAATAAGCCGACTGTTATTTATGCAAGAACACTTTATATAAGTTTAAAGCTATGCTAATAATCCAAAATGAAATATTTTTAATGCAAGAGTATTTAATATTACATCTGCTGTTTATATAAACCATGTTTATCCGTCGATTATTTCACTTTAATATGCAATCCATTTACTATGTTATGTTGGCAATCAGATATCGATTGAATGTGCTGTCGCAAAAAGTGCATGAAATGAATATTCATCATATTAAAAATTCTTGGAAATGTGCATAAAAAAGAGCTGTATCAGTGTGGCAAACATTTCATATTCATTTTCATATAAACTTCATACCTTCTAAGCAGAATAAATGATACCTGCGTTCGTCGTTTTGTATAATTTCCCGTAGTTATTGAATAAATGTGCACAAATTTCACACAATTTGCGTGCTCTAAATGTGCTATAATTTGTTGTAAATGTGTTCACATTTAAGTCTAAGCTGCAAAACATCAAATGTTAAATGTGAAGCTCTATAAAGGCCATGTTATGGCACTGGCAATGACATTGCTCATACGCAGTGGGAATGCAATGGCAAAGGAGCTGTTGCTATGCTCGTACTTTGCATTTACCTTTTGTGAAACTGCCAAAGCGCACTGATTGCTATTTAGTTGGCTCAATAATGTGGGTGCTGGCATTTTTAAACAACTTTCAAGTGGGTAGAACGATTCTAGCAGTTAACGTTATTAAACTTGGCTTCTTAGTTTAATTGTATTCATTGTAAGGGTATTTAACGAGTGTACTATAACTTGAAATCCTTCATTTTTATTGAAATTTTGTGCTGGGGGAGCTGAGTACACTTAGGTATTCGTTGACTGAAAAACATTTTAATTCTGAGAAGGACTTGCAATAAAATTGCAATATTGCAGGCATGTCTCATTGTGACCATCAGTCAATGCGGCAAACACTCACAGAGATTGTTTACATTCGATATCACTTGAATTACGCAATAGAACAAGCAAAAGGACAAGGGGCAGGACAATTACAATGACAGAGGCAAAGGAAATCTCAGTTGAAGACTGGGCAAATAATTGAGGCTCCGTTCAGCTCGGCAGAGACAGCTGATGATGGTATCTGTCCATGATTTATGCGTAGACATTCGATAATTTAAAGTTTTTGCCATTGTGTTGTCTGCCTGCTGTTGCCAGATAATGGCAGCTGCCACAAGTGGCACATTGGCCACAGAAATCATTTAAAGACAATACTTAAATTTTCCCTTGTAATTGACAGCGATTGTAATTGCTCTAAGCTAAACTAAAACTCGCCTTAGTTGTGCCGAGTTGAGTTGCAATCCAGTAATTAGCATCTAAATCAAGCAAAGTTGTTTTTGTTGTTGTACGCTTCAAGGTATTAATTAGGCTTGGAGAACAACGCCACACGCGCCAAAGAAATTAACTTCGTCTTGTATAACTTAATAAAAAAGTTTTTGGTCTTTGCCTCATTTCTTTGGCTTTCAGGCTTTTGGGGGAGAGTAGCTTATGGACAACCACGCTTCGTCTGCCTTAACAACGGCAACAAACAACAACAAAAATAACAATAACAACAAGCAGAAAAGCGGCGGCAATAGGCTGCAAAAAAATGTTTGTTTTAATAATTCAATTTGCTGCATTTTTTCTTGTAAATTTTTGTTGAATGACTTTTCTTACTTGCAACAAGAGTGCATTTCTTATAAACAGCTTGGAAAAGTCATGCAAGTGGAAAATGAAAGCAATTTACAATTTCAAAGAAAGTTATCAACTGCTTGTCAGTATTTTAATAAGTATGGTTTAATATGCAAAACTCTAATGTTTTATTTTGATTTACTACTAAGTCATTCATTTGGAAATAGACTTGTTTAAGTTATATTTAATAAAAATGTATACACCTACGCCACTTAAAATGTATTTGAATGAATAAAATGTATATCTTACTAAATAAATGGTTGTATTCTGTAAATAGAAATCATATTTTATTAACTTTATTCTCAAGTAATTTAAAAGCTCAATTTATTGACATTTTATTATGTTGAATTTAAGCTAGCATCAAAATTTAAATGGTCAACATTTTTGCTGTTTTTTTGGGCCA
Organism: Drosophila innubila; assembly: GCF_004354385.1. Taxonomy (NCBI): domain Eukaryota; kingdom Metazoa; phylum Arthropoda; class Insecta; order Diptera; family Drosophilidae; genus Drosophila; species Drosophila innubila. The sequence continues at coordinate 9,664,483 of NW_022995376.1, forward strand.
AAAGCATTTCCTTTAACAGACCGTAAAAAGTGGTGTGCCAATTTGCCTTGATGCAATGGAAAATGTTATAAAATGAAGAATTTGCGGCGGAAATGCTTTTCGACCGGATTGCTGTTGGCTTTTTGACACGTCTAAAAGAAATCCGCTAAATTGCGGCAGATTTATGCACAGTCCAAAGCCCACAAAGCCCAAAGCCAAATAGCCGTTGGACAACCACGTTTTAATGAATTTATGCAAAGGTGCGGCTGGACAAGTGTCGGCTTTTAGACATGCTTAAGTATCAGTCGCGAACATTATTGCTGTTGCTGTTGCTGTTGTTGTGGTTGTTCTTGTCAACAAACACGACAACAACAACAAAGTCAAATGCCATTTTAATTGGCGCCACGGATGTTGCCATTCCCCAACGTTGACAACCATTTGAACAGGTCACAGAACACTGGAAAACTCACTGTCCGCATTCACGATTCGCCTTTTAAGTTGCCTATTTCATTGCGCTCAATTAAAAGTTGCGCTTCGATGTTCAGCCAGCTAAAAAGGAGACCGTCAACCGGACCAGCCTCTTCTGACTTGCAATGTCCAAATAACAAATGTGCAAAGTTCAGTGATTTAAATGCGCCAACAATGTCCTTGCCAGTCTAAGCTCCTGGGAAACCAATGTCAACGGCAACGACAACGTTAACTTTGCAATGACTTTAGCACTTCTTCTTCTCAGGATTTTCATTATAATGTCGCGGACTCTTATTTGTGTTGAGTTTTCTACAGAGCAATTGCCTAATGAATTTAATTAATGATAAGCGAAAGCTCGACAATTTTGTCATTTGACAGCCATAATGGGTGCCTAGGTAAATACGTTTTTCACCAAGAGAAATTGTCCACTTTATTCCTTAGTTCCATTATAAAACATTGCATTATATAAGGAACAGGATAGCTCATCCAAACATCCAATAGGTCGAATAATAAATAAAAAAAATTAATTGCGTAAGTCGGTTTTGTAAAAAGTGTCACATTGCGAAGCTGAAACTGAAATTGAACTGGGCTATAGAAAATTCTAAACACGTATACCTAATAAATTCATATATTTATATAAACCATAAATTATTGCCTTTGCAGTTATGAATTTGATAATGCCTAGTACTGTGATAAAAAAGGGTGTTTGCCAGCTGCTGGCGTTGAATAAGTTCAGCATACAACAATGGCTGAAGACCTTTGACTCGATCATCTTCGATGCGGATGGTGTACTCTGGCATCGGGACGAAGTAGTTCCAGGAGCTCCAGAGACCTTCAATGCGCTACGTGCAATGGGCAAGAAAGTTTTTATCTGCACAAATCATTCAGGCTCATCGTGTCATGGTTTGTGCAACAAAGCACAAAAGATGGGATTTCTCATAAATACAAATGAGATAATGTCATCTGGCATGGCATTGGCAAAGTATCTGAAGGATCGCAAGTTCAAGCGAAAGGTCTTTATTGTGGGAGAGCAGGGTATTGCGGATGAACTAAAGGCCGTGGGCATTGAATCGTTGCCATTTGGCGAGGAACCCTTGCTGGGTTCCACCTTGCGAGATCATCTCCAGCTCATGAAGCTGGATAAGGATGTGGGAGCCGTGGCGGTTGGCGTCGACAGCGGTTTCAATATGCTAAAAATGTCCAAGGCTTGTTGTTACTTAAGTGATCACCGTGTACTCTTTCTGGCCACCAATCGAGATCGCTCCTTTCCCGTTGTCCCTGGTCGCGCTACACCTGGCGCTGGTGTCATGGTTGCTGCCATCCAGGCGGCAACAAAGCGCAAGCCTTTCACTTGTGGCAAGCCCAACGGGTTTATTTGCTTGCACCTCATTCGTGAGGGAATTATTAAGCCGGAACGCACTCTCATGGTGGGAGATACGTAAGTTAGAACTACAAATATTTCTTAAACACTTGCAGCTTTAATTTTATTCTACCTTTGTATCTTTCTAATTTTGTTCTAATTTATCTATCTTCAGCATGTACACTGACATCCAGTTTGGCTATAACTGCGGCTTTCAAACCCTCCTTGTGGGCACAGGCGTCAGCAGTCTGGAGGATGTGGCCAAGGTGCAGAAATCCCGCCAACCGAATATGTATCAGCAAGTGCCAGATCTCTATGTGCCCAAGTTGGCCGATTTGCTCAAGTTTTTACCATCCAGAAATGGTTAATAAAATTAGATGCATTTATTCTGCGTAGTTAGAAAAAGAAATAAGAGATGCCGATGATTAAAAAGCTTGCTGAAATGTTAATATTAATGAAATAAATAAAAAAAATAAATAAAAATGTAATGAATAACTAACCATTTTATAATTTTTATTTGAGATATCTAATAAAACTTATGGGGAAGTTTTACGCAATCCAAAAGAAATTGATGTAATTGATTTATTAAGTTTAAACAGATTTTTGTATGCAATCTTGATAAAAAATTTCAGAAACGTAGATCTATTTTTCCCTATGATAAGTTTAATGCATATTTATGTACCTTATTTATAGTTATTTACCTTAAAATTTCAGTTGAAAAATCTAGTTAGAAATTTTTATGTCAAAATACTTCATTTCGGCCATATCTGAAATGAAAAAGTATACTTTTATGCTTTTATTGTAATTGGAATTGTGAGCAAGCCATGTTCAAGCAGACCTGCACCAATCTGACCAAATTACCGAAGCAACGAGTTCGACAATGGTTAAGCACATTCGAGACCATCATCTGTGATGCAGATGGTGTACTCTGGCACTTTGATAAAGCGATTGAAGGAGCACCGGACACTTTTAATCTGTTGAAGTCAAGTGGAAGACGCACTTTTGTGGTAACTAACAACTCGGGCGTAACGAGCGACGTTCTGGTAAAGAAAGCCAATGATTTTGGTATTGAGTTAAATGACGGATTCATGCTAACATCATCGTTGTCGATAGCCAAATATTTGGCTGGCAAAAAGTTTGCTAAAAAGGCGTATGTCGTAGGAGAAGCAGGCATTCGGGAGGAGTTGGCCAAATTGGACATTTGTTCGTTTAGCGTGAACTACGAGAAGACGGACAAGAGCATGTTAAAATATGCCAAGGAAATGCAACTGGATCCAGATGTGGGGGCAGTTATTGTTGGCAAAGACGATACCTTTACAGTACAGACCATAATGCGAGCTTGTGGGTATCTGCTTAATGAACGTGTACTTTTTTTGGGCACCTGCCTGGACGGAGCCTATCCAATAGGCAACAATCGTGTTCTTGTCGGAGCGGGCGCCATGATAGCGGCCATTAAAACGATAAGTGGACGCAAACCTCTGATACTGGGCAAACCCAATCCCATGATGGTGAAAGAGGAATGCAGTTGTGGCCTCATTAACCCAGAGACAACACTTATGATAGGCGACACGTGAGTGGAATCGAATTAATTCAATACACTCCCATTAATATCATTGTTATATTATCTTTTGCAGTCTAAAGACAGATATACTGTTTGCTCATAACAGCGGATTTCAGTCCATGTTTGTGGGTACGGGTGTGGACAAACTGGAGATGGTGGAGAAGATACGTTGTAGTGACAACAAGAACATGCTGGCCATGATACCGGATACCTATTTGCCCAGTCTGGCACATTTGCAAGAATTTATTTGTTAGTTTAGCCTGAATAAATTGACAATCCAAGTTAAGCTACCTGACACCGTTTAACTGCATACAAATTGTAAATTAGCATTCCATAAAATCAATACTTTTCTAGAATGAATGGAAATTCGTTTCACGTTCGTGTTCAGATTTTCAACCAACTTTTTTTATAAGTGCCTCGAATCCTTGTCAAAGTTGTACACAAGTGTAGTTGCCGCATAACTCTACACATTGTCATCGCCATGTCACCATGTCACCATGTCACCATGTCGCCATGTGGTTGACTCCCCAATGCACACTTTTTTTTTCTACTTATTTTACACCCATGCACTTAAGGTTTAGTCGAGTGCTGTGAATGCCAACAACAGACGACGCGTTTTTCCAGCGCCTTTTACCAGAGAATGTGAGAAATACAGAAATAAATTCGCACAGTGACCAGTGGCTAACGTTGGCGGCATCTGTTCTCGGCATTAAATGTGGGACAGGATACAATTTGTAGCATACTTTAAGGATTGTGCTTTTTATACGCTCTATCTAATGCATATGTGCTAAACAGTTTAGAATTTGTAACAGAAGTTAAACTCAAATAAAGCTGGCTAAAAAAACAGTAACATGGCATATAATTTTTTCTTGTTTATAATATCTAAATTAAAAAGAACTAGCAAACTTTTCGGCACAGCATTTTTCAAAACTGTTGTTCTATTTAATCTCTGAACTATTGAAAATTTTCTGGTAAATGCTATCATCAGAAACAATTCAGAAAAAATGAGCTAGCATACTTTTTTGCGCAACATATTTGAAATGAGTTCGTCAATTTAAATTCAAAGTCAATTAAATGTCATAATTTAATAGGTTTAACTTACCACTAATTTTTCTTATTACATTTCAGAAACTCCTATATTCTCTTGGTTGATAACACAAGTAATTGTAGTCAATTAAAATCTCTACAGATTTGAGCAGTGCACCATTAGTTAGAAAAGCTTAAATATTTGTATGAAATTCTTTAGAATTTGATAAACAATTGGATTACGATTGATTTGTTAGAGTATTCAGGCATTCATATAAAATTCTTTACATGAAACATTTTTCAACATATTTGTTATTTCCGAATTTTTTTTCCGGACTGTTTTTTTTAGGCATACAAGCGCCATATTGTGTCATTCTTTGTTTGCCAGGCATTGTTTGTATTTCGAGTATATGTTAAAGGACAAACAAAGACAAATACCCACACTATAAAAATCTACACGTTTAAAGGCGGCTTGAGAAAATGTCTGCCACAGTAATTGTGACCGTTCAAAGCTAATTATATGAGTAGCATTGTGGTGGCCTGTAAGTTTTTCATTCTACTGTTGTACTTAAGTGTAGAGCCGTAGGATGGTTAAGATCTTGTCTCCAGATAGTGGTAGGAAGTGCTTATGCTGTGGCGCCACAGTTGCCACACCCCTAAGGGCGACTCCTTGTCATTTGGCGTAAAGTAGAGCCTGGGGAATTTGTACTTACAAAGCGGAAGTTGAGTGTGTCCTCGCATGGGCTTTGTTTAAGTAGTTTACGCAAAAATGCCTTGAAAAGTTGTTGGGAACTTTGGTACTCTGTTAAGCATGAACATCACATGGCCAAGATTAATTAAATTTGAAGCTGTGCAGCTTCGATGTGCTTGTAACTGACAACGGCAGCTAATTAATTAGCAAACACCATGACGGGGTCAACACTTTTCTGTGTCGTGGAGGGACAACTTTATGTATCATTTGTCAAAGGCAGCAACAACACCATAAACTCATCATCATCTTTCGATGCTACAGACCGATAATCTCCACGGCATTAAAAACACATCAAACTGTTTAGACTCCTCTTCTGGCGACGCGACGCGGACGACAAACAGAAAGTCATCAACACTAAAAATATGTATAAAAAAAGAAAAACGAAGTAAAAAATAACTCTACTGAGGGTTGCCTCTGTGTTGGCACTGTTGACATTATCCAAACTGATTTATAGTCTTTATCACAAAGCCAAGCGACACTCGAATGCGGCGAGCATAATAAAGTTACAACAAAAGAAAACAACGCGTTCTTTCAGCCATTTTGTCGCTATGGCAAATTTTCATAGCATACTTTTGGGAGCGTCACATAAACGTGCCAAATTGCGTGGCTCTCCCTTGCTCGCTCTCTCTCCTTTGCTTTGTGGCACATGCATAAATTTACCAATTTTAATTAGTTGTGCATTTATTTGAATCTTTGTTTTGTCCCTCAGCTCACGCAGCATTCTCGTTATTCAATTGGGAATGCTTATAACCTGGCAGAAAGCGTTTAAGCACATATCCTAAGCTTGTAAAGAACAATTTATGTAACTTGGCTTGGATTATAGTTAGGGTATTTTGTAGTCGTTCACATGATTACTTACTGTCAGTCTTGTGATTATTATAAAACTGGCTTTGTTGGTGACATAAACTCCGAGCTCTCACCACGTGCTTAGCATAGGCAAATGCGTAAAGCTCCTTTGAGCACCTGACATCCTGCCCCTTCTCTCATCCGTCTTCTTCCCTGCTTCAAGCCAGGCCATCATCAGGTGGAACTGAGATTGACCCAGTTGAGCAGTTATGTTGCCAGTATTTTGGCCACACCCATTGTTGGCTGTGCTTGTAAATTGAATTGTAAGTGGCCATTAGAATGTGCTCGTTACCATTTTCAATCTGTCTGCCGCTTGCCACAGTAAACTTTAACTATAACGATCTGTCTCCGGAGAGCTATTAAAATGTTAGTAAATTATTCGAATGAAATGCAGTCTCAGATTCAATTGCGCAATTTCGAAAATGTTTTCATTTTTTATTTTTATTGAATTTCTCGAGCAAATATTTAACTTGAGTTTCTGTTAAAACTAAACTAAAGCTATATTAAATTTAAATACATATTATCTGTAATCTCTTTATTTATTTATGCCATTTATGCTTTGCATTAGCTAACGTAATTATCATATACCTTAATTATTTACAGCTTTTATTTGTTTTATTTAGACAATAGCAACGATTTGGGAGGTAAAGTTTAAATAAATTCAATTTCTGAACACCTGAAAATGTCTTTTACCATAGAAAAGCGTATGTGTGTGTGTCTGAGTGTATTTGTGTGTATTGTGTGTGTAAACATGTTAAATTGAGCTACTTGAGTTGATGAGTTGAGTTCTTTGTTCTTAACCGAATTTATAGTCCTTTTGTTAAGAGAACTTTGGGTAAACTTTTCAACTTTTCTTGACAACTTGACATATTGCACCGTTACACCCAAAGTCCAGTCGACAAAATATGAACTGCTATCGATAACAAAATAAAAAAGTTTTCTCTTATTTAAAGCTAGCCAATCGGCAATAAAGAAAACTCGACGAAAGCGGGATAAAAAGATGAAAAGAAAAGAAAATCATTTATCAAGTTTTGCTGAAAAATGCAGTGGAAAGTATATTTAATTAAAAGCTAAAACTTGACGCTAATAAATAAAAGATTTTCTCTGGCATCGTTGGGTCAGCCACATTCCGGACTTCCCCTTTTCCGGGATATATTATCAAAATAAGCGGAAAGAAAGTTTTACAGCTTAATTTAGTGCGAAATTGTAACAAATTCAATTGATTGGGAAACTGAAAACAAATGAGTAAATAAAAACATGTAAAGGGGTTTGTGTTCATTTTTTGTTGGTAAAAAAGTACAGCAAAGTCTTGCAAAAAACGACTAGAAACTTTGATAGGAATTTATCAGACAAATTGGCAATTAATCAAATACAATCAGTTAAAGGGTTAAAGTAATTTTTTCTGCTTATGTTCTTTGATATCATGATGTCGTTTAGTATCACATATAGTATCTAGGACGTACTTGTTACTTCTATGCGATAGTACTTTTATATTTAATAACCATATTTAAGAGTTATATTCCCTAAATAGTTTTTCTAGCTCTAGAATTTGTATTCAGTCAAGCAAATTGATAAACTATCTGCTCATTCTGGACTTAGTCAGTCTTTCATCTAGAAAACTTTTAACAGTATATATTTTGAAATATCTGGTAAGAAAATGTATTTCAAAATCGATAAATTGAAATATCTAAGAAACTCTTTACAAAATGTTGCTGTACTTTTTTATGTTGTTAAGTTATGTGTATAAGAGTGAAAGAGAATAATGAAAAGAGAGAGAAAAAGAGAAACACTTAACGCTTATCACAAAGTAACGCGACGCTAGGCGCGCTTAGTTTTACATTATATAAGTATATAGTAAACATATATGTGTATATTATTCAAGTATTTACATTATAAATATGACTATAAATTAGCCTACTCTATGTGGAGCTTATGTACACTGTTGCCTTAAAAGCCTGACGAGACGTGACCGAGTTTCTTGCCATCGACGGTCCAGTCCAAGCCGAGTGCGGTGTTATTGTTGGTTGTCGAGTTCGTGGTCGAGACGGAACGTTGCAATTCACGGGGACCCGGATAGTAGACGACCGGACCGGGGGATGGAGCACGATTCCGTTTGATCTTGATCAGGCCTGGCGAGCCGGAGACTTGAGTGAGCCGTACACTGTTCAGTGAGCTGTTGCCGCCTCCGGCCGTGGTAACCAGATAGGTTGCCGTGGTGCTCCGCTGGGTGCCGTGCCGTGAGAAGCGGCCGGACGATCGATGGTTCATGGTGCCATCGCCGTTGTTCGATATGGAACTCTCGTAGTGTATAAGATCCGGCTGGTCACGACTCAGGCGTCGCTTGAAAAAAATGAGTAAAAAAATGCGCTTGAACTTTTCGCCAAAGATGATGTAAATGAGAAAATTAACGCTGCTGTTGATCGTGATGAGAAGATTGGACACCTTGGTCACCTTGGGATCGATCACACTGTAGAATGCCTCCGAGATGTTCAACACCAACGGCAGAAAGTTCAACATAAAGAATACCACAACCACACACAACAGCATCGTTGCCAATCCAATTTCACGCTTCTCCGATCTCGACAAGCGTTGACGCTCTCGATTCGCACGCTTCACCTGCCTGTAGATCAGGCAATTGAGTATGGCCAGCGTGAGGAAGGGTATTATATAGTTAACAATCAGATAGCACCAGTGTATATAGATATTCACGTAGGTTGGATTTATTCTCATTGGCGATGGACGCACACAATGCAGCACAACTGTTGTGTTCGTCGGTTGATACGTCACCGTGACCACCTCCCAAAATCGTGGCATATTGTAGGCCAATGCAAAGCAGACGCAGACGATAAAATAGATCTTGGCCCGTCCATAGGTGCAGAGAGCACGTGCTCGCAGCGGATGACAGACGGCCACATAACGCTCCAGGGTCACCGTGAAGGTCATGTAAATGCTCGCCGTCTGGGCAATCATGCCGATGGGGAACATTGCCGGTGAGATGAACGGATACACATAGTTGTAATAGCCGAAAAATGTGCCCGTATACGGATATATCGAGGGTATGCCAAACAGCAGCATGGAGCTAATAATCAACATCGTGTCGCAGCGTGCCAATCCCGTGAGCAAATAGTTAATACTCGATCTCATCTGTGGGCGGGAGAGTATAATCATGGATATCACATTGCCCAGTATGCCGAGGACGCCAACTATGTTCAGTATGACGCCGCATACCCAAAACTCGATGAGATTATTCTCCAGCTGCGGATTGTATACCTCTTCACACGTATTTGTCCAGCTCCGATTTTCCATATCATATTCCGGGTAGAGATCAGTCTGGTTATTATTCACTTCATGGTGGCTGTTCATGTAGCTGTGTGGTATAAAGCTGGTATTGAAGAGCACCTGCTGACCAACATTGTAGAGCATTGGGGCCAGTGTGCTGCCCAGGGGATCCGCCAGTTCATAACGCACTGCATCCTCCTGACTCTGGCCGGTGACACTTGCCAGAAACTGATCTTCACTGATGATGGGTGTCCAATCGTAATCGGCTTGTGCCGGTGGTGGCATTATTCCTGGCTCTGCACCATTCATTGGTAATTCTCTAGTTGCTTCTGTGGCTCTCCAGTTAATCGGTTGTGGCTACCTGGCCAAGTTTTGTGGCCTGTGCAGCATTTAAGCATTTATTCTGCAACTTTTGCCGTAACATAAATCGCTGTAGTTTGTAGTTGTCACACCTGCGTGTCCTTTTGTCCTTCGTCCTGCCTTCTCGTGGGTGTAACTTTTGTGTCAACCTTGCCTAAGCGCTTTTTGCTAGCCTTTCCGCTTCTGGCACTTACTTTGGCCACTCTTTATAGTGTTGTCGCTGTTTTAGTTATTGTTGTTGTTGTTGTTGCTATTGTTGTTGCCATGCGTCGTTGACACTTTAAGCTGCAAAAGAGGAAATGAAAAATGGAAGGTCTTTAGTACACAAGGTTATTGTTGTTGTTGGTCAGCTGGCTGACTTAGCGCTCAATTCGAAGGGAACACAAAAACTTTTCACCACAAAGTTGCTTATTTATTGCAACAATTGATGCAGAAACTAAGAGTATACAAAGTTTTTAGAAGCCAGTCGTCTATTATTTGCTGTGACTAAATATGAAAGTGTATTTAAGTAACTGCTCTTTTTTTATAGTTATATAAAGTTAAAGAATTGTGGCTGCATTTTAAAAAGAGTGATAATTGGATTGAATAGTTGGGTCAGCTATTTTCAATACAATATTTGTTTAATTAAATATATTAAATAATTTTAAATCAAAAAAACCAGTTCTACATTTTCATTAATATTTAATATATGAAAGCTACTGAAATGCAAGTGCTTTAAGTAGCACTCAGCATACACTCTTTAAAGTACTTTTTTGAATTTCACATTTGCTTCTATACAAAATTCAGTTACAAAAATGAGAGCATAACTTAACACTTAAAAAATTTACCATAAACTTTGAATTGAATTTTTTAAATAGTCTAACCCAATTTATGCATTTTTTTTTTGAAAATTAAAAATACTAAGTCTGTAATTTAATCATAATATAAAAAATGTACACTCAATTGCCAAAAACAAAAAATTGCTATATATTTACTGCATTAACTTACTTGGTTAGTTGATACTAAATCTTAAATTTTTTGTTTGCTATTGAAAGATTGATACGCCAAGAAGTAGAACTTGGTCCTATTCCCTGATCTCCAATTGAAATGAAATAATCATTGCTATTTAATTTCAATTCCTAATCAAAGATAAACTTAGACTCTATATAAAATAAGTATACGTATTATTACTTAGACACTAAATCAATTAACTACCCAGCAACGTCAAGTGACACAAAACTGATTATTATGCCACCTTTTCAAACAGCAATCAAATTAAAGTGCCCCTAATTCATACCGCATTTATGCTGATTAATTCCAAGCCCACAAATTTGGCCTCAAACAAATCAACCAAAAACACGGGCACATTATAATAAATAGAAATACGACGGCACGCATATCGTGTAATCAAATCAATAGAACAGTTGACAGCTCTCTCTGAGTTTGGCATGATTTGTGGTGCCTCAAATATAGTAAAAAGCTTTAGTTGGTGTTGCCATTGTGCTGGTTGTGTGGTTGCGGTTGCAGTGCAGCCACAATACAAACGAGCTGTGACTCATTGCTGTGTCCAACATGACGTATGCGTGTTATGTGCATGCAACATTTGCTATTTCAGCAGTTGCAGTAAATCGCCTGCTAGCAACAATAATGTTTTATGCAAAACTATGACCACAACTGCAACTGCTGCCATAGCTGTAACGGTAACTGTAACTGTTGTCCTGTGGCGTGTTAAATGCCATACGATTTGTAGCGTATCCGCCATGTGGGCCGCAGGTGTCACTAAGCATTTAACTAAAGCCAGTGGGCAAATAAGAATCACACTTGCCCCACAGTCCCTTGTCCTGAGTCCTATTTTAGTTAAGGCGATTATAGGAATATTATGGTAAAAATGAAAAACTAGAATGCTCTGTCCAATGTGGGAGCCAATGTCCACTGTGATGCTTTCAAGTGTTGGTGTGTTGGGTCCAACAATTATAATATCAATTAGTTTTAATGCCCGAGACCCTTTTTACCACTTGCTGCTGCCTGACGACTCGCACATGCCTATTCTCTCTCATATTTTTATGTCTCTGGCGCTTCGTGAAACGAATTCGTTTGCCTCCGCCCACCTACCAGAGAAATGTTTATTTGAATTTTTATTTTTAACATTTTTGTTACTATATTATTACGCTGACAGCTTTAAAAAATTTATTTGATCACATTGCTCGTGTCATTTTTTATTTGCATTACATTCAGGTAAATATGATATTACTAGGAAAAAAATATTAATATATTTTAGTGTGCATTTCGTTTGGCTTTTTCATGGAAAATTTTAGCAGAGAAGTACAAATTCCATTGAAATTTTTTTAAAGAAAAGACTTATTAAATTTAATATAGGAAATATCAAAAATTCATTAAATGAACTGACTGAATTTGTAATTTGTAAAATAACTATGCATTTAATTTGCATGATAAAAAAAGTTGAGATTAAAAATTCCAAGTAGTTATTAATATATAATAAATTGAAAATTAATTGTGCACTAATAGATGCAAGTACGTGTCCCATTTTAATGAGCAGAAATTCAAATAATTTACAACTAACACTTAGTACAAAGCGTAATTGGGGCAATAAATCGCACTTACACGAAGTGTCCTTAATACTAGAGCATTTGTTAATTACTGTGAAATGTCAAAATAATTAAAAGCACTGCATAGAATTGAATACATGCTAAAAGCGGGAGTAAAGTTCACTTAATAGAACTATACAAAACTTTGTTTTCTCTTTTGGCTCTCGCTGTGAGTACAGGGTAAATCTAGTAAATACGTATACGCCCCATTTGCACACCCAATAAGTGAATGCATGGCAAATGTGTCTTGTAAACAACATGCGGTGTTTGGCGTAACAATAGTTGCAATTAATGTTGTATTTTCGAAATGACATTGAACTTAATTGTTTAGAAAGCAATTTGCATTTGAAATTTCAGCAAGAAACGTGTCCTCTAAGGATTTTCATTACATTTTCAGCTGAAAAACGTTATGCCTGTATGTGGATATGGCATAGTTTTTTTTTCTGCCGGCTAACGGGGCGACTGACAGTCTGCATTTCATTTCTCTCCTCCTTCCTGTCCCTTTTTCCTCTCATCCTATCTGTCTTTCTCTCTTCGGATGCTCTGTGGGTGTGAGATATTTGGCATGTGCTCTTATATATTATAAATTCGGAAATATAAGTATGTATATTTTTGTGTCAACTGAAAAACAGAGCCACGTTCCTTTCACTTCACTGGTCGTATGCTTAATATTGAAAATGTGAATACGACTGATGGCCCACGCCCATTAAAAGCAGAAACTTATTGAAAACAAATTTTAGTGTATTATTTATTGCATTTTGTTTAAGTCTTCGTAAATTAAAACCAGATAAATAAACTATAAGTTGAGTAAATAAAAGATGTTTGCGGTTAGGCAATTCCTATTGATTTTGTGAGGCATGCTGCGGCAATTACATTAACTTTTGCTAGTATCAGTTTTTAATAAATTAATTTTTAATAATTAGAGCAAACATTGCATGAATTGTAAATAATTAGAAGTTGATTTACATTGTTTAACATTTGGATAAATTTTGAGGTAAATAAAAATAATATCTGCAAACTAAATATCACACTAGAATTAAATATTAAAATTTTTTTTACATAAAGTAAATTTTTTTATATTAAAATAATGATTTTTAAGAGAATTTCATTTCATGAAAAACTTGAAATTCTTTAATGGCGCCTATGTGTAAGGGACATTTTTCAGTAATTTATTTAATTAAAAGCTTAAGTATATTAATTTATGCGACTCGCTGGCCAGCTGTAAATGATGTGGGGACCAACTAGACGGCTTCGACATCGGCAGCGTCTCTACTTAATTCCATTGTGTGTTTTTCCCATATGCGACACATGTAGGCAAAATTATCAACGATTTTGGAGGCATTGTTGTCGGCTGCTGTTCTGTATATAATGTGGAATCGAGTTGAGTCGAGTCGAGTCGGGTCGAGTAATTTATGGATGCATGTGCTTGGGGTATATAGAATTTATAGCATGCTATACAACATATAAATTGAAATAAAACATATACTACGATGAGATATGCTCAGATAAGTATGAGCATGAGAATCTTGAGTATCTACGTCTGCCACAAAATGAAAATAGCAGATATATTTTAATTATTATACATTTCAGTATTTGCTTATGAAAAGACACTCGAAAGAGACACAGACAGAGAGAGAGGCGAAAAACTCTTGCGATTTATTTTTAGTTGACAGTTTCAAGGCTTTTGCTTAGCGAAAGCAAAGCAAATATGAAAATTTTTGAAAGAAATGCGATGAAAATTCGCAAGAACATAGGGCAAAGACCAAACTCCGGCTCAGGGTATTCTTCAATTTACATATAATTGGCAGTGAATATATTTTTTAATGAGCCAACTGCAATGCGCGGAATGCAAATGGATCAAAATGGATAATTGTGCAAATTTGCGCAATTTGGTTGCTTAATGAACGCAGGTGCCCCACGCATATTCACCACATAAGGCTGCTGATTTATGCCCGAGTGCGTCTATTATCCTTACCACGTGCCGTTTTCCATTTTCTATCTCAACATATTCCACATATAGACAGATCTACGAGTACATTTGTCTGGTAATGTTTTTGTGAATGCCCCATTATAGTCGACGCAGTTGTTTTTCAAATAATGTTGCTGCCTTTTATGTAAATGACTGGTAATGTTGCTGCAGTGTGATATGCGTCGTACCATGCAGCGTATACTTAATAATCTCGACATTAGGTGGCAGCACTCACAAAGCCACAATTTGCAATGCATCACTTAGCCCCAAGGCCTTTTAAGCATGTTGCGGCTTAGCTCTGCCTGCCACACTCACAATATCCTTTCGACCTAAGCTCTGCCATACAATTCCAAATTAAGAGCTCCCAAAAATGTTCTGCCAACAAGTGAATACTTGAATGCGCATATATTTACTTATTTTTCTATTTACACAAAAAACTTTCTCTGCACTTTTATTTGCATCAAGAGTAAACTAAACAAAACAAAAGTTTAGTTTATTAGACAAGCATTTTATTTACTTAACAGAGGATTATATGAGGTATCAACAAATGAATTTTAAAGCTGTCCTGCTCGGCTTTTATGTCAATTGTGGTTGCAATTTGATAAAGTTAACTATTTCAATTTTTAAGGCATTATTTTATTGGCTATTACATAGCTAATGGTTCTAGTTAATCTCAAAGATAATAAATAAATCTGCACTTTAAATGTAAAATAAGCTTTATTGTTAGTTAAATACCAATATTCATATTTTATAGAAAACAAGTATTAAGTAAATATTTTCTATTACCATAAGCAGCTTAATAATAAACTATTTAAATTCCTTAAATGCTTACAAGATTTCAAGTGAGTGCTCCTTAGGCTATTTACCTTTCTTTACTTATTTAAAATAACAAGCAGCCTGTTGTTTATCATTAAAATGAATAAGAGCCTCTTGTGGAATTTCTTGAAATTTAATTATATTTGTGCTGCGTGTTGTGTCTAAATTGTTTATAATTTTGTACCTTGATTCGATTTAGAACTGAAGGCAGAAGGACCCACACTTAATATGCAAATGCTTATTGGCAATGATAATCTCAAGAACTTCCATTTGGTATTCAACAACATCGTAAAAGAGTCACTTGACATTTTTGTGCTCGCTTAAAGAAACTTTTTTATGTCATTTTGCGAAATAAAACAAAGTATTTCGAATGGTTGCGGAAGACACGACTTAAAGATATGCTGTAAGCAAGTTGACGAGCTTAGCCCCAATGTAAATATTTTAAAATTCTTTTTAAATCCTACAACCTGAAAATACCTGCTTAACAGTCTCGTGTGGTTACAGGGTATTTGTAAAGAATAAACATGTTCACATTTTTTAATAGGCTTATTACGATGCATTCAGTTACCTTGGGGGGAAATTGAATTTACAACGCGTACAACTGTCTCCTTATCTTGATCTCCGGTATTCTCTGTATCCGACTACTTATTTTCCTGCATTCCAAGGTGCTGCAGCTCATTTGTCGTTGCGAATATTCCCAGGCGCCAACGCGTTGAGTCATTTGCATATTTCATACAGAAAATGTCAGGCATCAATGCCGAGGGATTCCATCACTTAAAACTAATTGCCATCCATTCAGGGACCGATTACAATCCTACACACACACACACACAACCAAATACGCACACAATATATTAAATATCTTTAACTTGTATTCGTTTGGGGTTGACAGGGCTAATTTGTTGATTTGTTTTCACATTTCGTTTGATTTTCCTTTTTTTTTTCTTTGTATGCTCTCTCTAATAATTTTGTGGCTAGCACAAAGAAACACAGACAAATAAACGTATATTTATTTTATTTATTTATAAATTTATGTGCTGTTGTCATGCTTTTAGATTTTCTCTGTATTTCCATCTGTTTTTACTTTCATATTAATTGTTGTATTGTTGCACTTTTCACGTTTCCACTTGACGCTTTTCACATATTACGAGAACTTGTTTATTTAGTTTTGTAAACAAAATTTGGTTAATTAAATTGAGTATTGTGCTTTAATATTATGTATTTAAGCTTTAGTATCGATAAACACAAATATCAGCACTTGCTCTCTCGCACTCTTTCAATTTCTTACACACTTTTTTCTCTCGCTCTCACTGTATTTGGCTCGATATTGCCATCTTGCTCGCGGCATACAAGTGATATTATTATATATTTTTAAACACACAACCGGGAGGTGTATTTATGCTATCTAAATGAGAGCCCTGAGGCAAGTCCACGTTGCGCACGACCACGTTGAACGCTGACAGCCAACTGCGCCGCCAGACGAACTCAGCTAGTTTTTCCGGCTGCCGCCAATTGAATTGAAATTGAATGTTATTGCGCATGCGCCATGTTGCCAGGCTCGGTCCGCTGTTCGTTGGGCCAGCTGTTTATATTTCATTCATAAAAACCATTGGCGCCATTACTATACTCTCGGTTCATGCGACTGTCTCTCTGTGTGTGTGTAAGTGTTCTTGCAACATTGTTGCGCTGCCAGTGAAAGTGGCAAGTTGCGGTTTCATGCATATGTCTAGAAAATGCTATGGGTAATTAACTTTTATATTCCAAATGAATATCAAAACGATGCGACCCAGTTTTGATGTGCATCCTCATACGATACTCTTACTATGCAATTGAACTTCCATACTATTCAATTGAGAGCTCTATACATTTTCCGGCACGGAAATGCACGGACAACAACAACAAAAACATCGACGATGAGGTCAACAAGGAAAACTGAGTTTTTCTCTGCGCGACAGACTAGAAAATTATTTTAATGTTTAATGTGATTTACAAAGTCTTCGTTTCTGTTTTTGTCAACAAACCATGAACTGTCAATAAAAAGAAGTACTTGAAGTCAACATGCAACGTCTAAATCTTGTAAATTTAATAAATTATTGAGATAAAATTTCTATCTGATTTTCTCTTTCCTTTTTCAACTCCTTTAAGATCTTAAAGTTATTTGTCAAGTCAAAGGCAATATGTTGCCACCTTTTGCGGCAAGTTGCAAAAGTCAAAGCCCAAGAAAATCCTCAACTCGTTTACATCAGCAGAAACTAAGCCTAAAATATGCAGAAATTCAATTGAGGCTGCTTTTGACGCATTTGATTATTAATTTTTGGCACTTTTACCATTTTTTTATTTTGTACTTCTCTTTGATTTTGCTGTGGTTGGGGCCTCGACACGCTGCGAAAAGCAAGGGCTGCAATGGAAAAAAGAGAAAAAAAAAAAACAAAATAAATTCGTAAAAGCGTGAATATAAAAAGTTGAGGCGACAATGCTTGAATATTTGCTGGCTGCAGCAGAAGTTCTTTTACTTAATACTCTGTCTAAGGAAAATAGGTGGAGTATCTTGGTTTTGTGATCTAAACTCAATAAAGAAGTCTAAAGTGATGTTAAAATTTGTGTGTAGGTTGTTATTGCATTGACTAAAGGTCTTAACTGCTTAATACTCTGTAATTTTAATAACTAAGAAATAAGTTATATTTACAAATAATATAAGGTGTATCATTATGTGAAGAGTATCTATCAGTCGGCTACTTTCGACATCTGCTCTCAAACTTGTTTTAGTTGCCATTATGTGAAATTTCTTTTCCGCCTTTTGGACTGCCAGAAAAGAAAAGAAGAGAAAGTAGAAGAGAAAAAATAAACGAAAAAGAAATATATATTTTTTAAATATATTTTTATTATTTGTTGGAAACGCGTGCGGGCCAAGTGGCGCCTGGTTGGCTGCCTGTCAGGCATCTCCCCAGTATAGTTTTTATGTTTGCCCAAAATAACAACTTGAAGTGCTTTTTACTCAGTTTTAGCTCTTTGTTCAAGGCGTTTACGAGCATGTGTGCCATACGAGAGGAATAACAATCGAGCTTGCATGACAATGTGAGAATTGAACGCGTAGTCGTATACTATTTTTAGTAGCCGACTCATTGCCAGCTGGCTGCTACTAATTTCATTAAAGTTTTAATTTTTTATTGGCATCAAAGTTAGATTTAATGGGAATTGAAACGGAAACTAAAACTGCTGACTGCTTTAGGAATTTCAGTATAATCACCTTGACACTTTCAGTTGATTTAACCGACGGGATATCAACAACGATAGCCCAGGATCCCAATACAAACTGTCAGCTCCTGCAATTGCACAACAGAGCAGAAAACTCAGGCAGGACAACAATCCACCCACGGTCATTGGATTTATTGGCAAGTGACCGCAAACCAAAAACTGAATACACATTCAGTGGCTTTGCTTTTGCCGGACTAAAGATTTACGTTCAGCTCTTGGCGGGTCGCAACTTGAGCTCCGTGCGACGACTGATAAACTAAAATTTCTGGTACCTCCCCGGAGCCTTGAGCTGCCTGGCCCCAAGCTGTCATCCGCCATCTGCCAGCTGCTCGTCCTTGTCTGAAAAGCGAACATGAAAATTGACTTAAATTCAAATGGAGAGTGAGAAAAGTTGCACCCTTGGAACTAACTCATCTGCAGCATACCACTCGAGACAGTTTACCGTATATATTATTTATTTTTATTGTCACCGACTTCTAAATGTGCAGAAAAACAACTTATTTTTGGGCCAAAGATTCGCTAAAGCGTTTTTCCAGAGTCAAGTTCGTTTTGGACCAAGTCAAGCAAGTTGCAGCTGCATTCGCAACAGAAATAACAATCTAAGGACAATGCGAGCTTTACATGCATGTGCCTGACAAGTGTCAAAACAATATGTGAGAAAAGATAGATGAGATGTGACTTTGTTTAGATATAACTACACCGAGAGATATAATCAAACAGATAGAGATTCATACTGAAAGGTCATTCTAAATTTTAACTTTTATAACTTTTTAAAATGCGAAATGTAATTTTTAACGATAACGATAAGTTTACCTAAAAATAATTTTGTTTCAAATATATTCATAATTAATCTCTGCTCTCCTTTTTCTAATCAAAAAATGTTAATTTTCAGAATTTTACCTTGTGTATTGTAGACAAAAATTTAGCATTTTGCATATTAAATTTGGTTTTGAGGTACTTAATTTTTTCATTAAAAAAACATGCCAAAATTTAAAAAATTCTGTCTTTTAATTTTTCCAAATTAATTCTAAGAACATTGACGATTTTTTTACATAGTGGTAACTTGATTAAGATTCTATATGTAAATTAGTTATTTTTATGATATGAATATATATATAAAAATTGAAAAAAAAAACGAATTTTTTATTGCTTAACATTTTATTAACTATTTATTATTTAACCCTGACTTTCGTCAGTGTACTTGTGTGAGTGACTGATATGTTGACGCTGACACGTAATTCAAAAATTGATTAATCGAAGCAGGTGAAATACGCAGCGTAACTCAATTTATAAGAACAGTAAGACAATAGTGCGCTTACTCGCATGTGATATTTCATTTCATTGTATTATTAATAGATAAAATGTTCGGACAGGAACTCAACTCAACAATAAAGTGGCAAGGAGCATGTTAGTTGGAGTTGGAGTTGGAGAGCCTGCAGTTCCGCTTGTCCGACTATTGCCGACTATTGCCGACTGCCAAATGCTCCATCATTGTCATCGGGTTAGCCGCAGTGACCTTTCCGCTTGGCCAACTGGGAGCATTCGAAAGAAACATTCATAGACTTGCAAGTACAAGTTAAAAAAAAAAGTTGGCAATTGAAGAAAACTTTAGCTGGCACTTTATGAGAAGAAAAAAGAAGACGACAATTGACAATCATCAAGTATAACACAATCATATAAATAACCAATTTGTGGTGATAAATCGTGGGAGTCATTGCTATGATACGATATAGCCATGTCTGCAGATAATGGCCAGATGTGAATAGAGTCTGCGTCATTTGGCATTGGCGTCTGCAAACTTTTAGCCTGGTCTTTTATATGCTATACTATAGTTGTGGTTGTAGTTGTAGCGTTTTTATCACATGGCGAGTCTTTCGCTACATTAGCTTAAATATGCAGAGGAGTATAAATATAAATAAAAATATAATTTTTATGTTTATTGCTTTTCTGTGCAAATGATGAAAATTCTAATGAGGCAGAGATCTGATGACGACTTTACTCAAATCGAGACTCAATGATGAGGAGTGATAGCTGGCAATTGCCAACTTCCTATTGTTACATTTATGTGGGCTTTCTTATCAGTCTGGTTTTATGATGCAGTCAAGCAAAGGTTAAGGCTTTAAGGCCTTTGTTTTTGCCATTTCTCGACCTTTTGTGGGTCCAATCAGAAACAGCTTATCACCTTGTTGTTGGCAAATCCTTAGAGACAACAACATAACAATAGCGCACTCTCACATATACATTCAAACTGGAAAAAGCTGCTCAAAAACAGGGCCGGAAACGGAAGCGCACGTTGTGCACTGTGTGCTCGGTTTACTTATTTTGACGAGCGACACCACAAAGTGGCTGCCTGGCTATAAATCAGCTAACAGTTTGACGGCAACTTAAGCCAACTGCCCTGGCTACGATTACTGGACTTACTCGTACCATGAAACATTTTAAAGGCAAAGGCGAGTTTCTAAAGAAATGCTTAAGAAATATGAAAGAGAATTTGTTAAGCGAAGCGTACAAAACCTTTTTATTCAGTTCGTACCTGATGCAGTAAAAACCGATAAACAGTTTCTTTTGATATGTTTAAGAGAAAAAAGCAAAGAAAATATTCTTGTTAAAGTTATGAATATAGTTTAATGTTATTTTCTTAGAATACTCAAAGGAAATTATTGTAATATAATCTGATAACTCTTCAATTTATTTTTCGTATCTATGAAAAATCAAAGTTAAGTATAAATACAATCACAAAATAAAAGATATTCAATTGCTTTATCATATCTTGGAAATTTGTCTACGCTTAAGCTGCAGTTTGTGCAAATCATAAATAATAGATGTACTTTTTGTGTCGACAAGCACAAGTGAAAAGTAAATAAGCCCTACTTTTTGGAATTCCACGGAGAGAATCAATAATTTATATGCATGTTATGGGCCATATGCTTGTGAATTTATAAGCTAAAATATGCACAAAAAATAAATAAAGCGTTTCGGATGAACTCTGTTGTGGCACAAGTCAAAAGTTAAACACAGACAGTGTCCAAATGTTCTTGTTGCAACATTTGAATTGTGTACCTTTGTGTGTGGACAACTGTTCTGGTAGAGCTGTGATTTAGTCGCCTCGCCAGGGGATCAATGGCAACCGAATGAAAAGCCACACATAACATACCACAAAAAGTAGACGATAACAATTTTCGAGCTGAGCAATCAGCGTCTGTAGTATTTCAGCACCTACACAAAGAATGAGAATGAGAGGGAGATTGGGAGAGGAAGAAATGTGGCTCGACTATGGCTTTGGATTTGGCCTTCCTGCCTTGAATTTGGCAGCGAAAAATGGTAAACGGAAGTTGTGCGCAACGATCCATGTCCTGACAATTTGCATAAAAAATTCCATTGTCAAAACGGAAACATGTTCATTTTCGATATTTTTGCAATGCCTTCCCCAATCATAATTATAGGAAGGAAAGCTCAAGGGGAACTCCATGTAATTATCCGAGTAAATCTAGATATACGTCCGCCTGTCAGACAGTAGTCTGACAGCCTGCCAGTCTTATTTTAAAGCTGTAGGTGCCAAAAAGGACATCGAGTAGACAGAGCACACAATACTCAAATAAGCAATTCGCATTACACATAAATTATGCATGCTACATGCTGAATTGGGCGCATACAATGTCTGTGGGGGAGACTTGTTAAATGAACCTCCATAAATGTGAAAGCAATCGCGTGGGCCACAAGCATTACAAGTAAATATGCCAACGGTGAGCCCTCCGAGGGGGTTTAGGTGGGGAGGGGTGGACTGATTTTGAGCAGCTCGTCGTAAAATCAAATCAACGGTACATTAGTCGCGCACGCACGCCTAACAGTCGCACCGGGGTGCACAGTGGGACTTAATAAGTCAAAAGGAAGTGGAAATGGAAATATAAAGACATTTCGTGCCAACACGACCAGCACAGGTGTATATAAAAATGTACAAAAAAATAATATATCTGTAATAAATATTGTTATATCAATTAATTATAAACTCTAGTTTTTTCTGTGTCCTCTATGCAGTTTAATTTAAAAAAATGATTATCCGACAATTGGCCCAAACAGTAAATAAATTAGATATCTGCAATTAACATCCATTAACTATAATTATTAATTGTGCATTTTGTATCATATCGACAATAATTAATATACAACTAATTATTCTTGTTAAAACTTTTTAAAGGTTAAATAAATGGAAAAACACAGTTATTTTTAATTAAATGCCACATGCATTCTATTAGTTTGAAAACTATTTAATTATTATTAATATGCTGTCAAATTGGTTGACTAAATATTGAAAGCTCCCGCATGGTTATTTGTGGTCTGTATTTGCTCGTTCCTAAACTATTTCTGCCCAATGTACACAACGCATGAATAAAAGACCTAATGACATACGAGCTGATGACGAAACATACATGTAAATATGACGTAAATGGCGTACGCTTTACATATATCAAATAATTTGGCAACACAGTGCGACATGGTGTTACTTTGAAGACATGTGTCGGCGTGTTGGCAGCTCAGGCTTAAAATCAAGCTCCAACTGCTCCATTCACATACATAAGACAGACTGGAGATGGTTGTAAGTTATTTATTAGCATAGGTATATATTGCCTGAAATGCGATATCCTTGGTTTGGCAGGTGTTTAAAATGGCATACGGGGCGTATGCGTGTCGAGCTCTCACACTCTGGGCTTTCAAGAGGATAAAATCCTCTTGTCATAGTGATTTTTGGGTGTGCGTGCAACCAAATTGCTAATTGAATTAACTGTAAAAGGCTTAGGCAAACGCACGTGCCACTTAAGAGTGTGGCACAGCTGACAAGGGTCAGCCACCCTTAAAAACCCGATCTTGGAGCCCAACATCGACTTTGTTTTTCAATGCCAAATGCGTACTACAAAACTGGAGTGTTGTCGCGCAGTTCCGGATGTTCCACAGGTTTCTCAACGGTGTCACAGCGTAGGCTCTCAATCTTGTCCACAATCTCGGTTCGCAGCTCCTCGAAGGGACGCAGCAGTCGCACGTGCTGTGCATCGTCGCGACCCTGGAAAAGTGTCTCGCCTTTAAAGTCAACGTACTTGTGCTTACGAGCACAGAGCAACGTGCCCAGCAGCTTGTCAGAGATGTGGTTATACATCTGAAAAGGAGAGAAAAGAATTAAATGCGAGAAATGTCTTACGGAATGTACCGCAAGTAAATATAGAAATAATTAATCTGCAAGAAAAAGGAAAGTAATAAAAGGTGTGCAAACTTAAAAGTAATAAATATGATAAAAAAATTACTAGGTAAAGTGAAAAAATTAAACAAGAAATTAGTTGTAAAATTTCGTAATAAATAAATTTAAATACACTCTGCAAGTGCACAAAACTTTTGTAATTGCGAGGAAAAACTGATAAATTATGAACATTCCTTAGTTATAAGAGCTTACGTACCTCAAAGAGCTCGCCGAATTTCAGGCTGATCTCAGGCGTATCATTTGATGAATCCCGAACGCAATTCTCGTTGATCAGCTCGCAGAGCTGTAGAATCTCCTGCAAGGATAGCACCTGAGCTTGTAGAGCCCGCTGTTCGGAGAGACTACCTGGCGGTGCAGTGCCATATTGATCCTTGAGGAAGCTGGGCTTGGGCATGTCGCGGACGCTGCAGTGGGAAAAGGGATTCAAACGCTGCCATTGCTGATGTTGCTTCACATGCTCGTTAAAGAGCGAGATGCGCGACAGGATGGTGTTGTCCTGCGAGGATGAGAAATGTACTCTTTGATAAACCAGACAATGAGTTATCAACACTTACCTCCGTATTCGTTTGTTCCGCCATATTTTGCGAGTGTAATTTTATAACCTCATTGTTGTACTAGAATTTATGTGAACTGTAAATGTATATGTTGAAAGCTGAAAGTCCAAAAATGGCCTGCTATCTCTGGCAAAATGTGGCACGCAGTTTGCGCAACTGTTGTGCAAACAAATCAAAGTGTTATCATTGTACAACTTGACAGCAGGTCACCTACTAAGCCCCATCGATAGCCAACTGGTTGAGCTAATGGCACGCATTAACTGTTGAAGTTGAGCAATAGAAAGGTCAAAAGGTTATATGTCGCAGCGCATTTCAATTAATCAACCCAAAAGCAATTGCCTTAAACTTAAAGCCCAGGGCATGGACATGGCCATGGCTATGGCCAATAGCAAGCTTGTGGCAAATGCGGCGGAAACAAGCAGCAAACTAGCACCATAAATTGTGACCCAGAATGGCGCGCAAACAAGCGGAAGTATTTGAGCTTACTACGAGCAGAGCAGGAAATACAATACAAATTTCACAGAGAAAACCAGTCACAGAGCAAAAGAATTAATGAAACAAAACGGCAGAGGAAAACCAAACAGAGAAAAGGGAAGAATAAAAGAAGATAACATTGTTAAGGCTGTCGCAGCTAAAATACACTTACGTGTATAGTTTATTAGTTAATAACTTTATCTTGTATTAATAATGCCAGGAATTCACGTAATTGTCCATCACTTAGAATACATACCTGGCCAATATATTAATTATTAAATATATTATTATCATATAATTCCAACTACTGTTTTGATTAAATACTTATTATTTTAACTACTTATTTTATTTTCATTCAAGCCCAAATTAATTTATTATATATTGCAATAATGCTTTAACATATTCATTACAATAATGATAGAGTTTTCTTATATATAAATTCGAAAATTTATGTACAACAGCAAACCACAAAGCGTCATTATGAATTTTACTAAATACTCTTTTTAAGGTTTCCGGTTCCGCAAGGCAAATAATGATGGCGGACGCGCACAAAAATATGCAACAATTGTCGAAGACCTCGTAATGTATATCAATTGCCATTTTTCTGATAAAGAGTTTGGTTTGCTTTTCAACAACATTATGCACATAAATACAAAAATACTATGTATTTTTGACAACATTTCTATGAAATATCGCTCTACTCTTTCGACAATTTATACATCCGTTCTGCATTTTCAAGATCCGTATTGGTTAAGCGTCTATCCTGTTTGAGTTGATAGCTTTAAAGATTTCGCCGTCGAGTGTCTAAGCTGGTAAGAATAGTAAATACACCCTGGGCAAAGGGCATTGTCGGCGTGGAACGACAGACAGCTAGAGGATTTGGCGGGACAGCCAGATAAATAGAGGGAAATGGCGCCACTTCCGTTGAGCAATAAACATTAATGCGCAATTAAAGCTGGTGTCTGGCTTTACCACTGAAGTAAGGGTAAGTACGATTGGGGTTGGGGTGTCTGTATTTGATTTGCAGCACTTGGGGTGATTAACGCTTGGCGCCCATGTATTAGCTTTTAGTTATTTACGGCTAAAGCTTTGATTTGCCATGGCAGTCATAAGCATAGCTGATTAATCGAGATAGCTTTTCGAGGGTTGCCATGACTCTGTTTATCCGACTTGAACATCAAAAGTTGCTTTTGAACCGATTATAATTACAAGTTGTTGCAATAGCTGTAAAGGTGTGCACCAGTTGCACCTTGTGCAAATTACGCATACGTCCTGTGGGTTGTCGTAG
This sequence comes from Drosophila innubila, assembly GCF_004354385.1. Lineage (NCBI taxonomy): Eukaryota > Metazoa > Arthropoda > Insecta > Diptera > Drosophilidae > Drosophila > Drosophila innubila. The sequence goes on from NW_022995376.1 coordinate 9,690,302, forward strand.
GAGCTTCAATAGGAAGCAAACATTAAATGCTCGTATTTAAAAACAGTAAAACAGAAAGAAACAAAAAATCTGAGCTAAGCTGTTGGGAAAACAGCTGCCGAAGGAGCTTGACAGCTTGCATTTAAGCCTGTCTACCAAGTGGTTTTGCAGCTTGTTTGCATTTCCTAACAAGACTTTGTTGTCCTTTTCTGCAGCTGCTACAAGTACGGAACGGAAGTGCTCTGTAAATTCCCAAGATGCAGCTGGCGTATCAGTTTAAGACTCAGACTCAGTTCAAGTTTTAATTCCGGTCATAATTCTTGAAGGCATATATCTTAAATTTAATATCAAAATATTAAAAGTGCTTCTGCACAATTCAATTACTAAGCTAAGATGGGCTTTGTAATGTATGTATGTGTCGCAGACGAGTGATTTTTATGGTAGCTTGGCAATCGAAGCACGTGCCACAATAAATTCTCCTGCAACGCAACTGTATTTGGCATATTTGATTGAAATTGTGATGCCTAAACAGACACCACATTCATATTGTTTCTGGTTGTGAGTGTGTGTGTTTATGTGGTTAACACCTGTTTGCACAGAGTGTCACTGCCTTTAAACTCGGTTCAATAACACAAAGGCAATTTGAACTTTGCCAAAAATTGCTTAAAGTGTGTCATTAATAACCTTGGCAACCGGCAACTGGCAACCGATTTATTTTGGCGACATAGTGTGTCTGCTTTAACGTCAAATTTTGATGAATGATTTTGGTTGTTTGCATATTGGCCAAACCAGTTAACGTGAAATGTTTAGCAGCTGCCAGTTGCATTTTTCAGCTCCATTTGGCTGCGCTCGACTGACAGCCATTTAATGTCCACTGAGCATAAAAAAATCAAATCTAGATTCCCATGTCGCCGCTGCCAGACGACAACCCTGCAAACACTAGAATAAGTAAAAAATATCTAACTCAACAGTGTAAAAAAACAAGGACACCGAAAGCAGTGTGATGTCCTTTTATATACCCATGCAAAATAGTATTGGATATGTCATATCGATTGCGATTTTATACGAGGTATTTTATGCATATACGAGTACTTTTTGTGGGATGAGGCTGTTAACTTCTTGTGCAGATATGTTTCGTATGAGATATAACAAAATATTTCTGACGAAGAAGATTTTGATGGAAAAATGAGTGGATATATTTATGAAAGGGACATGCTTTTTGGAGGATATTCTAAGCAAATTCAACGAATTTCATATTAGCTTTAATACAGTATAATAAGTGACACAATACATACATATATTTCGGAACATTTTTTAAAAAATTCAAACGCTCATAACTTTGCCAAAACTTGACCGATTTTCATGCGGAATACCATTTTGATCATTATTTGTCCTCTATATTGATTCTGCATCAAAACAATAATTATTTAGAAAATTACATTTTTTGGTCATCACTGTCATATTTTTCCATACCTACCCCTTAAGACTTTTTCAATAACTTCTAACTCTCATAACTTTGCCAAAAATTAACCGATTTTCATGCGGAATACCATTTTCATCATTATTTGGTCTATATATTGATGCTGCATCAAAACAATAATTATTTAGAAAATTACATTTTTTGGTCATCACTGTCATATTTTTCCATACCTACCCCTTAAGACTTTTTCAATAACTTCTAAATCTCATAACTTTGCCAAAATTTAACCGATTTTCATGCGAAATACCATTTTGATAATTATTTGGCCTCTATATTGATTCTGCATCAAAACATTAATTATTTAGAAAATTACATTTTTTGGTCATCACTGTCATATTTTTCCATACCTACCCCTTAAGACTTTTTCAATTACTTCAAACTCTCATAACTTTGCCAAAACTTAACCGATTTTCACGCGCAATACCATTTTGATCATTATTTGTCCTCTATATTCATTCTGCATCAAAACATTAATTGCTTAGAAAATTCCATTTTTTGGTCATCACTGTCATATTTTTCTATACCTACCCCTTAAGACTTTTTCAATAACTTCTAACTCTCATAACTTTGCCAAAACTTAACCGATTTTCATGCGGAATACCATTTTCATCATTATTTGTCCTCTATTTTGATTCTGCATCAAAACATTAATTGCTTAGAAAATTCCATTTTTTGGTCATCACTGTCATATTTTTCTATACCTACCCCTTTAGACTTTTTCAATAACTTCAAACTCTCATAACTTTGCCAAAAATTAACCGATTTTCGTGCGGAATACCATTTTGATCATTATTTGGTCTATATATTGATGCTGCATCAAAACAATAATTATTTAGAAAATTACATTTTTTGGTCATCACTGTCATATTTTTCCATACCTACCCCTTAAGACTTTTTCAATTACTTCAAACTCTCATAACTTTGCCAAAACTTAACCGATTTTCACGCGCTATACCATTTTGATCATTATTTGTCCTCTATATTGATTCTGCATCAAAACATTAATTGTTTAGAAAATTCAATTTTTTGGTCATCACTGTCATATTTTTCCATACCTACCCCTTAAGACTTTTTCAATAACTTCTAACTCTCATAACTTTGCCAAAACTTAGCCGATTTTCATGCGGAATACCATTTTGATCATTATTTGGCCTCTATATTGATTCTGCATCAAAACATTAATTGTTTAAAAAATTCAATTTTTGGTCATCACTGTCATATTTTTCCATACCTACCCCTTAAGACTTTTTCAATAACTTCCAACTCTCATAACTTTGCCAAAACTTAGCCGATTTTCATGCGGAATACCATTTTGATCATTATTTGGCCTCTATATTGATTCTGCATCAAAACATTAATTGTTTAAAAATTTACATTTTTGGTCATCACTGTCATATTTTTCCATACCTACCCCTTAAGACTTTTTCAATAACTTCCAACTCTCATAACTTTGCCAAAACTTAGCCGATTTTCATGCGAAATACCATTTTGATAATTATTTGGCCTCTATATATTGATGCTGCATCAAAACAATAATTATTTAGAAAATTACATTTTTTGGTCATCATTGTCATATTTTTCCATACCTACCCCTTAAGACTTTTTCAATTACTTCAAACTCTCATAACTTTGCCAAAACTTAACCGATTTTCACGCGCAATACCATTTTGATCATTATTTGTCCTCTATATTGATTCTGCATCAAAACATTAATTGTTTAGAAAATTCAATTGTTTGGTCATCACTGTCATATTTTTCCATACCTACCCCTTAAGACTTTTTCAATAACTTCTAACTCTCATAACTTTGCCAAAACTAAGCCGATTTTCATGCGGAATACCATTTTGATCATTATTTGGCCTCTATATTGATTCTGCATCAAAACATTAATTGTTTAAAAAATTCAATTTTTGGTCATCACTGTCATATTTTTCCATACCTACCCCTTAAGACTTTTTCAATAACTTCCAACTCTCATAACTTTGCCAAAACTTAACCGATTTTCATGCGGAATACCATTTTGATCATTATTTGGCCTCTATATTGATTCTGCATCAAAACATTAATTGTTTAAAAAATTCAATTTTTGGTCATCACTGTCATATTTTTCCATACCTACCCCTTAAGACTTTTTCAATAACTTCCAACTCTCATAACTTTGCCAAAACTTAACCGATTTTCATGCGGAATACCATTTTGATCATTAATTGTCCTCAATATTGATTCTGCATCAAAGCATTAATTTCTTAGAAAATTCAAATTTTTTGGCATCACTGACATATTTTCCAAAATTCCTCTGGCAATTTATCGAAAACTTCAAGCTCTCACCTACACCTTAAAACGATACAATACGATACGAATTATTTATAATTTCAACTAAAATAAAATCATTCGGATTGTTTTTCCACAACAGTGAATTTGAGAACATTTCATTGTCAATAAGCCAAAAATAGCCTCTTTTCTCCGTTTTTATTGCTGCTGACACAAAATGGCGTTTGTCTCACAAAAATATGCAACAGCAGACACATATTTGACACTCACACAACTACACACATCATACATAGGCTTGTGTATGAAAAATGGTTGAAAGTTGCCTTTCCATTGATTTGATTGACACTTTTATTGACATACAGTTACGTTTGTAAGTTTTGTGTTGTTGTTGTAACAGTTACTGTCAAGGGTTTTTTTGACCTGAGCTATGTATGAATGGGCTAAGCTTTTAAGCCAATATATTTGGCAGGCAACCGTAAAGATTGTGGAATTTTGTTGTATTTATTCGCATGCTTTTCTGGGCCATGCATTATTTATTATCCATAAACTGAATGTATTTCGTTCTCCTTCGTTTCATCTTCTTTTTTTATTACTTTACGGCTTGTTCAAATTTGTGTTAACTTAATAATGATTTGATTCTATTTAAACTCAAGCCATTAAAAAATGACTTTATGAAGTTTATATGTCAAATAATGAGTTTATTAATAAATAAAAAGGAAATACTTATTTGAATTTACGGCTTTTTTATTGTGGAAAACATTTGATAGATAATTGAGTATTTTTATTATTATTAAGCTATACAATTTATTATCCTTTTCACGCTCTTTTAAATTTTGCCACATTTTTAAAGCTGTGTCCAAAAATATTATATTTAATATTAAGTTTTAAAGTTTGTTGTGCGCATTCTTGACGCTTATCTTGGCCAGTCTAATTGCCAGTTCTAATTGTACTACGAGGGGAATATGGACAGAAGAGAGACGACAAAAGCACGGCTTCTGGCTAATTAAATTTTGTGGTCGCCAGTGGAGAACTCTGTCTGTAAAGTGGCAGCAATGAAATTTCATGGTACTTTCACTAGGGGACTTACTTTTCTGGCACTTTTTCACTTATTTTTTGGTTTGTTGGTACTTTTTATGCGTGTCCATAACAATAACCAAGTTCACTCGTAAATTTTGACATTTGCAGCCTTTTGTTTGCATTAATCTGGGCTAAATCATGTGGTAAGCTGGCCGCAGTACAACACAATCGCTTGGTAATTAATCAGGCTTCATTTTCACTTAATCGCAACCATGATTTTGCACGCAATTGCGGGTACGATGTGCAAGTATATGGAATATTTCATTTCTTTTATTTCATTCCCATTAACATATAAATTTTGATTATGCTTTTGCCTCAGCGTGACTCGTGCGCCAAATTGCCAGCCCTGACCCTGGTCAGCAGTGTTCAAAAATATACAAAAAAGAATAAAACCAATTTAAATATGCATAACATGGCGAGCAACATTTGACGTTGTTAGTCGCGGTTCCTGTTGCCCCGTAATTATCCATTTGAAGTCCAACTGTGCCTAGCCGCAATTTCACAGTTGTCGTCCTGGCAAGGACATCGTCAGGCGCCAGACGTGAAATTTTCAATTCGTTTGCCAAATAAATGTCAACAGCGAGGCACAAAAAGCCGGCATTATGTTTATAATCATGACAACATACAGATACCCAGTCGCCGGAGAGTAAAGGGTATACACATTTTATTTCGATTGAGATATGTCATGATTTTTTATTTTTATATTTTATTTTGCAGAGTTTGTAAAGTTTTTCAGCTGTTTTTCATTTAAAGCTTAATTTTTTGCTTTGCTTTTCCTGTGAAATTCCTTTGTTCTGTATATTTTTCTGTCGTTTATTTGCTATTTGTTTCATTTACTTGTCATAATTCCATATAATTCCCACGGCCATTGCGTGGCTTTTGATTTATTAAAGTTCTGTGCTTTTCCATGCCCCCTCTTGAGTTGTGTGCGGCTTTTATGATTGGCCTACGCAATGGGCCAAAACCATCAAAATGTCCCGAATCCGGAGCCATGTGGCGCCTCCAGCTCCATGCTTCTGGATCCGCCTGCACATTGATTCATGACAAACTTATGCTAATTGCGCGCATTTTTCCTGTTTAAAAATAGGCAAAGTTCAAGCAACTCTCCTGCTTTCTCTTTTACTTTCTTTAACTCTGTCTTGATTAGCTGCTGTGAATTTAATTTGCTTAAATTAATTAGCGTTGCCTTAAAATTAAATGCTTTATCAAGTTAACTGTTTCCCAGTCTTTCAACTGTCTGGAGGAGTTATTTTTGCTGACACTGTTGTTGTTGATAGGAGTTGATGTTGAACTTGGCGTATACGTAATGTCTTCCATACACATCAGTTGCAGCGTGTGGGGGTACAAGTATAAAGTGTGTGTGTGTGTGCTTTTCGTAGTCAAAACAATCACCCACAAACACACACACACATGCATACACACACACATATTTCACATTAAATGGCGTGCTGACAAGCGAAACAGTTTGGCAACAATATCTAGACCGAAATTCTGGTCACCAAACGATGACGTGGTCGTTGTTGCTGCTTCCTTTCCACCCCACACACTTGTGCCTTTGAAGGACAACAAACTAAGGTCCTTATGCGTTAAGTTTCTATATATATAAACTACGGCTTTGGTTATTTCTGCGCGTCATTGTTCTCCCGGCGACTTGTGGCTATAAAACTTTAACAAAGCCAAGGCAGTCGCTCCTGGAGGTTCAGCTGCTGTGCATGGCAATGCATTGAGCGATGTTTAAATTACTTTTCAAATAGTGCAGCTGTAATTCATCGATCCATTGGGGGAAGGATGTCAAGCAAAGGAAACACTAAACGATACAAAGCTGACAGCGCGAAATTCAAGATGCAGTAGTCGCGAGTCCTGGCTGGAAACTCAAAGCAAAACATGAAATGTAATTACAGGAATAAAATACAGGACACTTGACCTACATCCTTACAACTTTCTCTACGGGGGTGTGGAAGGATCCGGGGGCTGGGGATTGTTCACTGGCAATTACTTTCGCACGTTTGGCCAACAAAGGCTCTGGCCAACTGGGATAAAGGTTGCGCCTTTGTTAAAATCCAGACACTCTGTCCGCCAATGAAAATTATTGCATGCCTTGCAATATTCCCAGGATCCGTGTGATGTCTGCAACGTAAAAGCTAAAAGAGGTCAATGTATTTTTTGTTTATTTGCCCAGCCCACTCCCCGCACTGTCGCTCGTAAAATCCCTTAGCATACGAGGCCCATTTCACAGGGACGTTGTATGCCGTCTTCAACTTCCCTTTCCCTTTGCTCCTGTCAGACATTCAACGCTCTAAATATAAATTTACGTTGTTTGCGTGGGTGTGGCATGCCTCAAGTCTTCATAACTTCTGCTCCAAGCGTCGCAAGTTCTCCAGAACTCCGGCCAATATATGTGCGCATTGCCATTGTCCATAAATCAAATGTCGCTTTGAAGTTGCACATTGCCTGGGCTCGTTTCTAAGGACTTTGCAAAGATAAATGAAACTATGTGTTCTCCAGATTCCAAGCATAAAAACAAAAACCCACCAAAAACGCGGATGGAAAAACGAAATCTGAGATAAACACTACTCGATTGCCAAGAATACCCTGTAAAGAGTAAAAAGTAAAGAGCTATAAATCGATATCCGATATTACTGATATTTTTATACCCATCTCTTTTAAAAACTTAATCACAAAGAAATATTAAATATAGCTGAACATGTTAAGGTTTACTTTTCAAATCGATAATATCTTGTGGAATTTAAATAGTTTTCTTAGGCAAATTTTCAACTCTTACCAACTAATATACTCTTTTTGCACACTTACAGAGCATATCCAAACGACTGTTACAACTTCATGCATATACAAACACGAGTCTCTTGGATATGGATATGGAAATTGGTAGAACTTGACATTTCTCGTTTCACACCATTTGCCTTGACTCACATTTCTCTTTTTCTCCTCGACTGTGGCCAAGGAATTTGAATTCAGTGAATTTCCAGCGAATTGGCAAAGTTTTTGGCGCCGTTGTCCCCACCTCCTTTGGTGGCATAGGGCAGTTGGGAATTATTTGATTTTTGGCGTGTAGCTTTAAACGTGTCACAGATCATATGCGAAATTTGTTTGTAAAATGCAAATTTAATGCATAAATTAGGCAAGCGAATTTCCGGATAATATGGATAGCAACAATAACAACAATGATAACAAATAAATTATAATTTGCGCTATGCTGTCCCGTTATAAGGCAATCAAAGTGGCAGCCAACTGGCACATCGGCTGCGGCTGTAAATTGAATTAAACTCCTGCCCTGAAAATGGCGAGCCTTAAGTGAATTAGCGAGTAGACCCGCATATCCTTCGTATACTTCATCCTACGCATCCTTATGGCAAAGACAGTTCTCTGGCACTTTATTCCGTTTCCGCTTGCGTGCGTATGCCAAAATGAGAATGGAGAGCAGGATGATAAGTCAAGCGAAGGATGGCCACGAAATGATAATAAAAGTGTGTCAGTTCCACACACAAAGCAAAACTCAAAACACGTATACGACATGTGCGACATGCACATGTATCTACTATGTACAAATGTAACTGTGTGCATGTGAGTGCGCACACACATGTGTGTAGTTCAAGTTAATTGCCTTGGTCCTTTCGAGCTGCAGCGAGTTAATCGCCGGCACGGTAAACGCTCCATAGCTTCCTTTATGCTCTTCCGCATGCCTCTTCCATTTCTCCATCCTTCGTCAGTTACTGTGCAGATAAGTCACGACGTCAGGCACGAGACTCATACACAAAGCGCATTGTCATGCTCAGAGTCTCATAGTCTAACAGTGTATCGCCATGCCACTATCTCACCATCTGACAATGCCACATGCTAGTTCCACACATGACTGACATGTAAATTAAGATTAGACTTGGAACTTTCTTTCTGTTGTAGAGCAAAAGAATTGAATATGCATGTTGTCAACATGTCGCACACAACAAGTGTCTTGGCAACATTTGTTTTGGTGGGCAACACTTGAGGCTAGGCAACATTTGCTACTTTGCAACATTTGTGTCTGCGCAGCATTTGTAGCTAAGCACTGGCAACAATTTGACTAGCTGCCTTTTAAAAATGCTGCCAAGTTGGCAATGATATGTGTTTGTTTTGTTTATGTTTTACAAGCTATAGGGCATATAAGATTCAGTGTTGGCATGTAACAGTCTAGAGTGTGTGTTGTTCTTAAAATATATACATTTGCCTATATTTTATTATATATTTATATCAGTGATCATTTAAGATATGCTACGGATATTTGAGTGATGTTTGTAAGCCTTAGGGTCTGTTCGGCCGTAGAGTAAGACTATAAAAAACAGACGAGTTATAATTTATATCGAATAAATAAGTTATTTATAATTCTCTCAGATTTTATTTTCTATTTATATTCCAGGTCAGCTCATAGTCGGTCAGTTTATATCACATATGTTTTATTTGGCTTCTTTAACCGCAACTACATCACCACTAGATGCTGGCAAGCTGCCACATTAAAAAGAGGAAAAATTAACGGATTGTGGGACAACGCAATAAATTGGCAAATATTCGATTAAAAGCCAAAATCTTAACACAAAGTTGTTGCTTAGTCTTATTTTATTGTGTCGTCTGCAGCAATTATGTTTGTGTTTATTACATTTCCGATGTGTATCGTTGAATGCTAGCTAGTTTTATAAATAATTAGTTGTAATTATCGTATTTATTTATTTGGCCAAATGCAATTTAAGCTAAAAGCTGATTGCTTTTATCCGCTTTGCGGGTTTCCATGGAAAATTGTCTGCAGCTGACATTTATTTGTAGGCGTGTTTTGTTCAACTGTTCAAATAATCATGTGAATTGCTCTTAGTGTTGTCTCATTTATTTAGTTTGTTCACAAGTGGCACAAAATGTTTGGCGGCTGTTTTGTTTTGCCAATTGCTTTGCTTGCTGTGGGCCATATCAATTAACTGAAATGCTTCCCCAATTCGCGAGTAAACACACTCAAACTCATTTGCTGCGTTAAATTGAGTTTGGAGTGGTGTGTTGAGTGTGCTGAGTGTGTTCTGAGTGTTAACTGCGCGTATCATCCACCTGTGTGGCAGACATTTGCCATGAATTGCTCATAAATTTTATGTTAATTGCACACAAGGACACAAGGACATGCCCCGTCGGCAGCTGGCCCAAAGATATACATGTACTCTCACCTTTAAACTGTTGGTGCCAATTGCCACTTAAAGTCAAAGACAGCCCGTTAAAAGTTAATAGAATGTGGCCTTAAGATCGTACTCTTGCCTCTTTAATGCGCATAAAGCTACAGCTTCAGATTACATGCCAATAGTGCTTTGAACCATGAGGCAAGGTTCTGGCCAATTGCGGTCAACTTGTTGCCAAGCAACTAAATTACGGGTGTGCATGAGTGTGTTTGTGTGTGGTTAATTTGCAGCAGCCAATTTTCGGGTATGCAATTAACATAATTTGAGCGGGAGTGTCTAGAGAAATGCAGCAACAAACATTACCTGCCACTTGCCACTTGCCACTTGCCAAAGCTAACAGTCCAGTGTCAACTTGCCACGTGCCACATGTTTAAGCAATTAATTCTTGTGGCACAGCGACATAATAGGCATTTAATTATTGTGCTTCCTTACGGTCCTACATTTGGTCAAATAAATGACCTGGCTGATTTCCATATTAATTGGCAATTGCTTCGAGCATTCAAGCAAAGATTACGCATACGCCGCATGTGTCGACAATCGAGACTCGCAATGTATGTATGTAAATGTTTCTGTGTGGTTTTTGCGGTTTTTGGGTGGTGGGTTTGCTGTCTTTTATCCGCAAATTGAAGGCTAACCGAAGTCATCAAGTTTTCAAATTGTTGCCGAAAACACACAACAGAAAATGCCAGAAACATAAATCAGACATTGCAAAGCACAAAAACTTTTTGGGTTTTCGACAACAGATTTTAATGGCGTTAGACCCTCCACTTTCCCCCTCTTGCTGTCTGTCTCATGATTTCCACCGGCGACTAATGAGGCAGCATGTAAACGCTGAAGGGCATAAAATTCCAAATTAATATTCAATTATGAGCGATTCTATTGATTTTGTTTTGTGGTCGTTCTGTCTATGTCATTTTTGCACTGTGCTGTGAGTTACACATAATTTATGAATTTATGTGGCAGTTGGAGCCTTGGCAGCAACAGCTGCAACTGTTTACTCCATTAGCGAAACCAAGCACGTTATATGAACTTTTATGATGTACCACATGTCGTATGCGTTATGAACTTACGAGTAACTCTTGTAAAACTATGCTGCCTACGAGACTAGCATTGAGACAGACCTTTTGTAGTGTTCGCAATTTAATGGGCTTGCTTTATATTAAAATTTGTTGTGCGACCGCACATTTATCATATACACACGCTGCCACAGTTCTTAACCTCAGCCTGCTGGTTGCCCCTCCCCTTTGTTCCGGCCCATTCCTGACCAGCTTTCGTCTGTGGCTGTTGCGGCATTTTAATGTGTTTTTAATTGTTGCCACAGCACTGCTGTCCCATTTGCCTCAGGAAGTGTCGTTTTAATGACTTGCAATGGCAGCCAAAACCACGTCCATTTACTGTAAGATTATTTCGTGTCTTTTTAATGGCACTCATTAAAGTTTGCCAAACAAAAAAGAGTTGAATAAAATACTTTTGCCATATATCAACGCGACATTAAATGAAACAACACAGTTAACAGTTAAGCGAGTTAATTAATTTTAACTACGCCTTCAAAGTGTGCCGCCAAGCTAAGGGTAGATCCCCATTACCTGTCCACAGCTAATGTAGTGGCATATAAAAATTGTTACCCCGCGAGCAAATTTGGTTTATGGATTTCCCGCGGCATATTTATACCCGTTCTTTTGCACGGAAAGCAGTTGGCAACAAAATTGGCGATAAATCAACTGATAATGTCAGCACATTTAACGACAGCAACGGTGGTGCAAGGTGTTGCGAGGTGGTGCGGGGTCATTGCGGGTTGCTTGCCTGATAAACTTTGGAACGGGCCCTGACATGTGGATAGCGCAAATCAGAAGCCAAGTTTTCACTTGTCGCAAGTTTTGGGTTGACTTTTTGGCCTGGCCCTAATCAGTGACGGCTTTCATTTTGTTGGTTTGCGTTTGCATAGCAAATTGAGGTGTTGTGCTGTGTTTTTTGGGACATCATAAAACAAGCAAAAGGAAATTACTGTCGGAAAAGTTTTCATGCTCAAACGGAATGACAATGAAAATGAAGAAGAACAGCAGCAATAATAACAACGAGCTCTAATTAAAGCGTCTACCTGACCTAGAACAGTCACCAGTTTATTTATAGAAAATACATCCAATGATGATGACATCTGTATGCAAATTATAATTTGTAATGGCAAACGGACTTAGCTCTAGAACCAATATAATCGTTGAACTTGGAATAAGGTATTGCCAAACACTTAGGTGTTACACTTTTGTATCATCATCATAATAAATCGCGATTCGTTTTACAACCATTACTAATTTTATATTTCTGACTCAATCTCAATATTTAATTTCTGTTTGCGCTGACTTTGGCGGCGGAGCTGCTGCTGCGCTCAATCACCGTGCAAATGGTGTCAAATGCCGACTCCAGGCTGTCGATAAACTCTTTGCCCTGAGCCTGACCCTTGTACGAGGTCACAATGGCGCCCGCCATGTCATTTTGAATGGAGTAGCTATAATATAGAAAGAGAACTAATTTAAGTCAGAGTTGTAGTTGAAGTGGACGACGTGCTTACCCAAGTCCAAGGCCATCCTTTACAACTGGACCAAAGGAGCCGGCAATAACCGTGTCTGCACCCAGCGTAGAAGTACTTATAATATTATAGTTGATGCGTCGATAGGCTTCAGTCTCATATAGTGCCGGTTGCGGCAATCCCTCCAGCTCTGCCATGTGCCTCAGGGCAAACAGATGGCGATCAAAGCCCTGTCCCATGGCAGCCTCCTTGGTCAGTTGACCATGCACACTGCTGCACTTGTCAATCATGGCACGCAGTTCTCCAGCGCTGGGTTGCTTTTGAGAAGGTTGCAGAACCGCCTCGCAGAAGGCTTTTGTAGCCATGGTGCAGGGACGCATTGTCTCTGTACGGCCGTGTCGGAAAGCCGACGTGCTGCAGGATTCATAGGTGCCCACGTAGCGCTGAAAAGCCTGACGATAGGCCAGCTGGAAGGAGAGCTGCATAATCGAATCGGGACTTAAGCCATGACGCTTGCAAGTTCCCTTGTTCAGATTTGGATACTTCATAACATTCATATCGAGGTTGGCCATAATGCTGGCATTCTTGGAGTAAGCTGCCTCGACAGCGGCTCGAGTCTTGTCATCAATCTCAAAGTCAAGGGAACGCACATTGTAGCTATCGCCATCTGCCGGAGTATGTGGCGTAGATGACGATACATAGGGTTGCTTCGTGGTGTCCCTGTAGATCTCGTTGAGGTAACGCAGCACAGCGACGCCATCGCCCCAGGAGTGCTCAAAGTTAATGGAAGTTGTGCCATCGACACTGATCACCAGCGAGATGGACTTGTCAAACCAACTGCAGATGAGAAATGCAATTCAATTTAGTATGTAAAGTAAAATATAATTGAAAGAGTTCAACTTACCGATTTGTTGCCTTGCCTGCCAGCAATTCCTTTAGCAGTGGCGATGGATTGTCATCATTGTAGACACCATCCTCCACACCGTCAAGGCTTACACAGAACAACGCTCCATCTACTTCGCGTTGCAGAAGCTCCGCATTCTTTGAGCTGCTGATGAAATGCGCTCGGGATTTGGCCCATTCATCACGCTGAGAGGATGTCAATACACCCAGGGGCACGCTGGCGGCTTCCTTTTGCGAGTCCAGCTCGATAATGCTTTTGAGGCGACCCAGAATGACGCTGGGACTTTCAATGTAGCCGCTGCTGTCGAGCACATTCATGGTATACATGTTGCCACGACGCATGACCATAATGTGCTTGGAGTCCGGTGACAGCACCAGCTCATCCTTGCCTATTCTCGGTATGCGCGAGGTGCCAAACAGGCGACTGTACTGACTCATGTCCAAGGGAAAAGCCTTGAATGCGTACGAGGCGTATGTGGCAAAGGCCTTGGGTGCAACGCTCATCCAGCGACGATAGCTATCCGTGTCCGTCTTCTTGGGATTCATGTGATACACCTCGGGCTCCAGTTTATTCGCCTGCAGCGAGCGCCAGAAACGCAGCGAGCTGATGATCATATTTGTGGCGCGAACCACTTGTTGCTGGTACTCTGGCCGCGTTTCGTTCTTGAGCACGACGAGGGGATTATAGTTGAGGGGCAGGGGAACGCGATCCGCGAGATACATGTCGAACCAGGGTTGCGAAATGTAGCTGGTGTGTTTGTTGGCCTCATCGCGTTGCTTCAGCTTCGCATGCAACTCCATGCCGATGCCTTGGCGAAACTCTTCGACCACCTGTTGCGTCTGCCTGTATTCATCGGGACTGACTATGGGCTGCACGGCGGACAGAAATCTCTCGCAGGATTTCTCCAGCAGCGGTATGGGCAGTCGGGGCAGAGAGCGTTGAAAGTAGAGCGTCGGTAACTTTGATGTCTGCAGGTACTGGTAATGATTCCCATGGGTCGTGGTTGTTGTCGAGTTGCGCGTTGCAGACACTGCGGAGCCAAGGCGGCCCTTATTCACCTTTAATCTAAACATTATTCACAATTAACGCCGGTAATTTAATAGAAAGCGCAGCGGTAATCAAAGTCCACTAGTCGACACGTAAACAAGCAACAACAACGAACAGCGCCTCCCTCAACGACAACGACAACAATGGGCAAACTGCGTCGCACAGCTGTTTGGTATTTTTTGGTATTTTGGGCAGATCACAGCTGATCGCTAGCGTGAAGTGTTATCGATATATCGTATGCAAACAACATGAGCATCGATATCGATTGTGCATTTAAATTTAAAGTTAAAGTATAATATAACGACATTGCATCGATTTCAGCATTTGTATATTTTATTTAGAAACTTCATCGCACTTTGACCTTTCACAAGACGCGCGAAGAATAAACACCGACGTTTTGTTTGCATTTGCATAGACGGGCTGCTGTTTCTTTCCACTTTCTGTCGCGTCTTTGGTTTCGAGCCGGTCGGATTAGTGTCTGTTTGTATTATTTGACTTGGCCAGCACAAAAGTTGCGGCCGTTGCCCAGGTGTGCAAATAAATAAACGGCAAACATATACAAATTAGAAGAAGCAACATGCAAATTCGCATAAAAATTGTATGCTTTGTCGAACTTAACGAGCAACCTTTGGCTTATCGATTTCGATTACAATTTGCCCACGATTTGGAGTAAGCAATAAAACTTGGCGCCCTCCCGATCCTTGAAATTACGAAAAGTGTTCTTGGCTTTTGCTCTGGTCGAGTGGCACATTTGCATAAAACTGAAATGCTGCGGATGTTAAAGTGGATGAGGATGTGGATGTGAATGCGGATGCGGATGAGTTGCAGTGTAATTGGCCAAAGTGAAATTGCGTTAATATTTAACAAGGCAACAAAAGTGCAAAAGAGAAGCGTACAATGCAGACTATAATACCATGGCCAGAACGGAACCGGATGCAAAGTACCCAGCCTTGGCTGGAAAGCGCGAAATTATGCGTTAAATGATGAGTGGGCAAGGGGAGGGGGTGGGTTCTGGGACTTCAAAATATTCATTCACTTTAAGAGTTCCACCTCACGGTTGATTGCTCTGGCAATTGAATTCATACATAACCTCATCTGTATTTATGCAAATGAATTTATATATGCCTACTTTTGTGTGTTTACAGTATGTACGACATTTCATTTGTATAATTATATTTACTCGAAATAACGTAATTCGATATTCAGCTTGGGGCGAAACATGCAATTCTTTAAATTGTATTATCGCCTGCAAAATAAATATTTAATTGGCATTTCACCCTAAGTGGACATGCCATTAATTAAATCATTATTTCTGCGGGGAGAAGTATACAATTTTAAATGAATGTTAAAAAAAGGAACAATTTTTAAGTTTTTCTGCACTCAGAGGCGGAGAAAGAATGAAAAGAGTTTTAACATATTTTATTTCTTCTCAATTTCAACCACTTTCTGATTGACTATAGAGTATCTATGAGTCAAGCCTTTATTTCCATTTTTAAAATTCACTTTGATGATTGCTATTAATTAATTAATACTTGTATTCATGGCAACGGTCGTGATTTTTTTATTTTTTACAGACTACAAATGATGAGAAATCGCATTAACCGAAAAGTCTCTCCCTCAATGGGGAATTGGAGAGTCTGTTAGTAAAAAATGTCGTCGACAGATGCGGGAAAATAACTTGAATGAATGTAGTTAAATTTTTTTTGAATGCGAAATCAACGTTTCTTTTAACAGTTCACGCAGCACATTAAAACTTTTGTTCCTTCACTCGGTTGAGCTGGGACGCGGAATGGACGACAATTTGTCTACCCCGTCAATACAAATTCCGAAGCGTGCATCGAAAAGGTCAAATTGTCAATGGATTGACTGAGGCTGAGACGAAGGCGGAGGCGGAGGCTGTGGCTGATGGGAATAACAACTGTCAAACGATTGTTATTTTGTGTGGCCAAAAAGCGGTGTTGAATGGTGTGAAAATAAGCCCACTGCCTTTGAAGGGTTATTGAACAGGTCGAGAGAGATGATTTCCCAGGATATTCGGCTTACCGGAGTTAACAAAAGCAACACTCCAATGTTCCGATGAATCAGCACAAAACATGACTTTTCCATTTCTACTAATGTTTATTGTTTTGGTTTGAAGGTTTGAAGGGATTTAAGTTGTACAAGCATTGAATGTCAACTCGTCCTCGATTGAGACTGAGATTAGCATGAATGCGTCAGCATAAAATGCTCCATTCGAGCATATCATTGGCCTATCCTTGAACTGCCTACAAAATGGCAAAGATGACGCAGCCCAGGAGCAACAATTTGCATATGGAGCAACGTCATCGTCGAAACATCTGAGCCGAAGAATACGAATGGAAATGGAAGGAAGATTTTGCATATATATGCTTCAGTGCGCCGCAATGAGATTAAAAAATCTAAATCAAATGTAAGCAAATCCGGCAAAGAGAAAAATTAAGTAAAGAAAGCGTAAGAAAAATGGCAGGACTTGATCCTGCAGCGGTTTGACTTGACTTTCCTTTGTTGCTGCTACGATTTGCGCTCCAGGCATTCGAACTCAATTTAAATTTAATTCCTCGTTCGGGGCGTGCATGACAAAATACGTAAAGCCCGCAGATTAGTGAAACAGCTATACACTGCCTTACAACAATACACGCCCACTTGTCCATGTCTTACATTGCCAGCAAGATTCTCAGATAATGAATATGTAAATCAGTTCCGCTTATGAGTGAATCTCTGTGTGTGTGTTTCTTCAGATTATTTTGATAATATGAAATGCCTTGCCTTATTTTATTGTCGCCATTCGAATGAATAATGCAGATAATTGGCTAATTTAGTGTACGTCGAACTTACACACACTCACACACTCTCACACATTCTTACAGCTTATTATTATTAATTTATGGTCAGCAGACAAAAGCTGACCAGCAAGCATAATTAATATGCGTCAGGACATGAAGGCAGAGGAAACATCAGAGCATCATCCTCAATGACAACGTCAAGGTTCAATGTCATCCAACAATCGATACTTGGAGCCGAAATTCCCTTGTTGGTTCAACATGTACAAGTAGAGACACTTTAAAGGTTGACTAATTCTATTACAAATCAACTGAGTTCCTTAACATTTGTATAGAATTCGTCTTAGCTCTTAGGTGCTTTTATACAGAGAATCGTCTTACGTCTGTCCGTCTATGTAAATGCTAGCGAAATTTCAATGTATATCCTTTATTGCCCTGTAAAAGGTGAAGGTACGATTAACTCCTAGTGTATTACAACAAATAGAAACACATTCTTATTGGCAAAACCAGTGTTAATACTTCGATACAAGTAAAGAGACTAAGGCCAATTACTTCGATGTCTTTATAAGGTTTGTGTTAAATAACTTAAAGGTATTTTAATATATGTACAGAAATTAATGTGAAATTCAAAAGGAACTCCCAGTTAAAATTTAATTGGACTATGAAAAAGCGCGCTCTGAATAAACATATCTCTACTGATGCTGTTAAGTATTGTTAAATAAACACTTGAAAGATTTACTCAAATTTTTAAATTCATTTAAAGCTAACATATATTGTATGTTACTTATTTTCGCTAGATTTTCTTTAACAGCAAACTATTAAAATAATTATTTTAATTTTTAAAAATCATTGTTGACTTAGGCGTTGCTTTGTGTCTTAACAAATTGCTTACAAATGTGTGTGCAACTTTTGGTTGGGCAGAATCATCAACGCCACAGTATGTGTGTGATGAAGGCCAGACAAATAACGGCGTTTTGTGCTTTGTTGGGTTTGCCAAGAAAGTGGGGAATGGCAGACATAATATCATTTTTCACAGCAGCACACAGAACGGGCCACATTAAATTGCTATAAAGTCATCGCGCAGGAAATCGCGGCAAAACATTAATGGCAAAGGGAAGGAGACAATGTGGAGGGACATGTAGCTTTTGCTTGTTATAAATTCAATTTTTCACCACTCTGGAAACTTGGGGACTGGTACGCTGACTCAACTCGGGCACATGCTCATAATTACAAGAAATTTCTGAAATTTTAGCAGACGGCTTGCCAAAGTAGATTGAATTGTTTGCTAAAATGTCTTCAGTTTTCTTTAGGCTTGCTTATGGTTTTTTCTCACTCTCTTCTTTCCATTTTTGTTGTTGATTTTTGTTTGCGTGTTAACAAGAGCTTTGGCCATTTTTATGGTCAGCAATTAACAACTGGAGTGCCGCTAAAAGTAGGCAACACTTTTGCACATGTGTTGTTGTTGTTGTTGTTGTTTTTAGGCTGCCGTGCTGGCCGTCATTAATCAAGATGGCGTCGGCTGCTGTGCGGTGAATCACACACACCCACTTACACACATACACACACACGCACTAGAACCCCGTTCTTCTCACATCTTTGTAATGGCCCTTAAATTGCTCGTTACACGGCAATCGTAATGAAATCGAAATGAAGGAGGAAATGCGACCAAATAAATCACGTTCCAAATTTACCGCCAACTAAAAAAATGTACAAAACGGGCAACAATTCTGCGTCAGCATCAGCCAAATATATAATTCCATTCCCATTGCCATTGGCCAAAATGTTGGCCATTATGAAGCCAAAGCATGCGTCATTTGTTTACGGGACGACGCTCGTAACACCCATTTGTTGGTTTTGCCTTGAAAATTATTATTAATGTTACTTAAGCGCATGCAAAAATGCGGTTTATTGAATTATTATTGCGAAATTGAAAAATGCCAGTGTAAAGTATGTGATTGACGTCAAAAGCTTTTGGCCAAAATCCTTCGCTTGGCTTTTATCAACAAGAGCACACACACACACACATACTCCTGTACACAAATTGACGCTATTTACATAAGCAGCAATGAATCAGGCTACGCAGGATTTTAGCAGGAATTGTCCTTTGACAGAATTTGATTGGAAACTGTTATGTCAAATAGACCTGAAAACGATCGGGGAAATTAATTAATTTGCCAATGCTCATACAAAAGAAAATGCAATTGAATCAATATTCACAGGTTTACCAATGACAAAAATAATTTCAACAGAATAGTGATAGTTGATAGTTAAACTTGTAAACAAATCTCATTCAAATGCCTACAATAATTTCTAAAATTGCTCTCCCATAGCTGCCAATTGATAAACACACATATTTCATTCGAATTTGAAACTATTTTTCCATTTGTGCTATGAGCAATTAATATATTTTTAAGCTGGCAAACATAATTCTCTCCTATTTACTAATGCAAAAAGCTCTTCATGTTGTCGTACTTCAAAATTGTAGTTAGTTTTAGTTTCATTTTAGACAGTTTGATTTAAATGCTCTTACTTACAGTGGAATGTCTGCAGCTTACAGCTAGAATAATTGCACTGATTTGTCTGAAAGTGATGTTGGAATCCTTTTGAGTACATGTTGATAAGAATCTAATTCATTTATCATCTACAATTTTTTTTTCAGAGAGTTTTCAATAGACTAAACAATTCAATTGTTCCCAGTATTCAGTATTTTATTTATAACACATTTTTAAACTTATGCTAGCATATTGCGACACCTGGATTTTCACTTGTTTATTCAGGCAGAAGGACTCTCCATCCAAGTTGTCGTAAATTGTCGGAGTTCGAACAGTTTCTGTTACATTTTGTCGATGAAATTGCTGAAGGGAACTTAATTTCCGCAAGTGCAGACCAGAAATGCAGGTGCAAAAACAACAACAACAAATTGAAATGCAATACAATAAAAGATTGGCAGTAAGAAAATAAGAAACGAAATGAAAATGTGAAATAAGGAAATGCTGCAAAATGTGCCTGATACCCATACTATGAATTACGTATTGGTATTCGTTTGCAAAGTCCAGAAGTTCGAGTCCATTTGTCGAGTGCATCGTGCATGTGCAGACATGATTGCCTTGGTCCTGCATTTATTTGCATATTTACCTGCTGCAAATGGTTTGAGCACGATTGAGTATTTCTAGGTATTTATCTTACATCAAGTTGGCATTCGAGTGCTGGGCTGAGATTGAAGTGCAGTTGTGGGTGATTGGCATGCAAATTGAATGGCCTGACAGTTGGCAGTCTGGCAATTGAATTGACTTGTCTCAACTGCACACAGTTATCAAAATCACATAAACGGTACGATTATACCTCAATGTCAAGCTGTGAGCCCTTACCTGTAACCTGTAACCTGGCTAACAATGGTAAAAGGTAATCAAATTCCTAAAGGCTAAACAAATTACATAGATCCTACACAAATGCAAATTTTCTTCACCAACTCAAGCGACTTTTTACGAGTTCAGCAATATGAGAAATATTTCATAAATTTCAGAAGCATCAGCATCGGTAGACGCATGAATAATTGAAGGTCGTAACTTGAACTTTAGCCCACCACAGTGTGTGGCAGTGTGGGCGTGGCAGTTACATCTGCATAAAGTTGCCTGTAGCGGAATATGTAGCGCATTTGCATTACCTTCTTGT
Organism: Drosophila innubila; assembly: GCF_004354385.1. NCBI lineage: Eukaryota > Metazoa > Arthropoda > Insecta > Diptera > Drosophilidae > Drosophila > Drosophila innubila. The sequence continues at coordinate 9,711,258 of NW_022995376.1, forward strand.
TACAGTCAGCTTAAAATAACAATTGAGATGTATATATTGTTGTTACTTTTGTTACTGTTGTATTTCTCGGCTCTTCATTTGTACTAAAGAACAGCAAGAGAGAGAGAGAGAATGAGAGAACTGCGCGGTTTCAGCAGCTTAGTGTTAATCTCCAAGATACTCAAACGCAACGCAGCAAAGCTATAGTTACACTGCAAATATACACACCATGCACACATACACAGGCACACACACTCACACAGTGGACTCGCACACACAGACATACGCATACAACTGACGGCATCAAGTGCCATTTCACTTGAGTAAGTCGAGCGAAATTAAAAAAAAAAAAAGCGAAGAGGAAAATAAGGAATTGCAAGAAATTCGCAAAATGCTGCTAGCATCCTGGCTAAAGGACCTCGACGCAGTCGTTGGGGACGCCATTTCGGCGCCTGCAAATTAAAGTGCAGCAAATTAAATTTTTGGTCTGTTTTAAAGCAAGCATAAAATATTTCTCTGCTTTTTGACAGTGCATACAAAAAGTTTAATAAATTGGATGAAGTTATTAATACTGTAATAGTAAAATAAAATTATAATTAATATGCAGCCAATATTCAAATAACAAGAATAGAATAGTTAATTAATTAAACAAAACTACGATTCACACGTCGCTTAAATTGTGATAAATTTTTGATGATATATTAAATAAAAAATTTAATAAACTATTTAATTTTAAACTGCTAATTGTTAAATTGTCTATTCTATATTGATACAATACCCTATTGTAAATGTTACAGAATTGAATTTTAAATATATTTCCACTGAACTCAATGTCATTTTGCAGGGTATTTCACTAAACAGTTTCTGAATTCGTGTTGCATTCACTTATTTGCTTATTGCGCTTTCACAATTCGTTTTAGAATTTGCAAGTGTATCTAGTTACACACACATACACACACGCACGCTTATATTATTGTGAATGGGCCCAGTTAACAATGGCAGCCTTTCAGTTTTAGTTCCGTTGGGCCCATTGTTGCTGCTTTTGGCCAACAACTGGACCAGCTTTGGCTTCCTTTCAAATGCATATTTCTAGCAATTACGTTTAACTCGTTCTCGGCTCTCACGAAATATGGCTTGGACAGTGTATACATGTCCATTTTGCCACGTCCTTTTTCAATGGAAGTGTGCATTTCTCTAGTTAAGTGTTTGGTCTTTTTTTGGTAGCAGCAGTTTTTCTATATGAAGATTAAGATGCTTTAAATGTCATTTGCATTGCCTTGATGCACAGAATTTACCCATAATAACAGCAAAATGCAAAACGAGGAAAAGATGAAATTACTTCAGCTTTATAGTAGTTAAAATTTAAGATACAATTTGTTAAACTTGATTGAAATGATTTTAGCTACGATAAATATATATTAAGTAAACCATGGTGAGGAAAAGGAAAGACGAGCTGCCACTTAAGTTTACAAATGAAATATCAAAAGTCCTGTGGGACACTGCTTCTGTCAGCGGTCACTCAATATTAAGTCAAAAGGTTCATCCCCTAGACGCTGACAACACAGACACACCCACACTTACACGTTTCGCCCGTTTACATGTACGCCTCTTTGAGTTTGATCAAAGTTAGAAAAAGCATATTAATTCCATTACGGCCAAGACAATCCCGCTATAAGAGTCAAAAAGAGCAGCACATTGCTGTTATGCAAAGGGTCTTTAGCGATGCTTTTATGTGACACGAAGTCGGATTTGTCAACATTGCGTATACGCAATATGTATGAGTCTATTCTATTTGCTTTATGCTTGATTCGCATTGTATAAGTCAGTTGATGATGGTCAGGATGAAGAAATTTGCTACTGATTACGCATCAACTGCCATGGGAACACAAAACCTAAGCAAATTGTAACTGAATGGTAAAAAACAACAACAACAACAACAATCATAAATAAAAGCAAAAAAAAAAGCCAGTTTCTACTTTGGGCTACTTGCAATTCCAGTGGGACATCCCTAAAGGACACAGGGTAAATACAGACTACAAATGCGAGTACAAACAATATGTTTGCCATTTGTATGCCAATATGTAGATAGTTTCCGGCTACGTGCGCAAACACACTCACACACTCCAAAAATAAGCTTACATATAAGTATTATTTGTACATTGAAGAGATATAATAGGAACACAATAAACAGACACAAACACACAGCTGTCCAGTGAGAGTGGTTGCAAATGCGATTAGCTAACTTATTTTGTTGCCTAATCTATACCAACAAATACCTTTATTAAGTCAGATTAATTAAGAGAAATCTATTGTCATCAAATTATTAGCAGATTTGACAGTAATTAAATTGTTGCCGCATTTGTTCAATTTTAATTGTAACTTTTGTTTACCTTGCTGTGGTGTCAAAAGCAACATTTACAAAATGCATAATAAAAATATTTATTTTCAATTATCTGATTGTTTTACGAGCCATGTTCAGAACATTAAATTACGCATACGCCACGTGATGCTATTGAAGATATGCATGTGTAACCGCTTGTGTGTCGGTGTGTGTGTGTGTGTGAATTCCTGTGCACAGTCAGCCAAATGATTTAGCTGACATCAAAGGTGAGATAATGGGCGAACACAATGTAAGTGGGCGTGGCTGTAATCGTGGCCTGTGGTGTCTCACGTGTGCGTTCATGTGCTTGTAATTTATCATGTGGTGTCTGATGTTACATGTATTTTAAAGTAATTTAAAAAAATACGAGGTTACTAAGAATCAATTATATATATTGTAATATTGTAAATTAGATAATTTTTTTAAATAATTTATTATTGAATCTATTTTTATGAATATTCTGTCAATGTACGTGTAGTGTTATCAAATAGATCCTAACACTCGGTTATTTTCCTTAAATTTCTTTTACACTGTCAATCAAAGACATCTCTGCTAGACACGTCCCGTCATAGAAAAAATCTTGTTTTTTTTAATGCAATTTTTATAGAATTTTTAATTTCCAAATGTATATGAAAATAATCCTTCACCCAAATATGCTAATTTTTTACTCTTTCAGTGGCAACAAAAGCGTCACAAAATGGATAACAATGTGGCATGAATAAGGCACGAGCATTGTTTGTGCTTTACAATAAAAATTATAATGCAAAGAAAAGAGAAAAAATGATAATAAATTCACAAATCATGCCACCAAAGTGTAAGTAATATAAATACACACAAACACATGCAGGCTGTAAAACATTCATGCCCCAATAGACTGACAAGCAAAGAAAAGATGTCTTTTACAGTTGGTTAATAGCAGCAGAAGGAAAGAAAGGCATTTAAGTAAAACAGGACAGATAAAATTCGAGCGCCAAAGAAAATAACAGGACGAAAGAAAAAAAGCAAAACTGCGCCAACTAACAGCGAATATGCATTACAAATATTGCAGATCCTACCCCAAGGAGCTTCCTTCACAGCCTAGCCTTAGTTGTGGGAATGAAACTATGCTCGCATAGCAATTATGGGCTCAACGCAAAAACCCATTTAAAGCATAATGCCAAGACTGTATCCGAGTGGCCTAAAGTGCCTTTAGTGCTGAGCGATGGGAGCGATGGGAGATGGAAGAGGGGTGTAGGGGGAACTCGTCTAGGATAAGTAAATAAAATTGATTATAACAGTAAAGGACTGTGGCAGGGCGAGTGTAATCAATGGAACTAGCTGGCTCGTTATCAGCTGGCAATTTCATTATTTTAATGCGCTAAATGAATTATCAGTTGGCCGCCCATCAAAACAAATGGGCGTGACCCTGATGAACAGACAGTATTGATTGACTAAGGACTGTCAGCGGAGTGCGTGTGTGTGTGTGTGTGTGACTTGAATAACAAAGTCAAGTGACGATTTCTTCAAGCAATTCATTTGTTTCACTTTATTTCTGAGTTATATTCTGCAGCAACAAATAATATTGTCCACTTGTGCGTACCATCTGCAAAAAGGTGAAAATGAGAGTAATGGAAAATTATTTTGAAATATCTTCTAACTCACCGACATCAGGGTGGGCAGTGACATTTTTGTGAACCATGATATATCTAAACTGAAGGTCTGATTCGAGCGCGTTATCATCATTCTGATGAGTTGACGAAATTCCCGGCATTCCGCATACCACAAACAATCATAGAATGCCTTTGGAATGCGCTTACTCTGAGATACAAAAAAAATATGAAAATAACATAAAAATGAGCAACAAAAGCAAGGACTCAATGAGAATGAAATCGAAACCTACAGCTGTTGCGAAGCTTTGGCCATTATAGCAGTAGATGACAATTTGATAGCCACCGGCCGCAAGATACATAAACATCCTTAACGTTGTGGTAATGCTTGTAGCCTGTTCCCAGAAAAAAAAGGATTCGTTAGAGCACCTAAAGAAACAAGGTCAGTTGATTTATACAATGCCAATGCTCATTTGAAACAGTATCAAGCCCCAAGTGAAGAGACTCAGCATAAACTGTATAATTATTATGTGTCTAAATGTATTGTTCAACTCCAGGGCGAAGCTGCAAGACAGAAAGTGAGAGAGTGTGCTGTAAGGACATTTCCATGTGCACTTGAGCTTACGCTGCCACACGCTGATATTGATAGATGCAACAACGCATATATTCAACACGACGCTCCTGGGGCACCAACGCCGATGTGGAGCACTCAATCATGTAGCTTAGCGACTGCATCAGGCCCACAGTATGCAGGCAGAGCACAATAAAGAGCACATCAAAGCCAAGAGTACCTGGTAAAGCGGCAAGGCAATCAATTGGCTAAGTACTTCACACTTCGCAGCAGTTCACTCACCCATGCCACACAGGTAGAGGGTGGAGCTCTCGAGGAGCAAAGGTATGTGGTAGTAGGGAAAGGTCATGCCCTTGTCCATCCAGCCAGGATACAGAGATGGCAACGCTGTTGATGAAACCCATATTTCAAGCAAATCTATCAAATTTCTTTCCTTTTTTTTTCTTTGGAAACTCACGCAGCACAACCTCGAAATTTTCTTGATCCCGGTTTGAGTAGCGATACATATTGATGGCCAGTGAGGTGACAAAGTAATTTAAAAGAATACAACTGCAGACGAAGAGATAGGACACCAATTGGCGCCGCTTGTTGATCCAACAACGATTCATAATGTCCTCCACTTGCCGACGTAGCGGCTTTGCAATTGGCATATCTGCAAGTAGAACATTACCATTAGAGATAGTCCAGTCTTTTGTCAGAGTTGTGGATGCCAGACCTGCCACAACTCCGAATAACTCGCACTCCTGCAACATCTCGTGGCGACAGGCGCGACGCAACAGCACGTAGAATTTTCGCGGCGCCAGTAGAAAATATACCATTTTCACAACGGCTATCAGACTCTGGAAAACTGTGCTGATAGTCTGCGAATGCGAAAATTCAACAATTTGTATGCATATGCATTTTCATAGAAGAATAGAGAGATAACCTCGGTAATGCGTGGTATGTCACGAATGTAGCGTATAAACAGCATCCAGTGTCCATAATATGATGACAGACAGCTTGCAATAAACACAATGCTCCAGCTAAAGAATTGCAATGTTAATAATTATGATTCACATAAATAAAAGTAGTATAGTCTTATCGATATGCACAGTTTCAGCAACACATCCCAACGCGTTGGCTTCTTCATATTGTAGCCCACGGACCAAGAGACCCGAATCATCTCTCTAATTCTGTAATAGTTTAGTTTTTCCAGAGCTTCAACCTCGCTTGTTGTATACATTTCTACTAATTAACTGTTAACTCTGTCAAATCAGGCATTTATAGACTTATTAAAGGGGCGTGGTATTCAATAAAATTAATTATTACACGACAATTAGGCGTTACGCCCTATTACGTGTGAAGCTGCACTTAATTATTGAAAAGATTCTCAAGGCACTGAGGTGGTGATTAGTGTCTCGAGGGAATACCAATTTATATATAGCAAGGACTGGTTCCTACATTCGTTTATTTTGAAATTCTGATTTCATTTGACAACCTGGCAATCCTAAAAAGCTTGTTGAAAGCTGAGAAAAGCCAGCCCAACAACCCATATAAAGCTTTTTAAAAAGCTTTGATTATTTAATTCAATAAATTTGGTTCCAACGAGTACAAAAGCTCTACTAATTTTTTGAGTAAACAAAAGCTTCCCCAAGCTTTTATAGCCATAGCGTTATAAGTTTAAATTAAAAACATTTTGCTGGTTTAAATTTTGCTCGATGATTTATATATTTCCATGATATTTCGCTCAATATAGTTTTTAATATGTTTTAATAAATTTTATTTTTGTTTCTTTTCAACGATTTTAATTTGCTTAGTTTGTTCTTTCATTTTTTTTTGTATTTGTTAATGGTATTTACTTTTGCTGATTTACAATCGTCAACGCTGTCAGATGACCTTAAAATGTACATATTGTTTATTAAATAATTTTTAATATCATAATTAATATTACATAATAACATTTTACGTTTTCCTTGCTGTTACTGTTGCTGCTTTTATTTAATATTAATGTTAATGCATTTACAGCTGCAGCTGTTTAAAAATAATTTAGAAAAATAGTAACAATTCCAAAACGAAACGATTTTTGTATAAAAATTGCAGTGCCACTTGATTCATTTCTTATTACATTTTATTAACTTGTTTTTTTTTTTTAAATAAAAAACTCCCATGAGAAAATTCGCTCTTGCGTGTGTGTGTTTGAAATAAGTATTTACAAAGTTATTATATTATCCTGCGTGAAGTTTACAAATTACAAATAACAAATTAAGTATACGCAACGTGGAATGTGACCAGTGCCCACCAAAAGTTGTGTAGAAATTTCTAAACGAATTGCTTACAAAAATTTTGTTGCAATAAGCAATTAAGAATAATTCTTATGACGTAATTTACATACATATTTACTTTAAATCGAATCCATGGCATTACATTATTATTAATTTTTAAATTTTAATTCTTATTTTGGGTTTTTAGTTGAAAAAGCGGACGTTGAGATTGTTGGCTTCTCATAATAAAATTCTGTGTTGTGTAAATTTACAGTGTATGTGTCTGTGTGCATGTCTGTATATGTATATATGTGTGTGTGAGTGAATTTTTATTCCTTTACTGATATGTTTCTAAGAGGCTAATTTGCATTTGATTTTTATCCAATACTCGCTCTCGACGCTTCTTCTCATATTTATGCCTGCCTTTGAAAATTACATAGATTTCCTGTTAGGTCTTTTTAGAACTCGTAGATATTACATTTTAAATGGTTTACAACCAAGTGAACCTAACAAAAATGATGTTGGACACTTTGAGGGTTAATTTATAATTATTTTATATAGCTGTTATTATAATCTGATTTTGCTTGTGATTTTTGATGCTTAATATCTGTAGGAATAATTTTTAATTTCTTAATAAATGCTTGAATTTATTGGTTTTTTTTTTTTTGCGTAAAAATTTGCTTGCATAAATAGAAACTCGTTTTATGGCCATGCGATTTGCCTAGAATATTATATCAAATGCGATTTATTAAGCGAATTCAATTATTTTACCAACTTCTTTGCTCCGCTCTTTTATCAATCAATCTCAATACCATTATCAATATATCCATACACACAACATGGAATGTTTCGGGCACAACATAAAGGAGGGATTCACATGAAAACACACAAATAATTTTTAACATACAACTCGAATAATTGACAAAATTTTTGTAGTTTTTTTTTTTTTCAAACTCTGCCAAACCGAATTCATAAAATAAATAACAAGAATTCTTTGGATTTAAGGACTCATATGCTGAAATATATTGCTTGTGTAAGTTTATTGAAAACATAAACAATAAAGGTTAAATACCATTTCAGCATCGTTCATGGACTTAAAAAAACATCATTATAATCCTAGATATATGGTTTCCGACCTTACGAGTAGTTGTAACTTTTGAAGTTTCTTTTGTTTAACTTTCAACTAGCACACAGAACGACGCACACATATAAAAAGCTACAACTGGCGCACAAAATATCACTATGCAATATGTCAACAGAAGGAAAAGTATAGATCGAAAAAGAAAAACCCTGTCATTTGTCATTTAATGTTGTAACAATTTACTACTACACTGAAACAATCTCTTTAGTCAATTACGTACATCTCACACCTCTAATACAATAGTTATTTATAGGCTCAAAGCTAATATAAAGGAGACCGTCACAAATGTAGTTCCTCTGTAAGCATATCAATTGAGCTACAACACAATTAGTCTGATTACTTGAGAAACTACAGGAGTATGAGGTACGAATATATTTCTAAATTCTAAGAATTTCAACTCGTTTAGTTGGAGGCAGGGGAAAACGAAGCACTAACACGAAGCCTTACCCTTAGTCATACATATAAACGAACTTTTGCGTAACGATTTTATCTACCTTTGAATTTTTTTGTATTTTTCTTTTTAATGCATTTTTGATCAATTTAACTAGATGTAAATGGTTCCGCCGTGTATTACATACATATATGTATGTCCTCGGCATATGATGTCTTTTGTTACGAGATTTGTCAAAAATAATTCGCATTTTATTTTATTTTATTAAATTTTTTTTTTTTTTAGAATTTTTTTGTATTTTGTTGGATACCTATTTTTGTAAATATGCCGCGAATTTTAATTGCAATGGATGTGTGTATATAGGTATTATTGTATGTATATATAAGTTTTGCATTTAAAATATGAATATTATTTGATATTTGTTCTATTTACTCAATGTTTAGGCTTTTCTGGTGATTTCGTCTATATGCTGTAAGCTGTAAATAAATTTTGCATTTACAATAGATTAGCATTAGCTTAGGATTCTATTTACATGTAAAATTTATTTGTTCTTTTTTTTAAATTTGTAGTTTTGTTTTGGGTTTTTTGGTATTTTTGTACGGCATGCGCGGCATCGCAACGATATTTGCAATATATATTTGGTATTTTTTTTGGGTGTTTTTCTGATTTATTTAGTTGATGTTTCAGTTGCTTATACGGTTTCAGTTATTGTAAAAATATTCAACGTCAACGCTTCCCTATCTGCACCTCAATTTAGACTAGGATACTGTTCATTGCTTTTATATAATTCACATTCCATTTTCGCTAACTTTGCTATCACTTTGAGTTTTTCTCTCTTTTTTTTTTTTGTATTTTGTGTTGTGTTGTGTGTTGGAATTATTATACCTTTATAATTATATAGTACAATAACTACTAAGCGTTCTTGTTGTCTGTCTTCACTAATTGCTACGTTGCCCCACCCCCTGAAGCTGTTGTTCCACCTCCTCCGCCTCCTCCTGCTCCGCCTGATGATCCTTTTCCATCTTTGCTCGCTTCATCGCGGTTTTGTGGCTGCAACAGTGCGCGCTGCTCATCATTCGCCTCTCCCTCACCCTCACCCTCGCCATCGGCTTCAGCATCCGCCTCGGCATTATCCTGCGGCTTAAGTGTTGCTGCCTCCAGGACCTGCGTCTGCCTCGCGGGCGAAGTGAATGTGGTTTCGGAGTCTATTTAGGAACAGAAAACATATTTTTAGAATAGACAAAACATAGATTTCATATTTTAAAGGTGCTACAAAGAAACGTATGCTATACAATAAGCGGCTAGTGTGTGTGTGTGTGTGTGACATAGAGTATGTGGGTGTATGAGTGTGTTGTGTGGTTAGAGGCCAATTATTATACTACAAAAATAAGTAGAATAAAAAATGTTTTTGTTAAAAATGGCAAATTTTTACATTTATCTTCAAGTAATGTTATTGTAAAAATAAAATAATTATATCACATATTCTTGATATCAAAACTGATCTATATGCACATAGATATATATTTGATGGTGCTGGAGGAAGGCTAACAAAGCTACCAGCTGCATGTGTATTGGACAACAACTCAGGTGTACAAAGGTGTACGAGGAGTGCAGAAGATTGTAATAATTATACATTATAGGTTTATGGGATTCTCCATTTCCAGCTGGTGAATTGTTACTAACAAATTGCTCGCCTCGCCTGCAACTGTGAGTCCTTCAGTGTGTATTGAGATCTGTGTCTGTGGGTGGGTTAGTGTGGTTTAATCGGGTTAATCAAAATGCAGCATCGAAGACGGTAACTAGAGGGATGTTGAGTTGAGTTGAGTTCAGTCAGGTTTTCATGATAGAGCGAGAGAGAATAGAACAGAAATGTTTGCTTTTTTTTTTTTCGTATTCACAGCCAAATGTCTGGATTACTCAGTGAAGTAGCTCAATGAGTGGGATTTGTCAATTGTTGTTGTGCGAGAGCAAGCTACTCACCCAGACTGCTGTCCCGGGTCTGACTTGGATCGTAGCGTCCATCTGTAGACGGTTGCGTCGAGAGCGAGGAACGTGAGAGCACGGGTTTCACCTGACGCAGTGCCTGCTCCTCGGGATATCGTGGAGTCTGGAACTTGGTTGGCTTTGATTGTAGCGTTGCGGGACCGGAGCGTTGGTGCATAAGGGTGCGATGCCTGAGGGGTGGTGGGGATATAGACTTAGCTAAAACTGAATGAGGTAATTTATTCGGTGAGTAATCGCTGCCAGATTCGCCCTGTAAATTTAAATAAAACATCAGTTGGAGTTACTCTAGTGGTTGGCTGAATATTTACCATGACAGTGCCATTATCGGATACGCCCGAGCCCGACATATTGTCCGCCAACAGACGCTCACTCTCGGGATCGGACAGCACACGTGAGACATCAGACTTGTTTTTCAATATCGACTTGGAACGTCGGTGATGCTCCAGATTCGGTGATGCATCAATCGAGTCTATTGATGAGGAATGCTTGCTTTCAAATTTGGCTGTGATAAAGACAAAGTTTTGTTAAATCAAATTAATAAGTTATTTTTCTGCTTCTCTTTTCTTTTCTTTTCTTTTAAATTTTGCTTTAATTGGTTAACAACATTTAAATCATATTCAATGGAAAGTTTTTTTCTTCAGTTCTATCTTCTTTTATATTCTTCTCTCTTTTTATTTGCTTTTATTCTCCGGATTCTATTCTGTTCTTTATTTTTAAGTCATAATTTTCTATACTAATTTTCTTTAAGTAATTTTTTTCATTTTTAAATTTACTATTTTTTGAATCCTGTAATAAAGACAAAGTATTGTTTAGTCAAATTAATAAGTTGTTTTTTATTTTCTCTTTTCTTTTCTTTTCTTTTCTTTTCTTTTCTTTTAAATTTACTTTAATCTAAATCATATTCAATGGAAAGTTATTCCCTTCAGTTCTTTCTTCTTTTATATTCTTCTCTCTTTTTATTTTCTTTTATTCTCCTGATTCTATTCTGTTCTATATTTTAAAGTCTTAATTTTCTATTCTAATTTTCTTTTATTATTAAATATTAAATTTTCCTATTTTTTGTATCCTGTTTTTCAACTATTTTTGCTTCCATAATTCTTTTTTCTTCTTTTTTATATATTCTGCGTATCTTTCCCATATCTTCTGTTGTCTCCTTTTTATACATTTTTTTATTTTTAATTTTTTTCTATTTTTTTAATCCTGTTTTTCAATTATTTTTGCTTCCCTAATTCTTTTTTCTTCTTTTTTGTATATTCTGCGTATCTTTCCCATATCTTCTGTTGTCTCCTTTTTATAATTTTTTTTATTTTTAATTTTTCTATTTTTTGAATCCTGTTTTTCAATTATTTTTGCTTCCATAATTTTTTTTTCTTCTTTTCTATATATTTTGCGTATCTTTCCCATATCTTCTGTTGTCTCCTTTTTATACATTTTTTTATTTTTAATTTTTTTCTATTTTTTGAATCCTATTTTTCAATTACTTTTTCTTCCATAATTCTTTTATCTTCTTTTTTATATATTCTGCATATCTTTCCCATATCTTCTGTTGTCTCCTTTCCATAATTCTTTTTTATTTTTAATTTTCCTATTTTTTGAATAGTGTTTTTCAATTATTTGTTCTTCCATAATTCTTTTTTCTTCTTTTTTATATATTCTGCGTATCTTTCCCATATCTTATGTTGTCTCCTTTTTATACATTTTCCCATTCTTCTCTCACCTTTGGCGCCTGCATTTTGTATGCCGAACAAACGCTGATTGATCAGTTTGGTGGCAGTGGCTATGCTCTTGCCCGGCATAAAGGCCGAGCGCTTCTTCTTGCTGCCGCCAACGCTAGCGGCAGCGCTGCTGGTTGATGTTGATGCCCCAGATCCCGAACCGGATCCGGCGCCATCCAGTCGCACATTGTCCTCGCAGAGCTTGGTGTCCTCGAAGCGGGCACGTGGCTTGCTGCTGCTCGAGCTGGGACGCATGGCCGTGAAGCTCTGCTGGAAACGCGTCTTGCGATGCTTTGGCACTGAGTTCTCGTTCAGGCTGACACGACTCCCCCGCTCCTGCACATCGAAGTTCTGATAGACATCGGCCAGCGGACTGAGACCGCCAGCAGCGAGATTCCGCAGTGCCGTATCGCCGGAGGCACTCTTTTTCACCTGTGCTCGCATGGACAGACCGGAGGCGGAAACAGTCGGCGGCAGACCCACAATGAATCCTGTGGAGCTGCTAATGTTTGTGCCACGACAGGACTCTTTCTCCAGCGGATTAATGTACAGATTGTCCATGTCAATGTCCAAAGCGCAGGCCTCGTCGTTGAAGTCGGCAGTGAGATCGCCCTGGGAGAGGAACGGATGCGTCTGGCAGCTGGCATATGTGTCCGAGCTGTCCACACTTGCCAGATCCGCATTGTTGTTGTTGTTGTTGTTGCTGATGCTGCAGATGCCAGCATAGTTGCCATTGCCAAAAAGTAGCAAGCCATTGGCAGTTCCTCCTCCAGCTCCTCCAGCTCCTCCAGCTGCTACTGCTGCACCCGCTCCTCCTCCTGCAGCTCCCACAGTCGTCGTGTTGAAATTGTTGTTGTAGTTGTGATTGAAATTGCTCGCAATTGGCGCTCCATAGCGCTGAGTGACCTCCAGTGGCAGTGCAATGGTCGTGGATGTGGTTGTGCCATATGACGACGAAGTCGACGATGACTGTGAGATGATGGGCAGACTGCTGGCATTGGTATAGACAGGCAGATCTCCCGCTGCCGACAGCTGCAGCTGCTGTGCAGGGACATCCGGTGGCAGAAGGCCAAACTGGTTGACAACCTGACGATTGGCCGCCGCCATGCGCATCTCCAGGCAAATGGGCTTGTGGAAGTCGGAAGTGGGAAGCGAGATGACGCCCTCCGCATCGGTGTACTCCTTTAAGTCCTGCAAGGTAGCAAATTGAGTAATCGAATCATCAAAGTGTTTAAGCTGAGCTCAAGCCAGACACAGACACAGCTGGTGGTCAGTAGCATCAGTAGTATCAGTACCTTTGGTAACTTGGCTTAAATTGAAACGTGTGCATTTGCAAATTGCTGTAAATTGTTGTTGCTGCTGCTCAAGACCATTCAACATGCAACTAAAATGCATCAAGTTTAAGTAAAACGTGCAACGTTCAGTCACTAATTTATTTTTAACTTTTTTAAACAAACAAAACTATACAAATTAATAAATTAAGAAAAACAAAATATAACTAGTTAAGAGCTGTCTCGTTTTTTACTTACCCGCGAGTTGGAATCGCCTCAAGGTCTTTCGGGTGTTTCCAGCTCTCAAAGTACAAAATGATAAGTCTAATTGCTAATTGAATTATTTTTTAAATTGAAAATAGAAAACTTGAAGGCGAGCAGTACGAAAATAATCAGTAGAAGTAAGTTGAGTGCCAATTGATAATAGAAAATGGTGCGAATTAAATCTTGAAATCAATAATCAATTACTTTTTTATTTATTGCAGTTTTTGTTTTGTTTTGTTTTTTTTTTTCATAACATTGTAATAATTTATTATATTTGGTATTAATTGTTAATTTTTGTTGTTGTTGCTTTGCTATTAATATTACTAATGAATATAAACAAACAATTGATTTAAGACTAATTGTAATTCTGTGCTTAGTGTAAAAAAGAATTGAATTTGAAACTCATCTCTCATCTTTGAAGGCCTTAAGCTTAAACACTCGATAGATCATAGATAAATATAATAATAGATAATAACACATGCTGCTTTGGTTTTCATTTGTTTTAATTTGTTTTTGTAGTGTGTGGAGTAAATATAAATTAATTAAATTCTTAGAATTTGCTATGTCTTTCTTTAGCTTTCACGTTACGCACGAATATAATAATTTAATTAACAAATTTTATTTAATTTAAATTAAAGCTAATTTAACTTGTAACTTGTTGTTGTTTGTTTCTAATTTTAATTAAAGCACATTCAATGTGTGTGTGTTTTCGTTGAGTTAAATTTTAAAATTATTGTGGGTGTGTGTAACGGATGTGTAAGTTCGTCGATTGATTGACTGATTGACTGATTGACAGACTGACCGACTGACAGGTCAATCAACTAGCCAATGCTCTAAAGAAATTGTTACTAAACGCTATTCGCACGCAATGGAATACACTCGCCTTGACATCCTGGCAAACCCTTTAAGTAAAAGAAATGAAAAAAGAAACAAAGTCAACATAAAATTGCCACATTTCTCTTCTGTGCTCTTCTTCTTCAACTTCATCTGCGGTACACACAATTAACATAATGACGTATTGAAAATAAAAATAATTTAATTAAGTTATACACGAACAATTCACGAACTTTGAGTTTGGTTTCACTTTGGACAAAGGTCACGGGGTGCAGTGGTTTCAAACATCTCACAGATCAGACTTGGAATCACAGATAAAAGATATCGATAGTGCCCTCCTCGATCATGCGCTTGAGTGCCAGATAATTCTTTGGCGATGGCGGTGGTCTCGCCAACCTCTTGATGCTATATTCCCTGTCGTGAAATACACAAATGCGTTCCTGCAATATGTACACAGTTCTCTCATCATCATCAGGAACAACACAAAACAGATTTCAGCTTGGTACGGGGTCTACTTGGAACGGACTCGAGGAGGCATTTTACAGGGAAAGGCCTATGCCAAGCATGATCTCTAATTAATAATTATGAATCTCCAATTGCTGACCTAACTTTTCAGGTTCTCTTCTGAGCAGATGATGTGTGTGTGTTTTCATTTTAGTTAAATTAGTACAAAATCAGAAACACATAAAAAAGAGTGCAAGTGCTGTTATAGTAAGTAATACTTGATAGAGAGTTAGATATACCCAAAGATAGAGTATTAAGCATGCGGACTACACAGAAAGCAGAAGTCAAAGTTAAGTGATAGTTATAGCTATAGTTATTAGTGACATTATCAATGTATTTTGTTGTTATTGCTGTTAGGGGATCAATCGATTGTCGTGGTTGTCGATTTTACCTTTGTTGTACAGAAGCAGCATTCGAATTCCACCGGCACATCCTGCTCCAGATTGTCCATTCGCTGGTTCTGCAGGTTCTCGAGCGCCACTTGGCGACGCAACTCGGCCACTTCCTATAAGTATGGTTTAGGGTATTGGCAAAATGTAAATGCGAAATCGAAATCCAAATACGGGTACAACAAAAAGAAATACAATTAACTAACTATATACACGAGAACATGCAGCAAACACACAGATAATATTAATTTGAAATTGTTATTAAAAGTATTTATTGTATTATTTACTGGAAATATTTTCATGCCCATGCGGAAAAACGTCATCAGGCGAAAAGTGCGAAAAGACTTGTGAAAAACTGTTCTGGGAACTGTTACTTGATGAGTTTGGGTATTATTGTTGTATCACTAACTAAGTAAGGCTACAACTTTGAGTCAAGTTTGAATGGATTGTCAAATATTTATAGAAAATATCGAGTGACTTTTCCTCGCCAAGCTAAATGATCTGCTCTAAATGTGCTCTAAATGCGCTTAAGCAATCTGCTTTGGATTGGTAAGTGTGTAATATAAATATATATCTTCCTGGTAGTACTAAAAAATTTTAATTGATATTTTAGTTGCACTATTTATCGTCCTATGTGCAGACGGCGCCCTTCAGCAGCCCAGAATGATCGGAAAACGAGAAGATTTTCAATCGCGACCCAATGCCGATTACGAATATGTGGACGCGACGCTTGATGATCAATTGAAGCGCCTGGGACAGTATGACCTCAAAAGCTGGGATGCAACGTCTGACGATGGCGGTAAGTTGTTAACCAGACGGAGTTTCTTATTTATTTTGATGGGCAAACTTTACAGGATTTCAGCGGGTTACCCAATGTGATTCAATGACACCCACGACCAGCTGTGAAACCTTTGAACCACCTTGCAGCACCACTTGCCAGCCACCCACACCGCCACCACAAGGAGCCGACTGTGATCAGTTTCAAGCGAATCAGAACTCGGCCTTGCCACAGCAGCAGCAGCAACAACAGCAGCAGCAACAACAGCAGCAGCAGCAATATCCGCAGCAGCAACAGCAACAATATCCGCAACAACAACCACAGCAGCAACAATTTGCGCCCGCTGACATGGATGATTCGGAGCTGCGTGGTCGGGAGCTGCGCAAGTTGGTGCAACATTTGTATGTGGCACAGGCACGTGTCCAGCTGGAGGCAACGGAGATACACAAGGCACAGGCGGTGGCCAGTTCAGCGCAGGCACAGCTTGAGGATTCGGCGAATCATGTGCGCACCATCACGGCCACGTTGCACAACGCCCAGCAGGAGGTGGCAGCTGCTGCCATTCGAGCTCAGATTGCCCAACTGCAGCTGGCGGCGCACGATCAGCTGCTTTTTGCTGCTCGCCAGGATGTGGACTCGCTGTCCTCGCAAGTGGTTGGCCTGCAGGCAGCCGAGGGCATTGTGCAGCCCAAGTTGACAGTCGATCTCCATGCGCTGCTCGACAAGCTGCGACAGCCGCTGCAACACTTCGATCGACCCACGCCGGTGCCAATGATCATCACGCCGCCTCCACTGAACGAAGCGCCTCCTCAGCCAGCACCCGACAGCGGCGAGGGCGTGGTTGTGGGCGTGTCCAATGAGGGTGAGCCCATTAGCAACAACAAGCAAGTTGACAAGCAGCAGGAGCAGGCGAAGGTTGCTCGAGAGGCGATCTACTCCTAATCAATTCCCCCGATATCCTCTTCTATTTATATATTTATTTATTTTTGTATTCATCAGTTTTCTCTGTAAAAATATATTTTTCTATGTATGCAAAATTTATTGTTGTTGTGACTTGTTTTATTTGTAAGTGTATGTTGGGTTCGTTGTTATTTGTTGATGACAATAATGGAAATATTAAGTAGCTGCTGCAGTAATGCTACATATATCATTATTAGAAATACATATGAAAAGAATATTAGGTATTAGAAGAAACTTAAAAAGCTTTGTTTTATTTTACATATATTACAAACCCTGGCTAAACCTACATATATAGCTGAATAATCAAAATCGTATAAGAGGGAAAAATGGAATTTAAAATAAAAAAATTCTATACAATTTGTATTGTATATATAATATATTTACATTGGATAGAAATTTAAAAAGATATTTCTTTATTAAAAGAAAACTACAGATTTCGAAAGTGATTCAGTTATTTCGGATTGGTTATAATTATTCTTATAAATAGAACCAATCTTAAGGTCAATGTAAAAACAAGAAAGAATAATAATTAATATTTCTTTATAATGATTAATTGATATCTATCTATCTATAGAATTTCCTATAGATTAAAAACGAGACAAACAAATAAGTACGGAGCTTATTGTTATTTACTTATTTCCATTATCGATTCTTCAAAAAGAAAACTGATTCTGCAGCCAGCGAACTATAAAATATGAATAGGAAATGTCTATAAGGCGAAAAGTAAACAAGACAAGTTTCGAAAAAAGCTGAGAAACAAAGAAAAGAAAATACATGAAAAAATATACGAGCATATATGCAAATTTCTTAAGCATTCTAGCAGCTGAAATGCGTTCATATTCATATCAATATGAAGACTATTTGGAAACTTCGAGACATTCTTAAAATGCAAATTTTGTATAGCTCGAATTTGAAATTTTCATTTTGTGTTTTTGGTTATTAAAACAAAAGGTTAGCAGTATGTTCAGCCTCTGAAAATATCATTTCATTTTGTATATGTTTTTATGCAATAATCATAATAATCGAATTGAAAATTTTGGATAGATATTTAAAGAGTATAGCAGTGGCAAGTAGTATGCATTAGAGTAGAGTAGTTTGAGTTCTTTGTGTATACTTTGAATGTACCTCCTTACTGCGTCCCCGTAAAATCTAAAAGTTGAAATGTGTTGTTGTTGTTATAGAACTTTATAATAGGCTAGCTCTTGCATGTTGGTAAGTAGTTAAGTAATTAAGGTTTGTTGTTGTGGTTGTGGTTATGAGTTGATCAAAAAACAAATTAAAAATATATGAAGCACAAATTTATTTTTCAGACTAGTTACTACGAAAAAAATCCACCGAATCGAAATAAATATGAATTGAACTGAACTGAAGAGTTTGTCTAATCAAAATATTTCATAAATGTCAATAGACAACTAAATATATGTAATAATAATAATAATATGTAATAATAATGGTAAGTGTATTGTTTACAATATTTGAAATATTTAGCTCCAGTTAACGGCTTCACATTTACTAATACAAAGTTACGATTTAAGAACTTTGAAAACATTAAGATATTTAAGATAGACGAGCACTTCGCTTGGACTTGGAGTACCGACTCTCCCAGCACTCCCCGCAGACACACTTACCCCGGGTGTTATCATCATCTGTATGGGCAATCCCTTCTGATTCGATGCTACGGTCATCGCATCATCCGCTTGTCCTGAACCCGCCGCTGCACCCGCTCCTCCTTCGTTCTCCTGGCCAGCACCGCTGGATGTTGCCACTGCCGTTGCAGCACTCGATGCGGCCACCATGGCCAGATTATTGGCAACTCCGCCAACTGGCAACTGTCCCGACGGCTGTAGCTTCTGTTGCTGTTGTTGTTGTTGCGTCTGCAACAGCGCCTGCTGTTCACGCTTATAGCTCTCCATGGCCATCATTGAGGTCTGCCTGGCATTCGGATTATCGAAGCTGTATGGAGGCACTGCATCCTGATCAGAGCTAGAGCCGCGACGCTGTGTGCGAATTTGGCAAAAAGGTTTAACATAGTTAGAAGTAATCATTTCTATTCTATATTATTTAAACTGGAATATGGAATACCCTTCTCACACTTTTGACCCACACTCTTCTCAGACTTCAATTCAAAGTATTGTTATATACTAATTTCGATATAAGGAGCTTTGAAACTTGAGAGTTATAACTTTAATTTTCAAAATATCAAAGGGGGGACCCTTAGCATCGAACCCATGATTTAGAGGAAAATAATTTTGTTTACAAATTTAATCAAATTTGAATGTAGAATGAATGTAGAGGCCAAGCCATGATCAATATGATATTCCACTTGAAAATCAGTGCAGTTTTGTTAAAGTTATGACAGTTCAAAGTTGGTCAAGCCTCTGACCTAGCAACTTTACAAGTCAAAATTTTGTCTAATTTTCCATGATTTTTTACAGAAAAATGAAACGTCTCAGAAACAAATTTAAAGTGTTGTTTTATACTTATTACGATATAAGAAATCAATTAAAAGTGAAAACTTGATAAATAAAATTTTGAATTTTCAAAATTTCAAAGGGGGGACCCTTAGCATCGAACTCATGACCTAAGGGAAAATAATTTTTTTTACAAAATTTATTAAATTTGGATGCAGATTGATTTTAGAGGCCAAAACATGATCAAAATGACATTCCGCTTGAAAATCCATTAAGTTTTGGCAAAGTTATGAGAGTTTGAAGTTATTGAAAAAGTCTTAAGGGGTAGGTATGGAAAAATATGACAGAGATGACTAAAAAATTGAATTTTCTAAGCAATTAATGTTTTGATGCAGAATCAATATAGAGGCCAAATAATGATCAAAATGGTATTCCGCATGAAAATCGGTTAAGTTTCGGCAAAGTTATGAGAGTTAGAAGTTATTGAAAAAGTCTTAAGGGGTAGGTATGGAAAAATATGACAGTGATGACCAAAAAATTGAATTTTCTAAACAATTATTGTTTTGATGCAGCATCAATAAAGAGGCCAAATAATGATCAAAATGGTATTCCGCATGAAAATCGGTTAAGTTTTGGCAAAGTTATGAGAGTTAGAAGTTATTGAAAAAGTCTTAAGGGGTAGGTATGGAAAAATATGACAGTGATGACCAAAAAATTGAATTTTCTAAACAATTATTGTTTTGATGCAGCATCAATAAAGAGGCCAAATAATGATCAAAATGGTATTCCGCATGAAAATCGGTTAAGTTTTGGCAAAGTTATGAGAGTTAGAAGTTATTGAAAAAGTCTTAAGGGGTAGGTATGGAAAAATATGACAGTGATGACCAAAAAATTGAATTTTCCAAACAATTATTGTTTTGATGCAGCATCTATATATAGACCAAATAATGATTAAAATGGTATTCCGCATGAAAATCGGTTAAGTTTTGGCAAAGTTATGAAAGTTTGAAGTTGGTCGCACCCTAGACCTACCAACTTTACAAGGTAAGATTTTTGTTCACTTTCCCATGATTTTTTAATACTACCTACGGTATAAGGAGTCGATTCAAATCAAAAATCCCAAGGGGAACCCTATGCCTTAAAATCGAAATCCAGAGGAAAAGCTTTTTGTTTCGCACTTAATTAAATTTGAATACAGAAGGAATTTAGATGACAAACCTTGATCAAAATGGCATTTCTGTTGAAAATCTTTGGGTTATGACTTACGTGGTGCATGTTTGAGTTACGCAGGTTGGCTACGTGCTCGTAGTTCTTGTAGCATCCGGTGCCTGTGGTTGCCGGATTGCGACCGCTGGTCGATTCGCCTTCTGTGCTGTTGCCGTCCCCATCCGTTTGGGAGAGATTGTGTCCTGTGGGCGATCGGCGTAGCGCGTGGGTTAAACGGTGCCAATTTTTCAGTGATCGTGTGTGACTTTCGCGCTTTTCTGCATTGCGTATGTATGTGTGTGAGTGTGTTTCAGTGTAGGTGTGTGTGTGTGTGTGTGTGTGCGTGTGTGTGTCGGAATAAGTTTGTTATTTATCAGATTTATTAATGTAAGTTCGCGACTCGTTAGTTGTGTGTAGTATGTTGTTTGGATTGTGGTTGTTGTGTTGTATTGTTGTTTTGTTGTTGTCGGTTTAAAAGCACACGCAAAAAGCCATGAATGCATTTTGTCGCCATTTTCAATAGAATATTCATTGTTTATTTATATTTTATTATTCGCATTTGTTTAGCCATTTTGCAATTGTCATTCGCCATGTTTGGAATGTGTTTTTGTTTGTTTGGATATTGTTGATTGTTTTTGTTATGATTGAAGAAGAACGTTTTTATTGGGAATCGTTTGTTGATGAGACGAAAATCAAATTAAAAGGAATAAAAGAAAGAGATATGCACTTTATGAATGTCGTTATACGATTATGTAAGTACGAGTATGTTATGGAATATGCTATTGTTGCTGCTGTTAATTGTTATTGTTAAATACTATTAATGACGACGATAACAACGACGACGACGTGGTGGATAATGCAGACGACGTTGATTTTAAATGACGACGACTAAAAACTTTTCATATTAACGAGTATTTTTTGTTAAAAGTAGTTAGTTAGATAGTACAGTTAAAACAACATTGAACGGTCAACAGTACGACGATAATATGTGTGTCTGTATATGAATTTTGTTAACTATTTAACAAGCTAATTGTTAGTGTATTGTGTGTGTGTTAAGAACAACATTTAGTTTAAATTTTATAGTTAAGAGTGAGGCTAGTGAACGATTAATTGTGAGCTAGTAGCTAATGTAATTTAGTTAGCACAACAAAATAACAGTTATGGAAATTGACAGCGCTTATCTGCATCTGAAGAAAGTAACTGAATTCATAGATCTTGAAGCATATATGAGCAACAATCTAAAGATATTTTTTATAAATTATTTGATTTAACTACACTCGTATTTAAAGTATATCCATGAATAACCTCATTTATCGATTGCATTTTTCCTATGACTGAATTAAAGTTTTATAAACTTATATTGATTTATGGAATTTTGTATGACTGCTTTAACAAAGTAGGCAAAACAAATGATTGAGAAAAAAGAGAGATTCGTTTGGCTTGAAGACAACTGACAATTGCCAAATACACATTTCATGGTTATTTACGCATTCTGGTTGAGTGTGTGTGTGTATTTTTATTCACTAATATGGTTAACTAAAAAACGAACTCAAAACTATGATGGGCAACGATCTTCTCACACTCTCTATTGAATGGTAACGTTAATAAGCATAGCAGAAATTGATTTGTTGATGTCTTCGATTTTTTTTTTTTTTTTTTGATTATAAAAATGTTTGAAACTATCTTCTGTTCCTTTCGGTTGATAAGCTTAAATTAGTTTAGCAACAATTTGGTGGTTTACCTTTTCATTGGCTTTATGTTGGGATTATGAATAATAAATATATAGTAAGGTTCAAGGCTTGACAGAGAGACGCACAATTAAAGCAGATATAACGCATGTTTGGCATCTTGTCAAACATTAAACAGAGTAAATTGCGATAGTAAGTACCATAGTTATCACTTGGCATTTTAAATGAAATACAGCGTATTTGGTTTTGGTTTTATTGCTAATTCACAGACACACAAAGTTGGGGGGCTTTTACAGTAGTACAGATACAATGAGTACAGACACAAGTATTGGGATTACGATTACGATTACGATTAGTACGATTAGTAACAGTAATTATATATGTTGTAGTTCATACATGGCTTGAGCATAAGGAGCGTACAGTTTCTATACGATACGATAAGATAAAGATGTAGATAGATAGATAGAATAGATTGATAGATAGAGAGTAGATACATGCAGCGTTTTGTTAGCGAGCAGACACATTTACATAACTCCACTCTCTGACGCTTTCGAGACAATCAAAACTAAGAAAAATAAATATAATGGTAAAAGTAACAAAAAGAGCACATTTGTAGGTTACACACACACGGAAATAAAAGTGTTTCTTTTTTTTTTTGGAGAGAGAAGTAAAAGGCACGTAAAAGGCAGATGCCGCTTGAAGCATTTTTATTCAAGATTTATAATTATTCCGATCCGATTTGTTACTATGCAATTTCGAACAGTGCACAATGATAGAAATATTTGAACAATAGGTATTTATTCAATTGCAAATCAAGAGAAATATTTTTTTTTTATTACATTTTTTTATTTTGAACTGAAAATTTAATTTAAATAAAGGAATAAATTATTAAGGTATTTTTTAGTTATTCACATTTGGGCTTTATATATTTCATTTATGTTTTTTGCATAACTTTAATTAACTCTGCTCAGCGCTTTTAGCTTAAGATCTACAGTTGTTAAACACTTAATAGAACTTTGCTAGTGCTTACATGCTCCATAATTTGCAACTGCTCTGGATAAATAAGTAGTCTTACTAGTAAGTACACATCGAGTTTATTGTTTCATTTTGGAAAAGAAACTTTAAAATATTTTATTGATTTTGTTGTTGCTGCATACTAAGCGCGTTATGCGTTAAATAAGGCAATTTATAATATTACTTATTAGTTTATTGTAATATTCTTTTTACTTTTGTTTTTGTTGCGCTTTCTGTTGAAATGTACTTATGCATTTTTAGGAACATTTTGTTATCATTTGCTAAGTATCAATTTATAAATATATTGAATATATATGTATATGTATGTCTGCTTGTATATAAGCTTATCTACATAAAATTTTGATGTCGACAGCCCACAGTGGGCGTGGCGCGCTCACTAAATTATAAACTAAGCTTAGTCTCTTTCGGCTACAACAACTAATTTCATAAATAAGGCTGACTTTTTTATATTTCGCATTAATGTGGCTGGAGAATTTAACCCACTTTTTTTTTGCTGGCCCAGGATCAGTACTACAGATATCTGCATTTAACTTTGGAGGGATTCTCAATTTACGTCCTGGCACTATCAAACAATCCTTCAAGGTGTAGTCTGACTCTCTGCAAGGACATGTAAGCTTCGACATTGCCGAAGACATTTCATTTTTTGGTATTTTCTTTGACTATTTTGCTCAACAAATGCTTGGAAAGTTTCTCGTGTATTTTGTTGCTAGTTATTGGCCTAGTTAATAGCTACATTTAAATTACGTTCTAAATTAAAATTGTGCTTACGCGGATTGTTTGTCAACATTTTGTTT
This sequence comes from Drosophila innubila, assembly GCF_004354385.1. Classification (NCBI taxonomy): domain Eukaryota; kingdom Metazoa; phylum Arthropoda; class Insecta; order Diptera; family Drosophilidae; genus Drosophila; species Drosophila innubila. The sequence continues at coordinate 9,735,399 of NW_022995376.1, forward strand.
TGATTTTTGTTTTTTTGGTTGTGGCGTGTTGTTAGCATTTGGAATGGGAACTGTGCATTGGTCCCACACTCCACTTGAGGTTGTTACATACACACATCGGCGCTCTACCAGCTCACGTTTCCATTGCCATTGTTCAAACTGATGCGAGACAGTGGAAACGTGTTAAATATACACTCACATGGAAAGCTGTTGAAAGTTTTGCTTTGTTTGAAATACAATAAAGCAAATCAAAATCAAATTGGCAGCTGAAAGATTGCAAAATAATGTGACAAATGGAAAAACATCAGCAAATTTGAGTAGATGCGATACCGAATGATCAGTGTTAACGATAATTGTATATTATCGATACAGTATTTCATAGACATTTCAATAATATTTTCAAGTGCTGATGGCATTTAGTTAACAAAGGAGAACAACGCATTACGACAATTAGCAAAACTTTCAATACGTCATACGAGAACATTAAACGAAAGTTGCAAGCAATGCGCACACGCAGTGCAGAAAATGCTTTGGACAACGTTGCGTATGCGCAATGCGTGCACTTCACAGTGATATAAGCAGCGGCATGTGTGTATGAGCGTGTGTGTGTGTGTGTGTGTGTGTGTGTGTGAAGGGTAGTGGGTGTATTGTGTATGTGTGTGTGTCTGATTGTGTTCATGGCGCCTAAAAGCATTTACATTTAATCACAACATTTAATTTCGATAGCCTCGCTTTAACGGAAGTACATCATCATTTTCATTTCGATTTTGATTGGATTACGGTTTCTCTTACGAGTATAAATAGCAGCAAATCGCAAATGGCAACTGGAAGCCAATGTCTAAAAACTAGCACTAACTATGAACAGTGAAACTGGATTATCTAAGTATAAGGGAAGTTCTTTGGTTTGCTCTCATACACATTTACAATAACAATTCGGTTACACATTTTGGCTAAGACTAGATTGTATGTGTGTGTGTGTGTGTGTGTGTCTTTAAGATGTGTATGTGTGTGTAGTTGATACATAACAAGTTGCATTTCTCTAATTTACATATACAATAACAGCTTAGCTTTACGAGACTCTCTTCAACTAGTTTAGTTTAGCTAAATTTAGGCTTAGTGTAACGTGGCTCTGGTTGTGGTTTCTGTGGTTCTGGGTTGGGTAACGGTTGTTGTTGCCGTGGTTGCACGTGGTCTGCCTGCCACCAGCGAGTGTCCTATCGACTGTCCTCGTTGTCGCTGGAGCTATTATGCTGCTGTGTATCACGTTCCTCCAGCAAACTGCGATTCAGCTCCTGAATCCGAGCTGATAACGCTCTCCGACGTGGTGTTCCAAACGAGGGCAATGGCGGTGACTCAATCAAAGTATTTTTCTCGCCTTGAGGCCAACGATTCGATTCCAAGATTGGTTAGAAAGTTGTTTTTATTTTTATGTGATTAGCAACAAAATTCAAATGGCAACCAAAGTGCGTTGTTTGCGAGTGTGTGTGTGTATGTGTGTGTGTGTGTGGCAAAGTATTTGAAATTGAGAAGTGAACGCGACGAGTTTGGTTTTTATTTTTTGTATTTTTTGTATTTTTGGGTATTTTCAAGTTAACATTGTGTGGAAGAGTAGAAAAAGAAGAAGAGCAGAGAAAAGAACAAGTTGTTGGTAAACTATTTTTATATTGAAGCTTAGTTTGTTCTTCAATTTAGCTTTGAGGATAGACTTATTATTGTGTGTGTTTTTGTGTTTTTTTTGAGAATATATTTATTTCAGGATTTGTTTGTCGTTTGCACAAATAACTCTATCCAAGGCTTATTGGGTATTCGTTTCATTTGCTAAATTAATAACTACGTTTGTCTAAGAGAATGAGTATATAATACGAGTATGTTGATGGGTTTACGAGTATGTAATCAGCACTTGAAAATTCACTAAAATGTACTCAATTGGTTTATAATATTATATATTGATGTATTAAGTTACTGTAATTTGTAATTATAATTTGTAATTCGAAATGGCAACTCTATACTGAACATTCAAATTTGCTATGTATAAAGTTTATATAGTTTATTGTGGATAAAAGTTTAGTTTTATAACAAAATCAAGCTTAGCGTATTCAATTTCACAAAGGAAATCAATAACAATTTTGTCTCGGCGCAATATGAAATAATGCCAAAAAACTAATTGGTGAATTAAGCAAACTTACGGACAATGCAAACTTAAATTAACAAATGCAACATACCTTGGGGACTTAATAAACTAGAATTATATATATCGCTTAATATTATAATACTTTTTTTTTTTAATGTTTGGCAAACATACAGACTCCTAACTACGAGGGACAAATTTTGGGAAATCGGCTTCGAAAATCGTAAGTAGCTTAGAAATTTAGTTGTCAAAGCTGCAACATTAAATGCCTGACCTGTGTGCATTTTATTTATATGTACATAATATATTGGATTAGTTTTGGGAAAGTGACTAAAAGAGCAGAAAAGAGTATATATTTAGTTAAGCTGGGGTGTATTATCTAAGCTAAGCGCAAAGACTACAACTTGTAAGGAGTTGAGTTCGATTTGAAGTTAAAGATTGAGTGATTAATTGCGGAATTGCTGAATTGCTGATTGCAATGATACGCTACGTATACGCAATGTTAGTCACCTGGAGCGCTTTGCACGTCAAGGGTTTGCCTGCCTATATTGGGGGTGCTTTGTCTTTTACCTTTCGGATGCACAACATTTGTTTGCTTGCCTAAAATTAGACACGGGAGGAGGCGGAGTTAGCAAATTTGGCGTATCAAAAACAGATTAAAAAGTATATTGCCTATTGACCTGCGTGTCGGCGTATCTGTGTTTGTATCTGTGTCTGTGTGACTGTGTATATATATGTTTAAAAGATTTGTGTTAGGTAAGTGCGCTTCTGGGCTTTATACAAGTGAAATCCCCACTAATTTCTTCTTTAAACGCGTTAAGTACAAAAGCATTTGGCTAATTGACCATTGTGTGTGTGTTGTGGGTGTGTGTGTGTGTGTATCTAGAGCTTACTGTTGGCTTTGTAACCGACGGCGTTTAGTGTCCGCTTGGGCTAAAGGCAGCTGCTAAATTGAGCAGGTGGTAAGGCAATTAGTTAAAGGTAAGCTAAGTTAAGGCCTAAGGTCTACAGAAACTTAAAAGTAATTCAATTTGCTTAACTAGTTAACAATTCGATTAACGATTACTTAGTTTATGTATAAATTTATTGAATTGCCCGAAAATTTCTATCATCTTACGGCAGTCTATTATGAAGAATTTGAAATTGGATCGACTATTAAATGCTATTTACACGCCTTCATAGAAACTTAAAAAAAAAGAAGATAAAATATATCAATAAGGAAATGAAAAGGATAAGCAAAAGTCATGCAAGTTAAATAAATAGACAAAAGCGAAGCAAAACAATTTTTGATAGGTATGTACAACATGTGGAAGAAACTAAAAATAGATTTGCAAATCTACTTATAGTTTGTATAGCGAGGCAGACTAGAGTTAGAGAAAGCTAAAGCATATACGATTTAAGGGTTAGGTTTATTAACAGAGCTAGATCAGATCTCAGGCAGAATATTGATTGATTTGTAGAGAGTCTGGGTGAATTCGGTGAATTGTTGCCACTTACCTGTGTCGACAATCACATCGATGAGATCCATTGATTTGGCGAACGCATCTTTAAGATTGATATGATGGAAGGAGACAATGCTACCCTCGCGTTTGGCACGATCGAGCGCCTCGCGTCGCTTGAGGGCCTTCTCGCGTCGCATCTGATTCTTATAAAATTCAGCAAAATTGTTAACGATGATGGGAATAGGCAAAGCGATTACCAGAACACCGCATATGCAACACACAGTACCAATAACCTTTCCCAGTGCAGTAGTGGGATAGATGTCCCCGTAGCCAACAGTTGTCATTGTAATACCCGCCCACCAAAATGTTTCCGGTATTGAAACGAATTTTGTATCCTTTTCATCCTTTTCGGCAAAATATGCCAGCGAAGAAAATATGAGAACGCCCATGGCCAGGAACAGCATTAGTAGACCGAGTTCCTTATATGAGTTACGCAGCGTAAAGCCTAACGACTGCAGGCCCGTTGAGTGACGGGCCAGCTTAAGGATTCGCAGGATGCGCATGATGCGAAATACTTGCACCACCCGGCGCACATCCTGGAACTGGTCCGTTGCATTCTTATTCGTTTCCAATAAAAATAACGAAACAAAGTATGGGAGTATTGCCAATAGATCGATTATGTTAAGGCCGCCCTTAAAGAACTTCCACTTGTCCGGTGAGGCGCTAAACCTAAGTATGTACTCTAGGGTAAACCACGTGATACACACGGCCTCAACCATTGCCAATTGCGGATTATCCTGTGGTGTACCATTGTCAATGTGTTGTAGTTGTGGTAGGGTGTTCAACGTCAGGGCTATGGTAGACAGGACTATGAATAGTATGGATATCACTGCGATAACCTGTGAACAATAAAGAACAATCGAAACTATGACGAGACCATCATCAACAACAACATCACAACGATTATTATAACTATACATATATACATATATATAGCTATATCATTAATCAATCAAACATATAAAGTTACAACAATCAGCGCTTGCTTCGACTTCGACTTCGACTTTGTCTTCGATTTCAATATCATATCGATATCGCTTCTTTTTCATTCCATTTTATTTAATTATCAATCTGTTAATTTCGATTATATGGGGATACCGATTAATAATCTTTCGATTAAAACAATTAAAGCAAACATTCAGTTAGCTTAGCGCAAAACGTTTAGTTTTCTGATATTTTTTTTAATTGCTAGGGAATTAATGTTGTGGGTCTCGGAATCATTTCAAAGATGTTGTTGATCGTTCTGTATAACTGACGCTTACTTTGGTTATATATGGGTAAACTAATTTATTCGAGGGCTCAACACATTGGATGGGTATTTCTCTTTGTGTTTGTTTTCTTGTTGTAGTACTATTCGAAGGCTACAGTACAATATGTGAAGTATATCATTTGTAATCCTTCTTCTTTATCAAAAATAACTGAACAATTAACTTAAAATTCATTTCAAACAGAAAGATAAACTCAGATTTAAGTGTAAATAAACATAGGTGTTTTTCTCAAAGATATCAGATAGAGCTCTACAAACTTGGATTAGTTAGTTTCTTAGTTGTTTTAAGGAGTTACTTGGAGTTGAGCGAGACCAGAGAAGTTTATTTTTTATGTTTCAGGAAACATATCTCTCAGTTATGTGTTTTGTGAGTGTGTTTCTATAGTATGTCGGCAATGTGGTTGAGTTGCTGTGATTCTGGTTGTTTTTTCTGTGGTGTAGTGCATGTCATATGATAGTATTGTGTATTTATGTGTGTGTTTGTTAGCGGTTAGCGCATTTCACAGATGGACAATGGGCACAGGTGCCTATTAGTGTCTATAAAAGTATGTGTAGGTGTGTATTGAAGAGTAACTGTGTGTTTGTGTGTTGGACATAAGACATGACGTAACACAAAAACGTAAGACATTTACGCAATTACTAGTTACTAGATTGAGAGTGACAGAAAGACAGAAAGAGAGAGAGAGAGAGAGAGACAGAGGATTGGCTTATTCTTGGATTTGTTTGTTTGGTGGGTTACTCCTCATTATTTATGGGTGGGTCAGTGTTAAATAAGAGACGCTACCATCGGGTCTGCAGTCGACTTTTTGTTAAATTTTTAATTTTTTTTTAAATTTAATTTCATTATTGAACAAATCGCTTTGTTTTCTACATTGTGTTGTTGTATTTCGTTTCGCTGTCTTTGTGTTTTGTATATAGATAAAACGATGTGTTTCAACTGAAAATGACTAAACATGAGTTTTAGTCGATAATTGGGAAAATACGAGTACACATAGTATGGAGCTATACGAGTACAAAAAGGTCAAAAAGAAAGTACGGACTAGCATACGAATATTACAAAGAAAGAAATTCAATGCATACTAACTTTCGAATCAAACGAGCTAGAAATTACAAGTACTTATTCTAATATCAATTCAATTCAATTCAAATTAAATTAGATCGAAACAAACTGAAATATATTAAATTATAAATATTACCATGAAATAATTGCAGGTTCATAGAATCAATATATAATTTATTTGTTTTGCCTTGTGAATTTGTCAAATTGTGTGCAATTATTTTGAGGTCATAGAAATCAATGCATAATATACGAAGAAAACACATAAACAATTTTAATACAATGGAATTTTTAATTTTTGGACTCATGTAATTTACTTAGAACTGCAAATTGCATGAATTTCATTACAGAACTAAAAAGGGAAGGGGGCTAGGGGCAAGAGACGGGGAGATAGGGGTGAGGTCGGTTTATCTATATTGCATTTTGAAGTAGCCAAATGTCAAAATGTTTTGACAGTAAACGAGTGCAATTTCAATTTCAATGCCAGCAATAGCAGACAAAGAGGGAGATATAGACAGAAAGAGAAAGAGAGAGAGAGAGAGAGAGAGAGAGAGAGAGAGAGATAGACAAAGAGATAGACAGAGAGGGAGAGGTAGAGAAGGTCTGACAAGGAGAAGGTCTGATTGCCATATTAGGTCACATTTTCTTATGTTGTTTTTTGTGGTTGTGTCTATGATAGTTGTATTTGGATATGCATGTGTGTGAGAGTCTGACATATGACTTGACATTAGAGGGAGACGGGAGACTAAAGGCTGAAGAAGGGGAACTTCAGTTGACACAACATTAAATTGGAAAACCTTTTAAACAATTGACAAAATTGCTTTTTTGGTTTATTTAACATGTGTGTAATTGTGTCTCGCAACACTCTATTCTACACACACATAAATACATTCGCATATGTGTGTGTAGATATCTTAATGTGTGTGTGTGTGTGTGTGTGTGTAAATGTGTGTTTGTGTGTGAATATTGACACAATATAACTGTGTCCAGATCTACCATAGTAGGCCACTGTACGCAACCACGCATATTTCTCTTTACTTTCGCCTCAATTACGAGATTGTTACGAGTAAATGAATATAATTTTGCATGGTACGGATCAAAGGGGGAAAGGGAAAAGAGAGGTTTTGAATTTGGCTGTTTTTCACATTTCTTGTCTGGGGAATAATGCTACATTATTATTGAATATAGCTTATGCAAATGACATTCTACGACGAGTACTAAGTAGTTAGCTAGTTGAGATATATGTATTAGTAAATGGTAGGAAACATACTTATTGAGAAAATATTATGTAAAAAAGAAATAGGATAACGATACAAAAAAAAAATAGCATCATAAAAAATACATATAAGTCAAAGATTCATAGATATAATAACAGAAAACGAAGTCAAACAAAGTATAAGATAAATGGTGCTTTCATTTAGCAGCTCATAAGCGCTCGGGCAGTACAAATGATCAGTTCATTAGGAGAAATATATCAAAGTACATAGAGAGAGAGAGAGAGAGAGAGAGACAGAAAGAGTAGAACACAGAGAAAGACAGAGAGAGAGAGAAGAACCTATTGGTTTACATACTTATATACATTTTTTTGCCACAACCGATTGCAATTTAAGTGGTTTTCAGTTGACTGTCAAACTTCGGGAAAGTTAATCAAATTTTTGATTTGTTTATTGGGTTTAGGCTGGAGGGTCATGTGGGGGGCTGGGAGATACTGGGTACAACTTACTACTTGACATGATTCGGTATGCATGATATACAGAATTACACTATTACTTTCAGTTTTTACTTATACTAATAATTTGAAATATACTTTTTGTTTGGTTTTGTTTTATTTTCTTTCGATTGAACAGAATGCATTGGAGATGTTTAAAACAATAAGCTGATTGTAAGTGTTCGGTTGTGCGAATTTTGGAACTGCTACCACTGCTGCTCAGTCATGATTGAGGGGGGCTTGAGGGGTATTTTTTTTTGGAAGTAGGTTGAAAGAAAAACATGATATCGCAATACGCATAATACGCAACTTGGGCGCAGCTTAAACACGCAATTTTGCTAAGTTATCTATAAACTAAACTAGACTAGTTACAACTTAATCAAAGTCAACAAAAAATTGGATAAGCAACTAGAAGCACAGCCCGTGCCGAATACGTGAGCAGTAAACAGATTTAAAAAAGCATTTGCCTAAAGGAAAGGTCCAAAAAGCTATCACTACGATGGATCAAAAGCCAAAATTATAATCACAAAATAAAGAACATACACACTAAAGCATCTGAGTTAAAAAACAAAACAGTCAAATAATATTTATATTTTACAGGTGTATATTTGAATTAACTTCCCTGTAGTCATTGGTTAATCCACTGAAATTACAAAATAGGGCGAGTTATATGTTACAAAACACAAAGGTGGACTGGAAAATGTGGCAAAAAAGTAAAAAACAAATTTAAAAGACACGTATAAAAAAATGTGTGACAAAGTCAAAAAAGACATGCGAAGGCAAGAAGTCCGGGATAAAATACGAGTATATATACATACATAGTTTATATATCATACATATCCGACTTACAAAACTATTTACTATACAAGTCAATAGTACAAACATACATATAAAATGTGGAACAAATTTTGATGGTTAAAAGAAAAAACATTCGATATTTCCAGCTGTTTTGTATAGGAAAGTGCGCATACGCCATGTGGGAATAAACTTTATATGGTTTTTGTGTGTGGTTATGTCGAAGTACATACGTGTCAGTGTATTTGTGTGCAATGGTGCCATAGGAGTGGGGGGTGAAGACTTTTAATTAGAAACGAGCTAAAGGCTAAAGTAAAGCACCGTCTTGCACTACACTAGAACTACGAGTAGCTCACAATTTGTTATTGGGTTTGTAGCAATTTGTTGCAATTCGGTTTTCGGTTGAGTGTGTGTGTTGTTCAGTTTACTCAGTGTTTTTGATTTTCAGTTGTTGGTTTCAGTATTCAGTAATGGGATCGGTCTGCACAAGTTGATTCGCATACTTTGTTCGACTTACTAAAAAACAAACAAAATTCGATACAAACGGACTATAGAATTCAGTATAACCGACTACATTATTCTATAATTGGCATTCAAATGCATCAAATTTTGGTGGGTTAATATTTCAACTTTTTTTTTTTTGTTCAGATTCGTTTGTTCCTTGTTTGTTTTTTGTATTAAAATCATAAATAAAATACTTTATTAATTTTCGGACTATATTTTAAGGTGGGAAATTAAATGAAACTACTTATATGTTAAAGATGTATTTCGAGATTAGTTTAAGCACCGTTGACGTTAGTAGTGTGTAAGTTAGTGTGTGTGTGGGTGTGTATGTGTTTGTATTGAGGCTGATTTCATTGGAGGTATTTAGTAGTTGAAGAAGCCATTAGACCAATAGTTACAACAATCAATTTCAATGATAAGATATACGTTAAAATACAACATAAATATATTTAGGAAATTTCGGTATGCAAATAGAATAGACAACAAGACATCAAATACGAGTATCGAGAACTTACGATTATATACACGGCAAATGAATTGTATATATAGATCGTGTCGCAATATGTAACACAAAATCAAACACAAAAGGGTATACAATAAAACATCGAGTTCAATTTTCTTATATTGTTGTGTTTTTTGTTGCGTGTAATAAGTATTAACAAAGTAATTCAAATATTTGTTTGGTTGTTGCTTTTTAGATTTTGTACACGGCAAATGTTTGTCTTGTGAGCGCGTTTTTCTTGCCTTCAGTTTGGGTATTTGGTATTTACGAGTATTGTATTGGTAGTTTGTATTGGTATATTAGAATTGTCACTTTCAACGTGGGTAAAAAGCTCTGAGTAGCTCTGAGTATATCTTATTTCGAAATGTTACTCTTTTTTGTTACTCTTGACGTTTTTGTTCGGTTTTGGTTCTCATATTTATCTATTCGTATAAAAAAGGATTTTGATTGAGGCGGAGTATTAGAAAAAAATAAAAATATAAAAAACTGAAAAGTTATTTATTTTCTTTCTCTTCTGACTTTTGGTTAGTAGTTCAAGAAAAATTGAAATAAAAATTTAAGAGTACAACTGGCAAAGAGCTCTGGAAATTTTTCATTACCTTTTTATAAAGGACAAAATCATAAGTTGTTTTAAAATTTATTCTCAATTTTTTTATTATTGTATTGACTCGAATTGTTCAGAAGTAAAATATTTAAATCTTACAAAATATATCAGTATTTATAAATCTCTTGTTATAAATTTCAATACATTTCTTTTTGATTTTATATTAGTGGTTTTTTTATTCTAAGAAAATACAATAATTGGTTAAGGAAAATAAAAATAAATCAAAAGTATTATATTTTGTTTTTTTATTTAAAAATGAAAAGTACATAAAGTAAATAAAAATGAACTTAAAATCGAATGAAAAATTATTAGAGATGCACCCAAATATGTTGTAATTATTTCCATTTTCGGCCATTCGCTAAAGCTAAAGCTAACATAAATCGGCTCAAAGGCAAAATATCGGCTGTATTATACAAGCTGAAGCCAAACTGAGAGATTGTGTGTGTATGTGTCGATATATTTATAGATGTGTGGGTGGACTTAAGCTAGAGTCTTGATCTGAGATAATTATGGTACAAGAGCGGGCGGGGGGCGTGGCGACTAACAGCACAGCGATTGGGTAGCGTCAGCGAGGGACGCACGAAGAGTTTGTGATTGCTATGCTGTTAGGCCAAAGCTAGAGCTCTGTGTGATAAAAGGTCTCTTAATTATTTCACCCTCTATGGAAAATGGAAATGTATTACAACACGATTTTGGCCGCTTCTCCCCAGAGTTCTTTCTCTATACAATATTTTCGAGGATTTCTACAGCACACCTGCCGCCTGGTCATATCGCTTATTGCCCATTCCCAAACATTGTTACAAAGGGTTTTTTTTTTTGTACGTTTAGGAGTAAGAATACATTAGAGATAAACAGAGAAATATTACTTCACCATCATCATCAACAATTAAGAGATTAAAATATGTAATATAGAGTATGTATAATAAGTAGATATATATATATATGTAAATTTTCATATACTGTGTGTGATAAAAAAAGGTTAGAAAACGATTAGTATACAATTTAGTTTGTCTTTTTTTTCATTTGCAATTTGCAATTTTTGCTCTTTGCGATTGCTAATTAATTATAATCAAATGTTGATAAACTTGTCGGTGTCACGGCGTCGCGTGGTTAGTGACAGATACTTATACAGAGATAAAGAAAAACGAAAAAATCTAAATAAACTCAACAGCTTATACTAGGAGACATAATAGTGTGTTGGGGGACTGGAGCAAATGTTAAGTGTTAGGTAAAAATCATACAAACAATAAAACAAAAAGTGTTGCATACTCTTCGGGGCCGTCAAAAGATGATTTCGAGAGTCCTAACGTGGCGTTCTCTAAATGCCGCCAAAACGGTACAAAAGAACCGGAACTAGATTATGAACGAGAACTTCAACAGAATGGCAGTCCTTTGCGAGTGTGTCCTGTACTTTGTTTGCTGCCTTAGAATGTGACGCTGTTTGAGGCACAACACAAAAGCAATCGATTTACAAAGAGAGCGAGAATTTAAATGAGCTGCGTTTAGGCATCAAAGAGGTAAGTATTTTTTATAAATATATTTGTGGAGTATACATTGTATTATGCAGTGTCACAGTCACAACATTGAGATGGCGTCAAAAGTTCTGATACATATAAAATTCATGTTTGTTTCTCGCAAAATTGGCGGCAATCTCTGAGCTGAATAATATTATTTTTATGTATTTACAGCGGCGTCAGCAAGGCCAGTTAAATAAAAAACGAGCAAACCATAAATATCGATACGTATATCGATAACACTGCCTCAAAAATCTTGTAAATATTTAAAACTTGTATTTATATAATTATCTTTTCTGTGCAAGCATTTTTCAAACGCAAAAGCAATTTGGCAATTGGCGGCTTCGTAGAGTCTTAATGTTAGATTTATTTATATAATTAGATATATGAATATAAGTGTTTGTTGTGTTTAATATATAGGCAGTATATGATACAGCATTTTGGAGGTTTTATTTTTACACTATTTTCGTTCTGCTCGGCAGTGAAATTTATATTACAGAGTGCTGCAAATGCCGCGCTAAATGCAATATGATAGTGTAAAAATAATAATAATAGATTGATGTACGAAAACAAAGATCAAATCAAATGCAAACGCAAGATAAACTGATAGAATATAAGACAGAAGAGTAACGATAACTTAAAATCAGTTAAACGAAGTCGATCAGGTAATAGAGGAGTAGAGGTAAAGATTGTTAATTATTTATATTTCATTTTTTTTTTTTTGCTTACGCTGGACACTTGACATTGACACATACGGATAATACGGATAACGCATAACGGATACGGTTACGGTTACGGTTACGGATACGGTTACAGTTAGGTAGTTAGATAAGTAATTAACACATTGAGCTGGAGCTTTAGCTGGCAACTGATTGGACTTACCCGGGCCGCGAAACTGGTGTTGGGCTTCTCGAGCAGTTCCCAGAGATACTTTTGGTATTCAGCGCATTTACCTTCGCCGAACTCCTCCTCATCCCGCTGCCTCAGGGATTCGGCCTCCTTGCGCATCTCCTCGTGAACATTCTCCTTTCGCTGATGGTATTTGTGCTGGCAACATGACTCCAGGTAGAGTTCGTCAACGCCCCAATACTCCAGATCATCACTAAACGCAAGCACGCACATCTCTTCCACAATGTGCAGTTTCCCGGTGCGATAGAAATTTAGAATGGAGCTAAAGCTCTTCGGATGGCGATCGAAGAAGTACTCGTTATCGACGAGAGAATAATCATCGCACAGCTCAATGATGGCCTCATGGGTGGTGCACTCCCTCAGCCTGCCGAGCCGCGTGTGGGGCAGGCGCTCCAAGGTGCGCCACAGAACCTCGTGTTTAACGCCACCAACATTGATGGAGACGCGGCTGTTCATTTGCTTCGATTGCGCTATCATGAACGGCTCCGGCGGCGGTATGGAGGACATGGATCTGGAATGTGTCCGCTGCAATGCGCCGGTTGTATTGCTGTGGCTAATGCCGGCATTTGAGCCCCCACCTGGCGGCAGCATAACGACACCGACACCGACACCAACACCCACAACTCCAACACCACCTGCACCGCCGCCGAGGCTGCCAGTGGGGCCGCCAATGCTGCCACCACCAATGCCGCTGCCGGCTCCCCCACCACCACCTGCACCACCAGCGAGTGCCATTTGCTGTTGTTGCTGTTGTAGTTGTTGCTGTGCAAGAATTTGCTGGGAAGTTGTGGGATTTGAATGCGTTGGTGATGTAACTGGGAATGGAGCGTAACGAACTTCCTTGCCAATGGCCCCGGTACTGCCACCTGTTGCTGTTGTTGCACCTGTTGCACCTGCAGCAGCTGTTGCTGACGTCGTCCCAGCAATCCGGATACCTCCAGGACCTGCAATGCCAGCAGCAGCTCCCGCTGCTGTGGCGGATGTGCCAGCAACGATGCCGCCATCAGCATAATCCATGTGGCGATTGCTGAGGATGGCATTAGATGCATTGCTGTTATAAGCAATGCCGCCAGCTGTTGTGACAGCTCCGCCGACGCAACCATATGAACTAGCTCCACCGGTTCCCATCGCTCTCTCCCAATCGACATTACCGCTTGTATCGTAATAGGGCTGATTATCGCCGCCGTCGGTTGAGCTCGCAAATTGCAATCCACGCGCAGTTGCCTCGTGTTGCTGCTGCTGCTGCTGCTGCTGATAGAACAGCTCCTGTTGTTGTTGAAGTTTTTGTTGCTTTGACTGTTGTTGTTGATGACTTTGTTGTTGCTGTTGCTGTTGTTGGCCAGCAGCCTGTCCACCATGCAATTGCCCGACCATTTGTAACACTCCATTATTGTTTTGAAGCGGTGTTGTTTCACCCGTTGCCCAGCGTACCGCCTCACGGTCCCTGTCGCGTTCGCCGACCATAAGTCTGCTACAGTAACCAAGATTCCCCAGATTATAGATTATTGATAATACATAATAGATAGTAGATAAAAGATTTATTGTATGCTTTACACCACACTCACCGCTACATCGCGTCAATTGTTGTCATTACATCCACCACCGTCCTGCCAGCGTTTTCCTGTTCCCGTGCTCTGTCCCAGTTCTTCTCTTAATTGCACTTGTCCTAGTCTCCTTCTGCTGCTGCTGCTGTGCAATTGATTTCAATTTTCAGTATCTGCAGATCTATAAATTCAGCAATCGGACATCAATTGTGGTTCGCTTTTGGCTTTCAATTTGATTTGTTCTTTAGCAGCTTCTCTTTATGTCTTTCTATGGCGTTGTTGCTTATGCTGGTTGCTGGTCGTTGTTTGTTGTTCTTCTTGTTGTTGTTGCGTGTTTAGGCTATGATCACAGTTATTTTCTGGGGGGTTTTTGGGCTTATTTGGGCTTTCGAACTGCGGCTGGTTTAGGCGAATATTGGCAGCATTTTGTGGGGGGAGCTCTTTAATACGCTATGTTTGTGTTTTGTGTGTGCTGAGAGATAGCTGCAAGTAGACAAATTGGCATATATATTAATCTGCAATTACGTTTTCGATAAGCTCTATAAATTTGCATAGTTTGATTGTTATTGACACGCCCATTCACTTATAAATCAATAGCTGTTGACAGCCGATAAGATAATGCGCTGATAAGCGACGAATTTGCAAATGACATAGCATACTTTTTAGGGCAAATTCAACTGCCAACTGCAGGCAAAGTTACGCACACACACACACACTTACACACAATGACAGTGAGTGCAACCACCGTTATCACCTGGTATTGAGGTCAGGCCTTTGGTCCCTTATTTATTGTGGTTAATTTGCAATTGCCGAAGGCTGCGCACAAATTTCTGCATTTAAATTGGCGCTGTAACCGTTTTCGATTTACACACACGCACACACACATACATATATACATATGTGTATATATATGTTGGCTATTTTGGTGTCGGCAAATTCGAGTAAACCGATTGTGTTTTTTCCGCTTTCGTTTTTTGGCTTGGCCTTTGCCTAATTCGCATTTTCTGCCGCATTGAAATCAAATTTGAATTTTTATGCCAAACGGAAATGCATTGTAATAAGCGTTAGGTTTGCGTTTTTGTAAGTTATGCATTGCTTGCGCACTCTGCGAATTGCCCATAAAATGTTAATTAAGCGTTTGCAAAATGTGTAGATAAAAAAGCAATACCGCATTGGCCTTGACTCACTGCTAACTTATGATTATTTCCATTTTCATTTCAAATGGATCTGGGCCTGGGGTTGCAGCTGTTAATCAAACCAATTTCCTCTATATAATATAAGTTACGAAATATTACTAATTTTATGTACAACACATGTTTCATAGAGTAAAGAAATTACGTATAAGTTTAATATTAAATATTTTATATTGTGAAAATAATTCTTGCATTTCCCATAGTTGATTTTATCGACAGACATTGAAATTATTTCTTGCAATTTTGCTTTGCTCACATCATGAATTATTGAATTTTAACAATTTGTATTAATTAATTTGGGAAAGATTTCCAGTGAATAATAAATGCTATCGGATATTTATTAATTTATTTATTGTTTACGAGTAAGTGCAGAAGGCAGCAGTTATTTCCAAACGAGAACTTAGAAAATTTAATTTAATTTCCTCGGCATTTCATTTTTTACTTACTGCAAATATTTAATCTTAAATTGCAGTTAGCTTTGTTTATTATTTTTTTTTTTACATATATCTCATTTATTTTTTTTTTTTGTTAATTAGAGGGTATTTCGTGACCCAGAGCTACTCTGCCGCCTGTTGCCTGATTACGGGCATTTCAATTCAAATTGAGCTCAGCTTTGAGTTGGCATGCAAGGACAAAATGATTGCTCTGTGGCAAATTATAGAGTTTTGCTTGATTTAAGTCGGGTTAAATTGTTATTTATTAGCATAGTTCGGTTATAAAAAATGGGAAATGGTAATCGCAACGGGGGAGGAAAAACGCGCGCATTTTTGACAACATTGTTGGAGTTATTATTGCCTGTTGTTTTGCGTTGATGTTGTTCTTGTTGTTGTTGTTGTTGTCGTAAGTCGCGTGTTTTCCCAACTTTATGCAATTATTTCTCGCGCAAAATGAGAATAAACTGCATGCAAATATTGCTGCGTTGTTGGCACTGTTGCTGCGGCTGCCACATGCAACATGTTAACCTCTGACTTGCCACTTAATTGTGCTGCGAGTCGCGAATCGCGTGTGCTGTGTGTGAGGCATAAGTCAAGTGGCCAACTTCACCTTGGAACCTGTTGAATTGCCTTGAGAGCGTCATGTTATAGCTCTTGTTGTTGCTGTTGTTGTTGTTGTTGTTGCTCTTGTTTTTATTCTTGGCTGACAGCAAAAATAAAAGTTAAATTGCAATTAATTTTTGGCTTCAATAAGGCAAGGCCTTCAACTCGCATTTCTTGCGCGTTTGCGTAATTTCATTTGACAGCTAATCCCTTGTCATAAAATGACCAAGATAATGGCGTTTGAATTTATGACTGCAACGCCCACACACACACACACACACACACATACACAAACTGAGACATGTACACAAGGGTCACATCAACTCATAAATCTTAGACATAATTTGCTTACACGTATGTACAAATTACAAAATGAAGACTTAATTGCCCATAAATAGTTTGATAATGCCCCTGGGGAGACGCCTCTGATGAATATGTGAGTGGCCAGTGGCGTTTCAGGTTACGCTCAGACTCATGTCTACTAACATACCTAATGGGTCTCTGCAACAACTAAAATAACAACAGAGCCATTAAAAAAGCTGCTCAGCAATTTAACGCTTAGCCAATTTGGATGACATGGCTGAAAATATGTGCAGAAAGAGGGATTCGATGTTGTTTTAGGGACTGTGATTAATGATTTCTTTGCCTTTGGTCACTAATTGAAAATGGCCAAGAAAATGTAAACACACAAGGCCAGCTACAAAATAGAAAAACAATTAGCCAAAAGTTAGTTCTGAAGGTACAGACGAGTAAGAGAATTGGCTCACAATTGACGTAGAAAATGTTGCAAATTAAAGCATATTCTGGGCAAGTTTTATCCAACTCTTTAAATTTAATTCAAGTCTTAGCTTGATATTTATAGTACATAAAAAAGTACACTTATCCCTATGACATATGCTTAGGTCTTACAAACTTATCTGCCTTAAACTAAGCTTACATTCTTGGCCAAAAATAACTCTGCACTTGCACAAACAGATATATTATTGGCTTAAAAGTTTGCTGCCTTGGACTGTTATAGCCACATTTCTTCTACTTTGAGTGCACGACATATTTCAAGTGCCAAAATTCCACTTAGCTGTTAAAAGCGAAATGCGAGCTAAATCATTTGCATAGCCGGAGGCGCCTCCAAAGCATTGTGCAACAACAAGCGAGTGTGTAAAAACAACAAAATGCAATGCAAATATGCATTGAGTACAATGGAAAAGCGTGTCAGTGTTGTTCGGCAAATGGAAAACATTTATTGCCAACTCTTAAGGCTCGTTTTGTTGTCGACGTTCACTAAATTTATGGCGTCGTTTTGTTTTGTTGGCCTGCTGCAAGCAATTCACAAGTCAAGTGCATTTATATTTAAGTGTATTTATTGTGCAATTGTTGTTGTTTCATTTCTTGTTGTTGCTACTGTCTTGGTCTCAGTCTTGGGGCTGTAAATGCGTCAGCGTTAACCTCAACACTTAAGTCCGTGCCTCTGGTCATGTCCACACCGTTATTCTATGTGCGTGTGTCTGTACGTGTGTGTGTGTGTGTGTGTGTGCTACTCCTTGTTTTGCCACCATCTTGCCCCAGCCACTTCCGGCCTCAACCACATCCGCCGCTGCCGCAGTCGCTGCCGCAGTCGCTGCCTCTGCTGACCCTTGACTGCCATTGGCAATTGCTCTAATTTTGTTAGCGGCCACAAGCAAAAAATTTGAGCAAATTTAGAAAGTCCCACACACACACATACATACACTAACTAAGTTAAACACTTTGCAGACTTTCCATTTTCAAAAATAAAAAAGCGCGAGTTACTCCAATTTTTATTCGCCTTTTGTTTTGGTTTTGCGTGCGAGCTCGACTTATTGGCCATTGGCATGCAAGCATCTTGACCAACTTGGCCCAACTTGGCCTTGGCTAGTGGGCGGAATAGGTGTGCGTGTATATATGGCTGTGTGTGTGGGCGCATTCTTGGTGTCTGCTAAATGTGCGCTTTATGCCAGCTTTTTCTTTTCTCTGTTTCTTTCTTTTCCTCTGTCTCTCTCTCTCTTCCCTTCTTTCTTCTCTCTTTCTCTTTTATGCGCGCCACAATTGTTGCACTCGGCAACTGTAGCATATTTTGCAAGGCCCCAGTGCGTGTTTTAGCCTTTTATTGAGTTACTCAGCGGTTTTTGCGGTTTTATGAGTCCCGTGCCACATGCCACATGCCACATGGCGTCATCTCGGCGACTAGCACTAAGAGCAACAGTCGCCGCAACCTTTGATAGTCCCAAAATAAAATCAATAGCGAAAAGCAAATGTGTCGAGTTTTTAATTACATTAAATAAATAACTTGAACGGAGTTTTTAATCAAGATGCCAAATAATTTATTGTTACTATAAAAATTTAACAAAAATATTAAAATGACGAAATTTATATTATTCCATAAAGGGAGCATTTAATAATTTTTAAAGGAACTTTACATCGAAAAATAGTTGGCAAATATTGAGAAAATTAGCTTGAAACTTTTAAATCACTTAAAGTTGTCATATACTTGAAGCCAGGATAGATAATAAAATCTCTTTATAGTTTTAAACAATTATTTAAGTATCAGCAACTTGTTACGAAATGAAAGATAAACAACCAAATGATTATGGAAAATAAAGGTAAAAACTAGTTCAGGAAAATTGTTAAACGAAGTATAAAACAAACTTTCCAATTTAATTAAAAGTTGATTTGAGTACTCAGAGAATATCAGATACTCCAAGGAGCAAAGAAATCACTGAAACTCTGCTAAAAGTTGTATAATTAATTAAATATTCAGTAATATTTCCAGATAATCAAATGACAAAACAAGTTTTGTAAAAAGTATGTTTGATCAAAAGACAAACACAAATTGATTACGTGCATTATACATAATGAACAGACCCTTGTCGGAGTGACAGTCACACTCACAGTCAGAGATTGAGTCTGTATCGAAAGGCGTGTCAGGCGTGTCATTAACCTTTTTGTTATGGCCAGTTGCAAGTTGGCTTGTAGCTTGTTGCTTCTGAGTGCTGAATGTACTTCATTTTTTTTGCGGAGTGTGCGATTAATTAAAATGCGCCTGGGCGTATGCTATGGAAATTGTAGAGACATTTTGTTGTCCTGACAACTGCGCAGTTGTCGCATTAAACTTATTAAATATTCATAGACAGAACATGTCTTGGCCAGGCCGTTAGCCATCATGTCGGTCATTCAACGCTAACTGTTGGCCATAATTCATATATGGATTATTGATTTTCGATTATGGCCATTGCTCTCTCTATCTTTGGGCTCGATTACCTGTCTGTCTGTCTGCTCGTCTGTCTGTTCGTCTGGTGCCAACCTGTTTGCTGTGCGTGTCTGGCCTAATAAGGTGTAGACACGCACACACACACACAAAATGAGATACATCGAGTTGTATACAATATTTATAATGCACTCGAATTGCTTTTTGTTGCCTCGCATTATTTGCTTTTGTTTTATTTATTCATCCACTATAACTTCTAAATGCGCAGCAAGTACATTAATCAAATGGCCTTCCATCGATCTTGCCATCTCTTGCTCTTTCACACACACACACTCTCTCTCTTTCTCTCTCTCTTTCCATAGTGGCTGTGTTTTGTGTAAAACACCTGAAACATTTGATGTCATATGAAATGTTTCAGCTGCCAGCGTTTGATAATGATAAATGGCTCTTAGCTTGGCTGACAGAATAACACGCATTTGCTGTCCCCCTCTCTCTCACTCTATTCCTCGTCTCTTTCCTTCTTTCTCCTCACTATACATGTAAGTTCAATGCTGGCCAAGTAGCTTATTCGTTTATTTATAGTCCCACCGCATCTATTAATGTAAACCGAATTTATTTTGTTGTATCTCTGATAGCGTTGAGATGTATCTTTCCTTCGTTATAAAATTATTCGAGTATAAATAAATAATGTGCGGCCGCTGCGGCTGCAAATCACTTAAAATTCCATACACCCCGCTGGCAATATGAATGAGTATTTTCGCCTAGACGCCATTAAACATCATAGATTAATTGGCCTCTAAAAATACCCTTTAGTTGTTGAATCCATGTAACTGGCTGAGATTAATCGCGTGACAGTTCACAATTAAATGGCAGAAAAAGTTTAACTTGTTACTGTTATTTGTACAATTCTGCAACAAAAATTATTGTTCTTGTTGCCACGTGTCTTACAAACTGCTCAATAAAAAAATAAAGCAACTGCTAAAATGGAACATTTGGCAATAATGGGAACTACACTTATATTAAAAGCTTCATTTTAATTGCAAATTAATTGGCAATTAGCCGCATTACAAAAAAGCATCCACTTTGAGAGCACTTGTCCAACATCGTATTCTATTAATTTTGCATTCTCTGCAATTTCAGTAGAAAGGGTATATTGTGTCTGTTTAAAGAAAGTTTCAATTGGAGCTAGTAATTTTTCTTTATCTTTCCTATAGCGTTTTTCTTTTTAAAATTATTTAAAACTTATTCCGCTTTGGTTTATTGGATGTTTGTGCAGTCAGGATAATCTGTAAGATTTTTCAAAAGCATTTCAACTTGTCTTCTCCTATTAATTCTCGCTTTTTCCTCTATATTTATGTATTTTTTTTGTTGCCACTGTGCGACCAACAAATTACGCCATTAATTTTCCGATTTCTGGCATACGAATGCGTTTGAATAAATTTTTGCAAAATTTCAGCATGTCGAATTTTTCTGGTTGTTGTTGCTGTTGTTGTTGTTGTTGCTGTTGTTGTAGTCGATGTGCAGGAATGCGGCACAAAGTAAATCTTTGAACTCATAAAAATCGATGAGCGCACGCAGCCAATTTGTTTACCCAACAGAGATACAAACAATCTGTACCAGTTTATATCCAAAACGAAGACGTCTTTGTTGTGATCTTTTGGCCGTGACGTCATCCACACCATAGCTGAAAATTGTGTGCTCTCTTCGCTCTTTCGCTTTGGTAATTTCTCTGTGTGCTTGTTATTGTTATTGTTTATTTGCAATTTGTACATTTGACTTTGTCTCTAAATTATGTGATGCGGTCGCCCTATATATGTATCAGACCTTAGGCCACTTGGCACTTGGTCAAAAATTTAAAACAATTGCATAAATTGCCTACTCCTGGCTGAGGTTAAGACTGAGACTTGGCTTGCGAATGTGATTTGGATATGGGTGAGCGATTTCCCATTGCGTACGTGTATTGTCTCCAACTGAGAATTGCCGACTTCAACCACAGTTGACTGTGTCTGCTCTTTATTTCTGCCCTCTCACTTGGCGCCTTACCGTGAAGCAAAAGTACACAACAAAAAAAATTATTTCAAGCTCGCTGATCTGGAAAGTGAATGAAGGACGCGCCATACAATGCCTTAAAGCAGAGAAAACAAAGACAAAAGAAACTGAAAACGATGGGAAGTTGAAGAATGGTAAAGTTTAAATCTCTATACAATTGCTTTAAACAGTAAAGTAATTTATACAATTTTCCCTTACTTTTATACAGATGTTCATACAGTTGTATGCCAAAGCCGGAGGCTTAAGAGCTTAGTTTAGAATTAATGAATTTCCATGGAGCTCATTGCGTGGCGCAAGGCAACAGGAAATTGAAAACCAAATCAAACTAAAATCCCCCATTTTGTTTAAAACACATATCACGTATACGCAGCGTATACAACGGGATACCCAAAACCCAAACACACACATACACTCACACAACGAGAAAAGGAATCGTGAGCAAGTGGCGCAAAAAGTGTTGCGCATATTTTGGGGCTTTAATTTCCTGCAACGGCCTTGAGACAACAAATTGAAATTCATAACAATAATAATGAGGGACCAGAACCCAAAAATGGTTGAGTGACTGACGTGACAGGAGAAAGAAGAGAGATTGCCAGGCATATCCTGGATGTCAGTGCAAATCCTTCATCAAATGCAAAACAAATGAGCTCACAAATGTGTTTATTTTATCAGAGAAAACGGAAAACGTCTGCATTTTCCTCTACCTAAGTGAGGAGATTATGATAAATGAATTTTTTAAGATTTTTCTTTAAAATAAAATGTAAGATTGAATTTGCGCAAATTTGCATTTGCAGATAATAGCAAATATTTGCAAATCTCTTTGTAATTAAAAACTAAAACGATACTTTTAGTTTTCCCGCATATTTTTGCCGATATTTACTCGCTTTTTCGGCAGAAAAACACCGCAGCAAATAGTGCACACTTGTGCTGCGTATACTTAATTTAATATTGTAAACTGAAACTGAAGCTGATTTGCATGTAAATAAGAAAGCAGCCGGATTTACATAAGTATAACGCAGGATATGTCAGGATATCTGGCTGCCAGGACAACTCTTGTTAAGTAGCCTCTAAAAATAAGCAAAAAGCCTGCGAGATTTTCCAGTTGCTTTATTCACAAATGAAATTAAATTCATTTCATGAAATTGTGAAAAATTCAAATGCGATTAGTGCAGATTTTGTTTTGTGCCACACACAAGCACACACACATACACACACACACACACCTTGAAAGGATGAGATTTTGAATAGGAATACGTTTGCCTCATGGACTGACTCTGAAGAGCAATCGTAAAATAAATATATGTATATAACAACAAAACATACTAAACACAGCGAAAGGGGCAACAATGACAACATAAAGCACAACAACAACAATAGCAACAATAGCTATAGCAATAACAACAACAATTGCAAGTGGCACACGCAGGAATCAGACAAAAAAGGAGGACAAATATGTACTAATAATAATTCGTATAGCGGTACGCGTGTTTCTCCCCCTTTCCACTCATCCCCCACTGCCACCCACCCAATTGAAGCACGTTGTTGTCCTGGCTACTCGCCTTTCTACTGTTTACTGCAATTCTCGTTTGTTTCGCTTCGTTTCGTTGCTTCTTTTTGTTGTCTTACTTCGTTTTGGTCGAGTTTTATTCCAGTCAACACATTGACACTGAAAACGACGCCGACTTTGTCTCTGAGAGTAGCTCTTTCGCTCTCTTGACTGTTCTCTCTCTCTCTCTCTCTTTGCGCAAGTCCTTCCAGTGAACACTTTTTTGTTGCTTACACTTGATTAATGCGAACTTGTTCTGTCGATCTGCTGCCAGTGATAAGCATTGATAAATGCCAAATCTTTTGGTATTTTGAGGTCAGCTTCTTTTGCCAATTTCGTTCAGCAGCATTACCTTCCCTTCCTGCGCCATTAAGAGCCGGAAACATGATAACATTCGACTCGCCGCTTTGCTGGGTGGGAGGCAAGCCGTGCGCAGCTTTACGAGAAAGCGAAAGAGCTGTCAAAGCGCAGAGCTCAACCAATGACGTCATCAGTTTGCTTGACACTCGCATACACCTCGTAATGAGGTTGTTAGAAGTTGTACGACAAACGGTCGACCTACTTTGGGCCTCAACACCCAAAAAAGGCGCCGCGTGCGCATGGGAAGTGTTTTTGGATACTGAATGAAAATTGGAAACAGGATACAAAGCGTTCGGCTGCTGCTTGTTGTTGTTGTTGTTGTTGCTGCTGGTTTGTAAGTCGGTTGGCAATTTGTACGTCTTGCGGCAAGGTGGCGGGTACGCCTGCACTCAAGTTCGTGTTGTGGTGTCGTTGATGTGGCTTTTCTGACAGTTGAAGGCGGTGCATTGACGAGGACGCCATCAGCTGAAGATGTAGCTGCTGCCCTACTGGAGGCTGCCACTCAATTTTAGAGATGGGAACACTTCGTGCTATGCTCGTCACACAGCAGGATTTGAAGTAAGCACCAAACTGTCTAAGAACTTGTCGTGCAATTTAAATCTCAGTCAGGTGTCTACCGCAAATCTGTACTGAATTTGGTGATAAATGCTTATATTAAAAAAAAAAAACAGTTGAAAATGTTTGCGCTTTGAAAATGTATGAGATTTGAATTTTTAAGCAGATATTCTGCTATAAATTTATTGAAAAGTTTACCAAAAAAATTAGTATTTGTAAGTATATTCTATTAAATATATTTTATGACATTTTTATAAATTTAATAAAACTATTTTTATTTATTTTAATGTATTTTAAGCTTTTATTTCATTTTATCAATTATATTTAACCTTGAGGGCATTGGTTAATTAAGTTAAATGAGTTTTTCTTTGTTTTGTAGCAGCCTTAATGCTTAGTTATGTATATGTTAAATAACAATTGTTTGTGAAGGACTCTTTACCATCCCTAGTGTGCTACTAAATAAAGCCCTCCTCTTGGCCACCTGAGCTGACTACACAATCATTTAACCGCAATGCGAGAGGCTTTCAGTCTTTGTGTCTGCATGTGCCCTTGTCCCAGCTACACTGCTCCCTCCCCTGTTCCATGTCTGCACCCCCCCTGCGGTGTTTCCTAGGGTTTCACCTATGCCCTTTAGGTGCGCATGGAAATTCTGCAACACGGCAGAGTCATGAGAGCCTGTGCCAGAATCTGGTTTGGTTTCTGATTACATCAGAGCGCACATAACTTCAAATTAACAGTGGACGCTACAAATGAAGGTCGCTGTGTCATGTGGCATGCAACGTGTTGGGCAATCTTTCATTGTTATGGCCAGCGTTGATTGGCTTTGTCAGTCTGTGAGTCGGATTAATTAAGCTAAAGCAGAACAGCTCATATCATTTCAAATAAGCCGGGATCTCTAAGCCATTTTGTGAGAGTATATGATATAATATATTTTTTTAAATTTCGTTTATTGCTGACGCTTCGTCTCATTGGTATTATTATTATCTCTGTGAGGCCAGTTTGCTTTGTGGCTTCCTTTCTATTATGCTCTGCTATCGTTTTGCTTTTTCTTTTGTTATCTATCTATTAATTTGGTCAGCAACAACAATAGGAGAATGATACATTTTAATGATTTTTATTGTATTGAATTCTCATTTCCTGCCCCGTTGCGGCTTCGCTCGCAAAATGTAATATCTATTGCTATTTTTGGCAACAAGCCCAAAGCAAGCAACAACAACAATATTAATACTGACCCCAGTCAAATAGAAATATTTATTTTCTTTTCCTTTATTTTCCTTTTTGTTTTAGCCATGAAATTTATTTTGTAGATTCAACACTTTGGATTCTATTAAAATTGCTTTTAATTGATTTGTATACAGAGTATAGCTCGATTGTGGCGTTTTGCTAAATTAAAAAGGCCCAAAAGGTCACATGGCTACAGCGACAAAAATTTATTAAAAGCAATGGAGAATTAACTAATAAATTAACTAAAAATATCTAACAAATGAAGTTTGGTCTCTTAAACTGAATAAATTTATTACATTTATATTTATAAAAGCTTACTTTTCATTGTTATACTTAAATTCAGGGAATCAAACCAAAACAAACATCGATTTTGGCTCTATTGGGTTCTATTTGGGTTCTAAAGGGGAAACCAAGATCCATAGGAAAAATATGTTACCAACGAAATTAATTAAATTTAAATGCAGAATGAATTTAAAGGCCAAAATATGATCAAAATGACATTCCGCTTGAAAATCGGTTCAGTTTTGACAAAGCTATGAATGTTTGAAGCTGGTACAACCTTTGACCTAGCAACTTTACAAGTCAAAATTTGTGTTCAATTTCACATGATTTTTTACAAAAAATTGAAAGGTCTCAGAATCAAGTTTCAAGTGTTGTTTTATACTCATTACGATACAAGGAGTTGATTAAAAGTGCAAACTTGAGATTTAAAATTTTCAATTTTCAAAATTTCAAAGGGGGGACTCTTAGCATCGAATCCATGATTTATAGAAAAATATTTTTTTGAACAAAATTAATAAAATTTGAATGCAGAAGGAATTTAGAGGCCAAACCAAAATCAAAATGACATTCCGCTTTAAAATCGGTCTAGTTTTTACAAAGTTATGAACGTTTAAAGTTGATCGAACCTGGGACCTAGCAACTTTTACAAGTCTAAAGTTGTGTTACAAAAAATTATATTTCAGCAAATTACAGGCTATAGGTCCGGTTCCAATACTAAAAATAAAACAGTTAATTTCGGTTAACGGTTTCGGCTCCGGTATTATTTCCAGCTTAAGTTAAATAAACTAATTAGCGGATTTTACTTCTGTTTATTTTAAATGTAGATGTCACACCTAATTGTCACTAAAACTGTATATAAATAAATATACTTATATTTTTGGCTTTAGTTTTTCATTCTTTCTGTCTGTTTCTTAATTTGTGTTTCTGTTTCCAGTCCCTGTTTTTGTCACACAGCGTGAACAACGCGTTTCTGGGCCAATTGCCAAGCAGAAAATTAAATTTTTTTCATTTGTTCATTACCAACTGACGCTAGTGTGTTTGACAAGTCCACTGACAACACAAATGCGCCAGCATTTAAATCCCTTAACTTGCCACCTTCACTCTCCTTCTCCTGCCACCTCCAAACAGTCAAAACATTGCCAAATGCGCTCGTTTTTCTTTTTCTTTTTCTTTGTTTTTCTTTTTGTTTTTCCTTTTTTGCTTTTGAAGTGCCTTCAAATTAACGCGGCTGAGTTGCTTGGCTGATGGAAGAGAAGTAAGAGAGAAGAGGGAACTACCTGAAGACGCAATCACATGCCAGAAAATATTAGAATAAAATTTATGCGCAAAAAACTTTTTCCCAACTTTCCGCCAAATGCAAAGCAGACTGCAATTGAGATTGGTTATGTAGGGCTAACAGATATCCTGGATAAAGTAATATAGGGATTTGATTATGATACCAAACTATTTTAATACTTAGTTTTTTTGTTATTTCTGGCTAGCAAATATACCCTTTTCTGTTTGTTTAAGAGGTATGCCAACAATAAAATTCTCAACAACCTTTTACGAATCAATCACACTGAAGCGTGCTTGACTATAACGCAATTTTCTCTATAGTTCTCGTAGCTATAGCAAATTATTCGCCCGATTTGTTGAGCTTCGTGTGAAAAGCAAAAGTTCTGCGAATTTCTTTTGTATTTTTAAGGCAAATTATAATATAAATGTGCACTGTCCGTGGCCCGAAAGTAGTTTTCACGTTTCGTAGAAAAACCATACAATGTTGATAAATTTTGTACAACATTTCCATAGTCGGCAATCAAACGGTTATTATACTTCATTGAAAATGCAAAAGAAAATGGAAAATACTACAAATACAAGTACAATTGTGAATGTAAGTGTGAGTAAAGTGTAACAGAATATCGATTGTTATATAGGGCAATTTATGACTAACAGCAAGAATAACAACAGCAAATGAAGTGACTTAAATGGCCAGACACTGAGGGGCCAATAGACACGCATCCATCAACAATTACAATTACAATTACAATTACGGTTACAGTTACAATTCCGATGACGTTTACGTGTCTTTGTGGCACAAGATTCAAGGTCGACTTTACTGCCTAGCCCAAATGATGGGCAATATAAACTAATTGCGTACAAGTAGCAAGTAGATAGCATAATTTGTTTATATGTCGGCAATTTGAAATAAACAATAACATGAGAAAGTGCGCACTTATATCTAATGACAGCTCAAGAGCCTTTCAATTCGATTCCCAAAAGAGGGAATCCGTAGACCCGAAAGCATAAATGTTTTTCTATTTGAATGATTTTGGTATCTGGTTCGATTCGGTGTGGTTTGGTTTGCATGCGTAGACCTTCGTAACACCCTTCAATAGTTCTCTGGCGTGAGTTCAAGCGACAACGTCAAGGTGGCCTTTCAGTAATGAAACAAATTCTGTTTTATTTTTACATTTTTGGCCTGGCTACATTAACGACAACGTCCGTGTCCGTGTCCGTGTCTTTATGGACCAGCTGACGACTCGACGATGCTCTGACATTTCTGCTATTTATATGGGTGTGTGTGTGTGTGTCTCTGTATATATATTTGTTGTTGTTCCACGCCCACACCTCCACCTCCACCTCCGCCCTATGCGCTTCTTTTTGAAGTGCGCCTGCATTTCAGCGCATGATTTTAATTGGCTTGCTGTGAGCATCAACAATTGTTTATGGCCATATTCATGGGCCAACAGCTGATCAAAAATGCAACAAAAATACATTTTATAAGCAGCATAAGTCAGTTATATATAGTCCCAGTTGTTGTTGTTGTTCAGGACACACAGCGGAAGTTTAAACTTATGTAAACATTCCCGTTTGATTGTAGATTTTTGATTTGTTTACAATTTTTTAATTAATTTGCTTGTACTTTGAATTAAACAAAATTGCACATAGTTGGCAATCAAGTAAGGTAATTTTCAACAATATAAACAATTTATAGATATTAAATAATTGATTTTATTAAACATCTAATTTTATAATAATTCCAAACGCTAATTGAGATTTCATTTGAATTAAAAAAGATTTAATAAACATATATTAAAGTTTTAATTTTTATTAACTTAAATAAAAATTCTCAAGATGTTTATAGCCGTTTTAAAAGTTTTTCGTACACAGGGTACATAAAATAATATTTTAGCAGATTTAAAATACGTCGGCAAGAATTTTTGAAAATAAACAATCACTCAACAAATATTAATGACCATAATTATTCTGTATTATATTGTGCATTATTCAGTTATGGATTTTTATTGCACTCTTGAGACAGCAGTTGACAGTGGCACAGTGGGACTGAACGGCATTGGCCCTGCAGTGAAAACATTTGCATATGCATTGTCATGACTTTTTAAATTAATTTAATGCACTTGGCAGTTTTAATTGCGCATTATCCGACAAACGGGCCATAAATTTTGTGTAGTTGAAGCCATAAATGCCAGTTTTACAGCCACTTTTTATTGGCTTGTAACGCGGCTCATGCTTATCCACATTTCCTCGTCCACAGCCTCGTCCTCAGCCTTTCGACCTCGTTGCAGGCATCGCTCTTCACTCTCAGCAATTGTTTTCTCTGCTTTTGCCTTTGTCTTATTTTGTTTGTGTTTGCGGTCGCTCGACATTATCCATGGACATGCAAGAGGGCCAACAGAAGAGGAAAGCAGGGAATTGTCAGAGGAGGATCGACAAACAATCTCATGTACGCAATGTATGCAAAAACATGAAACGCCCAATGGCCAAATGTTGTGCACAGTTTGTTAACAATGTGTGATACACAATTAAGTTTTAATGTTTACTCTCGTGCTTTAAGCGCACAAATATAAATTTTAATTATAGGGCGTGGCATGTGTGTGTATATTAACACCTGAATTTTAAGAGAAACTAGGCCAACCAAATTTAAATACATATTCT
The DNA here is from genome assembly GCF_004354385.1 of Drosophila innubila. NCBI lineage: Eukaryota > Metazoa > Arthropoda > Insecta > Diptera > Drosophilidae > Drosophila > Drosophila innubila. Next base: position 9,764,814 of record NW_022995376.1, read on the forward strand.
GTCTTAATTAAATTTATTTCATTTTAAAACGTATAGAATTCGTTAACATTCGTCGGCATTTTAGTATTCCACCAGAATTATTTAAAATTAATGTAATTAAATTTAATATGCAGAATTTTTACTCACTCTCTTTGTACCTTATTCAGTTTATTTAATATCATAGTCTCCAAAAATGCTCCCACATTTGTCTGTTTCATATTTGCAAATCGTAGTGAATAAATTTAAGTCAATTGCCGATATAAATTCAATTAATTATATTTAAATATGTAAAAGTTTTCTCTTACATTCTCCCAAAAATACTTTTAAATTTTCCTTGCAATTTGAATCAAATTTATGTTATTTAAATGTGCAGAGGGTTCTCTTTCACCTGCACAAACGAAAGCTAATTATTCAAATTTATTTTATTTAAATATGTTAAAGTTTCCACCAATATATTTTTGCATATTTACGAGTATCTAAACACTTTTACTAATTTTACCATGACATTTTCAATTGTAAATTTGTAATGAATTTAAAGCTGAAATCAATAAAGCCACATGAATGCCCAAACCGCTGGCAGGTGTCACTAACAAGACTCCCATAAGCGTCTTATGTTGCAGCTTGCTCACTCACACCTTGAGGGTGGTCTGCCACAGAACTGACATTATTTACAAGCTAGAGAACTAAAAAACTAACTAACCTTAATCATGGCAAGAAGAACAACAATTGGAGAGCGTCATAAAACTAATTTATGAGTTGGGGAATGGGAATGTTGTGGTGTTGTGTTTGGTCAACCCTCGCATAATGCAGCAGCCGTTGACACAGCGCTGAATTTATGTTGATTGCATTGCGTATACGCAGCGTGCGCTAAAATTACCAACATGACACAATCTAAACGGAAATAAATTCGCATTCGCATTCGTGCACCAAGTGCAAATTGCTATGGAAATGCAGGCGGCTGCTGATGTTGCTGCTACTTGTGGTGGTGGTGGTGGTTGGGTTGGAGGTAAAAGCGTCGGCGTAGTCTAAAATAAGTGCAGCTAATAAACATAATGACCTTCTGCGGTGGCTGGCCCAATGGAAGCCATTCTCTGCCAGCCACAAAGTTAATGGCACAAAACTTTCCTCATTGGGGCATGTCCGACGCTGCAGGCGTCTTATCAGCTGCTTTTGCTGCTGCCGCGGCAGTCGCATTTTTAAATTGATGACGCCATGGCCACCCACCAACCACCAACCACCACCCACCACCCACCGTCAACGTCGACGTCGACGTACGTGCACTTAGATGCCGCACGTTGCCAGCATTTTGCTTTATTATTGTTGCGGTGCTGAGTTTGGGGAAATTGTGAAAATGAGTTTTTCCTCGTTGGCAGGCGGCAAAATTAAATTTTTATCTGAAAATATATACGCTTTTCAGCCAGGGGCAGGGCAACTATTGCAACAATAAATATTGTATACTCGTAGCGTAAATTGTGTGTTGCCAAAACCGCAACGGAGCTGAACATATGTTGCCGTTAAACGATTTTCATTGCGTTATGGAAAGTAAGAGATTGCCGCCCTAGCCCCTAATCGACGATTCCATGATTCGATTATTCGCTTTATTCATGTGTTGTGCGTGTGTATTCATATAAACAAAACCTGACGATTTGTTTATACTCAAGTGTTTCGCTTGAATGGCAAGCGCCAAACAATAACAACTGTGGAATGGCCCTAAAACCTGTTCGAAGCAACATAAACAACAATAATTACGCATACGCCGTGTTGACATTCGAGGCGCACGGATCGCCATGAAACAGGCGCCGTAAATATGCGAAACGTATCAAGAAATTTATGAATTTAAGTGTATTAATAGATGATTGTTGTAAAATAATTAAAAACAAAAACCGAAGGCAACGCACACATCCCACATGAGTAAGAGTTTATTTTGGTGTGCAGCGCTTTTTGAATTTTGCTAAATTAAAAATAAAATTTACACACACGCATACGCACACATTGGGAGAGAGGTAGGAGTGTGTCTGTCCATGGCATCACGCTGCACTGCAGCCGCAGTTGCCGGTTATTTCAGTTGGCCCACATAAGCGATTGAGAGAAAAAGAGAGAGAGAGCAGCCTTGCATATCACCTCACTCTCTGCTTTTCTCTCATTTTCCGTTTCTCTCTCTAGCTCTTAGTGTCTTTAAGCGACTTGTGCTCATTGAAAACAAAGTCTATTTTAAGACCTTTGGGAAAACCACCTGATAAAAGAAATAAATGGAAATGCTCGACCAAAAGCCCAGTCCTAAAAGCAACAGACCCCCGGCTATAGTCGGTATTTTAGTGGTATCCACATATATTCTCTTTGTTTTGAATTCCGCTAAAGTATTTATTTAATAAATGCCTAAAACAAGCCATTACAGCCACTTAACTGCAGAATGCAACGTTGTCGGGCATTAAACACTGTTGATTTAATGCTTGCATCTTGATACGCTTGGTTAACAAACGAACATAACGTGGCAGCAATTTCCTGTATGTGTTTACATATGCCGCAATTTTGAATTTCAAATAATGGAATTTATAATGCGAGAAGATCATGTGAAAAACAAGTCTAATAACATGATTAAAATTCATTTCAATACGAGTTGATATGTTACAATTGAGTACGAAAATAAACATGTGGTAAAAGCAACATAATATCAAAGGAATACTATATAGCTAAATTCACAAATATTATTATGAATTTACAATCCACTTCAAAATATATTAAAGATAAATATGTAGTATTTTTATTTATATAAATTCTAATTTGTAATTTACAATGATGTAAGAACAATAATAATTATTTTTAAATTAATCCTCAATTTTTTTTATATTTGCATTAAATTCTAAGCTCATATTTATTTATTTTAGATTAACTTGAGTAACAGTTTCATAACTAAGTTGTCTGCATTTTTCTCTGATATAAACAGCTTTTCCAATTAGCCGGGCAACTTTCAAACGCGACTGCTAAATAAAGAACCAAAACAAGAATAGTTTTGTTTACAAACACATATTGATTGCCAAGCATTTTCAATTTGCGGTTTCGGTTCGTATGTTTTTTATTTACATACTCAAAGTGTGTGTAAGTACTCGTACTTATACTCGTGCAAGTGGGAGTACTTATAAATATTCACAGACGTAGTATTTTCTAATTGAAAGTTGCTTGGAGTGTATCTGTCAGATGCAAATGCATAAATGCTGCCACAACACAACACAAACTGCACAATTTAGCGTCAGTTTGTGCAACACAACTGCCAATGGCAAGGGAATGGAAGAGGGTTGAGAAGGGATAGGCAAACAATGGCTTATATGCCATGCAAATGTCAAGATGTTGCCGGTTCACTGACGCACTACAGTTCAGACCCTGCCGCGCTCTAAACGTGGCCAGAACAATAGACAGTCTAGCTGCAACTTGCCGCCTGCAGGCTAACGACAACGAATGCATTCATGCATGACTCGTGCATCCACACACAGAGACAGAGACAGAGACAGACACTCACCCACTCACTCACACACTTACACACTCACACACATTGTTAATTGTTTTTCGCCTTTTGCTTGGCTGCGTCCTTTGGCAGCGCTTAGCGAAGCTCGGACGCAGCGGAACGAGATAATCTGCCAGCAATTGTAGAGTTATGCTGGGCGGGATGGGAATTGGGATTGGTATTGAGATACTATTATAGTCATAGATACTCCAGAGAGATGCCTATTTTCAGGCACAAATTATACAAATTGTGAGTGTACATGTGGGACGATGCACTAGAAATTATTAAAATGGTGCATGCAACAAATTAGCGTCACTCTTGTTGCTCAATTCAATTACACTTTGGCATATGCAAACAGCACACACAAAAAGTATACACACACCCACACATACACATTAAGTCACCCACTGTGGGCAGTTGACGTTGACGTTGGCTCTCAGCGCTGTTGTCGCTGTGTCCTGCCGTGGGCTAATCGATACATCGCTCGGCGGGTTGCCTGTTTGCATTTGTGCCACAAAATGCCGCAATTGTCAATCAATTGCATGGAAATTATGTCAGTCACAAGCCCACGAGCCTTAGGTCTCTCTCATCGGGACCACAGGCCCATGCTGATTCTCCTTCTTTCCCTCTCTCTCTCTCTCTCTGTATGTATGTTTGTGTTGAAGTCGCTTGTCAGTGACAAACGCCAAAAAGGAATTGAAAAATCCACACAGGATATACATATATATACACACACACACACACCCTTACAAATAGCCCTAAAATGGGTGTCTGCCATCTGCAGTCGCTGCTCGAGTTGTGTAAACAGTTTGTGATAATCTCACTTGAGCATTAAGTGCTTCAAGCTAGATCAAAAAAATACATATAAAGCATACGCCACGTTGTCGAGTTGATGGTAATGACGACGTTGATGTGATGAGTGTGATTATACCGCCAATGCTTAACGCTTCAAGTGCGCTTATGACAACATCAACATAAACACACTCCAAAACACACACACAGACACACACACATCTACACTCGCGACCGCAGATAAGTAAGTATGTAGAGAAACCGAGGGAAACATAACTATAAATAAAGTTTATGCGTAAGATGTTTGTGCATAAAATAATACAAGGAGTACGAATAAATATACTTAAAAGTTTAATGTGTGTTTACTTTAAATTAATTATACGTGTTTATAAACTACATTTTCGGCAAGCTTGTAACACAAAATTTTCAATTAAAATGCAAATATTACCAATAACATATATTTAAAGCTGATAATTTGTGTTACTTCTTTATATTTTTATCAACTTTTTATTTCTACCACTGCAACTATTTTTATCATATACTTTGACTATCAGCTAAAGCAAAACGTATCAAATGTTTTATAACTTCTTGATTAATTTATTTACTTTCTAAGCACCTTTGTTACATTTATTTTTATAAATATTTCAAACTACAATAATCACGAGTTACTTAGACCCATAAACTCTCGTTTAAAAGATCTCAAGGATTTTTCGTTAAGCCGTTTAGATTGTACTTTTAACTACTACATATTTTACAGCCAATGCCAATTGATGGATAAAGAGCAATTCAAATAAATAAATTATAATATATGAGATTAAATGCAAGAGTTGAAAACGTATATTTACGAGCAAAACAATTTATATTATTTATGTTTTTTTTTATATTTATTTGATGCTGACGCCGACTATTGCTGTTTAAGCAGATTTTTCTCATCTGCTGAAATGCCAAACAAACAAATCATCAGCGTAGCCATGGATGAGAAAGAAAATAATAAAAAACATCACAAACAACAAAACGGAAGTTTTTCATCATTAAGATCACTCAACAAAAGAAAATATTGCGCTGGGTGTTTTCCATTTAGTACATTGAAATGGGTATATCCTTTACTTTAGTATTTTAGAATAGCTATGAAATAAAAAGGAAGAAAATATTTTTTGAAGTATTTATCACACGGTATACGATGTTAAGACTTCCAGTGATTCTGGATATCCAAAGACATGTGAGTATATCTTCCCAATTTCCACTCAGCTTGTTTCTTCCTTAATAAACACAGTCATAGGGTATAACTTAGTCATTCTCTTTCGAATCACCGAGTTCTCTCACTTCTGGCTTAGCTCTCTCACATGCCCAATGAACATAATTTCATAATTTTTACGACAAGTGCTGTGAGGCATTCAGTTACCGCCGAATGCCTTATGGAGGTATTCGTATTTCGAGGAGCCGACGCACATAAAAAATTGATTTGTATATTTATGAATCAAATAAACTTTTCAATTTTATTGATTTGTTTGTGATTTCTGAGTACACTGACTGCAGTACAGAGTTCTGCTGATTTTTTTTGAATAATTTCGAGTGCTTTCAAGTTGTACCATCAGATTTTATTGCCTCAACGTTTGCTACTAGAAAATTGGAATTTGATTAAATTCCGCAAGAGCTGCCAAGTGACAAAAGTTCGTGGCGGCTTTTAAGCAAATTGAAAATCACAAATGAATGAGATTCTCACAAAAGTAGGTATTTTTGTCCTTCTTCTCAGACTTATTTATAGCTCAAAGCGTTAAGAGCACCCAAAAAAAAGGTAACAGAATCCCTGACAGGTTCTCGTAAAAACAAAGGATACGACCGAAGTTTCTCAACTTGAATGTATGCAAAAACAGCAGACAGTAAGTAACTGAAGCTGTGGTTGAGTGCGCTCATTAAATAGTAAAGGCTTTTCCAAATAGGAGAAGGATACGAAGGATATACAGCAATAGAAGTCGGAGACACATGACCATGAGAATGGAAACGGAATCGTTAGCGCACATTGAGAGATGGCCGCATTATTGACGGTTCAGGCATTATTAATTATTTGCTTCTTATGCTCCTGCTGGGTAATGAGAAAACATGGCAGGACTTCAACTGAGAACATGGCCAGGTAGACAGGTGCACAGTTGGACTCAGCTCGTTTCCGACTCTGTGTCCACGTCCTTGTCTCGCTGCGTGTGCTCAGAGCCTTCAGGCAAATATTTATAATATACACGTATGTACACACAGTGTTGCTTCACATGCACAATGTGCACAACCTGAGCAATTGCTGTGTTGTTGTTGCTGTGTTGGCCAACAGACAGAGGCTCCTCTGCTTGGCGCTCGCTTTAATATTTCAGGTAAAATGAAGCCATATGTTCACATTACGAGCTACGTGTTCCAGTAGGTAAAAGCACGAAACGAAAGTACAGTCAAGCTTCAAAAAATGGCACTCATTCTAAGCAGATAAATTCAAAAGCGAAACACATCCTAATTATTAGAGTTTTTAATTATTAGAGTTAATAACGACAGACCATTGATTTGCGAAAATTTTACTGTAACATATTCCAAATATATTTAATTCTTCTTTTTTCTTTGCGTTCGTCATAGTCTGTTCCGCCTGTAGCTGGTTTTATGCACGTCCTTTCGGATGCAGCAGCTGTAACATAAATAAAGAAACAGCAACGCTTGCAAGCAGTAGCAAAGTCATAGACAGCGACATTGCTTGCAACAGAATGTGGCAACAAAAGAGCTGCAGATAAAATAACAGGCACGAAGCTCGTGCGGCCATTACAGAGCCTGTGACTGAGCTGGCAGCTTTAACACGAAATTTAACAGCAGACTGGGATCGGGATCAGCATCAGCAACGAAATATGTTGCAGTCATGGAGGTGCTCGGAGTCAGAGTGGGAGTCTGAATCGCGTCTCAGTCAAGTTGCTGTTTTGTTTTATTTTTTTGTTGTTGCTCGCCCTGCATTTTATTCACGGCGTGCAGAGAAATTTTATTTTTCAATTTCCGTAGAAGCTTTGATCTGAGTCAGCACGACATGATTCTACCTCCCACCCACATTCTATCCACTCTCCCCCAGCTATTATTTCCGCTGTTCCTCTCTCTATCTCTTTTTCTACCCTTCTGACTCTCTTTTACTCTTTGTGCAGGCCAAAGGATGTTATCGTTTCTAGCTTGGCACGGGTAAACTTTGCGACAAGTTGCCTCCATGCAGCATGCCCCACGCCCCCCTCCACCCTCCAGCTGACACTTGTGTGTGCAGCTGACAGTAACAAGTTCAACAAAGCGCCAGCGCTCTTAACTTTATTAAGATATCACAAACATACGCATACGCCCCCCAACTGTCACGCCCACTGGGCTGCATGCTTCAACAGACATTTCATAATGACAAGCATAAGAAGAAGAAGAAGAAGAAGCAGCACAAGAAGAAGAAGAAACGTGGTTTTCTTAATTGAATTTCAACGCCATTAAAAAAGAATTATGCCAGCCCGTTATGTGAGATGATGATACGAATTGTGAGTTGAGAGTTGCCAGTTGCCAGTTGTCGGTTGCTTGCCACAACACTGCTTAGATAATTATTAGTGCCATCATCATAGAGTTTCATTATCATAATGATGATGCTAATGGTGGCTCTGCCCAAGTTGTGCTCGTAATTACAGAAAGTCAGCTGACAGCCGGGGGAAACAGAGCCCGAGATGCAGCAAGTGGCAAGATGGGGAAGGGAAGGGGCAAGAGACAACCGCAGCCGCGTTGCAAGCAAAAAAGAGAAGTCTGTGGTGTTGATGAAAGCTTTAATTAGGAATGCTCGAGTCCAGTCAAGCATGCCTATTATTGCATATACACTGAGAAAATAATACAGACAAGCTTTAGCTTAAAAAAAAATTACACAATAAAATTCCAAAAATTCCAATCTCATATTAAATTTTATTTGTATTATACGAAATACATCTGAAGTTGAATTCTTAAATTATAAATTAATTACAACATGGACATAAAATATATGTTTGGTAAAATAAAAGACATATTTTGCTCAGTGCAGCCAACTGTCATTTAATAAATTTCATTCACTTTACTGTCATCACATGAATAATTTCTTATGCTGCCTTCATTATTTTGTGGCAACTTTGGCAAGCAAAAATTTATTCAATTTACTCTGCTCGTTTTTATTCTATAAATTTAAATTAATTTTCAATGCAAAGTTTGCAACACTTCTGCAACTTTTCAATATGCCTGCCCCTCTGCCTCTCCGACTGCCTTTAAGATATGCTCGTTGCGGCTGCAGCTTGTCAGCTTGCCACAGACGCTGCCACAGCCTCAAGCAATTTCATTTAAACATTTTGCAGCACGTTGTGCGTTTTAAGTGCTTTGCCACAATTACTGGATCTGCACACACACATACACATAAAGATAGCTAGAGAGTTGTTGCATGGTGTATTTAGCATAAATGTGTTGCCACTTGCGAGTATATTAAAGTAGCTAAATGAGCAGGAAACAAGAGCGGAACTGAAGCGGAGATGAAGATGAAGACGCACTCGTATATTTTGATGGCATCACAATTAATCTTTAGACTCGTTGACCCGCACACCAAGCATTCGAGTCAAGATAAGATTAATTATGTTGCGTATACGACGCGTTGCCGTTACGCCTCTTAGGCGTGAGCCATTGACACTCAATTCATTCAAAACTCAGGGCATCCAAATACATGTATATGTATATGTATATTTGGGGCAAGTTTATAGCATAAACATTAATAATACATAAGCCTGGCTGCCTGGCTGCCTGGCAGCCTGTTTAGCCAGTTGGTGGCAAGGACAACGACAGCGGCTCCAACAGTCTGTGACAGGGGCAGCAACCAAGACGTGGCTGGTAGCATGTTGTTGGCGGATTGCCGCTCCACTTGTCCAATTGAAAGAGAATTTCGTGGCGCGCTGCCTTTTCTTCTTCTCCCTCTTGTAGCTCTTGTTTTCTTGGCAGCCATTTCGTGACCTGCCGGCGACAAACAAGCGCTAAAGGGGCACACGGTAGACGGCACACGAAAAGTTTTGACGGCTTCTGCCAAACCCTTACTCCACCTTTCCGCCTTTCTGCCTACTCGACAGATCCGAAAATCCAATTGTGTTGTCCGCGCTTTAAAGCTGCTTCAGTTACGCCCACGTATATGATTTTTGGTCTTGTGCACCTGCAGAATGCAGAAGGCAGCAAGCAGGAGCTGAGGATGGAGAGCAAACTCAATGGTGACTGTTGAACTCCCACGCGAAACGAGCACAAGAACAAGAACATCGCATGTGTGCCAAAAAAGAAAATAAAAGAAAGTAAAGCCCCAGCCTAGAGAGAGAGAGTAATACGAAACGTTGCTCAGGATTTGCCACAGAGTCGTTGCCATTGATTTTTATCGTGCCGCTGTGCAAAAGAACATAAAAAAAAGAAGCGAAAAACACGAGAGTCAACAATAAATAAGAAGTATGAAACAAGTTGATGCCGAGATATCCTTGTTATAGTTGTAACTACATTCGATACATGGGGATGCCTCATTTGCTACAGGGTATATACAAGGTTCTTTAACAACAAAAGCTAAGCCGAACTTCTTGCAAATCATCAAAAGTGCATTCAGACGCGGAAACGAGTGCACATTGTGAATGTGAGTGTGGATTGACTCGTAACTCAAAGGCGACAACTCATACATCTATAGAATGTTTGGGGCATAAGTATAAGCTATAGCAATATATATATTGCTATATAGCTGTTTGTCATATGCACTCGGCTGCTTGCCAAATATTGATTATGCCTTCAAAACATGAATGGAATCTCGCTTCGCTGACTCTGCCCAAGTGGAAGATGGTGCAGTGGCAACTAAGAGAGAGGGGGCAGCTGCAGGAGGGGGGAAAGGAAGTTGACAACGTATGCGCGTCATCGGGCAAAGGACATCCGGGATAACTAATGCACAAAGGCATCTAGAACTAAGCTAAATATATATACTAGAGATAGAGGCAATCGTATCTGCTGTTTGCCACAAAATGTGTCAAGCGACCTGACACAAGTGGCATAAACTTTACCATTAGCTGGCCCCAATTCTAGTTAACAACTTTAATGGTCCACATAAGCGATTCCACATGCTCAAAGGCTTCATCCTGTACCGCAGCTGTCAGGATAATGGCGCGACCCAAACTGAATGGCAAAAGTTTGCGGTTTAATGTGGCATGACTCTTAAGAAATAATCGCATTGACGGCTCCAAATGAAGGAAAAAGTTAAAAGAGATTTCAACTTTTCTCAGTGTGTCATAATTTAAATGTGTCAATCTACAAAGTTGAATAAACTACGGTTGCAACTGATGAACTGCGAATTACAGGTAAGCAAACGTATACGTAATGAGTTCAAGAATTCCCAATAAAATATACAAAGTTGGAGCTTTCGTTATTTATGAGTAGTACAGTTTAATATTTTTGGAGAGTATTTAATTTATGCAATGAAAATCTTGAATATAAGCTAGAAAAATTAATTATTATTATAAATATTTCAAGTTCACTTTGAAAATAAAAACTCAAGTACTATAATGGATAGCAGTATTTGTTAGCCAAATTAAAATTTATGTTGATTCTCTGTATTAACAAAATTTTTAATTTGAATGTAGTTAAAAATGTGCTATAAAAAAGTGTATTCTTTCCAAATGGAAGCCTCTGCAATTTGCTCTAGTTTTTTAATACTTTATGTATTTGCCATGCCCATCAATATTGTTTGCCAGCCATTAAAATAGACAACCAACTGTGCGCCCATATATTGCAACTTACAACAAAAATATCTCAGGTACAAGGCTTGACTCGTAAATCTAAAGTGTTCAGAGCTAACAATGTGAGTATGCAATATGCCTCTTAATGGGAGCGTTCCAGTATTTTTGTGTAAATTGGTTAAGAAGCCCTTTTTTGGCCACGCCCTTGCGCTGACAATGAAATTGCGAAGCCATTAAGAGCCGTGCACTCGCCCTGTCACATTTGTTTACACTTCTGCAGCTTGGTTTTGTTGCTTTTTATCACCTGTGAGCTTGGGAGTTTGAGTTTTATGGCAGTGACTCTTCCCGCGCCTCACCAGAATAAAGTAATCGCACCTTTCACTCAAATTGTCAAGACTCATAAATTTAGCGAGCACACCCAGCTTATCAGTATATCGGTCAGGACTGGCTGATTACTTATCAAGCTCACGTACGAAACTGCATTTTGGGATGGGTCAAAACGCTAACCAAAACGGCCCTAATGCCATTTGACAAGTTTGAAATGTGTTTGCTCAGCTTGTGTAATTGTTATTGATAAAAACAAACACAACTAAAGTTAATGTGTGATGGAGCAAGGCGTGTGAGAGGAAGAGGGAGAGGAAGAACACTCTTCTCGCTCTTTTTTTTGGCAGTTTGCCCAAACAGAGCAGGCAGAGTAGAGTACGTAAAGTAGCATTTCAAATTACAACGCTAATTGACTCATAAAGCTGAGGCAAAGACTGCAGTTGCTTGTGCCAGGCCAAACAATATGCAAAGCTGCCTAAATTAGTCAAAATATCGATTGAATTAACATAATTTTGTAGGCTGCCCCGCGACACAAATTACACATACGCCCCCGTGCACGAGCGCAAAATATTCGAATATGCTTATGAAATTTGCAAGTCAAAGGCAGTTAACATAGTCTGACGTACTTACCTGACTAGAAGTACACGCACAGTTGAGTTGTATATAGAGTTAAGTATATATTTATATATATATATATATCTGCAGGTATAGGTATAGGTTATAGTTTAGAGAGAGAGTTTTAGAGTTGAAACGTCGCTCGGCTTTTGCTTTTGCTTTTCTTTTCTTCGCTTGCTTTAAGCCCACGCACTGAGACGCATTTTCATCTTCTTCAGCTCGGGCTCACATTTTATTTTATGCCACCGAATTTGTCACAGACACACGCGCGCTTCACGAGGCTACAGATATAGATACAGATACGGATAGAGATACATTAAATGTAGATGTATAGAATATTCTTCACTTGATTCAATTATTATACACACACACACAGCAAACAATGTTGTTTTTGGCCATAATTTGCATTGAGAATTTCCCTAAGAACAGCAGGACATCAGCTATAAAACCCACAACAACAATAACTAATAGTAAAAAAAAATAGAAAGGAAACTCTGTTTGACAATGAAGAAAACAATAGCAAATATTTTGTAGATGGAGGCAAATAAAAACTTATTCCGTTGTCATTTATGGTAATGCGTATACGCGGTGTTGGTCACGAGTTTTTCTATGAAATTTGGAGAAGAAACCTCTATCATTGAGTTTCAGTTTCTGTTTCTGTTCGTTTCGTTTCATTTGTCTTCGCCTTCGCGTCCGTTTGTCTGCACTGCTGTACGCCTATCTGTCTGCGTTTTGGCTGCCTTCCCTTGCTCCCTTTCTCACACACACACACACATACCTCCCCTTGTTAGTGTATTGGTGTTGTGCTGGGTACACGCCTTACTTTCAAAGCACATTCATTCGCACACTCATCACACAAATTCTGTTTCTATTTCAAATTACTTAGCACACTTTTGTTTTCTTTGAATTTTATATGCACTTTTGCTGCACAATTTATGCTTATTTCTGGTTTTAATATTACTTATATTTTGTTTATGTAAATGGATAAATATTTAGTTTTTTTTTGTTGTGCATTTACATGCTACGGTTGTTGGTTCTTTCCGCTTTTCACAAGTTTCCAGCACAACACGCTCCAAAGTTTAGCCACGAACTGAGACAGCCAAGGCGAAACTTCACATCAAGAAGCGAGCAAACCGAAAAAGCATAGGGAAAAAAAGGAAAAATAAATATAGAAGGAATCGCCGAAAGCGAGAGACTTCCTTTCCAATGCCTGCGTACAATCCTTTGTACGAGGACGACACAACACGAGCCACAAATGCGGAATGTGTTATTTTGGAAGCACTTGCAATGTTGTTGCCTGGAAAACTTGCTCTCTCACGCTCCCACTCTCTCTCTCTCTCTTTGTCACTGCGTATTACTCTCTCTCTCTCACTTGTGCGTGCTCATAATTGTGCGTGTCCTGCGCTCTCTTGAGCCTGCTTGCAACAGACCAAGCACACTTAGAAACTGGTTTTGTTACCAACTTTGGTCTTTTCGTCACTTCATTTGCAAAAATTACTTATTATGCAGCTTGTTTGGAAATCTGCTTTAGATACATATGTTTCATTTGTATCTTTTTGTTTTTATTTCCACTTTTGAAAAACTTTTGAATATTTATTGGCCATGCTTTTGCTTTTTGTGCGGGCGCACAGAGAATACGTTAAAAATAGATGCCGCAGGCCTCGCCAACAGCGACTGCGACAGCGACTGCGACAGCGACTGAGACAGCGACAGTGACGTTGACAGCGACGTTGACAGCGACGCCAACAGCGACAGCATCAAGTTCAGGCTGCGTCTGATGGACAGACGCAGCGACGGCACATGGACACAGCGGATGAGGTGGCAGGCGGCGACAGGCAGCGGGGGCAGGAAGATGAAACTTTTGACCTTAGTCAAAAGAAAAACGTGACAATGTGTGTGTGTGTCTGTGTGTGTTTGTCTGTCAGTCTTGTTAACAGTTTATGCTTGGCTAATTGGCCTGTCCTTTGGGTAACCAAATGAGGCACTTTAGTTAAAGCGCCTAACGAATAATTAATACAACTGCAAAGTTCAACACAGCAACTAACTATTAACTGGCAACTAGTAAAGCCAAAGCCACTAACTAATTACAATAGCTGCATTAATAATAACTTAATTGCTGAGGACTTGTGGCAACAACAACAACAGCAACAACAACCACGCCCTGTTTGACGCATGTCCCCTTTTCTTTCTGTCCTCCCCTCTCGTCCCTCTATGACACTGTTCAACGCTTTTATGATTATTGCGACGCCGCGTCTGCGTCTGTCCCGTGTTTTTTTCCCCAAACTGACGCCAACAGCCAGCACCCCACCTCTCCCTTCACCCCTTGTTCCACTTCGACTATTGTCAATCATAACCCCAACCCTGTAGTAGAGATTTTTGTTTTGGAAGCGCTGCTGCTTGGCAATTTGTTGTTGTTGTGTGGCAATTTGTTGTTTGTTGTTTGCCTAGTTTTCGATTTTTGTGCCATTTATCTGTTGTAAGTGGCCGTCTGGAATTGCTGGAAGGGGCAGAAATGGGGTTGTGATTGGGCCCAAAGTGAAAGTCCTTTGCGGATGCGGCAGGCATTATTAATGTGCAGACATTTGATTGCGGACTCCCATACGCCACTTAGGATTAGGACTAGCGCTCGTTTAAGGATTACTCAGTGTGTCCTTTTGCCAGGCAAGACTCAAGACTCCTCTCTCTTTTCCCCTTCTCCTTCTCTACTCCTCTGCTGACTTCTCGTATGTGCTTCCATGTGTGCGAAGAAAAATCAATGGATTGACTTTGGCTGCTGTTTTTCTGGTATTTCTGCTTTTTCCGCTCTTTTCTGCACTTTTAAACGCGTCAAAAGAAATTTGCGATACAAATATTTGCTGTGTGTGTGTGTGTGTGTGTCGTATATTTTGTCGTCTAGTGCCTTTTGGTCGCACTTGATTTATTTGACGCTTATAGCTTAATTTTTTATTATTCACTAATATTATGTATTCATTTATTTCTTTTGCATTTCACAAACATTTTTCATGGACTTTTCTTAGCTGACTTTTTGCCAATTTGCGTTGACACTTTAACTTGCACTTACACTTACATCGGAAACCGCATCGAACTCTTCGGTTTTCAAGGTAAACACTCCCGATGCATTTCACATTAATTCACTAACGCATTTTTCACGCTCGTTTCACTTATTTGTATTTATTTCTATATTATATATTTGAAATTTTAATTCCACTTTGTACTGTTCGTTTTGATTGCGACGCTTGGGAACAGAGTCGAGAATTTATTGAGTATTCAGTTGGCGATACGACACGTCGCGACACGTCCGTTTGCAGCTGTGGTCGTTACTCCACTAAAACACCGAGCACCGAGCAACGCACACTGAACACTGAACACTCAACACTGAACACAGAACACCGCACACTGAACTGATGATGGCGTTGGCAATGGCGACCGCATCAACATTTTTCACAATAGAAAAACTTTTTCACGCGCCTCTCTCTTTCGCTTTCTCTCTCTCTCTCACTCTCACACTCTCTCGTGCTCTCACTCTAAACTTTTGCTCAACCACCTCTCTCGTTCTCTCTGTGTTTTTGTTATTATTGCGGCTGCTTTGCTTTGAGTGATAAACCCAAAGCGACCCAGACCCATAGAACGCGTTAATTTTCGCCTGTTCCTTTTGCTAGTTAACTTTGTTTTTTTTTTTGTGTCTTTTTGTTTTTAGCAACGTTTTCATTCATTGTCAAGTTGCCATTATTTTTTTGGGGTTTCTTGTTATTTGTCGCTGCTATCAGTTGGTGGGAGTTTTCCTTTTATATATAATATATATTTTTTTTGCCTGGGTTTTATTATTTATGGTCACTTAGTTAGGGCACGTGACAGTTCATAATGCATAAATTTAAAGCATATGGATATGCTTCTTTGATATTGGTCTTTTTATCGCTTATTTAATATGTAACATCTGTATGTCAGTGTGGGTTTTATTTTGTGAAAAGTAAGAAAAGTTTTTCGGGTTCCGACAGCAATGAATATAAATTACCAATTTGCTGAAAACATACTGACAATACGGCGAGAACAGATATCCCATACTCTCCATAGCTCAAACTGAAGCTAATGTAACTGATGAGGAATATGATAAAAACTTCCATAAGAAAAATTGCAATAATTGTAAAACCAATTGTTTTTTATTAAATTGTCTGAAATATAATTTATATTTAATTGTGGAGTAAATATTTCCATTTATAAGTTAATCTTTTTGAAAAATTTAAAACATATAACTCTAAATTAAAAATTCAAATTTAATAATGGTTTTAAATTTTTTAAGTGATTTTCTAAAATAAAATTAATTTTTTTAAAACAATAAAATATTTGAATTTATTAAAAAACCTCCAGCTTGAGTTTGCATAGCAGCCAGCTTTTTGTTATGAGCTGTTGCTTACAGCGCATAACACAACCAAAAAGACTAGCCACTCAGCTGTCTCTTTCGCACTTTAGCCGCTAAGCAAACGCGCGCGTTTACCACGCGTTTTGCGCGCGACTTTGCTGCAGTTTCGAGGTGTTGTGATTAACGAAAAGATTTGAAAGAAAAGGTATAGGTTTTGTTTGTCGCAACAATCAGGCAAAGGTTGATAGCTCAATTTGGCATATACTACTCCAGTGGTGAGACTATCGAAAATACTATCAGACTATCAGGCAATCAACTAAAAACGCCAAGAGCAACAAGTTGACGTTTTCATTAGCCAACGACGTCGAAGACGAAGACGACCACGCAATAGGCCAGTAAGGCAGTTGGCCAGCTAGCCTCTAATTAACAATTTCGCAATTGAAACTAAGCCCTGGTCCAGCGGCTATTGACTATTGAGCAGAGACAGGAGGAGGGCCCTACAATGAGTTACGTGTCTTGCAAATGGTCCCGATACATTGGCGTAGGGCTTTTGATTAATGAGCGGCTTAAGTGATACCGAGCAGCTGCCCCCGGTTGCCCCGGCTACCCCAGCTGAGCATTCAGCTGAGAAGCAAGACAAACCCAGCTGATGAAGTCACTAATTTGACTTAAAAACGCATTAAAAACCATTTTCGATAAAAGCCCCAAAACAACTACAACCACACACGATCGCACAAGACATCATCCAATGTGGCAAAACGGCCATATCGCAGGGTTTTTCCGTATTTCTCGATATGCCCGTAGTCGGTAAAGCTCCGCAGTTGCCGTTGAGAAAGTTGTGCAAAAACAATGTCTAATAAATGCGGACACCTTCCTAAAAAAAAATTATACTTAAATATGTAGATGTAAGGGCATCTGTTTCAGAAAGTTATCAGGAATGTTTTCTAAGCCAGACGAAATCCCCACAACCCGCTATCTAAGACGATAGAATGATCATATCAACCCTTCGATGGAATATACACCTTTTTGATTCATGCCTAAATTTTATAATGAGCAAAATTAAATCATTACTGTATCAATTTATATATTCACTATTTGTATTGATTAAATATATATTATTTTTAAGAACAAAAATTTAGTCTCTTTCAGAAAGCTTAGATATCACTTTGTTTTCTCTAAGTAATTTATGAATTGTATAGGAAGTCAGGTAAGGCCTGATACTTTCTTTTAAAAATTTGGACATAAAATTTAAATGATGGCATTATTTCATGCAAATATGTTCAACATTATGTGACATTATGTGTGAAAATTAATTTAAATGGACTGCAAAATATCAAAGACAAGCTGGAACTCTGATCCAATGTCTCCCACAATTGTGCGGGTGTTTGGAGCGCCATTAATACGCCTTTTGCCTGGCCCAAAGACAGACCATAGAAGTTTGCATTTAAAAATGACTCTTTGGAAAAAAAAAAAAAACAACAGCAGCTAAAAAAAAATGCAGACACATACGTTTACGCATAAATATGTAGACATGTATAGAGAAGAGATAAAAGCAGAAATAACCTTCATTGGCCATAAAAATCAAAAGCATCAGCTAACAATGAATTGTGTCTATGGCCAGCAACAAAAGCAAAACAACAATAACAACAACAACAACAATGAAAAAATGGCAGACAGCAAAAAAAAAACTAAAATAAATTTACAATTTAAATAAATTCACTTTATTACAGTTTCGCATATTCGCGACAATGTAAAACAAATAATAAAAATTGACAATAAATAAAATAAAGTCGCTTTATTGTTCGAAATGGGCTGTCCGGGCAGCTAATGAACTTCCGGTGTTTGCTTGCTGCCAACAAGATGTGAGACAGCGATAAGACAGCGTTTAGGTATCTCTCAGATAAATGCACTATGAATCATTTGGTAGTGCGCCAAAAGTTCATAGGTTGTGTGATCAGTCAAATAATGCTCTACGACCCTTACTCGCACTCGCTCTCACTCTCTGGTTGTCTCTCTCTCTCTCTCTCTCTCTATGTCTGTCTCGAACTGCAGTCGACTAACCGGCATGACGTCTGTCACATATTTGTTGTTGCTTCTGCCGCTGCTGATTTCATAGACTTGGCTCAAACAGAGCTCTGCGCCCAGCTTAAGCCAAGTTTGGGCTCCAAGCTCAGTTGGCTACGAGCTGCAGCCGCGATTGGGCTAGCCGCGTGATACGGAAACCGAAACCGAAACCGAAACCGAAATCGAAACTCAAATTTGAATTTAAACTTAAACTTAAACCTCAACCGAAATCGAAATCTTCAACTTGGACTCGCGTTGCCTTTCTACGTTCGAACGTGTTAAGTTTTTTAATTTGTCGCATGCTCAAGTGAATTGTTTTGCCGCTTAAACTAAATATTCAAAAATCACAAAAATCAAAACAGAAAAGAGAAAACAACAAAATATAAGTAAATTAAAAAATTTGTTATTTATCAAGTGCAGTGCGAATTTGAAACTGTGTCAGAATTTAGCTCAATATTCATTTAATTGCTTATCGATTGTTATCGATTCAGTACAATTCAATTTATTTTTTTTTTGCATGCTATCGCATTTACTGAAAGCATTTTTATTTATAAATAATAAGCAATAGGTGAGTAATTAATTATGGAATATTAAATTCAATTAGCCGCCGTCAGCGCCAAAGCCAAGTAAATAAATTCAAATAAATTGACTCAAATTGACTTAAATAAACGCAAGATAACATCAACTGATTTATTATAACATTTTAAAATTGTACGTAAACTTTGAAGCACATGTAACAAAAATACGAAATAAAAATAAACCACACAAATTAAATAAAATGAAGCCAATGAAACAAAAACAAAGCGCAGACAAGAGTAACAACAACAACAACAAACACTAACAACAGCCTTGAAAAGTCGTGCTTAATTTCTCAGTTATACTCAAGTATAAAATATATGCTTAACAAATTATAATGAAGCGATCTTTTGGTATTGGTATTCGGTATTTGGAATTTATATCGGTCCATTGTCTTTCCAAGCTGCCAAAATCCCAGCAATGTGTGTGCGAGTGTGTAAGTGTGTGTGTTAGCTGCCAAATTAGTGCCAAATTAAGTTAAATCATTTTTATTGAAGTCCAAATTAATGGGTGAAAGCTTAACTAATTGAGCCAAGACTACGGCGAGTGGGAGTATTATGGAAACTAGTGGAAATTTTGATCAACTCACTTTGAGTTGCTGCCATAATTCAGTAATGTTGCAACCTTTGAGATATCTCACACATGTTGCCATAAAACCTTAAACTGACAGAGACTGATAGACGGATAGACAGACGGACAACTTCAACATAATATTGTTGTTATTCCCTCTACAAGGGCAATAAGATATCAGCAATTAATCTTCTGGTTTTTTTTAAGGTTTCTTTTTTATTTTATGTGTGTTTTATTGCGAATTTTTTGTACATTGAAGATAAGCTTTAAGATTCAGCAAACTCCCTTTGAATCACGGAATTTAGCTGGAAAACAACTTACTTGTTATTAAAAAAAAAAAAGAAAAGAGCGATAGACATTTATTTTAGAAACTTCCAACATTTTAACTTAAAAATAAATTAATACCAGTACGGAATTTAATTCTGTTTATAATATTCACTTATGATTGAAATACAACTAGTACGAAAATAAATTCCTACTTATTTTAGTGCGAAAGAAAAATAAGCTAATTTCAAATTTTAATTATCATATGAAATTCTAAAAGAGTATTTATGAATAAAAGTTTATTATATATTATATTAAAATTTATTATAGTCTTGTGTAAACAAGCTCAAATGTTTATAGCAAATATAATTAGAAAATAATGATGTGAGACAGATTGTTCGTATGTTAACAACTTGCTAATTGCCACATTGCAATTATTGTCGTAATTTGCAATGCATTTTTTGGACAAATGACTTAATACCGTGCAAATGACTAAATACTCAATAAACCATAAAATATCTTGAACAGCAGCCAAAACGACAACAACAATGTGAGCAACGACAATGGCCAGTTTATGATTTATGAGCTGATGAACTGACTGAGGCGCCTGCGCAACATGGGAAACACCCAGAGCGTGGGTGCAACTAAGTATGTGTCAGAGTTGAGTCTACGCTTGGGCGAGTCGACACCATTAGCAGATGGAGGCGATGAAGGCGATGAAGGCGACAATGTCGCTAAATGGCCAAATGGCACAGCTGCCACAGAATGCCACAAATGGCCCAAATGCTGCTGATGTCGAGCTCATTTGCGCATTGAGTTTTATAGACCTTTTGTTATGGCTGTGGCTTTTGTGTATGTTGTTGCTTTTCATAGTTGATTGATTTATGAAAAACGAAAGTGACAAACTGTCCATGTTTACGCCACAGCCTAAGCCTTGACCATGCTCAACGATCCCGGAAATCCTATCAGACAAACAACATTACGACAACAGCTACTCCCAGAACAGGCAAATTCAACAGGTGTCTGTCTTTTGTGGAGCATAAAATTCTATTAAAACGCAATGACATGACGTGGCTTATTCAACTTGTTGTTGTCTGAATCTAATTGAAGTTTGCTTTTTATTGATCTTATGGATCTATAACACTTGGCCTGGCTTGTCACGGAATCCGGTTTTCTGTTTTTTTTTTTATATATCGCATTCCTCGTATCGCATTGTTTGATTTGCTTTGCTCTTGATTTGAGCAGCTTTCAGCTTCGCTGAATTTATATTTTGATTATCATTTTAATATTTATTTTTATTATTATTTTTTCGGTAGCTGTTGAATTAGTAACGGTTAATGGGACTGGGGATTTCCATGTTTCAAACACGCATATTTTATCCGACTTTTAATTGAAAATATATAATTAAATCATACAATTTGAAACATGCAAGTCCATATGGAATTGCCCACAAATTACGTTTAACTTATTTATAGAACCATTTAAATCGAAGCTGTGATTCATTTGCATATCCAACAGCTATCAATTAACAGCTACTAAATATTAATCTTAATAAAGATAAGCAATTGAAAGCATTTGTTAAATATTGACATCAGAGGTCTGCCAGCTAGCATTTAAGATGGCAATTAAAACGCCCACCGACAACTACTGCTAAGTGCAATTGCATTTAAGGGGCGTGGCATTGTGTTGGCAAGTTGTCTGGAAGTTTACGACCGATCTGGGAGTACCGGGTATTCACTTTCGCTTTTAGCAATTTATTTTAGCAAATGTTGATTGTTTGACTCGGAGACAACCTCAACTGAACTCGATCGTCTTAAACAAAACTAGCATCACTGGGGTCCCAAACTCCAACTTCGACTCGTCTGAAAACCTAAAGACCTTTTGAGTGCTTTAAAATGTGTGGAAAACACTTACTGTTGTTGTCATTGTGCATATTGCAATTTTATGCAGAACAAACAGCGTAAAGTTTTCCATTTTCCGAGACAACTCTAAGCTGCGAAAAGTTATGAAAAGCAAACCTAAAGTATTTGGATTGCATAATAACTAAAATTTAATAGATTTCGCACATCTTATGTCTAACTATAGTAAAAACAATAGTTAAACGAACTAAGCTTGACTAAAGAGCAACCAAATGGAATCTGACTGACTAAAGTTAAAGTTTATAGAATATCTGCAGCAATAAAATTCTCGGGAATTATTCTTTTATCTTTCATCAATTATACATATATTAAATTAACATAAAGGCTCTTTAACAACACTGCTTTGTTTGTTAAAAAGCTAATTTTATACTGTTCAAACAAATAGAGAAATATGTTGACTTAGTATAATTAATACGTACATTATTAAGTGATTTATTGCAATTTCTCCCTAAACAAGCATTACCGACACTCACTTTTAGCTCATCAGCCAAAACTGACATCACGCTGCTGGCAAAAAAAAAAATAAAAAACAAGAAAAACAAAACTAACTAAAGTCAGATCAAGTTGGGTATCGTAATCTGAATCTGAACGAAAACGCAAACGCAAATGCAAATGCAAATCCCCAAAACCCAACGACGAATGAATTGACAATGACAAAGAGTATTACACATCTCCGTTTCCACACTTTTAGTAGTTTTAGTGGTATTCTCTTTACCTATGTGGTGAGTATTCCATTCTCCCTCCCATTCCCCTATCGCCATACTGAATCCATTCAAAACCAATTCATTCTCGCAGATATTAGCTTGTACTTCAGTCGCATTCAGCTCACCGCCATCATGCGGCTTATATGGCGCTCCGCCTTGCCAGTTTCTGCCAGCGCCGCCAGGACAGACGCCCAAGTAAGTACAAGTAATACCTACAGTATGTCAAGTAAATGTTTTGATAAGAAAAAAGATTTAAATACTTTCTTTATAACTTAAAAAATAAAATCAAACTCAATTTATTTCATTATTACTTATTTTAAAAAAATTTAATAATATATGTCATCTTTTTCGTTCGTCAAAACAATTACTTGTCTAACTGTATATGTCTATAGATTCGTTTTATAATATACATTCTGGCTTACAGCTGTGCCAGGCCCGGCAAAACCTATTGCGAGCATGTCGATAACTATCCCACGTAAGTATTCAGCTCGTCCAAGAGCCGGCTAATGGCCACACAATGCCAACACACATAAATAACACACTTAATGTGCCAACAACAACAACAACAACAGCAGGAAACTACAAGAAACAAATAAATGCAAATGCATTTCAAACAAATGTTTGTCAACTCAATTTCGAAGCGGTCTCAAATTTAATTCGAGCTGCCGAAAAACCAGAAACTTGATTTCGCATACATACTCATATATTCAAAGCATCTATTGTCAATACATTCATAACTATGCTTATTATATATATACCTGTTGGGTGCTAGTTGCTAACTAACTGATTCTGCTGTTTCCGCAACGCCAGCTCACGTACTCAGAGATGCGACTCCGGTTGATGCTGATGTTGATGCTGATGCTGAGCTTTATGCCGCTCGACCAGCTGGCAGAGCTCCTTGACCCAATAAACTTGAATTGACAGTTCAAGACACTTTGTCTGCGACGACGCACCGCGTGCTTCTCGAATATTTATGAATGCCTCTTTGAATAACTTAGCATTTCTATGCGCTAACAAAGAGTCTAACAACTATGACATTAGCTTGGTTAACTTCAGAAAAATAAAAACACTTCTAACTGTTCAATTTTAGCTAATTTTCTTATTTAAATTTCATAATAATTTATTTATTTGCATCTTTAAATATGTGGCTGTAATTGCAATCAGTGTACTTTTAAATTCTAGCTCGTTTAAATACTTGACTATCATCGTTTTCATTTATGTGATAAAAAGTGAGTTAAAATATATATAATTTATGGAGTATATATTTCTTAACTCGTTTACCTCTATAAAGCATTTAAAGAGCATCCAAACGTCGCTGCATCAAGAATTCCACAGTTTTCATCATATTCAAATAAATTTGAATTGGGCTTGTGGTCAGTCTGGTGTGGTTATCCATTTGTGTTGCTATTTTTAGACAAAATTTCTTCGATTTAAATAAAATGTGCATTAGCTGCTGCGACTACACGCAATGATAATGATAATGTTAATGCTTATGATAAGCCCGACGCCAGTTAAGGCCGCAATTTGGCGCCAGTCTCAGCAATTAAATAGTCGTTTTTATGAGGCCCATGGAATTTGGCTGTTGCATAATTCTAAAAGAGAAAAAAAAACAACACTCAAAAAATCAAAACCAACAAAAAGTAATAATAAAAAAAAAATAAAAAAAATTATTAACCAAATTCCGTATGGGAAATGCCGGAGGCCGTTTTCACCTCCAGTTTTGTGGCACGTGACAGGCATTTTTGATGCACATCCGCTGATAAGAAGTGTTGAGTACATATAATTTTAGTGCGAGTACTCATATCAATTTATGAATAACTGTATGTGTAGTTAGCTTTTTATATTGTCTGTCTGCATATTAAACATGATTTAAAGGCACAGCCTATCAGCCTACCTGTCGGACTGTCTGTCAGTCTGTCCGTCTGTCCGTCTGTCAGTCTGTTTGTGCGTTGCATAAGTCTCTGTAAATTTGAATGATGTCGACAAGTGCACGATGATCTTCCTCTTTCGCAGGCAATTCCCAAGCGAGACCAAAACAAAAAGTAACAAAGCAATCCACCCAATTTGATCTGTTGCATCATCTCAAGGGGCGGATCAGTTGATCGTTAACAAACAAGCTCATCTCAGGGTCTCATTGTCTTCACATTGCAGGTATCTCATCAAGAGTCTCGTACGTAAATGGGGCTACGAGGCGGCCTCTTTGCTGGTTGACGAGACTTGGGAGGAGTTCACATCGGTCACATCTGTATTCTATGATCCCAAGTATATATTTCCGCAGCGTGACTTTGGCAATGGACAAGACTTTAATGGCTACAGCTATCAGACACCCTTTGGCGGTGTGCCACATCGTGGGGCAGGCAACCCGCTCTTTGCACCCAATCCCTCAACAGAAGCGCCCACGTGAGTAGCTCCCTACATTACCTACTCCAATCTTAACTTATCTCGTTTCTAGCTATCTCTTGTACACATCGGCGGGTCACCGTCAGGGGAATCAGCAAACCGCAGGAGCATCAGCTCCGGGATCGACTCAGCTGTACTACAACAATGCGGGCAAGACACCCTACAATGCCACACTCTGGCTTAAACGTCTCGCTCGCGATCTGAGTCTCAAGCAGAAGGCCATTCAGGTCATAGCCGAGCGGGAAATCGCCGAGCAGGAGCTGGTCAAAAGGGAAATGGCCGAGCAGCAGGAGCAGGGGAAGAAGGAGAAGGAATTACAGCGCAGCACTCGTGATGTAACGCTCAATATGGATCTCTTAGACATTGTGGGTGTCAGCGACAACAACAACAACAACAACAGCCACAACAAAAAGAAAGTACGCACCAAGCGTCAGAGCTCGACGCGTTCGACACTCTGTGAAACTACTTCACAGTTTGTGACGCCACAAGCGGCGCTCAACTCCCGTGGCAATTGGATGTTTGTTGTCAACGAGGAGAATACGGCCCGTCAAATGGTCAAGGCGGAGCTTTGTGCGTAAGTATTAGCCAACTTCTTAGGGGTAAATATACAATAATATAAATATTCAACTGTTCCCTGTTGCCAACTTAGCTATTTTTTTGGTAGCTCTGATTATTTTCGGAGTTCGTTTGTTAGAAAATTTCAAAATTGCTATTAGCTGGAAGTCTGGCTATTTTCAATAATATATTCAACTAATTTTCTGTTAATATT
Source organism: Drosophila innubila (assembly GCF_004354385.1). NCBI lineage: Eukaryota > Metazoa > Arthropoda > Insecta > Diptera > Drosophilidae > Drosophila > Drosophila innubila. Next base: position 9,790,380 of record NW_022995376.1, read on the forward strand.
TTTGGTAAAATTGCACAAATCTGCCCACAATAACAAATTTATATGGTTTTTAAACAGGCGCCACTCTGCAGAATTTACCGATCTGGCAGCTTGTTCTAATTTAATCAAAAAAAATTTAAATGCACCTACAAAAATTCAACTAAATTGAAATTTTTATTAATTTTGAAGCTAGAATTTTTTAAATTTTTGCAGATTTTTTGTTGGAATTTTCTCGTTTTTTTTGTATTTTTTGTTTTTTTTTATTTATTTAAAATTTAAAATCAGTGTTGGCATCTTTTTGATTAAGGTGTGTGTCTGAGCTAAGCACTATAACAAGCAGTTCAGTACTATACCAAGCAGTTTCAACTGCTTGTGATGTTTACTGCTTGCACACTGCTTGTTATGGCGGAAACAAATCTCAAATGACTATGAAATATTTCAGTTTTTCATTTTTATTTTCAAATGTGGTTAGAGACCAAATAATGATCAAAAGAATATTCCGCATGAAACTTTGCAGATCTTCAAACTGTCATAAATTTGTCAAAACTGCACCGATTTCTTTGTGGAATGTCAATTTTATCTTGTTTTGACCTCTAATTTCATTCTGCATCAAAATTAAATAACAAAATTTTTGGCCCTCACTGTCAATTTTTTCCATGCTTTCGGTCAACTGTCCAGTTCTTCCATGCTTTCCCCCTGACATTTTTTTAGAACTTTAAACTGTCATAACTTTGTCAAATCTTAACCGATTTTTTTGCGGAATGTCAATTTTATCTTGTTTTAGCCTCTAATTTAATTCTGTATCAAAATTGAAATATGTAATTTTTTGACCTCACTGTCAATTTTTTCCATCGGTCACTGTCTATTTTCTCCATACTTATCCCACGACACATTTTCAGAACTTCAAACCGTCATAACTTTGTCAAATCTTAACCGATTTTCTTGCGGAATGTCAATTTTATCTTGTTTTAGCCTCTAATTTAATTCTGTATCAAAATTGAAAAATGTAATTTGTTGCCCTCACTGTCAATTTTTTCCGTACTATCGGTCACTGTCTATTTTCTCCATACTTATCCCACGACACATTTTCAGAACTTCAAACCGTCATAACTTTGTCAAATCTTAACCGATTTTCTTGCGGAATGTCAATTTTACCTTGTTTTAGCCTCTAATTTAATTCTGTATCAAAATTGGAAAATGTAATTTTTTGCCATCACTGTCAATTTTTTCCATAATATCGGTCACTGTCCAGTTTTTCCATGCTTTCCCCTTGAAAATTTTTTCAGAACTTTAAACTGTCATAACTTTGCCAAATCTTAACCAAATTTCTTGCGGAATGTCAATTTTATCTTGTTTTAGCCTCTAATTTAATTCTGCATCAAAATTGGAAAATATAATTTTTTGCCATCACTGTTCATTTTTCCCATGCTTTCGGTCAACTGTCCAGTTTTTCCATGCTTTCCCCTTGACATTTTTTTAGAACTTCAAACTGTCATAACTTTGTCAAATCTTAACCGATTTTCTTGCGGAATGTCAATTTTATCTTGTTTTAGCCTCTAATTTAATTCTGTATCAAAATTGGAATAAATAATTTTTTTGCCCTCACTGTCAATTTTTCCCATGCTTTCGGTCAACTGTCCAGTTTTTCCATGCTTTCCCCTTGACATTTTTTTAGAACTTTAAACTGTCATAACTTTGTCAAATCTTAACCGATTTTCTTGCGGAATGTCAATTTTATCTTGTTTTGACCTCTAAATTAATTCTGTATCAAAATTGAAAAATATAATTTTTTTGCCATCACTGTTCATTTTTCATGCTTTCGGTCACTGTCCATTTTCTCCATGAAATGTAAATTTTATCTTATTTGGGCTTCCTTAAAGATCATTGTAATTCTTTTTGGTCTTGTTTTCGTAATTATTTTTATTTGATTTAACATAGATGATGTCGTTAATTAATTGTGACATAACACTTGTAATCAGTGCTCTGGTGTCGTTATCAACTGCCCCTTCTGCCGCAGTCAGAACGCAGCAGGACAGCGTGAAAAAAGTGTATGGTTCCCCTTGTGGTAAAGTGTGCTGCCGGGTTAGTTAGGGGAACCCTCTATCCAATACCCTATGGCAATGGGTATGGGTATGAGCATGAATATGGGCATGGGCACGTGGGCAGAAGTGCAAGTAGTAGCATGGGTATGTGCATGGTTATGTTTTGTGTCATAATTGCGCTAAACGAATTATAACACCCCGAAAAGAGACCAAGATTACCGCTGCCGTTGCCGTTGCTGTTGCCAGTGACATTCATTCCCCTTTTTGCCCAGTTTGATGTTGCTGCCTCTGTGATGCGTGCGCTACTCGAACTCGAACTCGAACCTTTCAGGGCAGTGGAATAAAAAGCGCAAACAGAGGTAAAAATAGGGTGACGAGTCGACGAATGTGCTGAGTTGTCGCTGAGTTGAGTAGAGCCGGTGCAGAGAGATCTGCATTAGGTATATGCATCTCTGTATAGCTGGGGTCGGTCAATGCGTGCCCTAATTGTTTGCCGCTTGTCCCCCGTCCCTTCTCTCATAACTCTCCCCTGTCCCTTTTCCCATACTCTCTCCTGCCCCTTCTACAGTTGCAAGTACTTAGCGCACAATTTGCTTAACCAAATGAGCACCTGAACGCACTGGCGCATAAATCTTATCCCAGATCCCAGAGAGCGTGTAAGGAGTTAGCACCAGCTGGTTGGGATTGGGATTGAGGCTCAGATCCAGAAGTGCCAGAATACCGTTGCCTCAACTCCTTATCAATTACATACGATTCCCGTTTTAACGAGTTCGTTAAACTTTCAACTTTGCAGCCGGCGCTTCACAAACCTTTTTTTCTCCTCCATTATTTTTATATATATTTTTTTTTTGTTGTTTCTTTCTGGACCTTTCGCGTTTATTTATGTGTTCAGCCCACAACTAAATTTTCTACAGTTGTTGATTTTTCGCATTTAGCATTTGTTGTTTTCTGTTTCCGTTTCTGTTTCTGTTGTTATAATTTTCCTGCCGTTACAGCTCAAACACATGCTCGAACCTGTGCGACTTGCCCAATGGATATAACTCCAGGTGCGAGCAGAAGTTCGTACAAAAACGTTTAATTGCGCTGCAGGGCAATGGCCAAAATCTCTACACGGACACGTTCTGGTTTCCCAGTTGTTGCGTCTGCACGATTGCCGCAAATTAAGCAGCAGCAACAACAACAACAACAACATCGAAGAGCAGCAGCAGCAGCAACAACAACAGGAGCGACAGGACCGGAACTGGCCCAATGTCCCTTGTGAACAAGAGAGAGAGACAGCAATACAGGGGGACAGCGGTGACAGTGACAGAGATAGAGCTAACTCTGTGGGTTGCGATCCGCATCCGAGGAGAATCATTTGGACATTCAACCACGTCCGCCTGTCATCATCATAATTATTGAGCGTTGAAATTCGATATGAAAATGATTTTTGCAGCACATAATTGATAACTAAATTTAAAAAAACAACACACACACTTCATGCACACACAAATACACATACACACATGTACTGTAGTTTTACATTTAATTTAAAATCAAAAACACAAAACATAGATAGAGAGAAAAAACAACACAAGGCAGCATAATGGAAATTCTATTCAATAAACGAACGAAATAATTAGAAATCGCTGCTTTTAAATTGGGAAAACATTAAGTTGGGTATTTACTATAGTATCTAATTAGATAATAATATTACATGTTTTCATTAAATTTGATATTAATTCAAAGTATTATTATTTTTAGTATCTAGTTAACATTATTTAAATTTTTCATTAATTTTTCAACTATTAAATCATTTATAATCATAAAAGAATAATTTCCAGTCTACTCCGTACACATATTTTCATTTATTTTCTATTCAATACGAATTGAGTTATTTACATTACATGAATTCTGTCAATTTTAAGAGGTAACTAGAAAATAAACTATCATAATTTCATATCTGATGGATTGAATCTCTCAACCTCTCAAATTGCCATAGTAATAATTCAGTATGCAATATGCAAATCATCAATTAGATGATTGAGCTCTGGGCAGTTGTGGTTTTGTAATTAATGGAATTTTCGGTGTGTCGCTGTTAAATAATAATTGCAAAAACATCAGCAACTGCAACAGCAGCGACAAGCCAAGAACAACATTGACAAACACCTGCTGCTGCAATTGGAATTATGTTTCATAAATCCAAAAACAATAATCGTAAAATAACATCAGGTGTCACGCGCAAAAACGCAACACACAAACGAAACACAACCAAACCAAAAGGGTCCGAGCATCGATGGATGGGACAATTGGAGGGCTGAATGCAGCATCGATTGATGGCATCACAGGATTTGCAGCAGGCTTTGTGAAGAGTATTTTCCAATGCCCTCGTTTATGTACTTACAGCCTCAATTCAAGGAATGGCTATAAACTATGCTTAAGTAACTTTAATTTATTTGTTTTGCTTTCGAGATACATTTACTTAAAATTCAATAATGCTATATAGATACTTTTCAGCTTTAAGTAGCACTAACACTAATATATCATATTTTCTAAAGAGCTACTATTATTTTAAAGATAGTTGACAGTTCTAAAAAAAAAAATTAGTTTAAATCATTAATATTAATATTAAGCATAAATCAAAACAAATTTGCTAAAATGTTGCTCAAAAATTGTTCACTTAACAATAAGAAAGTTCTCTATTTATTTAAGATGACTCTTTCTAAAGAGTTACTATTATTTTAAAGATAGTTGACAGTAATTGAAAAGAAATATCTTGAACTCATTAATATTCCTATTAAGCATAAATCAAAACAAATTTGCTAAAAATGTTGCTCAAAAATTGTTCACTTAACAATAAGAAGGCTCTCTTTTTATTTAATATGTCACTTTATACATATAAACTTTATGTATACCCTTTTAGTTAAGTAATATATTTACAACTCTTAATAGCAAAACAATTTACTAGACAAGGTGCAACAGCCTTGTCCTTGGTTCCTTACCTGTTGTGTAAATCTGACAAATGCGAAGTAAGAATCTCGAAATGGAACCACCAACTGGCACAGTCGGACATATCCACCCACTGTGTGGCTACACTGAGAGAATGTGTGAGTATGTGTGAGGGATAATTTGTGCTATGCATGTGTGAGTGTGAGCATTGAGTTTTAGCAATGATTAGCATCACGAAATGGAAAACCATTGTTCCAATACGCAGCAGTGCGTCAGACTCAAATCCAGGTAAAGGACATAGAACAGAGGAGGGAACGACATTGACAAATCTCAGGTAATGGCAATAGATGCAAAGACAATGCAAAGGCAGAGGGACAACGTCCAACAGGACTACAAATTTGCCACTATTAAAATGCCAGCCTGCAACTAACAACAAGTCCAATCGAATCTAAGATTTAAATACAACAACTGCAACTGTTTGAACTGCGAAGCGGTCAACGTCATCAACAACGCTCAGCTCGCAGTTTGCAATTCTCAGTTCGCAGCTCTCAGTTCGCAGATATCAGCCAGGTCCACAGTCAGGTCCAGGTCCAGGTCCAAGTCCATTGAGGAGCAGCTGAACTTTTTGCCAGCGAAAAAACAAATGCGACTGTGACTGTGGCTGTGGCTGCCTGGCAACGACAGAGAAACAGAGAGAGAGAGAGAGAGAGAGAGAGAGAGAGTAGGATAGAGCGCAAAGGAAGCAGCAAAGCGCACAAAACAACTACAACAACAGCAATAGCAGCAACAACAGCGGGCAATAATAATGCAGCAGCAACTGCGATGTTGACGCTGACGCCGACGCTGACGTTGACGCTGGCTGCGACGCAGGCAGCCGCTGCGATGTGTATAAAAATTTAACATCTGCTCCTTTCATGATTTCGGAAAACTCAAAACTCGTACGACAGCAACAACAACGCCAGCAACAACAACAACAACAACAACAACAACAGCAGCAGCAGCAGCAGGGCTGTAATGGAACAAATATAAATATGTGCATGTGTGAGTGTGTGTGTGTGTATCTATGTGTGAGTGTGTGTGCTTGTTGTTGTTGTTGCTGCTGCTGTTGGCTGTTAATGCATTTGGCTTGCGTTACTCGTATTACGTGTGCATTTGTGCCGCAGAAAGATCTCTTCTTTTTTTGCAGCAACAGCAGCAACAACAACAGCAACAACAGCAGCAACAACAACAGCAACGTTGCTCGCGAGCATTGCTCACAGGACATAGACCGGATGGGTCCTTGATGACGGAGCCGAATGACTCGCGTGCATTCAACTTCAACTTTAGCTTCAACTCCAGTTATCAGCTTCAACTTCAGCTTCAGCTCCTCTGACAGAACTTTTGCTGCTCCTTTTTGCCTTGCCGCATGCGGTGAAGTGTTGCCGTTGTTGTTGTTGCCGTTGCCTGCTGCTTTCTACCCTTATTGCCATAAGAGTACTATGATTATATCGCGACTTGTGCAACAGACTTACAAAAAGGTAGCTGCAACTTTGAGACTTCATTCTGCAAAAGGATTGCTCTAAATTCTCGTGGGAATTCAAGATAAACCTCAAGTTGCTGTGGGAAAATCTTGTCTGTATAAATTTCATATCAATTTTCAATTAAGCTGTCATCACACAATACATTATCTATAAGATAAATCAAGTCTATGACATAAGTCTGTCCAATATGTTTTATATAGTAGTAGAACAAAGGAAAAAACAAAAATAGCTATTTAAAAAAATAATATATTTAACATTAAATGTAAATTATCTGCAAGAGGTTACATAATTAAAATTTTTAAAATATATTGATCTAAAAATATCTATATATAAACAGATCTTATAACAAAAATATCCTCTTCAACAAAAAATTCTTTTTATTACCCGCATTTTACATAAAATATTTTATAATAGAAAATTAAACCATAGAGTATCAAAGCTTCGACTTTCTTGAGTAGCTTTCTGCTCTGCAGAGTTTCTCTTCATTTTTTCTCGAATTTTTGCGAGACGCGCGCGTTTGTTTCATTTTTCAAATACTTTGCTGCAACTGTCAGATACTTTGGCCTTGTTGTTGCTGGCGTTGTCTTCGTTGCTGTTGTTGTTGTTGCTCTTGCTGCATGCCGCATGTAATGTGAATGTCCTTTGTTGCCTGACAAAGGACACACATTTACAGCGAGAATGAGAGAGAGCTGGCAAGTTAAAGAGAGAGAGAGAGAGAGAGAGCGATTGCAGGCGCTTAAGTAACTTTGTTGCACGCACAACTTGCAACTAAACTTGCGTATACTTTTGCAACGCAATCAAACGGCAAAGTGGCAAAGTCACAGGCAAAAGCCAAGACCAATACGAAGACAGCAGCAGTTGCAGTTGCAACCGACTGCTGCAATTGCCCTTGCCACTGCCCCTGCCCCTGCCTCTGTCCTTGTTTTTGCCTCTTGCCTCTTGTCTCTTGCAACACAGCGCCGGCTGCGTCTTCTGTTTGTGCAGATGTAACTTTACGAGTCGATGAAAATCGCCTTGGTTTCTCACTTTGAGTGTATGTGTGCGTGTGTGAGTGTGTGTTAGTGTGTGTACCTTCTGTATTTACCTTGTGTGTAATTTTCGTGTGTAGGACAGGTCAGTGTTCCGCTTGAGGATAAGCATTAGAGTTTAAGGGTTGCGTTCCACGATTTTCCATTACGCAATGCAAATAAGCGACTCCTGCTCCTCTCATCCTCTCCCTCACTCTTTCTCTACTCTCCTCCCTCCTCCCTCCCTCATCCATCATTCCATTCGTTTCCATTACTTTTCCCACGCCATTCAACAATGCAACTGTCAAGGTTTTTCCAGCTTTTTTTGCGCTGCCCAAAAGCCTGCCTCCCTTCCCCCCACCACGCCCCCGTTTCACTATTTCCCCTACCCTATCATTCATGCACATGCACTGGCATCAAAAGGCTCCTGACAGCAACAACAACAGCAACAACAACTACAATAAAGAGGACGACAACGACAAGCTTAAAACTGCATGGCCGAAAAAGCAACGCCAGCAAAAACGCACACAAGCTCAACTAATAGTTTTGCAGCGAGAAAAAAAGTGAAATGAAATCAACTGACATATAGAGGCAGAACAGGACGAAAAGGCTGAGGAGTAGAAAGGGCAGAGGAGAATTGTAGGAGGAGGATAGGCTGTGGAGAGCCCGGACTAGGGCTCTTTACAAAGCTGCCAGCAAAAAGTGAAATAAGAAGGCAAATTGTACCAAAATCCCGCAGCACAGCAGCAACAGTCAGTGCAATGCCAGGCAAGGATATAGCACACAAACACACACACACACACACACAAGCACACACACACTGACACATGCAGCGTTACGCCCACAAGGTCCAGGCTTCAAATAGAAATGAGAACAGCAGCAACAACAACAGCGACAGCGAAATAAAACCAGAAAATATTCGCTGGTTGTTGCTGCCGCTGTTGTTGTTGTTGCTGCTGTTGCATAGCTCATAGATTGCAAGTTCGCATTGTGCGCGCGAAACTAGGGAAAAAATTTTTTAATTGGAACAACAACTGTACAGGAGACGCAGCGGCAGCGGCAGCAGCAGCAGCAGCGGGCAGAGGCAACAGCAACAGCAACAGCAACAACAAAAGCGCACTTCAAACGCCGCATGGTCGTATATGTGTTTATTTGTATGTGTATTTGTGTTAGCAGAGACCGCATGCAGCTGTTCATGTTTATTTGGCTGCAGGACATGTTCGAGCCAGGACATACAACAGCAACAGCAACAACAACTGCGCTTGAGCAGAGCAACAAGAAGCAGCAGCAATGGCATGAGTTGCTGATCGATGGTTGCAAGCGAACACAACGCAACTAGTTGCAACAACAGGGTGATTCTATTTAATTTTTATGACTTAGAACAATATAGAAATAATAATCAATAAATAATGTGTAATGACAATTTTTTAAATAACTAAAAATAAATATAAGAAAAATAAATAAATTAAACATAAATAAATATATAAACATAATAATGAAATTAAGCTCAGAAATAAATAAATGCTATAGAGTTTTATAAGTAATTAGACAAACAATTTAATTAATTTTTAAAATATTAATTTCCAAGTGTGCTACACTTTAAATCAGTAAATTTTAAAAATAAATTTCATTTGATAAATTACTATAACATTGTGCAGTATTTATTTTGTTTTAAATGAAATTCAACATAGGCATTAGCTGCTATTTTTTATTGCTCTCTCTTTTTTAACAAATAAATAAATAATAAAATAAGAGCTAATTTTGTAATTTAATTAATTTAACATTATTTAATTTGATTTGACTAATATGTAACATTTGCATTGGCCGTCTTTTAATTTTTTGCTACATTTGCCTGCCAACATGTTGCGGTTCGATGTGATGGTTGCGGTTGTGTTCGTTGCTGCTGCCGGCGTCAAGCCGATGCGTTGCTGCTGTCGCTGCTGCTGCTGCTGCCTCTGCTGGCGCTGTTGCTGCTAGCGTCGGGGTTGGTTTGCCGTTCGCTTGTGCACGGCACAATCAGTTGTTGTGTATCCTTCGAAGGGTGAAAAGTTTCCTAAATACAAAAACTTTTGCACCGTCGCCGTCGCTTCGTACGAGCGCCAGAAACGAGTGCGAGTTGCCTGCCCCGCTGTCAACTGCGAGTTGTGAATTCTACGCGGTTGCAAGTTCTTAAGCTGCGGAGCGTGGAACGTGTAACGTTGCCGTCGTCAACGTTTTGTTGTTTATTTGCGCGTTTAATTTTCCTTTTCATACCAAAAACAAACAAACAACAACAACACACAATTAAATTTAATTTAATTAAGTAAGCAACCCAGTGAAATACTTTGATCAGGGATTGCAGTTGAAATGAAAAACGAGTTTCAAATGTGTTACAACAACAGAAAACTGGCAATTATGTTGCTCAAGTGATTAGTGCCAACAACAACAGCTACAACTAAAACAACTGCAACAATCATAGTAACAATAACAACAACAACAACAACAATCGGCAACAACAAATGCTTGCATTTCTTTGAGCAACATTTATAATTTCCATGCATCTTCGCATCGTTTCTTTGCGTTAATTCTCTTTTCGTGTCGCGTTCGCATCTTTCGCGTTTTGTTCGTATTGTAAACAGTTAATTCTTAATTCACTCTACCCCTCTCCCACCCTCTCCCTGTCCTTGTTACTCACATACACATACGCTGAGACGGCTTAGCTTTCGTTTTCGTTTTACATTTTCGTGCGCGTTTCGCCTTCCTAACGGTTTTCCGGTTAAAGAGATAAAGAGGATCATTACAGAGGATCACTTCATCGTATGCAACTTCCTAGTGGCAACAGCAGCAATCGATCAATGGCAATGGATTAACAATGGTTTGTAAATAATTTGGCAATCAATTATAATTATTTTAAATCAATGTGCTTTTCAAAATTAAATGGACTATAATCAAAACTAAGAATTAAATATGTGAGATCATTGACGATCAGTGTAAAATTTAATAGCTCAAAAGAATAAGAGATAGAGAAAAACATATATGCAATCGTTTCTAAAACGTTAAGCTAAGAAATAAATAATTTCTAGCTTGATAATTTGACTTGATCATCATTTGGGTGTACTCTTTTCTTAATTCTTCTTTGATAATATTGTAGAAATGACAAAAATATTCATATTTCTTGAAGTGAAAAGGTCGAATAAGAAAACAGCTTATGATCATAATATTCTGCAAATTATATATTTATTAAAAATTTTAAAAGATAAAAAGGATTCTGTTGAAAAGAAAAAGAAATAAAAAATTGCTTAATAAGAATACTTTAAAAAATTATAATATTCGTGTATTATTCTTCCGATAAACCACGAAACAGTAGAAGAGCTTTCTCCGACGGCTTCTAAATTCCCAGTGCTTAATTTAATTGCTTATCGATTTACCTGCAAATTTGTTAATCTCTGTAAAATTAGCTTAACAAAGCAATTTAAAAAAGACAAAAAATGAAAACGTGAAGAACGCAAAGCAGCGAAAATAGAAATAACATTTTTGGGGCATTTAAGATCAAGTTACAAAAGTCGTAAGCCGCCGGCTGCACTTGCTACGGATTTCAGTGTGTTTACTTGGGACATAAACAGGCAAATTTAAGCAGATTTATTGACGGATTTGATGACGATGCCTTAAATGAAATGTAAAAAAAAAACGAACAAGAAACGACAAATGCAAGCAAAACAAACATGCGAAAAATGAAATAAAATTAAATGAACGCAACAGAAGACGTTGCCTCATAAAAGAACAAGAATAACAACAGCAGCAGCAACAACAACAACAACGGCCAACAGTTTTCGACTTTTTTTTCCCGAAAATTGACACAAAAACATTTGAGATGAGTAATGACAATAAACACGCGGCAGAAGTCCAAAAACTTAAAGATACTCGTACTCACAAATACAAATACGAACAGAACATGACGAAGAAGCGGCAGAATGCCAAAACTGTTGCTACCAGCAGCAGCAGCAGCAACAACAACAACAACAGCAGCAGTCGCAGCAATAAAGCGCCTTTTTACCAGCATCACAGACGCCGCCAATCCGCTAGATACATTTGTATCTGTGGCGCATATGCGCCGACGTTTGTCAAGTTAAATTAAAAAGCAGCTCAAGGCTCAAGAAATTGCTGCGGCTGAAGAGTTATGCCCATTCCCAGGGTTCCGGCGAAAACGTGCAAAGAACGTGGCAGGCAAAAAAAAAAAATAAAAAAAATAAAAGAAAGAAAGAAGCTAAACACTGAAAGAGATACTCATATCAGCAGATACAGATACATTCAACACTCGACTTGCTGCTAGCTCGTAACTAACTAACAGTAACGTGCGTACTTCAAGGCAACGCGCTCAAACTTGAAGATACACTCAGACACACACACACACACTCGCACACACACACACACACAGCCTCTTTTGGCGCGCACAAAACAGAAGCGCCAAAAATAAAAATCGCACAACAAAAAAGCCAAACTGCAAAAATGAAAGCGAAACAGAAAAAACAGAAGCAAGAAGAAAAAGAAGTAGAATAAGAAGAAGAGGAAGAGGATGGAGGGAAGTAACAACATCAAGTCAGCCCCCAAATGAGGCGTCGTAACATGACAGAGAGACGCAACCCACGAACTGGAAGAATTCGAGGCTGAAGCTGAAGCTGAAGTTGAAACTGCCTTGACATGGGCAATAAAGAGAATTTAAAGCGCCATAGAAGCTGACGACGAAAGCAAAGTAAAATAAATAATAAAGCAATACAAATTGAGGCAACAACAACAACACTAACAACAACAACACTAACAGACGCTGCCACAACGACTGTAAAAAGAAGTTCAAGTTCAAACAGCGCATATGTATCTGTAAATGTATCTGTATCTTGTAGTTTGTGTATCTTGCACATGCTGCTGCAATTTGTCTGACCAAAGGCGGCCACATGTGCCGCCAACTGGACGCGCCTGTGTATGTTGCTGTTGTTGTTTGTGTTGCATCTATTTCTGTTGCCGTTTTATGAGGCTTGGATCTTGGAAATGCAGTTGCAGTTGCAGTTGCAGTTGCATGGCGACCCCCAATGAATTAATTCCTCGGCTAAAAATAAACTTAGACGTTGTTGCATCTTCAGCAGAAATGCCAGTAACAAGCACACCCACACATACGCTCACACCCACATCCACACAAACACACACACACGCACACACACAGAGACACTTGCTACGTTTTCGTTTTCATTCATAAAATAAACGTAGATGCCAAAAAAGCACGCGCAGGTAGCAAAGAAGGCATCGCTAAAGGACACGGCAGGCAAATTAAGGCTTTGACCTAGAGAAAAACAAACAACACATACACAACACACACCCAACACTCACACACACTCACACAGACACACACTCCCACTCACAGCAGTGTGAGCTTGTAACGTTAACGGTAACGTGCGTGACTTTGAAAGTATGCGAAATGACATACTCGTAAATCTGCATGTGTGTGCGCCGTATGTGTGTGTGTGTCTGTGTGTGTGTGTGGGGTGTATGAGTGTGTTTGGTTAGCTCCTTTGCATGGCTTCATTGTGGCACACAGCACGTTTCATTTCATCGCATATTCAACATACTCGTACTCTACTGTGTTGCCCCAACGACTGAATGCCTGCCACACTGCCCCATTCCCTTCTCTTCGCTTACCTTTTGTTCCCTTCGTGAAGCTTCCCGCATCGAATAACTCAATTTACACGTGACACATCGCCAAGTAAATTAACCCATTAGCAGACTCACGATAACTCAGTTCTTCTTACTTTAGATGTACACCGAATTTCGGAGAATATATTACAATAGATGAATATTTATAACATATTCAAAGATATGACATTTTTACATTCTATGCTTTTACGTTTCAATTTTTAAGTAAATCTTTAATATTTCGCATACTTCTGGTTCTTTACTCAAACAAGTATTTAATCTTCAAACAATTTTTTGGTATTCTTTTTTTTTTGTTAAAGAAGTCCAATGATTAATATTTTAATAAAGTTATTCTTAAGCAGCTTTAATTTTTTTTTTTGAATTGCAGAATTATAAGCTTACATGAAAGATATATTTTAGTTAGGCTCAGTTGTATAATGAACTTACATTATTTTGTATTATTTCAAGAAAAATTACCATAATATTAATTTGTACTGATTATAATTTTAAAAATTTTACTTCAATGAGTTAATTGAATTTTTATAAGTAAAAAATAAATGCCAAAAGTCCAGAAATTGTAGAGTTTCCAAATGTATCTGCAAAAAACACGTTAGAACACGCTCAAGTAGGTGCTTCTAGGTCGCGTTGAGGGACTTCTGGCATTGCACCCCATTTGAAATATAAAATAAAATGCATAAGTACGTGTTGTAAAATGTTAAAAAATGCAATAGTGCAATCCACCCCTCCAAATGCTGTAGATTTGCATATTAAAAAGTTGGTTTAATTAAGTTGCAAGAGAAAAACGCAATGTATGTAAATAGCTGAGTTTTTAGCGTGGATAGAGCAGCTGAATATGATGTACATATTTGTACTTATACACGTATATTTTAATAAATATTATATTTTAGTATGTTGGATGCTGACAAAAACAATTTGAAACAAATTTCATATGAGCTAAAAAACAGTTGTTTACAAGCGGAGAAAACGTCAGATAACATATTAAAATGTTACTTATACATGGGAGCATGCGGGGCGTATGAGCAGCATTAGCAGTTGTTCTGCTAAATTCGATGCTGTAGTTGTAACTAAAGCTGCTTCGTTTAAGCAAATGTTGCTGGTAAAGCGTCAGCTTGACAGACAGGCCAAAAGAGGTAGACAGAGAGAGAGAGAGAGAGTGAGAGAGATAGACAGACGGACAGACAGGTAACAGCAACAATGCTGCCAGTCAAAACGCGACTGTGAAGCAGGATAACTGCCAGTTGGTGTTGCACTTGTATCAGCCTGATTGTTGTTGCTGTAGTTGTTAAGTAAAGTCAGTTTTGGCTACGCACAGGTAGAAGCGACAGCCACAGCAACAACAGCAACAGCAACAACAGCAACAGCAACTCCTGCTCAGCTTCAGTCTCACCCTCGCTTCGTCATGGCTGAGTTACCTTTGAGCATTTGGTCTATTCTGCACATGCAATGTATGCATGTATATGTGTGTGTATAGGTGTAGCCTACTTTATGCACCCAAAGCAGCGCAGAGTCACCTATATTCGCTGTTGTTGCTGTTGTTGCTGCCACTTTTGCCCTTCTTCTGCTTGTATTTCAAATGACGCATTGTTCGCATACATATTATATAGTGATACATATATATGTGCATACATATATATGATATACAACTGTGTGTGTGTGCGTGTTTAATTCGCGAACAAATTTCAAAATGTTGCAAACTGTGCGGCAGCAACAGAAACACAGCAACAGCAACTGAAATTGAAGTGAATTGCGCGCTTTGTTCATGGTCTCTTTTTGTAAACCACACACTCACAGACACACTCACACACACATTTGCACACACTAAAACTCATGCAAATAGCTCATGTTTTATTTGTATAGCAAACACAAACCGAGCTCAAAAAGTTGCGCCAAATTTGACAGGCATTTGAAAGGTTCTTCTGCTAGATAAGATTAAAAAATATATACACAGACATTTTTATTATCAAAATCTGTTATATCACAGGGCGGAAATGAGAGCTTCAGGCAGAGTTCGCTTCTCAGTCATTTCCGATTTGAATACGAGCAATAAAATGCGAAATGTTTGTTGACCGTTGCCACGACACGACACGAAGTGAAATAAAGCGAACGCCTTGATTTATCTTCTTGAGCCTGCTAAAGGAAGCGCTAATTGTGCACATGTTGCAGTTGCAACTGCAACACACACTCGCACACACACACACTTGCACATTGGCCTAATTTTGAAATCGGGATCTTTATCGCCCAGTCGCAATACTCGTAACTCGTAAGTTGCGTCTCGTTACTTGCCACATGCAACTTGCCCCCTCTTGCTTTGCCCCAAACAGCCAACGAACAATGTAAATATATGAGCCGCAATAGCTGCAGGATGGAAACGCGAAACGAACTCGCATAAAACGGAAAGTGCAGCAAATTGTGGCAGCTGCAACATCACAATTTTTTGTATTCTTGTTTCTCTCCTTTTGCTTTTCTTCTCTTGTTGTTGCTGTTCCTCTTTCAGTTTCTTTGGCTTGCGCATTCGCTGATCTTAACTCTGTGGCAGGTTCTGTTGCTGGCCGTTGGCCTTTTACCGTTTTATTTGAGTCGCGCTTCCCTTTGCTGGACATTGCCACAGCAACATGCGGCATGCAACAGCGACGATCCAGCGTCGCGACGCTGTCCAAAAGCCACTCAAATTGCAATTGCAACACGCAAATTTGAAATGACAACATAATCAGTCTTTAATTGTCATTCGACAACACATTGTTGCAACAGCAACATCCATAGAAAGCAAAGGCAACTGTACACTAAAAAAGAATGCTAAGGAAGTGTAAAATATAGTATATGATTAAATTAACGACAAAATAGATGATAGAAAAAAAAGTAGCATAAATGATAAAGATTTATATAGCTAATACATAAATGTATTTTTTAAGAAATTCTAGCTAAACATTTAACAGTTTATTAATATTTAATAATATCTTAAGCAATGAGCACGACTGCAATTTTACATTGAAGCCGATCTAAATACAAATAAATAAAAAACGAGCTAAAAAATTCGATAGAAATTATACCATTATGATCATTACATATTGGAACAAATTGTTGAATTATTTTCATTTGTTTGTAAATATACCATTATTTACTATATATTAAAAATTCGAGTATAATAATGTTTGACAGAACTTTGCATTGCCAATCATAAAATGTTATTTAAATTCAGTCAAAAGTAGATCTACTTCTTGGCTTTGGCCAAGAGCACTTTTTAGCCACTTCAACACCTCAACAAGCCAAAAACTTTGCTATAGAGTGTGCAAAGCACTTACACACACACACACACACACACACACACACACACACACACACACATACTCACACACACATGTACAGAGCCGGCCCATTGAACTTTGTGAAGCGCAACGAAATGTTGGCAGGTTGGAAGTGAAAAAAAACACGCAAAAAGGCAACGGCAAAGGACGCGCAAAAAAATGTACACCTGTGCCGTTTTTTATGAGAATAAAATACAAAATACAAAAGAGACAGCACACAAAAAAAGAAGCAGAAAGAAAGAAATATAAAAATAATGCGAGTAACTGCGAAAAAAATGGCGAAAAAAGCAAGAAAATGACAACAACGACAGCAACTGAAAAACGCAGCGGCAAGTGTGTGTATGTGTGTGTGTGGCAGCTCTTACAAAGCCAAAGCATAACTTACAAGCAACAGCAGTAGCTACAGCAACAGCAACAACAACAACAACAACGGCAATAAAAAGTCAGAAATGAGTGTCCTTTACATTTTTTGTTGTTGCCTCTGCCGCTGCTGCTGCGCTGCTTCCTGCCACCACGGACTTGGACTTGGCCAACGCCGCTCATTATATAGTCAAAGACCATAATTATGTGTTGAAGTTTGTAGATGTTTTAAGTGAGTGAGAGCCCAAGAAGCAACACAGAATAACGATAATGGTGGCAAAATACAAAAAAAATATAAAAATAAAAAGAAGAAACAGACAAATAAAGTTCCTTGTAAAGTCATTTAGCTTTTGCCGAGCACAGCTCTGAGTTGGAATAGAAGAAGAAGAGACTTCTATAGCACTCCTGGTACTCCTTAAGGAATCGTTTACTAATCGTTTACTTTACTTTACTTGATGATGAA
Source organism: Drosophila innubila (assembly GCF_004354385.1). Taxonomy (NCBI): domain Eukaryota; kingdom Metazoa; phylum Arthropoda; class Insecta; order Diptera; family Drosophilidae; genus Drosophila; species Drosophila innubila. Next base: position 9,807,663 of record NW_022995376.1, read on the forward strand.
ATTTGATATCAAAAGCATTAGCATTTAAGACTTAATGTTATTCCAATTTCTAATTAAGAATTTTGTGTATTTATCATTACAGCTTTTTAACCAACGGATTTGAGGAAACCAGCAACAAAAACAACCACAACAGCAACTTTGGCATGTGAAATTGAAAAGCAAAGAAAAAAAACAAAAACTACTTTTTGGCTAATAATCAAAATTTTCACTTGAAGTCAAACAAAAAGCAAGAAATGCATTAAACGAAAGAAGAAAATCAACTAATTAGTAATATTAACTTAATTTTAATAACTTATAACAAATAACGCGATAATGTTTAATTAATTTGTAAGTATAAAACCAACAAACAAACAAACGGAAGACAAAGATTTTTAAACTTAAGGCCTACAAATATTAAGTAATATTATTGCATAACGTATTTAAATCATTTTCAAGAAAAGCTGCAAACTATTTTTTATATATATAAACATATTAAAAACAACAACAAAAAGCAAATCAAATTTAAAAGCAAAAACCAGAGTACAAAATTCATAAGCATCAATTTACAACAGCAACAAAAACAAAAGCAAAAGCAAATAAATAAAATATCGACAAATATCAACAAGCTAAATAATCAATAAATATATATATATATATATATTTAAACAATATATAAAGAAATACAAATAAACAACGCATACAACAAATACAAATTTACAAATTACAAATTTACAAATTTTTCTAACAAGAAGTCGAAGTCTGAGACACAGCCACAGCACAACAACAACAAAAAAAAAAAAAAAACGAAGGAAATTTGCAAATTATTATAAATATGTATAACAAATCAAATTAAAAAAAATCAATTTCTTAGCTGCCGTTTACAACAACAACAAAATAAACATCTTCAACCACGAATAAAGTACAAAAACAAGATTTTGAATTTTCAAACTTACAAATTTTTAACAACAATTTAATAGTAGCACTTTTACAACAAACAATATTAATATCAATTATATAAAAATATTTATATAAACTCGTAAACGAATATTAAGCTTAAGCAATAAATTACATATATTATCAAATACAATTTTACATAAATAACAACAACAAAAGCAAGCACAAACAACCAGTGAGTTCAAAATACAAATTACAAATCTAAAAAAAATTACAACAAATATTATAGTGATTTATTAAAAAGAAATCATACAAAATCGTAATCGAAGAAAAACTACCTCAAGAGCAGTGAGCGTGTACAAAAAAAGAACTAAAGAAAATTAAGAAAAATTACAAATATTTAGCTAGTGTGAAGAGAGCATATTAAACAGTGTATAAGCCGAACTTTTCGTACTGCCCTCGTCCCTTTCCCCTCAACGCAGCGCAGTGTCAAAGAAGCTGCGCAGTCATGCAACTCTGCGGACTTAAATGGCGTCTTCAATAATCGCACAGAGCAGCACAGGCGGCCCCGTCGACTCGACATCGGCAACCAGCAGCAGCAGCAGCAGCAACACATTGCCGGCAATCTCAGCAACAGTTGCTTCAGCAGCTGCTGATCTCCACAATACGCATCTCAATCAGTTGAGCAGCCTCAGTCATCACTATACGACGCCGTATCATCATCATCACTACCAGCAGCATCAACATCAGCAGCAGCAACATCAGCAGCAGCAGCAACATCAGCAGCATTACCAGCAACAGCCAACGCAAGCGGAGCAACATCCTCAACATTGGGATTACTATGCACGTCAGCAGCCAGCGGCGTCTGCCAACAGCAACAACAACAATAATAGCAATAGCAACGGTAACGGCAACGTCAACAACGCGAGTGACAACAACAATCGGAGCAGCAATACAAATGTTGCAGCCCCTTTGGGCAGCAACAGCAGCACTGCTAATGGCACTGCTGCCAGTGTCAACAATGGCCACAGTCACGGCCACGGCCACGCCCACAATCATCACGTCCATGGCGGACACAGTGATGCCAATAATGCCGTTGCTGTTGCCGCCACCGCCGCCAATGTCGCAGTAGGCGCCAACGGCAACAATTCCAACTCGAACTCGAATTCAAATTCAAACTCCAACGGCAGCTATACACGTCCCTGGGAAATGGAGTCCAAGGATAGCGTGCCACCGCATCAACAACAACAGCAACAGCAACAACAGCAGCAGCAACAACAAGTACAATCTCAATCACAGCCGAAGAGCGGCTTTGAGCCATTCTCAAAGTTGCCCTCATTCCAGAGTCAATTTCATGGCTTCAACGAGCAACTGTTGCCCGATGGCACGCCCATGCCCATGCCCATTGGTGCCACAGCAGCAACAGCTGCCGCAGCAGCAGCAGCTGCAGCCGCCGCAGCTGGAGCTGCCACAGCGGGAATCAGTTCGCTACAAACGGTGGCAATGTCACCAGCCAGCATCTCAGTGAGTTCGCCGGGTATGATGAGCGTGGGATCACCTTTAACCCAGCTGCCAGGGATGCAGACAAGCATAACACCACCATCGGGCAGCTTTACACCACTGGGTGCACCACCGCCACCGCCAAATGCATTTCACCACATGCACACGCATCATCGGGCAGCGGGAGCAGCGGCATATCCTCTAATGCCGGCAGCAACAGCAGCATTTGGGGATCTGCAACTGTATCAACCGCTGACGCCGGGATTTGCACCACTGATCAAGAAGGAGCCGGGCACAACATTGACGTCCGCCGTGGATTACGATATGCTAACGGGCATGTCTATCAAGAAGGAAGACTTTGATCTCAGCAACAGCAACACGCATCTGCAACATCAGCAGCAGCAACAGCAACATCAGCAGCAGCAGCAGCAGCAACATCTACAGCAGCAGCAGCATCTACAACAGCAACATGGTCATCCACATGCCGGACTGGGCGTGGCTGTTGGCATGCATACGCCCACATCGTATGACGGCAACAACAGCAACAGTTTCCCGCATGCGGCAAGCAGCAGTGGCAGCCACACGCCGCACACAACACAGCCGCATACGCCGACGCCGTCAGCAGCGATAGCCGCCATCAAGGTGGAGAAGCTGCTCAAGTCGCCGATAGCACGACACGAGGCGCGGAAAAAAGAAAGACGGAAACCGAGGCCCAACTCATTGGAGTCCAGTGCTGAGAGCGAGGCCAGCGGCATGGACGTTGATCCCAGTGGCGGTAATCCGGGCCAAGTGGACGCCGTCTCCAGCACGGCCAACTTCAAGAGTCCGATGAGTGCGCTCGGCATGGGCGATAGCAACGATGCGAATGCCAATGGATGCGATAAACAGGTAAGTTCAAAGCTTAAATGGCGCGTACCGGCGATAACTGGCAAACGCTGCAAATAATAGGAACACCCATCCACCATAACCATAACCTACCACCAACACCATCAACACAACCACCACCAACAACACTATCAACATCAACAACAACAACAACAACAACTACAACAAATACAACTTCCACCCAACGCCAACCACTCCACCAACCACAAATCCTTCTCTTCTTCCGCCTCTGTTTTGCAGTCAAAGAAGAAACGCAAACGTTGCGGCGAATGCATCGGCTGCCAACGCAAGGACAACTGCGGCGAATGTGCCCCATGCCGCAACGATAAGAGTCATCAGATCTGCAAGCAACGTCGCTGCGAGAAGCTCACCGAGAAGAAGGTAAGTCCATATACTTATAGTCCAAACATTTCCAACCAGTTAACAGTCATTCAACCATTCAACCAACCGCCAATCGACCAAACATTCGACCAACTAAACATTAGGCCTTTTTGCCCATTCAGCTCTTAAGGCAATTCCCAGGCTCTGGCCCAGACCGAGACCCAGAGTCAGAGCCAGAGCCAGAGTCAGTATCAGAGTTTCAGATTCATAGCCAGAGTCAGGCTTACGAGCATTTCCATTCATTCAAAAAAAAGTTACTCAATGAAATCGACGAACACTTGCGCTGCGGCTCAACAACGGCAACAGCATAAGCAACGGTGTTGCTGGACATGCACAGTGGTTCAAAATACAAATTAATAAATAATCCGGAGTTTATACATACATTTTTTGAAGAGAAAATTAGCTTTAAATTCAGTAAAAATAGGATAAAAATGTTATTCTGTTAGTTAAAAGCAACAATCTCCCTCTTTTCATTGTCCAGTCAAGATCTAAGTTAACTAACTGGAGGTCATTTTAGCGTAACATACGCATAAATTTATTTCAAATCTTATTACAAATATCAGTGAAAAAAAATAACTTTTGAAATGTTGCACAGTTAACATTTTAAATTTAAAATACTATACAAGCGAAAAAAAACTTTACGTCGCTTGGAATACATTTTAAAGGAAAGCTACATTCACAATAGGTAATCTGTTTTTTTTTTTAAACCTGGCTCTTTATTTTTTTCACATAAATAAATGATTATAAACATAACATTGGTCAAAATTTCACTTTAAGGGTACTTTGGTAGCACAAAAATTATTACCTTAAAGCTTATAAATTTTATATAAGTATGATTTGTATTTAATATTGGGATCAATCAGTGTTTTTTAGTCAATTGTCAATGGAATTTTCCAGCAGTGAGTGCTGTTGTGAGGACACTGTGCAGGCTCCAGTGCAGAGTCAGTGCAAACTGGTTTCTCAGTTGCAGCTCGCGGCCACGAGAGTTTGCGCGGTCTTTCGCTCCAGCGGTCAGTCACTCAAGATTTATGTCAGCACAACAGATGTTCCATCCATAGCCAGTGCAAATTAATGCGCCCATTTCCCCCTCTCACTCTCTCTCCCTCTCTTTTTCTCTATCTCTCTCTCTCTCTCTCTCTCTTTATGTCCAGTGCTTAAATACATGCAATTGCCTCAGCCTGTGCTTGGCCAGACGTTTAACTAGTAACCTACAAGCACGTATGTATGCATATAAACATGTGTATGTGTGTGTGTGTGTGTGTTTGTGTGTGTGCTTAAGTACTTGCGTACGTGCACTCTTGAGTACTTGTACTGCATTCGCGTATCCTTAAACTCTCAGCTTCCCAAGCGACTGTGGATGAGTTTCGTTCGTTTTCCCATTTAGTTTGCATTTCGAAATCACTTAAGAGCAGAGCAGAGCCGCAGGCAGGCAGCTCATATCCTTTGAGGAAATCAGGTTACACACTTTCCGACATGAAAATCAGCATCTGAAACTACGCTACATGTCGCCCAAATGAAGTCCATCTGGGATCTCGAGTGGTTGTGGTTATGTGATGTCTTTATGCAAGCTGCTTGACAAGTTCATTGGCCGAGTACAGCGCAGGACAGTTAAGAAGGACTCGCTGAGTGCTCAAAAAGAAATTTGAAAGTAAATACTGCATTTTAACTTGAAATTATAAGAACTAAAAATCAACTGCGATATCCACAGTATGTTTATCTCGCTCTAGCCAATAGAAGTTCTAACAAATTGTTGTTGTTGCTGTGATCAAAATCCAAATTAAGGTCATGTCCACAGACGAAACGCTTCCATTTGGACGCGTTTGCTTCGCTTCAAATGCAGACGCAGAAAAACAGCAAAAAGACAACAAGAATAAGAATAACAGCAAGAACAACAACAACTGTGGCAATGCCAATATGCCGTATGAAATAAAACAACAATAAAAACGATAATAACGAAACGAGCCAACAACAAAAGAAAAGCAAACGACGTTCGCAGCCGCTGCCTGCAGGAGCAGATGTTCACAACTGACAAACACACACACAAACACACACACACATACACATACAGATAGACAGTGAGAGACAGAAAGACAGACATAAATAAATAAGCGACTGCGCAACGTTTTGTCTCGCTGCTGCGATCAACGCCGGCAGCGACAGCAACCCGAACAGCGCTGCCAGCAACGGCAGCAAACAGGAAACCGAAAAAGAAACGAGCACGCAGAGAGAACGTGCAGCGTGTGCTAGAGCGAGAGCGAGAGCGAGATAGCGTGCTAGATAGTTAGGAGAGAGCGCGACTGGTCACACAATTAAGAAGGAGGTTGACAGGAGAAGCGAACAGCGCTGCGACTGCGGCTGCGTCAAAAGGTTGTCAAACAGGAAAATGGCACGCAAAACGACGCTGTCCACTATCTCTGCCACTGCCGCTGCCGCTGCTGCTGCCCCTCGGCTCCCAAACGACGACACACATAGATAAAGTTGTAAATTTTGCAGTCACTGCGCCATCAGTTGACATGTCAATACTCACTCACACACATGCACAAGTATTGCGAGTAGACAGTGCGATGAATGTGACCAGAGTCTTCCTTCCGCGCTTCCCATACAATTGCCGCTTTATTTTATATCTTCCTCTGCTTTATCATCATTATTATTATTATTGTTGTTGTTGTTGCCGTAGCTTTTGTTGTTTGTACAACACGCGTACAAGCTATAGAAGTCCATGTATTTCACACTGTTCAACATAAATTCAATTATTCAAGCGAACAATTATACACGGCAACCTGAGCAAGTGCAGCATTGAATAATTTGCTATTTATTAAGCATTTATCATGATAAACTGCACAAAGTTCCTTATAAGAGTATGCAATTTATCCTTTAAAAGGTCACTCTATTTCATTATTTTTTCTGTTTCAATTCAATTCAATAATTTTGAATTATTATAATATAAATTATGAAAAATAACCACTTTGATTATAGGACTATTCCTGTTTTAACTTTAGGAAAGATTTTTAGGAAGTAAAATTTAATTCCCTTTGAAAAACGATTATTTCAAAATAATAAGTGTACTGATTTCAAATTCTGTTCAACATTAAAAACAAAAAATATACATTATTTATATCCTTTAGCTCATCTAAACATTTACTTATTTAATGAATTTCTATACTTTATAACTTTGTGTTCAGTAGAGTTATATTCTGGTCTACAAACTGATGTTTCATAGTGTTCTTTCCTGAACATGCATATTATAATAACAATGTCGTCTGGCATCGCATTTTGTAGTCGTTTTGTTTTTCTTTCGCGGAAGTTCTCTTCGGATCGACAATAATTTCGTTATATATTTTGACGATCGTCTTTTGTCGGGTTGCTGCTTCGCATGCAGAATCGAAGGCGGATCAATGCACTTTTTGACTTATTTGCGGTATTTGTGCAGCTCTTGTAATTTAATACTCGCCCTGGGTTTTTTTTTTTTTATTTTTAAGTTTCAATTTCGTTTTGGTTGCGTTTCAATTCGTTTCGTTTTTGGTTTGCTTTTGGTTTTTTTCTGAGCAGCTGGTCACACTTTAAGCGGAAACTTGAGTGCTGCTCCTTGTCTGTTTTTACTTTCACAAATCAGGCCGAAAAATAAAAAATAAAATGCCTCGAGCACAAGTCATTAACTTGGCTATTTGAATTGCCATCCCCATTCCTTCTTCCAAGCAAAATCTGAGGATGCTTCCTGTCGCGGGCTCTGTTGGACTTAAATATGCAGTTTTCTTAGGAATTTTCTCATTAAAAACCGTATTTTTTCATTCCTTCTTCTACGCTTTTCTCAAATAAGGCAAATCAACAACAACAACAACGGGAAGAGCAAATATTAAAAGGCGTCTGGTCTAAAGAAAGTCGCCAAAAGCGACGAATCAACCAAAGGCCCTCTTGATACGGACAACCTTTCGGGAAGTCTGGTTTGAGTGATTGACTTCATTCCTCTATATATATATATATCTGTATGTGTATGTGTATGTGTGTGTGCTTGTGGGTGGTTGGTATTCGCATTGTCCTTGTATTGTAATCGTCGAAAGCTTCTTTCGCTTTGCTGTTTCCTTTTTTTTTGCCTGTTCTTTCAATTTCACTTTTGTGGCCGCAGGACGCTTGCCCCGTGCCTGTGTGTGTGTGTGGCAACTTCATCAAACTAAATGCACTCCATGTGAACTAACCCTAAGTCTAAAAGCAGTCAGGACAACTTAAAGGTTTCACTCCATGCATACGAAATGCTCACAAAATGCGAGAATGCGAATGCGAGCCATGAAAGTACGAAAGTACAAGTATCTCGACACTAAGTATGCGCCTCAATTCCAACAACAATAACAACTTGCAACTGGGAGTGCAATGCTCCTACTTGAGCACACACCGTTCGTGACATACTCCCAGCTTGACAGCATTCGTCCTCGTCCTCGTCCTTCGTTCTGCTCCTCGGGCTTCTGGCACATATCAACATGCAACTCGCAGGAAAACAGGATAACACAAACACACAGACACACACACACTTGTACGGTGTGGCACACTTGAAACTTGAGCGAATGTTTTTGATGATGAGCTTCAGCTTGGGCTTCATTATCATCCATGTATGTGTCTTTGTGTTGTGCAATCTGATACCATGTCGTAGTCTTCTTCTTGCGCTTCTTGTATCCAGTTGCAACAGCAATTGCAGCACCACATTCCCTCCCCTGTCCACTCTCTCACTCTCCTCTCTCTCTCTCTATCTTTATTTTTCTGCAGCTAAGTTTTCAGCAGAGCTAAATTTTCTTTTTTGGCAGTTTTCAGCAAATTTTCCAGCTATAATTGACGCTTATGGCCTGGTGCTTGTCATAGCCACAATATTGCTTCAATCATTTAATTTGTTGCCACAATATACAAGTACGCACAGCTGCACATACATACTCAGCACTCTTGTGTGTGTGTTTGTGTGTGTCTGTGTGTGTGTGATGCCTTGAGGCAGAGTTCAATGCACCACAAATGGAAAGACAAACTCTGGATTCGCTGAGTCCAGTTGCAGGCTCGTTCTTTGCCATTGCCACAAATCGGATTGAATTTTGTTTTATTTCCTTTTGCTTTGCTCCAAATGCATATTCATCTGTCGAATACACACACACACACACACACACACAGATACAGAGACAAACATCTGCATTTGTTTCTCGCTTGCCTGCACATCTGCTCATATTGTTCCTTTTATTTTTCCTGTTTTCTTTGCCTCAGTCTCACAAAGCGAGCCATGTCCTGCACTAGGATTTAAGTCCAAACGTGCCGCATATCTGTTGCACTCACTTTAACTCACACACACACATTTACTCTTATATATATTCACATTTTATGCACGCACTCAAATATGTACTCGTAAATCTATCCATATAAATATAAATACCTATTTGATAGACAAAACTATTTCCCTACTATTTGTTTGGGGGATGGACAGAGCAACTTTTAAGCGGCTTACACACAGCATATAATCCCCACGTCCTCCTTGCTCTCTTTCTCTCTTTTTCTCTCTTCGCCCCATTTCTCCCATTCTATCCCATTTTATTCAAAATTAAAATGAATACTTTAATTCATAAATTGCCATTTTTGTTTGTATTGTTGCTGCTCCCTATACCCTGTAAATATCTTTCGTAGCCAAATAGGATATAATAAAATGATAACATTGCAAGCCAAATTTAGGCAAATTTTGTAACACTTTATTCACATTATAAATTGAAGAAAACATCACTCTGGGCATCCTTTAGTCAGGCAAACCCAACTAGAACAGTTTAATTTATATTTTTGCAATTTTAATGGACTTAATGCTGATATTATGGCAAATACCGGCAAAAATTTCTGTTCTACCTGCCAATTAGAGATTTTTATATTTGAACAGGCGATTGCGCTTGTAATATACAAAATATATAAGTGTAAATATAAGTTTCCATTTATATATAAATATTGCTTGTTGCATATAAATTGATTAATTTTAAGCTTACATTCCCAGTATTTATGCCACTTTATTTGTATTACAATTTACTTTTCATGCATTTATTTTAATTTAAATTCATTTTTTCTATTTTTTTGCAGGAACCCAAAGCCAAACCCGTATGTATACACTTTTTATTTTGCATATATACATATTTTTACATAATTTAATGAATAATTTTTTTTGTAAAAGCAAATTGCTTGTCAAATGCTATAAAAGATAAGATAAGACAGAGTCTAAGACAAAATTCCAAGAAATTCTTCAAGCTGAGTTCATATCAATATCTGAATCGATATCTTATCTTGCTTAAATGACTTTTATAATAATTATAGATTATTATTTAACTATGAAAAAATGTGAAGATAGTTAATTTAATTGTTCATTTTGGGTTGTCCAATTACTTGACCTTGAAACAGTTTTGTCTGAAGTGGAACCCTTTAAATACGATAGATTATGCAAATATTTGCAGTTCTTCAAGCTTCTTTTGGGTTTTCATTGTTTTCAGCAAATGTATCTATGTATCTTTTGTATCTATGTGCTTGAGTGTGCAGCATTGTGTGGCAGTTTCTTGTTTTTTCTTTTTTACCAGCAGATTTTTTTTTATCTGGCGCATAAATTAAATAATAAAACATTTATGTGTATGTGTTGGTGCAATTCTATGTTCACATTCAAGTGTTTGAGTGTGTGTGTGTGCTGTCTGTCTGTGCAATTGAATGCTTTCGGATTGTTGTTGCTGTTGTTTTCATGAAAATGATTTGCTGCTGTTGCCGCGACGGCTGCTTATGTGAATGATGCTTGTTGATGGGTTGCTGCTGTTGCTGTTGCTGCTGCTGCTGCTGCTGCTGCTGCTGGTGGTTGTTGATGACAATCGTTCATTCCGCTAGTCGAAACTACACACACACACACACACACACACACACACAAACACAAACATACATAAATCTGCGCTGATTATAATGCGTTGTTAAATTTTAATAAATAAATTTTCACATCCTTGTTAAGCTCACATTGAATGCGACATCAACAACAACAGTGCGACAGCCAGAGCACATACTCGTACAATACATATAAAAGTGTATGTCTGCATTGATTAAATGTCTAAAAAGTCCAACAAACAGCAGCAATAGCGCTAAATGTAAATGAATGTTACATAATTACACCAGCGGTAACACTGCGTATACTTAATTCGAAAATTTGCATAGCAAACGTGGCAGGGACAAAGCTAAAATCCATCGGCCAAAGACGATGCTATGTAGCCTTGTAAGTAGTTAAAGGACAAAACTACTGCATTGTCTACACACACACACACACACACACACTAACGAGCTGAAAATGCCCCACTGCATTTTCAGTTGCCGTGAAAATGTTGAAAAAAGATAGCAAAAAATGCAGTGCAAATGATTTTCGCATTTGCTCATTTTAATGAGACAAACTGCGAAGAATGCAAAAGATAGAGAAATAAGAGAGGGAAATGTGAGGAGAATAAGAAGAGAAGTTGCGATGCGACGTTAATGAAGGACAAGTGAGGGATTGGGATTGAAATAGGGGTTGAGAGAGGGCGCAACTTGGTAAATGAGGTTAACAAGCAGCAGCTGGAAGTAAATAGATATGCAATTAAGCATTCTTGTTATTGTTTATTAATAAACAACAACAAAGCAAATAAAAAGCCAAAAAAATACGTAAGACAGCGCCCGCTAATTGCCACAGCAACTGCAAAAGTTAGACAAAGACGGATAGATAGATAGAGAGCGAAAATGCTTTTCTGGTCGCAACCATGCGTTGCATTTCAAGGATACAGGATACACACAGACAGTCAAACACTCGCACATACACTTGCATCTATATATTAGCACATTTAACCCTTTTTTCTTGCTCTGCATTTCTATTTTTGAAGTGCATTTTTCCCTGCAAGCGTCACATTTTTACTGCCCGTTGGCTCAATTTAAATGCGAGTCTCAACGATGCATGGCCGAAACTGACAGAACAGGGGAATTGCCTCACATACCCTGCATTAAAATGAAGATAAGAGACTATCAGAGACACATTAAGCGTTGCACAAAAAGGAAGCGAATATAGCTAAAAAATGAGAGAGAAAACGAAATGAGAGTAAAAGAACATCAATTACTGCTAGCCAGTGGTCACTCAAAATTAAATACTTCCTTTTATTACAATTCTCTAATTGGTCATTTTACAATTTTCCAGGAATTCATTTTCCATTCTTCCTTAAGAAAGCATAGGAAAGGTGTACATTTGTTTGCGAATTTCATTTAAAATAAATTATACAATAAAGCTATGATATTAAATAAAATTATACTCGAATTTAAGAACAAATATTAGATAGATCTATTTAACAAAATATTTTAATTCATTTTCTTCTGCACAAGTAAATTCCGCTTATATTCGTGATGTCCTTAAATATGAAATAGGCTAAATATATCACCAAAATTCACTTTGAGACAAATTGACAGACTTCATCCACTCTTTGCTTTTTCACGCCTAAACAATTGACTTTGAAATACTACTGAGCATCTCACAGTCGAGCAAGTTCAATTTCATAATTTGTACTTGTTGTACATTTCTGTAACTGTATGTGTGTGTGTGTCTGTGTGTGCAAGGTGCAATTGCAGCGCATTTTTCAGTTTGACCGATTCGTTGAGAGTGCGACCGACCCTTCGGTCTGTAGAAATGCGGCAACCCAACTCGCACCCCAGCAACAAACATGAAACGAGGCGTTTGTCAGCTTGTCAGTTAGCTCAGCAAAATGGGGTTGTCCATAGGTAAATACGTGTGCACATACATAAGTGATGATGATGATGATGATGGGGTTTCTCTCTGTTAGTTTAGAGGGTCAGCAGGTTACAGGTTAGATTACAGTCGCCTAATTGCAGCCAAAACTAAATGCCAGCCCACATATTTAACCCATGTTAAAACTTTTTAGCGCACACACACGCACACACTTGTACAACTTTTAGCCATTTGTTGAAAATCTGTTCAGCCATATCAAAAATTTGCTCGAGATGAGAAAATAAAACCAACTTACAATTTCAATTTCAAAAAATGAACAAGAAAGGAAAATAAAGTAAAAGTTTACACAAAAGTGCTTATCAAGCAACGACAACAACAACTTGGCATATCTTTTGATTGCATTTTGACAACAACCAACAACAACAACAACAACATTTAGGCCTGGCATATTGTTAGCAAAAACAAAGCCGCACTTTGAAATCGATTTTTGATTATTTTATGTTATTATTGCGTTCACTTCGTTCTTATATTCTCACCCTGTAGATCAGCTGTCAAATGGGTATAAGCAAAAATCTGTATTTTTGTTGTATGCTGAATTAAACCCATTTCCTGCTTTCAACCTTACATAAATTCAATTTTCCACAACAACTGTCTACAGGGCATTTTATAGTCTACCCTGTTGGCATTTGTGTACTCCCAAACCGTTGTAAATTCAATTTAATTTTCTTAAATATTATTTGAGACAATTTCGCATGCATTACGAGTACGCGCTGAGTTTGGAATACAATTTTTGTGTATTTCCTGCAAGTATATTTTATCATGTTTACTTTCAATAACTTGCGTGGGTTGGGCACATCTACAAAAAGGGGCGGTGACATGGGGCATGGGGCATGTGGCAGGGGGCAGCGACTGGTATCCACGTTGAATTCGATTTCGCGCATGAACCTGACAACAAACAAACAAAGAAACAACAGCAACCACATTGTCAGGCACAAAAAAATATTGTTGTTTTCCCTATTTATTTTATTTATAGCTGAGAGCCTTTTTATTTTTTTGCATTTCACGGCTTTTGTTTGTCGGCGCAAATTGAAAACATAATTGAAACAATAAATTCGATGTTCTTGCTGTATCAATTTCGCCAGCGAAAGAGTTGCTTGCTTTCTTCTGATTTAGTGTTGGAAAATGCTTGAATGTAAACGAAATTAGTACGCAGCATTTCTCCAATACATTTGGCAACTTTTGCCCAAAAAGAGCGAGAAAGAAAATCAATTTAATTTTGTCGATTTCTTGCTTCAATTTTTCCTTATTTTATTTTTGACTTGAGTCAAACTAAAAGTTGTGCCTGGTCCTTGGACTGGCTTTGGGTGCTGGGCAACACAGCCAAACAAGTCAAGTCATTTACTAAAGTACGAAAGTCCTGGCGTGCATAAACATCCCTTAAAAGGCGCTGATGTTGCTGCTGTGTGGGGGTGGTTCACCAAAGAGCTCGGGCATAAAACTGAAGAACGAAAGAACGAAATTTAAAAGAAATGTTTTTCAAAAAGGGCAGCCAACAAAACAAGAGCAATAACAACAACAACAACCTGCACATAAAATGCGCTAAAAAATTTCACGTCACGTAGCTGCCGCTGATTGTTGTTGTTGCTGTTGCTGTTTTGTCCAAAATGCCGCGTTACATAAAAATGCTGCAGCAGTAACAGCAGAACTTTGCACTTAGCACGCACTGACACACAGTCACACACACACACACTCAGGCACACACACGTGCTATCAAACAATTTAGCGCTTGCTGCATTTACAAGCTCAAAGTTGCAGCATTTTCTGCACTGCAAGTTCTCTAATTGCACGCGCAACACCCGAAGGACACGGCAGCAACATCAGCAGAGGGTAGGCAACAACAGCAGCAACAACAATATTAACAACTTTAACCCATAGGGGAGACAAACACACACGCATAAAGTAAACGGCAATGCCAAAGTTGTTGCTGTTGCTGCTGTTGTTGCTGTTATTGTTGCTGCTGGCACATCATCAGCTATGCAAACAAATACGCATAAATATGCACACGCACACGCACACACTCAGCAATACACTCACGCACACATTTAATGCAAAAACGCAAAGAAAAAAAAAAATATGAAAAATATTCAACACGCACAACATCAACAACATCGACAACGACAACGGCAACGACAACAACAAGCGACGAGAGCGGCATGTGAAATGCTGCTAGGCTAACGGAAACATGTGCAAATAAGGCACAACATAGTCGACACTCCCACACCACAATGCTGCCACTTCAGTTGCCACCTGCCACCTGCTACCAGCTACCTCTCTTTGAAGCTTCAGCTTACGCATATTGCGTATACGCCATGGGCAGCACATTGCAATGGCTTCTTTGCCAACTGCATGACGCACTTTTTCTTCTTGTTGTTGTTGTTCTTGTAAATTGAGTACAACGAGTGTGTGGCAAGAAGTTGCCATGTTGCTTGTCGCTTGCTGCAAGTAGTTTGCTGCAAATATTTGCATTGCAGGCAGCAAAGAATGTCACCCTAAAATGTAAACTCCCTGAGCAGATATATGCGTTTATATATATATGTATATATAAATAGAGATGTATATATATGTGCTTGGCATTACCCTCGTCATTGCACTTGCAACTCACACTTGGTCGCATTCCCAAGCTGCCAAAGCATTGCATTGCAATTTCTATTTCTTGGGCCCCAGCTAAAGTTGTTGCCTCCTGTGGCAGCTGCTTGCCGATTGTCGCCTTTGATAAACTGATGCTGACTTTCATGTTTTCGTTCTTGTTGTTGCTGCTGAGCTACTTTGTCTTTGTTAATTATAAAAATTTCCCATTTTAGTTTCGAGTGCGGCAAGGAAAGAAAACGACGCTCAAAAGTATGCTACACTTTTTAGCTGACGCCTTTGCTGTGCGAATCTAAGCATATATACACCCTAAGTATATGTACAGCTATATACTTGTATATATGTGTGTATGTAAGCATGTTTGTACAAATTGCAAGCAAGCATTTTACGCTGTCAGCTGAATAAGGGAGCGGGCAGCGGATAAAAGGGGGAACAACAAAAGTTTAAGAAAAAGAAAACTGTGCAAATAAAACTTTTTGCTTTCGCTGCTTCTGCTGCTGCTGCTGCTTTAGCTTTCCCCATGCTTTGGCAAAAGTCCTTGCCAAGGGTAAATGCAAAATTTACAAACACTCTCACACACACACACACACACGTACACTCACAGAGCTGCTGCGTGGCAAGTGGCAAGCACAAAATTGAGAAAAGTATGCGTGCTGGCCAAAAGATGTTGCCAGAAGCCGCGTCAAAAAATAAAAATGCCAAAGCAACGAGTGCAAATAAAATGGCGAGCTGCTGCCAAAAGAGGGGGAAGAATAGCTTTGATTTTGGAGAGCGAGAAGAGAGCGAAGCGAAGCAGGAGTGAAAGGGACAGCGGTTGAGTTGCAGGACGTGGCGCCAAGGAGCATTGCAGCTGGCAGAACGCTTCACTGCACTTGACTATTATTGAAGTTACGCCAGAATCCTTGCCCCCAACCCTTTTCCGCCCCAACACCAACTTCTCGCTTATTCTGGATTGAGTTGTTGCCGTTGCCTGTTCAGAAACTTTCGCCTTTGGGGGCAGCTAGCTAGCAAACAGCAGCAACATCTTTGGCTCTGGCATCGTGGCATCCTTTGCATTCTCCTCTGCCTTCTCATCCTTATTCTTCTCCTCATCGCCTCGTCGTCATCGTCCTTTGCATATTTAAGCGCGCGACTCGCGCAGTTGCCTCCATCTTGCCACTTTTTGCATTTTTTATGTGTTGGTAGGTCATTGTACGTACAAAAGCCACTTTTACTGCGCCACCAACAGCAGCAACTGCAGCTGCAACACCAACAACAGCAGCAGCAGCAACAACAATAATATATAAGAGTTTAGCTGACAGCTGATAGACTAGAAATTACTCTGCAGTTGATACTGTTTAAGAAAGTTTCTTAATTCCACTGCTCACGCTAGTGACGAAAACAGTTTACATACTGATATAACCTGAACTTAATAAAAGAATGAGTTTTTGATTGTTGACTGATATTAACAATTAACTTACCATCCTATTTATTCATATATCACGCTAGTGACTAAATTAGTGATATTATATATCTTGAATATGTTTATTTGTATAAATGTATATTAGATTTTGATTTTGCATATATTCCTTATCAATTCGGTTGTATTTTAATAAACTTATGTTTAAGACTTTTCACGCTAGTGACTAAATTGCAACAACTTGCACTCTTAAACATAAAGTATAGACTAGATTAAGACCACTACTCACGCTAGTGATGTAAACAGCTACTGTCTCTCCGATTATATACAACCTATTTCTTGATACCTGATATAAGTATGCAACACTGGCAACAGCCACAACAACAACAACTGTAACTGCTGTGGCACAAACTTTGCCTGCTGCCAAATTAAACAAATTTTTTGGCTCAAAGCGAGTCGAGTTTGCTTCCATTTTCTGAATACTTTTTATTTTTACTTTTTTGGTCAACTTCAGCGCATTTTTAATGCACTTTTATGGGGGGTGTTCGTAGGAGGTTTGCTGGTCATGGAGGTGGTGGAGGGGGGCGTGGCATTGTATTTCACTCCATCAAATGCAATTTGCTGCTCGCTCTGTCAACTCGAGCGAGTTATTTGCATTTCGTGTTGTTGTCGTTTGCGGATTCCGAAAATTCAAAAACTTTTTTATGCAATTTTATTTTTTTGCTGTTGCATAATTTGACTTGTTAGCAGAGTTGTTGTTATTGTTGTTGTTTTTACTTAAAATGCAATTGAAATGGCTTTTTAATTTGTGCGCCAGCTTGACAAATGCCAAATGCATAAATCATTATTTTTTGGATTTCACGCGACAAATTAAAAATATATGCAATGTCACAGTCTCCCTCGCCTTCCCCTTCCCCTTGGGATGCTGCCTCAAAATGGCCGCACAAAAATTGCATCAATGCTGCAGATTAACCGTATAAAAGTGCGGGTATCTCCGGGCCAAAACTCATACACTTCTATGATGCGACGGCACATTTTTATCGATTTTCCTGACAGCTCAGCCAAATGCAGGCATTGAAATATATACTAGTCTGTATGTATGTGTGTATATGTATATATATTTGCAACCCCAAAAACGCGTTCATACAGAGTTTTATTTTTATTTTATTTCACTTCTTTCTTCATCTATGTTTGACTCTCCCTCTCTTTTTTTGGTCTGCTGCGTAGCACGCACTTTTAGAAAGCACCAGAAGCCAGAAACACTGGAAAAACTGAAAAATGAAGCAGCAAACGGAGCATCACTGTGCGTGTGTGCGTTTGTGTGTGTGCGTGTGTGTGTTTGTGTGTGTGGGTTGTGGCAGGCAAAAGCAAGAAAAAAATTCGCAATGAGGGTTGAAAATAAATTGCTTTTAATTTGATTTCAACTCAATTAAATCTACAAAATGGAATTTCAAATTAATTCCTTACTCCTTGATGCATCCTGGCTGCACTATCCTCTGCAACTACAATTTTTGTTAGGCCCGCACAGTTACAAGTAATACTAATAAGTTAATCTGAGACTCGAATTCACATACTCCGACTCAAAAGTGCACAGCTGCCATTGATTGCAGGCTTAATGGTCCGGCAAGTCTTTTGTCTAATATCTTAAATAAATTCCTTTTATGATTTTTAAATAAGAAGAATTTATTTCTGTTGATTTTAAGCTGAACTAAAACTAGCTGCAATAAGTTTTTGTCCCAGTCTGTGTTTCTGTCTCCCTTTCACATTGATGCCTAGCCAATCAACGCTTGCAGCTGTGTGGGGCAGCTTTCCCTCTCTCTCTCGCTTCCCCTACTTGGCCCTGCCACTGCCCCTTGTTGGCACATAATTTGTGTCACAATGCAAGCGACAAAATGTTTTGTCGTACCCCTTTTTTCCACACATTTTCCGTTTAATTTTCATTGGCTTTTGCCGCTACCTCAACAAAACAATAACAATTGGCCCGTTCCGTCCCTTTCTCTCTTTGCTGAACTTGACCTTGATAAATTTTGAAGTGAGCTTTTTAGCACATATCAAAATGGTTACATCTCAAGGGGCCTCTCAATGCGAATGAGCGCAACAAAGAGAGACAGAGAGAGGGTGGAAAAGGGGAGAGATAGACAGAGAGGGGAAAGAGAGAGAGGGGTAGTTAGGTATTAAACGCCAAGTGTCGGCGTTGTCACCTCACACAGCTCCCAAAAATCCCCTTTTGACATTGAAAATTTTCGCATCTAAATTGCGTGTAGCAAATCGACGATGACGCATTTTCCCCCTCCCACAATGTGTATGTATCTACAGCACACACACACATATACACACACAAATGCATGCTTACATATATGCATGACCAGCATAGTGCTACAGGGTTGGCTTCAATTACGCTGCAAATTGAAGCGATGAACAAAAACCCACCCCCAAGTCACAAAAGTCAACCCCCGAAAAAGCCGAGAAAGCAGCGCCGCAATCAAAATGGGATAATGGGCTTGGTATAACAACAAAAAAAAAATAATATATATATATAGAAATATAAAAATAAAAAGAAAGAATGGAAAAGTAAATCCTGCCTGGCGGCAAAAGCGACACAATCCACATGAATCATGCTGTGGATTTTCAAGCTACCCGCAACAAGCTAACACCTAAAGCCCAGACACGCAGCCAACCAAGCAAACAGACACACAGACAGACGGACAGACAGACGGACAGACAGCCAGACAGACAACCCGACAGCCGTTAGTCATTTAGTCATTTAGTCAGTTGCTCAGTTGCTCAGTCACGCAATCGCAGCCACAGACTTCAAGGACATTCGCTAAAGCACAGGCTAATCAGCAATTTTGTGGCAGGAGCAAGCTTGCCACATTTTGGGGCTGCTGTCGTCACGAAAGTGATAATCAAAATAAACAAAGATTAACATTGCATGTGCCGAGTCGAGTCGACACTTCCTGCTGTTTTCCCTTCCTTATTTCCATTTCCATTTACATTTCCATCTCATTTTCCTTGCCCAATCTGCTGTCTGAGTCTGTCGCTATGCGAAAGGTGCGTTTAACCTTGAAAATGATTTGCCAAGGGGCAGCCACAATGCTGTTGCTATGAAAATCAATATTGCGCCCACTACAGCTATTTTCCCTTACCCCTGCATTCCCTCTATTAAAGGGTTGTTGCTCTAATTTCAAATAGCAGTCATTTGCCTGGAAATAATTAATATTTTTGGCACATTTATGCAGAGAATAAAGCTACAGCAGGTCAAGGTTGTCACCCAGTGAAAAATGCAAGGAAGTGAGTAAAGCAATGCTGCGAGGGTTGCCTAGACAGTTGAATGAACTTGCGGCACAAACAAAGGGGGGCAGGAAGGGTTCGATAAACAGGCAGCACCTCAGTTAGGCAGCCCGAAAGGGGAAACAGCAACAAGTTGGCACTCAGCTCCTAAAGACGGGCAGCAATACATCAAGCGAAGGGTTGCCGAAAGCCCAAAGTACACACACACACACACACATACACGAACACTCTCACACAGACAAAACACGCACATTGAGCTGTGCCCAAAAAGCGTTGGCAACTTTTTATGGGGCGCCCATTTGCTCATTATGTTGACGGCGTCTGTTGTTGCTGTTGGGCAGCAGCAAGAAAAGAGGAAGAGGGAGAGGGCAGGGGAAATGTGTCATAAAAGGCGCAACAGTCTACAGTCTGCATGTGCGGGCTTTCAGCATTTTGATAGGGCTACTCGCAGCTCCACTTTTTTTTTTGTGCTCAATTTTTTTTATTATATTTTCTCAGTGTTGCGACGGCACCTACCCGAAATCCACTTGGCCTAGGTCAGGTTCTGAAATGTTTGCGTATGTGTGTGTGCGTGCGTGTGTGTGTGTGCGTGTGGCCTTTGCGGTTTTAACCTGGCTACCTGTTGCACACACTTTTAGGACGCCGTCGGGCTTTTTGAGGCAACTTCAGAAAACGGCAACCTGAAGAGAAGCCAAATTGCGTCTCATTATTATTATGTGGCAGCTGCTGACGAGAAGCGACGTTTTTTTTGTTGCCCCCAAATAACAACAAAAAACGACAACTAATAACGGCAATTAAGCCAACATGCGTTTGCTGCTCTTGGCGCTAATAAAGTCAACAAAAAAGTGGCAAAACCAGGAGCACAAAAAAATGATTTCAAAATTGATTCCCTGTCTGTTTTCTGGTTCTTTGTATGCTGCTCATAAGTTGTCAGCGCCTTAATGCAGGATGTTGAGTGGCCTTTAAAAGGAGCCGGAAGCAGCTGCTTACCCAGTCTGTATGTATGTGTGTGTGATTGAGAGTGTGTGCCAGTGTGTGTGTGTTCTTGCCTATTTTTGGCCCATTTTCAGGCAGCTTTTGTAGGTCGTCGGCCTCGTGTTGCCGTCGGTTCTAAGCAACGTCTTCGGCTAACTTGACGGTGTGTATATGAATGTGTGTGTGTGTCTGTGTGTGCTCGCATTGTTGTGTCTAGCTAAAGGTTGACGACTTGATGTAGCCATGTACTTTTTATTAGGCTCTGCAACTTTCACTTCCGGCCGCCATTTTGCTACAGCTGTTTAGTAAAACTTGCGTTTTATATTAAATAGAACCTGAGCTTATAATCGTCATTCAATTTTGTATTCAAGCAAATCTTAAATAAAATAACAATAGGTTTTATTTACTGCAGTTTTTTATTTAGTAATTCACAAAAATGGAATTTAGTTAGTTTCATATTTTAACTGGAACTAAACTGTTGATGGTGTCAGGGTTAAACTACATCAGTATACATTTTATATAATTTTTTAATTCAAATATTTAGTGATGAGAGAAATTTTTACAAAATATTTAGTGATGATGTAAATTACAACTAAATACAAATTTTAATAAAACCCAATTTCAGTCACTATTCCAAGATCTGAATAGCACAGAACTTGAAAATATACCTTTTACTAAAATAAATAAAAATTAAGTTTGTTGATGTGAGAAAAGTCACAATTTTCTGATTGCATGTTCTTGTTGATTGGATGACTTATAAAGCTAATAAAGTTCTTTATATCTATGAGCAATTCTGAGAAAATCATTGCTATTATTTACGTAATTGTTTTAAATTTAATTGAGTTATATAATGGTCTGTTTAATATGGGTAACTTATTTATTCTCATTTATAGATTAAATAACCATTTTAAACTTAAATGTTGAGGAATCTTCCCCTATATTAAATTAATTACAAATCCTCAAGGAATACGTATGTCTGTTTGATTTAAAGAAATCGCTTTGTCTTCAATTCTGTCGCTTAATTGGTATTGAACTTGCATTGTTTTTGGGCACAACTGTACCTTGGGAATGCATGCAATGGCATATCAATTTCGAGAAGAGTCTGTCAAATCACCTCGGAAACTCTTGGCTGGACTAATTTTAGATCACAACATTCCCCTCGCTGCCCATTTATATATGTATATAGTACTATATAATGCGCAACCAAAATCCCAAGTTCATGTGACATCGACATGATGTCGTCGTCGTCGTTGTTGTTGTTTTTTCTGTTGTTGTTGTTGTTGCTGCTGTCATTTGAGGGGGCTACTGCAACTGCAACTGCGACTGCGTCTGGGTCTGGAGCCTGGGACTGAGACTGAGACTGAAACTGGGAGCATGGCACGCTTGCAGCTTGCATTAAAATAATTGCTTCCGAAATGACAACTGCTGCTAAAAGTGGATGTGGATGTAGATGTAGATGTGGAGGCGATTGCAGCCCTTGAAGAAGTTGCTGCTGTTGTTGATGTGCTGGCAACATGTGCTCCCTCTGCTGCCAGTGTGCGCGCCTGCGCGTGCCAACATTGTAAATGTTGCCACAGTCTTCCATCCAGTCAATCTTCCATCTTGCATCTTCAGTCTCCCCCACTCCCAGCTGATGCATCTGCCTGCCGTTGCTTATTTACCGTTAAGGCAGCAGCAGCCGTCTGTCACTCAGAAAGTATACAAAAAATAACCCCCGATCCGTGGAGACTTGAGCATTCCAGCAGCACTCCTGCGAAGCATTTGAGTCCATTTCCATTTTCATTTCCACATAACATACGTACTCCTCCCCCATTCCTGCTTACAGTTCTCCTCTTCCCCCTCTTTCCTTGTTGGCGCTCATCTGTGCCCATATGTCGCGTCTGCGTCTGCCGCGTCTATTTTTGGACAGATCGACGCGCCTGCGTACACACACAATAACACACACGCACAACACATATTTCCATTTCCATTTGGATTTTCAATTTTCCGTTTAGCGTTTAGCGTTTACCGTTGCTTATTCTTTCCCAGCACTTTGCTTAATGGGCTCCTGAGCGTAGGAGCACTTTAAGACACAGCCGCGTCTCAGACTCTGGGAATTATATTTATGACTCGTTTCGCCGGAAATAGATGCCGAGTTCGGTTTTATAGTCACAGGCCATAAGTCTTGGAGCATTTGTCATGCTTATTGGAATTATCAACGGCTCATCTTACAAGCAAAACTCATCCCTGTAATTCCCGTTTGTACAATCTTATTTTCTTATAGACTCTTCATTTTGGGGAGTTGTATGAAAGGTCATTGGCAGTAGTTTCAATTTGTTTTAAAACTCAAGAAACAAAATCATTCTTGATTAATAATATTTATTTCTGTTCTACCTTTTTTTATCTAATAAGTACTATTTATTTAGCCAAAAATTTCATTGAAATTCCAACTGAAAGCTAAAATCACATCAACTGCATAACAAGCAGTGTTCAAAAACGCTAGCAAACCGCGCGCGTTTTCACAGCTTCCTTTTATGGTTTGCACTGCTTGTACTTAAATTTGTATCGTGTGTACTGCTTGCACTGCCTGCACGGTGTACTGCTTGTCATTGTAAGTAGAGAAAGCAGTTTAAATGTTGTGCAGCACTGTTATCTGCGCAGCTGTTAACTGTGCAGTCTGCTGCGTTTCTGTTAACAGCACTGCTTTTGTACACTTCTGTTAATAGCGCTGGTTTGTGTCTTCGCTTACACTACAGCGCACATGCTTTGAATTAATGTTAAGTTGGCTCCGCGCCAAGTTTCAGTTATTTTGAAAAGAAAAATGCTCAAAATTTATGTTGCAATCATAAAATTGCTTATGACATTTTATTAGTTTCCAAAATTTATAATCAGCCTAACTTAAATTAACTTTTCGTAATTTTTTTTGAGATATTTGCAACAGTTGAAAATATATTTAAGCATTATAATGTCAACTACGGTTTGTTTTAAACATTTTAACATCTTCAATTTGGATTTTCTGTGAGTTTGCAGAATTTAGAAAAAATAACACAAAATGAAATTATAGTATAAATTGTATAATTAATTGAAATTTAAACTAAATTATTAATTATTTGAATATTTAACATATTATACTTATGTGTTAACTAAATTCATTTAAGATGTATGATTTATCAAAGTTCTTCAATAGTATTTTGACAAACTGAAAATATATTTAGCATTATTTTTGGGTTGTTAGAGATTTCTACAAGATGTTTATATATTATGTTAATTTTTTCTTGTCTTTTACAGATCATCTATGGCGCTGACGGCCAACCCGTTCGCCCCGATGCGAAGCGTGGGCGTGGCAAGGGCAAAACAGGTGGCGCCAATGCCGCTGTCGCAAATGCCACAGCAGTTGCCGCTGGCAATGGAACACCAACAACTGGGGTAAGTGCATCCATCCATTTATTCATTTATTCCTTTATTCATTCATTCATTCTGTCATTGAAGCAACCATTTGAGCTACTGTTAACGCCTTTGGCTACTTGACTTTATTACGTCAGACCGTGGTAACAATCAGAGTCCACAGTCCACAGTTCAGAGTCTACAGTCGAGCAAGCTAATTAAGTCACGCTGCAAAACGGTAGACAGTTTGTCTGCGGTCGCACAGACCAAGTGCCCGATCCCGACCTAGTCCCCGTCTCATTCCCTTGGCCGTAACCAGAGCCACCAAATGCTGACTCAGTCAACAGAGGCACTTTGAATGGATTTCGCGACATGTGCCACATGCCCGCCAACATTTTCCACGTCATCACGCTGGGGCATCCGCATTGTTTGCGCAGGCAAATGGGCATCGACTGTGGCTACGCCATCGACTGCTCTGCCCCCTGCCCTCTTTCCTCTACTCTCCCCGCAGTGCGTCCCTTCGTGCAACTAGAGACGAGTGCGCGCAAAAAGCCAAAGGCAGCAGGCAGCAGGCAACAGGCAACAGCATAATCCAGCCACCAAGCGGTGCACGTAGCAAGGCATTTGGGGTCACCATTTGCCGGCTCTTTCTCGCTGTGGCATCAACTTCATCATTCAGCAGACCCAAAGTGGGGAAAAAAAAAACAGCAGCAGCAGCAGCAGCAAGCGAAAAGGGCAGACAAAGTTACGCTTCCAAGTAGCAACAACATGCGGCACGTAGCAAGACCCAGTCACAGACACAAACACAGACACAAAAGGCAAAGCAGAAACAGAAGCAGAAGCAGATACAGATACAGAGTCAGAGTCAGACCCAAAGCCAGAGCTAGCTACTTACGAGTGCGAGTATTGTTTGTCGAGGAGGGTCTCTCGACCGGCAACTGGGGAATCACAACGGACGGACAGACAGACGGACAGACGTACAGACAGACGGACAGACAGACGGACAGATGGGACTGCGAATGGGACTACCACATCGTCTGGGACTCTCTACAGCTAGACAGAGGCTGACATTGGCCTCCACTCTGCCATTGGCAACGACATTGGCTTTGGCTTTCGCTTTGACTTTGACCTTAGCCATGGGCTTGACACGCAACTTTCATAGACTGCCGGGTTGCCTTGTAGCCTTCAAGGTCGCGTTTGACTCGTAAAAAGTTCTCTAATTTAATAGTCATTCACACAGTTTGGTCGAGGACGTCATAACCCAAACATATCCCGGCCAAAGGCAATGACACATCCCCATTCAGGCCAACAGCTGTGCGTCCCTTTTGGCCAAGAGGCAGTCAATTAGGCAGCGATTAGGTTGTCATTGCTTCAATTGACTGGAAGTGTGCTTGTCATGGCGAGCATGGCATAAATTCGAGTAAAACTCCCATTTATTTAAAAATCATTCGATAGAATTATAGATATTATAGACAATCTGAAAGGAAAGAGCTTGAAAGAAACTTGTTATCATTAACTATTTAAGAGAGAGAGCATCAATCGTTTGTGATATTGATAGTATAGATAATTAAATAATTATATATTTAAATATGTACTTCTTTTATACTCTCAGTTATACTATCCATAGTTTCTTACTTTCGATAAATTGTTTTCAACAAAAATAAGATAGAAATTAAAAGTTTGGGTTTTCGGCTCTTAAAAAATAGATTATTTCGGTTACAGTTCCGTTTCCTGTACTAAAAATGAAACGGTTGATTTCGGTTAATGCTTCCGGTATTATTTCCTGCTTTAAATATCTTGATATCTTAAGAATACTCCATATTCTGCATATAAATGAACAGCAAATTGAGTTCAAGGATGTCGTGGCCTTAACTTTTCGCTTAAGTTTTGCTACTTCTGCCACTCTCACTTTGCAAGTGGCAAGCAAATGTGGCACGCAACTTCGACAGTGTCCCTTGGCTTCCCCGGCAGAAGAGCAGGACACATCACGGCGTATTCGGGTCGTAAAAAGTTAACCCAACTGAAGAGTCATTCACAGTCATTGTCGACACATCCTGTGCGGGTTGAGGCTTTGGGTGCGGTGTGTCCTTGTGCACTGTGTGGCATGCCACAGACGATTGCTGCTGCTGCTTTAATCTGACGATTTGTCTTGTAAAACGGCAGCGGCAACAGCTGTGTTTATGTCCACGACTCGCAAGCCGCAACTCGCAACTCGCAACACGGATGCCCGTCAATGAAGCGTTGATTATGTCGTCATTGCTGCCACACACTCACACACACTGTGGCATGACTCCCTGGTGCGCACACACACACAGATTGAGTAAGCAACTTGACATTCCTTTGGCAAGCCCATAAAAACGCAGACGACAACGTCGTTGGCAGCCGGCAACAAGCAACAAGCAACATGCCACATCCTTAGCAGCGCAGTTGTAGCCAAATCACGTTGCCACATTAAATGGCAAGCTGAAAGTGTAAAGGAGGAAGCGAACGTGCAACAAGTCGTATTCCTTGACTCTGACTCTGACTCTGACTTCGACTCTGACTCTGTCTCTGACTCTGTCTGTGGCATCAACGTGGCTGCGTGCCTCTAACGTTGCCACGCTTGACATTGAACGCCTCGTCGCGGTGGCGGCAGCTTCTTGAAGTTTTGCTGCGGTTGTGCAGCCGCTGGCTTTGAATTGGTCTTGCCTCATGGTCTTGCCACATAGTCTGTTGCCACTTGCTTTGAGTCTGCGACTTGCTCTTGACTTGACTTGCTCTTCCTTCCTTTCAGTCTGTCTCGCACTTGGGTGTCGTTCTCATTCTCATTCTCGTTTTTGGTTCTTGTCTGTTGCAAGTTGCAAGTTGCCAGCCCATTGGCATTTAGTTGCTGCCTCTTTGCAAAGTTTGTCCATGTTGTTGCTGGCTGGTGAAAGTGAAGTTTCATTCGGTTGTCCCAGTGACCAACAACAACAGCTGCCAACTTGCAACAGCAACAGTTGCTGCCTCGTCTGACTCGTTGCCTTTTGTTGTTGGCTGCCAAAAATTCAGGTCGCCTTGCATTGGCATTTCGGCAGCTCGTGACCTTTATCGCCTGCCACAAACACACCACACACCAACACACACACACACACACAACCAGAAAAAAATAGCAAAAAAAAAAAAAAACAGGTCATGAATCATGTGGCAAGGACAAACGCCACAAAGCGTAGCTGCAACTCTGCTGACTCTGCTGACACCTACACAATCCAATCCAGTCCAATCCCTGGCCATGTGCAACGTGCCGCATTCATGTTTGCATGTTGTTGCAAGCGCATTTTTGGCAAAGCACAAAGCACTGCGAGCCATTCATTGTTCATGTCCGTGTCGTGGCCACGGCCTTTTTGTTGCCTGTTGCCCCAGAGGCTGTTGCCCCAGAGGCTGTTGCCCCAGAGGCTGTTGCCAGTTGCCACTTGCCGTTGCTCGGTCACAGTGCCACGGCCAATGTCGCCGCTGCCCTCGCCAGCTGCAACTTGTTGCCGTGATACGCCGTGTCATGCAATCTGCATATGTGCACACCAGAGTTTATAGGTTGCTCTTAATGGTCATCATGCCACGCTAACAAACAGCACACTGTGCAACAACAGCTTAGATTTGATTCAAATCGATCTTAGACTCTTCTCAATTTATGATTCTTCAGGAAATCATTAAAGTGCCAAAGATTACACCTGAAAAGGGAGTTCTAAAATTTATCTACTAGAAATTTAATTAATTCTTGCATAAATTGTATATTTACAAAAACTTACAAGTCTTCTAAATTAAATTGTTAAGAAATTTTGAACTTTCTTTCTGCCTGTTAAGAAAGCTTGTATTTCTCTGTGACCAAGCTAGAAAGATTTGTTTCTCTATAAATTTTAAACATATTCTGATAAATTTTGCACCCCTTAAAAATTAAAAAAATTAGAACTTTTGTCTCAAAGACATTTTCTTTCTTTCTTTTCTTTTTTTTTATATAAAACACTTTTAAATATGCATTCAAATTAATCATTTATGTCACTAATGCAATAACTTATAAGTAATTTTTGTACTTGTAGCATTAGGAATGTCAAATTCGTAAAAATATAGATACAATAGCTATTGTTAGACAACTTTTTATTATTTATTAATTTTAAGCTACTCGAATTTTTTTTTTTTTTAAATATAACATTTGATATAACTAATCTTGAATTTAGAAAACTATTTTCCTTATCAAAAGTGTTCCTATAATTACAACTCGAGCAGAAAGCGTAATTATTTTCTTTATTTATCTCTAATATTGTCTATCTTCAAACAAATCTGTAACCGAATTTTGCTGCACAGTGTAAACTTTAGCATATTTTTCGCTGGCGTGCTGCACAACACATTTTTTTTTTTGTGTTGCATTCAACACCCACGCCTTTGCAAATGAACTGAATTTTTATGAAAAGTTGTGCTGCGGCAACGTGCAACGTGCAGCATGCGCAACGACGCGTCGTTGGCGGCAATTAGTCAACACACAGAGAGCAGCAGAAGCAGAGAAAGAGAGAGGGAGAGCGAGAGCGAGAGGGGGGAGAGATGAAATCAGCTGTCACAATGTTTGGACACGTACAAAGGAGAGAAAGAGAGGCATGAGGAGAAGACCCCCAGGGCAGTGGCAGTGGCAGTGGCAGCCACTGTGGCAGTGGCAAAGAGACGCAGTTGGAGTCGAAGTCAGAGACTCAGAGTCGGGCTCTGAGTGTGGCCAGTGGCATTAACAAGTTGAATGGAAGCCGCACGCTGCACTTAACGTCTAATTAGGCGCCGCTCAAAAGCCGCTCAACGGGTTGCGGCCTGGCTAACAAGCTGACTGGCTTGGTTGCCAGTTGCCAGTTGGCCACACAATGTCAAAGCATGTCCGCGACTTGGCCACACCTTGGCCATCAGTCAAAGCACACAAAAACGTTGAAAAAAAAAACAAACTAAAAACGGGAGAAATAAAAAGCGAGGGGGGCAAGAAGAAGGAGACACATAAATGGGCAACATGCTGCACATGCTGGCGCCATGGCGGCTACCTCAGTAGCCAAAGAGGCAGCGCCACCAGCCGTGACAGATAGAGACAGATAGAGAGGGGGAGAGGGAGAGAGAGAGAGAGAGAGAAAAAGACTGTGATTGTGGCAACAACATAGCAGTCGACAGGCGACTCCTACGTGAGCTGTGGCAATGTGGCAATGTGATGGCGATGGCGTTGGCGATGGCGATGTGGCGATGCCATGGCAATGATACCCAAAGAGCTTACATGCGGCTCGTAAAAAACAGAGCCACGACCAGCCAGCAGACACGGCAACATTCAACATTCAACAGGCAACAGCTAACAGGCAATGGGCCAACTGGCAACGGGCAACTGGCAGCAGGCAGACAATTTGTCGTCCGTCCTCAACAGCAACAACAGCAACGGCAGCAACACTTGCCAACACTTGTGATGTCCCAAACCGAAACGTAATCGAGACGAGTCTCAGTCCAAGTCTCAATGCCAGACTTTTGGCACACGCAGCACGTGAGGAGTTCCCAGTTCCCAGTTCCCAGCTTGTTGCTATATACCCTGCCAAAGGGTATTATGAGGTGACAGAGTCTATAAAGTTAAACAGCATAAAAAGCTAAGTTTATATAGCACTCTATTCGTCTATTTTCGTACAGACTTGCCTCTCAGTTTTGAAAATATCTTGTAGAAAATTGTCACAGGTCGAAACCAGCCAGATTGGATCACTATATTATCCAGCTGCCGTAGGAACGAGTTGTCAAAATAAACCTTTCATATGAAGAAAATATTTATTTTTATGATATTCCAACCAATTTCACAGATTATGCTTTTGATGTTGTCTTGAACTTTCTGCGAATAAATTGGTTGAAATCTAATTACTTTATCACTGCGGACGGCAGCTCGCGCTAGTGACGAAAGCAGCACGAAGGGTGCAAAAGGCGACTAGCAATATATACAGCTAATATCAAAAATTTGTTAAGACTGTTCAATCAGATTGAGTTATATACCGATCAAAAGGTTAGGTCCTAACTAAAAAATTGGCATAATTAAACTTTTGCTAATTCTCATATAATATCCATAGAACCGAACGGTGAAAATCAAACTTTAGTATGAAAGCTTTGTTTTTTTTAAAGACATCTCAACCAAACTCACAAATTATATACCTCGTTTTGTCTTATACAACCTAACCAAATTTATTTGAAAACGGATCACTATATTATATTGCTCTGATAGAAACGATCTGTCGAAAATCAATCTTAAGTATGAAAGAAAATTTTTGTTTCTTGAATTATTCAAATCAACCTCACAGAATATGCATTTGGTATTGTCTTCTTAATGCTGAGCAAGTTTTTCTGAAATCGTATCACTTTATCATATAGCTGTCATAGGAACGTTCAGTTCAAAATTGTATGCAGGGTATCAAAGCTGCGACGCACTAAAGCAACACTAGCTTTCATGTTGTTGTAGTGGTTAACTTTTATGAATGTGAAGATTATATGTGTGGTGGCATGCGCCGTTTTGCGGCACTTAAGCTGAACAATGAAAGCGTTGCTAAAGCAACCAACAACCAGCAATCGACAACCGACAACCGACAGCAGCAACAGCAGCAACAGCAACAACAGCAACAGCTGTCTACAGTTTGGTTGCTGCTCCGTTTGGGCCACGTCAAAAGCGGCCCCGAGGCGGCGGTTGCTGTCTGTTGCCAATTGAAATCTGACCGAGCCAAAAAGCGAACGCAGCAACAACAGCAACAGCAACAAGGGATCAACAACTCAAAGGCAACTGGCATTTAGCAGGAAACCATTTCAATGTCAAGGTTTCATTTTTTGGGCCTACTTTGGCAACAAGTTCAAGGTCTCACGACTGGGCCAAGGTCATGCAAAGAAGTGAAAATACAAAACCTCTGCTTCATCTAATAATAAGTAGCAGCAAATAAAAAAAAAAAAGGTCATTGCGCTTCATTATGTCCGGGAAGTTGGCTTAACCCTTTTTGCCGTTTGCTGTTTAGACGCTGAGGTCCTTGCCACGCGCACGCACTTGACCCTTTTGACGCAAGAAGAAGCAACAGCAAAAAAAAAAAAGGGGCAAACAAAATTGTGGTCGTTGTTGTCAAAGGCAGGCTTGACTTTCATTTCCGAAATTTTGTTTTCCTTTTTTTTTTTGCTGTTCTTATGCTGTATCCTTTTTCGGGCTGGCAAGTGTCGTCAACCTTTTGTCAGCGTGCTCTTTATTTTTTCTGCTACTTACTTTCGCCTGTCGACTTGGCAACTGTTGCTGCCAGTGTTGCTGTTGCTGCCGAGTCAAGGACCTGCGCCTGTGGCGCAATTTGCATGTCCTTTTCAACAAAGTTTGCTTTTTTTTCGCTCTGACCAGCTTAGCACAACTGGCAGACAAACGTCTGGCCAATGTCTGACGGGCAATCCCAAGAGCAGCTACAAAAGGTTTCGCATTTCCCCAATCACCAAATTATTTATTTATACATTTACGCATTTTCCTTTTTAACTAGGATATTCTGGCAAAAGTTGATTGACCTTTTTTTTGGCAAGGCTCAACAGGCTTCTTGTTGTCTGCTTGTCGGTTGCATACATTTTGCATTTCAATTATTAAATCAATTTCCCTGCATTTGACATTTAAATTCAATTTAAGGATAACGATTTTTCTTTCGTATTTTTTGCGTAATTAATTTTCTTGCAACAGCAACAACAACACTGACAGTGGCAACAACAGCAGCAAACAATAAAATTTACAACTTTACGCATACACAGACTTAAACAAAAGCCAAGCACTTCCGTTTCCTGAGTTCTACACACACACACACTCACACACACACACACACTGAGGCAGACAAAATTGCAGCAATAAATTTGAAATTCAATTTAAAATGAACATAAATTGCTTAAACTTTCGAAGCATGTCATTTTTAAAACATTTTTCAACTAACACACACACACACATACTCATATACACATTTATATATATATACTCACCCACACATACGTAGCTATAAAGCGCATTAAGCGCTTTAAGGCACAAAATGCTGCCATAAAAATCGTTTGCTCGTTAATTTCTTGTGTACTTGTTTTTTATTTACTGCTCTCTTCTCTTCTCTACCCCAACTCCTGCTCTCTTTCTCTTACTCTCCCTCTCAGCTTTCGCCCTCTTTCCCACTCTCTCTCTCTCTCTTTCTCTCTCTATCTCTCGTCTGCCTTGCCATCTCTCTTTCGCTTTCCGTCTTTCTCTTGCCTTGTCTTATGCGCCAGAACTCCACATTGCCTTTTCAACCCCTCACCCCCGCCGACCATCAGCTCCAGCAACCCCCAAAGCAGCCCCAACCTCTCACACACACACACTCTAACACATACATACGTATATAGCTCTCAGCTGTTGTTGTTATTATTGCTGTCGTTGTTGTTGCTTACGCTCGCACATAGCAGCAACTTCAGCTTTGACTATATGTATATACACACATACACGTGCACTTGATAAATGTGCATGCCAGGCACACACACACACACACACATAAGTATATGCCATGTTGTCTATATAGCACATCACACGAGGGCTGCTTCATAAGTACTTAATTTGGTAAATCTTAGGGCAAACTTCTGAAAAGAGAAATTAAATATTAATTTAGAAGAATTGAAGAATTATTTTAGATGCAAAATTTATTGTTAATTTTATTATAATTATACGAATCATATTATTCAAAAAAATCTTTATTATCTTTTTTATATTAAAATAAAGTATTTATGCTCTCTGTAAATTATAAAAAAATATATATATTTGATTTTATAAATGCCTAGAATTTGTGAATTTAACAAAGTTGCACAAAAATTGAATGTTAGTAGAGTAGAAGGACTGTATAGGATCGAAATAAGAAATTCTAAGTAAATATATTGTTTAAATTGTTTTCAAATTTCAAGAAAAAGAAAGAATTATATAAATTGGAATATTATTAAGGAACATTCTTTTAAAATTTAGTTATTGTCTGAGATAAATAGCTGACAGAAAATATTGTTTAATTTTAAAATAGCGCTCAGCACTTTCTATAAAAGAAATGATAATGATAGTTGTAGAGCAATTTACTTCGCTACTTATTATACTATACCTATACTTAAACAATAAAGCACTTTTAAAGTATACAGATTATAAAATTTGATAAATTTCAATACTTTTTAAATTGCACTCGCTTCGCTGAGTCTGTTGGCCAAAAAAGTAAGCAAGAAAAAGCGACGACGACGACGACGACGACGCTGGCGATGGCAGCAGTAAAGCTTTTCAATTGCCACCCCCAACCCACAATCGCCAACCCCCAACCCCACAGCCCCTGGCATACGAAATGCGCGTCCATAATGCCTTATATAAACAAGCAGGCACACAAATACACAATCATATATAAATACATACATACATATACATGTCTGTCTGTGTGTGTGTGTGTGTGGGTGTGTGTGTGATAGGGGGGTGGGGGCGTGGGCGTCTGTTGTAGAGTTGCTTTAATTTTGGCATGCATTAAGTGCGCTCACGGGGGTTGTTTCCATTCGCGTTCAGCTATTTTTGTTTTTATTATATTTATTTTTATTTATACTTCATTTTTGCTACATTTTTCTGGGCTCTGTCGGTTTCAATTTGCGCACTTTAAATTTGACTTTAAGCTCGTTCGTAATTTACCATAGCATACTTTTGTGCTCGCTTGTTGTTGGTGTTGCCGTTGCCGTTGTTGTTGCCGGTCTCTCAGCAATTGCTTGACGCATTTTGCCAGGCAATTTGCAATTTGACTCAATGCTGAGTTCTGTCCCCCCCCTGTCCCTCCCTTCTCATCCCCCCGCTGCCACCACGACACCCTCGAGAGTTGACTCTAAGCCATTGTTCGTGTGCGCAGCTACACACACACACACACACAAACACATATTGTCTGTGATTAGTTCAACCCTTAAAACATGAAACGGCGCCATTGCATTGGCATTGCTCATACGACGCGTTCGCCGCCGTTGTCTGTTGTCTGCTGTTGTCTTTGGCAGTCTACTTTTTGCACACACACACACACACTCACACTCACACATATGCTGTGCAACTAATTTTCTTTGTTTTTCAATATTTTCTGCGCTTTTATCACATTCTCTTTGTGCTTGCTCTCCTGCCACTTCAGTCGCAGCCTCTTGCTATTTGCACAAAGATCTTCTGTTTGTTGTTCTAGCAGTTGTTGTTGTTGTTACTGTTACTGTTTAATGCAACGTCACACAGCAGCGTCGTCTGGTTGCCCCACTCCACTATTGTCTGCTGCTGCTAACTCCTTTTTCCCCTTTGGCTAGAACCGAAATGCCAAAACGGTCATAGACATGCCTCGAACTTTGTCACATTGCAAATGCAAGAGCAATGCTGTTGTTGTTGGTATTATTGTGGATGTTGTTGTACATAAGTCTGGAATGGATATTCTCTGTCGCTAGCTATCAGTCATCCTTTCTGCCTCTCCCCGCTATCCTGTCTGCTGTTGCCTAATGCACATTTGATGACACTCGCTAATTGCTTGATTGGCAATGCGATTTCCCACGCACGCGAGAGAGTCTGCAACTTATGCTCTAAGCAGGGGCAGGGGTAGAGAGAAGAGAGCGAGATAGCGATAGTAGAAGAGGGTGTAAGGGAGTAGTAACAGCTGCAGGGTCGGTCGCACTTCAAATAAACATTTGGCGATTTTAAGCATTGCGATAAGCACGAAACGAATTAAACATAAATTATAATTAATAAAGCGAGCGCAGAACGCCCTCACACACACACACACACACACACACACACACACAGAGCTGGGCAGCAGCTCACGACAAAAGGGCGTGACAACAAAAAGCGAAAACGCCAACAAAAACAACAACAACAACAGCGCGCAGCAAAAAATAAGCGCAAAAAAACAACAAAAAAATATGCACAATATTTGCGCTGCATTAAATTTCATGTTGCCATCTCACTCACACACTCGTTCTTCTTCTGGCACAGCAAAAAAGTGAAGAAGAAGCAGCAGCAACGGCGAACACATAAATTACAGACAAGCAAAAAACAACAAATAACAAGAAACGTAAAGAAACGAAACGAAAAGACTAAAAGAAGCAAGAAAAAAAAACGACGACAAGATGGAAAAATGAAAATGATAAATTGCAAACTGCACATAATTATGCAATTAAAGTTCGACGTACAATGTTGTTGCTGTTATTATTATTATTGCCTGGGTTGGGCCAGCAACAACTACAACAACAACAACAGCAACAGCAACTAACTTTGCCTGCAAATAACAGCTGCAGCAGCAACAACAACAACAGCAACAACACACAGAACAAACTGCAAAGCAACAGCAACAACAGAAGAAAAAAGTACAACAGTCGCTTGGCTGATTGTTGATGGTTTTGCCTGATTGTTTTATGCCAAGCCAATGTAAACAGCAACAGCCAGCGAAGCAACAATAACAATAACAGCAGGAAAAAAATAACAGAAAAAACAACAACAGCTACAAAAAACTACAAAAGAAAACTTGACAAGAAATCTATTTAAGTTGAACAATGCGATCAACGAATAAGACAGCCTTATTAGCACTGAGGCGACTTAAAAACTGAAGCGTGTGAAAGAAGCTGGCTAAAGATACTGGGAAAAGTCGAGGAAAACTGACAGATCGCTTATGTAATCATATCGATTAGAGTTTTATGCGAATAAATCGATTGTAAGTGCCATTTGTTTGCTTTTAAACTGCGATAAGTCTTAAAGCTGAATTGACAAATATGGCAATAGAATTTTTAGCAATAAATTAACATTAAAAACATTAAATATTAAAATAAACTATTTCTATTTCAATCAATTGTACATTGACTTAGCTAAGCTAGTATTTTTGAATGGGTTTGTTCAGTTTTTAAGCTGAATTAACAAATATGGCAATAGAATTTTTAGAATTAAATTAAAAATTAACTTTTACTTAGATCTCTAGTTAAGAAAATAGCTGATTGTTTTAAATGTTAAAATAAACTATTTCTATTTCAATCAATTGTTAAGATTCAATTAAAAAAAAAAGAGCTTTTAAGACAGAATTAGATTTTGTATATGTTATTTAGTTAACTTAATATTTTTAATTAGGGTTGTTCAGTTGATAGATGAATCAATAAAACTATTTCCGAAATCCCAATCTCTAGTCTTTGTCACAATACCGATTTCATTAAGACTTCATTCAAAATGAAATTAAAGGATATATTGTGTTCGTTAAAATGTTTGTTTTAATTGAATTTGATAAGATTTGTGTTTAAAAGCTAATTTTGTCATCCCTTTCTCTATTTTCTTACCGCTTGAATAACTTTCTGTATAACCGTACTTTAATTGAGAATCTTGTTAGCTTTGTTGCGTGGTGTTAATTGTACTCTATACTAAGTAACTGGCTGTAGATACATTGTATGGGTGCATTGACTTTGCGTGCTGATAAAAACATGCCACGCCCATTGCTTGTGCAAAATATGCAGCCCTACAATTTGCTGCAATTTCCTGGCCAATTTGGATAACTTCAGGCTTTACTAAGGGCACGAAGCAGCAGCTGTTGCTGTTGCTGTTGCTGTCGATGTTGCTGTTGCTATCGATGTTGCTGTTGCTGTCAAAGTTGCTGTTGCTGTTGATGTCGCATAATTGTTGGCGCCTTCGCAGCAATTGCTGCTCTCAATTATGGAAAATAATTTTTTAATTTGTTTGTTTTATACATTTAACATGCAACAGTAAAAAGGGATTTTCATTTAATGAATTTATATTGTTTATATATGTATATGTATTTATTTGTTGTTGTTTTTTCGCTTTGAAGTTGTCTTTCACGGTTGCTGTTGCTCTCTGTTATATTATATAAATTATTAATTTTAATTTTCTGCATGCATACTCCAGTGCACAACCAGGGCCAACTATGGATACACCCACACACACACACACGCACACATGTACACACGCACATGCACAAACTGTGGACACGCCCATCTGCAACAGTTCAGCCTGCCCCACATCATCATTATCATCATGCCGATCATCATCATCAGCATCATCATCATTGCTGTTCTTTTGTGTCTGGCAATTAATTTTAAATTGGGCGTGCATACGAAAAATATTCGTAGTTTTCTTCCTTTACATTTACGCGACGGTAATGTGCACTTTATGTTTGTATTGGTTATGTGTGTGTGTGTGTGTGTGTGTGTTAGTATGTGTGTTGATTTTGTCGTGCACTCTGGAGGCAAAAGCAAACCATACGGAAAAGCAAAAAACCAGAAACCTGTATTAAATGAATTTTGAGCGTTTTTAATTTTTAATGCGCTTCGCTTGACGTTGTTGCTCTCCTTCTTCTTCTCTTCATCCCTTTCTCTCAACTTTCTGATATTGTTGTTGTTGTCATTACAGTACTGTTGTTGTTTTTGTTGTTATTATTTGCTTGCTTGCTTGCATTTTCCGCACATTTGCATTGCACTTTTGGTTTCGGGGCATAGAATGAGTCCCAACATCAGAATCTTCAGTTTGTGCATATTGTTTTACATTTTGGGATTTAATGAAGTGGCAACTTAAATTCGAATTAAATATATAAAAAAAGTGCCTTAAGAAAGGAGCTTTTTCATTAAATAAGTTTGGTCAAGCAAATTTCTACGCTATAACAAAGCTTTTACATAGACCAATTTTTAAAATATATATAAAGATGTATTTTAAAACTCATGAATTCCACCAAATTAAAAACAAAATTAATTTTAAGCATTCCACAATTTACATTCTATAATTAATTATAATTTTCTTTGAACAAGTTTAAGTTTTGCTAATCCTACTCCATACGCAGATCAAAGAAACCTGTAAAAGCTCTTCAAGACAGCCAAGATTTATGCAAAGGTTGTGTGTATCTTTTCTTAAAGTTTAAAGACATTAAGTTATCTTAAGCTTACACATTTTCCAATTAAATTATTCATTTGCTATGATGACACATTACGTTAACAGAAAAGCAACATAAGTTTATGCTGATTATGTGCTCAGGATAATTTAATGTTCCTTCTAATATTATTTCCAAAGTTCCCAGCTGTAATTTGCCATCCTAGTTAATTCTCAATCATCTTGTTAGCAAAATTGACTGACAGACATTTTCGAATGCTTTCCAAACAGCTTTCAATAGTTGCCAAGCACAATTTAATTGGTTCCATTATGCATATAACACACCTTTATTCACCTTTCATATGCACATATGAATACTACCTATTTGCCTAGGACCTTTTATTGATAGTGTGGCCAGCTGCCTCAAGTTTCGCTCTTCACACAATAAACAAACTCGTCGCCTGGCAACTAAGCAGCTACTCACCCCCCCTCTTCACCATATAACTTCCGCACCCATTAATGGGAAACCTCTCACCCCTAACAACCCCTTCTATGCTAACCAAAAGATCCAAGCAACCCTTTTAACCCAGGGCAAAAACTTTCGAAAACCCGCCCTTCAATAACTCCTCACACTAAACACATTTCATTTACTTAAAATTCCAATTCACTTGAAAATTTGAATATTTTGCATATTTTGTGTGTGTGAATCGCTGTGTCTGTATGTGTGTGTGTGTGCTTAAAATGCCTGCAACATTTTTTAGATTTCTAAACGTTTTTTTTTCACTTCTTTTTCACTCTTTTCGAGCTGCAAAAAAACATTAAAGAACATTGTTAGCAAAACTGGAAAACTCTGCACCAGAAAATTCCAGCAGCTAATAATAAAAAATAATAGAAATAAAAAATGCAGATATTTTATATTTTGTTATTTCTTATTTGTTTTCAACGAGCGTGGCCATAAAAATTGTTGCTTATGCTTTTTGGGGGCCGGCTTCGAGGCAGGTTTATAAATAATTCATACGAACGCGCGCGTACAAGAAATTAAAAAACAGACAGAGATAGCGAGCGAAAAATATATAGAGAAGAAATACAATAAAAATAAGAAGTAGAAGAAATGAAACCGTTGAGGAAGCTTATTGATTTTCTTACGTGCCACACAGCTGAGGTGCACAGCCCACGACGAGCACAACCACCTCCGCCTCCTCCTCCCCCTCCTCCTGCCACTACCCCCAACCACTTGCCCCACTCGCTGTCAATTTCGATTGCTTTAAAGCCAAACGAAGCAGGGCAAAAATGTAAAAATAAAGGCAATTTTTATAGCAATTTGCATGAATAAACTATAAAATAAACATATAAATATAAATAATGTGTTGCCACAGATACGATATCAGCAACAACAACATTGATGAGTAAACTAAGAGTAGAACAAGAGTGTGGAGAGTGTAGAGGGGGTAAAATAACAACAATCGACAAAGTTTGCTGCAAAGCAAACAAAACCAAAGCCAAAAGCAATAAGAAAAAAGAGAGGAAGCAGCAAGTGAAATAATCGAAGCAGCCAAGTGAAAAAAAAACAACAACAAAAATGATAACAACAAAATGGCAGCCGTGGCAAAGTAGAAGTAGATATAAGAAGAAGAAGAGGCAAACAAAAATAAATAATGGAAAATTGTTTCTCTTTCTCAATTTGGTTTTTCTCCACTAGCAAGAAAAATAACAAGAAATTGCTCGAAACACAAAGAGAAAATAAAATAAATTGCATCATAAAACGTGGAGCAAAAGAGAGCAAGAGAGTCAGAACGAGTGCAAAAGAGATAGCCAAACTAATACTATGACTGCCACTAACAAAATAGATGAAGAAAAACAGTTAAATTAGAATTTTATGCAA
This sequence comes from Drosophila innubila, assembly GCF_004354385.1. Classification (NCBI taxonomy): domain Eukaryota; kingdom Metazoa; phylum Arthropoda; class Insecta; order Diptera; family Drosophilidae; genus Drosophila; species Drosophila innubila. The sequence continues at coordinate 9,847,426 of NW_022995376.1, forward strand.
ATTATAGAATTTGTAGAAGAAAGAAACTGCAACAGGAGCTGAGGCGGAAGGTGAAAGTTGTCAGCTGGATTGCGGTGGTTTCGGTGGCTTTTTGCCACCACATATCGTATGCAGCAGGCCGCTAATTACTTGGCAATAAGTTAACAAATTTAATATACAAATTGCCAACAATTTAGCAGGAATTGCAAATACGTTACGTTTTTTTCACCCGGTTTTTTATGCAAATTTACTGCAGAAAATTGTTGAAAATTTATGCGCTAATTAAGTCAAATATTTTTTTGGATTTTATAATGAACTGCCTGGTAAACGAAGTCAAAAAGCAACAACAACAACAACAGTAGTAATGATAATAATAATAATAGTAGTAACGAAACTAAATCGTGCTGTGTAACTCCGTGTGTATTTAAGTTGGCAAAACATTCAAAATTGTTCGCCAGCAAAAGCCAAACATGACAACAAGGTTGACATGACCCCTTCATGGACTACAGTGAACCTCAGTACAGGTTGTATACACCGCATGTTCAGCAAATATTTTTATTAGCAAACTGTGAACTCTGGATTTATGGCTGTTTGAGTTTGAGTTTGAGTTGGCTTATTAGAGAACTTGGCCAACATATTAAACAATAGCTAAAAACGCTAATGAGAACTGCAGGGCGTTACTTGAACTGGTTGCGAATTTTAAGAACAAAAGCCAATCAAATCCAATCTTCTAAGCGATCTTTTTTTTTATTCAACTTTTTTTGGGACATAAAACTAACTTTAGGTTGTACAATTTGTGATGTGTGTTCTCCTCTCTCTCTCTCTCTCTCCATCGCTCTACATGCTTTCTCTGTCTCGCTCTGTGCAGCATTAAAACTTTGATAATTACATAACTTTTACTGAATATATTCTATATAAGGATATGCATGTACGTGTATATATATTTGTATATGCGAAATCTCGAAAATGTTTGCTACACATTTTTGCCACAGCCAGACGAAGGCGTAAAGGCTGGCAGAAAGGGGCGTGGCTGCAGGCATAGCCATAATAAATAAACGTAAATTTTGCATGTGGCGAGTTAATGCAAACAAGCACACACACACACACACACACACACAGAGACACACTCACACTCAGTGGTCTGAGGGCAAAAGCAGGAAAATGTAAAATTAATGCATAAAGTTTACAGCAACAGCAACAAAATCAACAACAAGAACATGGCAAATAAAAATTCAAAATGCAACAGAGAAATGAAAATACGAGTAAATAATGTTCGTTGATAAAAACTGGCAATAGTTTGGGTTGAGTTAGGTTTTAGGGCGGGCTTAGGGCGTGTTTGTTTGCATCTTGTTTTGCGGACTTTTTGGGGCAACAAATTTGTGTAATTATTATTTTGGGATTCACAAAATAAAGCAGCTTCAACGTCAGCGGAAGTGATGAAAATGTGATGAGTATAACAAACATTGAACGGAAACGGAAGTTGCCAATGATTATGCAAATGGCTGACTTCAAGCACTTTGTTGCACTATGCCTTACAAATGCATCTCTGGAGACACCGAATAAAATAAATTAGAAATTTTTAGCAAATAAAATAAGCAAAATATTTGATAGAGAGCTTGAGAAATTCGCGAGCATGCAACTGATATGCTTTGGGAATTGTCGGTGCAGGAAATTGTATCTTCAGTTATATATTTAAATGCAACTCGTACTTGCAACATCTGCTTTCGCAACACAGTTTTCGCTTTTAATTTCAAAGTTTGTTGAGCTGTGCAACATCATGTGGCTTCTGCGGCTGGACGGGCTGTTAAGCAAGCAAAAGCCAACTCTTTGCGATCAGGATGCAGCAACAACAACAACAGCACCAACAACGAAAAGGATAATAAAGTACACAAGCTGCTTTTAATGTTCCATTAAAATGGAGCGCTGTGTGTGTGTGTTTGTTGGAGGTGTTGCCATTTGGTCAGTGTCTGCCTTGAAAGCTAACTAAAGCCATAAAAGCAACAACAACAGCAATATATATTGCAAAACAAAATGGCCACTTTACCAACACAGCAGCAGCAGCAACAACAATAACATAAACAAACTGCTCGACCCGCCATTTTATATTATTATTTTTGCCTGCTTCCTTTAACACACACACACACACACACACACACATACAGCCAGCGAGTGTTGGCAACATTTTTAATATTGCTGCCCATTTCATCTCTTGTTTGTTTTGTTACTTTTATTATTATTTCTGCTGTCCTTTCAGTCTCTTCACTGTACTTTTGATATTTCATGAGTTTCAATATGAACGCCACATAATTTAATGACGTTACCATTTTGTGAAGTTGCACACAACTTTTTGGGCAAATGCACTTGCCACCAGGCTAATAAATTGGCTTGCAACAGCAACAGCAACTGCGGCAACTGCAGTTCAAATGTCGCACGCGAAAATACCAAAGATATAAACAAACTCGATGATAATTGCACAGACATTGCAACAGCAGCGAGTACCAGTCTCAGTTTTGGCCTCATCAGGCGGCACGTTGTGCCACACCCACGCCCACATGGCTTAAGCACGCCCTAAAAAGACACACATACTAATACACACACACATACAGAGAAAGAGAGACGCCCACACCCTGTAGAAACTCTCACACAACGCTTCCTTTTGTATTGCCATTTCCTGTGCCTTTTTAAAGGGTATCATAACTATGTCATCAGCGAGAACTTGTTCACATATGACTAGAATTCTACGAGTATTAGAATTTTATTATTAGTAAAGAAACAACTTACTTTTTATATTTTAAATTCTGGCTCATTTTTAAGTTGAAGGTCCTTAAATATCAATTGATAAATTTAGAGGATGCTGAATAGACCATACTTTAATTTAAAGAGCATTCCACAAAACTGTCTTCTTTATTTTTAATAAATTTAATTTAATTTTAAGGAATTTTTAAAGTTCGTGGGTTCAAGGTTTGAAAAGGAAATTAATATCATGTTATATCAGTTTCACAAATTATTCCTTTAGTTAAAAATAATCTTATCACTTTCCCGAAATGCAAAAGCTTTTCTTTAAATCAATTAGAAACTCAAGTTTTTGGTAAACAGTTCCATAAGGAACGCCTGAATTATTTTCCAAATATTTTCTAAAATATCAAATTCATATGTATGTGTTTTTGTATCTCTACATTTCCGTAATTCTAAATTCCAGTATACTCTCTAAGCAGTTATTTAAAGAGCAAACAGCATTCGACTTAAGTTTCTGGTTCGCTTTCCTGTTTTTCATCTTTTTTTTTTTTTGTTTCTCTTCATTTTCGTGCGACTTGCAATTTTCATATCATTTAATTAAAATCGCAAATTTCGTACACGTTTTCATTTTCGTTTTCGTTCTTGGCGCATTTGCTTGGGCTTTATTTTTATTATTTTTATGGCCGGTAAAAACACTGCAAAAGTGCAAAAGGCAGAAAATTAAAAATACTTCGATGCCGCGCCAAACACAGAAAAAAAAGTGTGTATGTGTAAAGTTTAAGAAATAAAGAAAAAAGAATACAGAGAAGACACGCAAACGAATTGAATTGAGTTGAATTGAAATGGAGTTGAGAATTGTGTCTGAAATCGAGTCTGGAGTCTAGAGTTGGCAGCTCGATATCATCCCGTGCAGAGGAAGCGGGCGTAACGCCATTAAATTGCGGTTCCGTCGCAGCGGGGGACTCCCCGTTGTTTTAATACCTTTTATATAGGCTTTCGCATGCTTTGATTTATTTCTGGATTTAGAACTTTTAAGCTTAAGTTTCTTTTTCATCTATTTTTGCTTTTTTTTGCTGGCATTCAATTTAAATTTTGATTGTGTTTTCGTTCCAAATTAGGCAACTATATAAATATGCATAAAATTCGGTAAAATTATGTAGATGAGAAAAAATAAAACAAAAAGAGAAAAAAATATAAATAAATAAAAGAAGGAGGAACGATAAGAAAAATAGCTTTCATTTATATCACATGAAAATTGTGTTTTTTAATTTAATTTTACTTTTAAATCATGTGCCTCGCTGCTGTTGCTTCTTCTTCTTCTTTGTTCTTGCTGCTGCTGCTTCTTCTTCGTCTTCTGTGTGAGGGAGATGCAAAAAGCAAACTAATCAAAAAATTCAATTTCCTTGGAAAATTTAATTTTACTCAGGGAAAATTCAATTTGCCAGCTTTTTTCGGTGCGCTCTCTCGCGGCCCCCTCAGCATATACACACACACACACAGCAGACACACATACACACACACACACACACACTCATACAAAGACAGAGAGGTCGTGTCTTTTTAGTGCTACACTTTGCGACCAGCATTTTTGCTTTTTGTGTAGATTTTTGCCCAGCATCGCAGCCAAAGATAAACATTTTTAATTTTATTAACAACAATTTGCAGTCTTTTGTGTTGTCATCTCTCTCGCTCTGGCTCTCACCATCTGGCTGTCTCTGTCATTGTATGTTACATGCGTTTCATTTAATAACTTATTACCTGACACAAATTGGCCTTTGTTGTCCTGTTGCCAGCCATTAGGCGTTTTGGCCATTGTCATTTGTGGCCGCAAAGTATGCAGCACATTTTGCATATAATTTAATTAATATTTATGCGTCTTTTAATGGCCAAAAGAGGTTCAGAGAACAGCAGCAGCAGCAGCAACATGGCAATTCATTTGCCACTCTGCCCAAAAGGTCACGGCCAAAAGTGCGCGAGATTCAACAACAGCAATAACAAGTTAGCCCAGACCTGCAGCTGCATTTTGTGGCTGCCTTTTACAGCCGCAACTTGCCTTGACTCTGGCCTGGCAAAACTGGCCACAAGCAACAACAACAACAGCAACAGCTCAGCTCAAAAAAACAAGTTTGTTGGCGTTGTTGGCCTGGCTCTGGGCGCGATTTAAACATATTTTTAGCCACACACAATTGCATGCATATTAAAAGAGAAGAAAAGACGCAGAAAAAAAGAGAGAGAACAAACGAAAAAAAAACAAAAACAACAAAATCACAAGGGGTTGGCTCATGAAATATTCTGACCCCGGAGCAGTGGTTTGACTGCTCCTTCAGTTGAGTTGAGTTCAGTTCAGACTCAATTCTCTTTCCAGTTGCCAGCTTAGGACTTTAGTTTTGGCTTTGACTTTGGCGTTGACTTTGGCTCTGTCTTTGACTTTGGCTTAGGCGATTTAAGCGCTTGAATTCGCCGTTCCAGCTATGCTTCATTAACTTTCAACTTTATTTTTTCTTTCTTTTTTTTTTCTTGTGCATTCTTTACAACACAATGACATTGGCGGAAATACCAAAAGAACTTTCAGCAGGCGTGATTAATTGTATTGTCTTAATGCTAACACTTTTTCGCAACACATTCATTAAGTTTTAAGCATGAAATCTATATAAATTCTTAAGCAGACTTATTTTTAGTAAAACCAAGTTTAAGTAAAAGCTTCTCTAAATATTGTCTTACTACATAAAAGCTCAATTTCATTGAGTTAGCTACAAATAAACACTTTGAATCCTTTGTTGCCACTTAAGTGCCACTTTCAGCTAGTGTCATTAGCTAAGGACATTAGGTTAAGTCCTTTAATTTGGCGTATGCTGATCAAGTTCTCATCTATCTGCCTCGACGACTGGCAATAATAAAATGTCGCTATTAAGCAAAGCAATAACAATGACAATGACAACGACAACGACAAAAACAACAATGACATTGGCAACAACATTGCCAACGAAGGCAACAAGAACAAAATGTTCATTAAAAGGACCAAGGCAAATATTAAAAGTGAAAATGCAATTTATGTGTCCATTGTCTTTACACAACGTCGGGCAACAACACGAACTACAACAACAACAGCAGCAGCAACAACAAGCTTAACGCCTTTTTGTCGTAAATTTTATACAACTTTTTCTGTTTTTTTTTCTGGCTCCCTCGCTCTATATATCTTTCTCTTTCTGCCTTTTTTTCTCTCCCACTCTGGCTCATTTCCTCTGCATTCGTTTTTCAATTTTTCGCACATTTTTCTCTTGTCGTTGTTGTTGCATGCCCTTTTTAAGCATTTATGTCCTTTTTGTTGCCTGGTTGTAAAATGCACTTAAGCCAGGCATCGGGGCAACAGAGGCATGCAGCATGCAACGTGCAACATACAAGCGAAGATGCGGCAGCTTCAACTACAAGCCGCCAGCGCGAAGGTTGCAGCATTCACAATATTTTGCCCATAACTTTGATTTGCTGTTATTATACCCTGTACGACTTAGTAGTGTGTGGTGTTGTATGCAAATCACAAGAGAGCTGAATTGACACGAATATATTTTTAACGAATTTAATAAAAATGTAAATGCAGATTGAATAAGGAAGCCAAATCATAATCATAAAGACATTCCGCTTGAAAATCGGTTCAGTTTTGACAAAGTTATGAATGTTTGAAGTTGGTACAACTTTTGACCTAGCAACTTTACAAGTCAAAATTTTTGTGCGATTTCACATGATTTTTTACAAAAAATTGAAAGGTCTCAGAATCAAGTTTCAAGTGTTGTTTTATACTAATTACGATATTAGGAGTTGATTAAAAGTGTAAACTTGAGATTTAAAATTTTCAATTTTCAAAATTTCAAAGGGGGGACCCTTAGCATCAAATCCATGATTTGGAGAAAAATAATTTTTTTTTCAAATTTAATAAATTTTAAATGCAGATTGATTTTAGAGGCCAAAACATGATCAAAATGACATTCCGCTTGAAAATCGGTTCAGTTTTGACAAAGTTATGAATGTTTGAAGTTGGTACAACCTTTGACCTAGCAACTTTACAAGTCAATATTTTTGTGCGATTTCCCATGATTTTTTACAAAAAATTGAAAGGTCTCAGAATCAAGTTTCAAGTGTTGTTTTATACTAATTACGATATTAGGAGTTGATTAAAAGTGTAAACTTGAGATTTAAAATTTTCAATTTTCCAAATTTCAAAGGGGGGACCCTTAGCATCAAATCCATGATTTAGAGAAAAATAATTTTTTTTTCAAATTTAATAAATTTTAAATGCAGATTGATTTTAGAGGCCAAAGCATGATCAAAATGACATTCCGCTTGAAGATCGGTTCAGTTTTGACAAAGTTATGAATGTTTGAAGTTGGAACAACCTTTGACCTAGCAACTTTACAAGTCAATATTTTTGTGCGATTTCCCATGATTTTTTACAAAAAATTGAAAGGTCTCAGAATGAAGTTTCAAGTGTTGTTTTATACTAATTACGATATAAGGAGTTGATTAAAAGTGCAAACTGGAGATTTAAAATTTTCAATTTTCAAAATTTCAAAGGGGGGACCCTTAGCATCAAATCCATGATTTAGAGAAAAATAATTTTTTTTTCAAATTTTATAAATTTTAAATGCAGATTGATTTTAGAGCCCAAAACATGATCAAAATGACATTCCGCTTGAAAATCGGTTCAGTTTTGACAAAGCTATGAATGTTTGAAGTTGGTACAACCTTTGACCTAGCAACTTTACAAGTCAATATTTTTGTCCGAATATTATTCAAGCTGTTGGCATTGTAGACTTTCTGGTGCACAGTTGCCTATACAGAGTATCCTATAGTGCATCAGACCCCATTGCTGCATTTCTGGCTGAGTGCGGCTGTTGCTGTTTCTGTTGCACTCAAACTCAAACTCAAAACTCAGCCTTTACCTCGTTTTTTTGTAGTTTCTGTTTTCGCTGCTTTTGCGCCTCCTTCACTCGCTTCCTTCTTCTCTCCCTGTTGCTCCTTCCCCATCTTCTGCTTCATTTTTTTTCTTCTGCTTCTTTTTTGCCATCGTCGTCGGCGTCGGCGTCGCGTCGTTCGTTGTTGTATACCTTTTAAATATTCGCTGGCGGCCATAAATCATTCGAGGTTATGTTGAATTTTTAGACAATTTTTTATGCATTTAGTTTCTTCGTTGTGTCTTCTCTTCAGTCCCTGTTGTCTGCTCTGTCTTCTGCCGACTGTTGTTGTCTTTGCTTTGGCATGATTTGTTGTTTATGGCTGCGTTTCTTCTTCTTCTGCTCTTTTTTGGCCGGCATATAAATAAAATAGTGGCAAAACTTTCCCCCCTCTCTTTTCCCCTCCTACTCCACGATCTGTCAACTGCCAAAATGGAAAATTAGGTTTTTGTTTTTGCCTTGTATCTTTGATATGAAAATGAAATGAAAGACAGGCAATTAAAAGCAACATATTAAAGATATATAGAAACATATATTAAAATGCAGTCGTGAGCTGCTTTTGGCCAAGTTCTGCTTGCTAATGATTTGCGGTCCTTTAGATCATGCGTTTAATCAACAATTTGTCTTGCCACAGCTCAAACTGCTCTTGGCCATTTCCGGTCGGCCGCTTGGCCAACTAAGTAAAAAAAAACGCAGCGACATCACATGCAAATTCAGTTAGCAATTTCGCGCCCACCAATGGGCTCTTGGCCAAGCTGTCTGACCATGTTTGCCACATGACGGCGTAGCAACAACAACAGCAGCAGCCTCCCCCTTTTGGCCAGATTCAAAGCCTGGCCAGCGGCCTTTGCTGTGCTTTTGGCCGTGCAAACATTTAAATGCATGAAAGCGAAAGGATTTTGCCAAAGTCCGAAAATCAAACAGCAAAAAATTGCGACGCGGCGCAAAAGCGAATTGCAGCAAAATGAAAAAAACAACATAGAGAAAGAGTGAGAGAGTGGAAGAGTGAAAGAGTGAAAGAGAGAGAGAGAGAGAGAGGAGAAGAACTGTTGCCAGACAGTCAACGTTGGGTGACTCCAGCTCTAAATAAAACTCGCTGCGTTGTTTTTCCAGTTGACCAGGCTATAAAAGGGCTGTGAGAGAGATAGCGAGAGAAGGGGGGAGTGTGCAAAGTAGGGGGGGTATCAGTCTGCCAGTGATACACTTTTTTTTCTGCATGCACGCGCGTGTTTTTAATTAAGTGCAAAATAATGAATTTCATGTGTGTGCTTTCGGTTTGTTTGTTTTTTTTGTTTTATTCGCGGCGAGTGAAAGTGAATTTTGGTCACACTGTGCAGCAGCGTTGCCAGACGTGCAGACAATTAGCGCACTTTTAGGCGCGTACTGCAATTTCCATAATCTTTTTTTTTGCAGTGCATTTAACGCTGGCCACATTTCATTATATCCGAATATGGCAGCTGACTTAATGCAATTTTCGCGTTTCGCCATGAAAATGTGCGCTTCTTGCAGCGACATTTTCATGTCCAGCAGAGAGAGAGATACATACACACACACACACACACACACACACACACACACTCGTTTACACTCGCTTACATTCGCTCTGTCTCTGTCTTGGCCCCCATGACACGTAATTCAATTTCGAACTGAAGTTAAAATTCAATTAAAATGAGTCAACTTGAGCGTAATGCAATTTTCCCAGCCAATGCCATTAGTGAAATATTAACGCAAAAAGGCAAAAAGCAACGACACGCTGATAAAGCGAAAGACATAAGCGAAACAGAAACAAAAATGTTACATAAAATGTGCATAAAATATATGGCCAACAACTGCGGCCCAGTTGGTCTGGTCATTTGCCCTGTTAATGTTGTTAATGCGTTTTACTCTTAATTTATGTTAAAAGAAATAAATTTGTTAAGAAAAATACCTTTCACATAATTACATTTTGGTCCGAGTCGAGCTTAATTAATTGTTTAAATACAATCTCCTGACACAGTTGGATTATATTTAATGTAGTTTAAACATTTTTAATCGAGTTCATAAATTAAAATATATTTTGACTAACTTTCAACTTTATTAATCCCTTTTTCTTTTGATATATTTAATAAATATCATTTATTTCCGCCTTTTCTAGGTATTTTCAATAGAATTTGATTTAGTTACATGCTCATTTATTTCAATAAAAATGATTTTGATTTATCCCTTGTAAGATCAATACAATTTCAGTAATCTATATTCCAAATTTCAGATAAATCACTCCGTTATCTTCTAAGAAATTACTAAGCATTTTCTATTTTATTCAAGCTTTCTAATATTTGATATACATGATGTCAAATACAATGTTTATCAATGCTTTTCTGCAGATATTCGTGTTCCATCCTTGTTCTTCATTTAATTTTTGGCAAATTCCTTAACTTCCTAGCTTCCATACCAACTAAGAAATAAAGACTAAGAATATTTTTTCTTAACATTATTCGAATTTTTATGTTAGTTTCTGCTCAGCGTAGCCTAACGTCATATAGAACGTATAATATTTATTAGTTTTATGCTGCTAACAATTTGATCAGCCATTTTGCTATGTTGCTGTTGTTGTCATTGTTGTTGGTCCAAAATGTTGTCATATTTCAGAGTCCCAAACAGCTGCTGCTTCCTTCTCATTTCGAATCTCTTCTATATTTTGTTGTGTTCACTCTCTCTCTAGTTCTTTTGTATATTTCCGCTTGTCGCTTCGCTCGTTATGTAACCCATAAAAACTCGGCAAATGCGACGCCACGGCACGCGCCTAAAAGTATGCTATAATTCAACGCGCACACATGCCACCTACCCCCTCCCTTTTAGGTACGAGAGCAGCCCCTACGGCTGCACATGTGTGCGTGTGTGTGTGTGTCTGTGTATCGCATATGTGCGTTCCAAAAAAAAGGAATGAAATTATTAAATTTTATGTAGCGTAAATTCTTTACGACAACTCGCGTTTTCCCCGAAAAAAAAGGGAAGCAAAACAGATAAAGGGAAAGCACACGAAAATTTTCTTACACATGAACAATTTGCAACTGTTTTTCAGTTGCTTTTAAGCCATTTGCTGTGGTTTATATTGTAGTTACACATACGCACTCACAAGTTCAAACTAAAAGTACAATATGTATTTCACTAGCGCAAGTTTTTTCTTTATTTTTTTTCGATTTTTATGTTTTTAAATTAATAACAAAAGAGTGAAAGACGAAGAAGCTGCGCATAAAAATTGTGTTGAAACATTTTCGTCTGACATTGAAAAATGCTCGGTCACGTTTTGGGGGCGCATACGCTTTTTGGGGTGGGGCACAGCAGCAGCAACAACAATAACTGAAATATTTCTCATTTTTTTGCTGTGGCAAGCAATGAGTGAGAGAGAGGGGGAGGGGGCTGAGTTGTTCCAACTTCAACTTCACAGACAACAAATTTGTGTAGTTTTTTTTTTGTTTTGTTATTTTATTTTTGCGTTGCTTTTTGCAATTTTTATTTATTTATTTATATGCCTTTTATCCTTTTTGTTCAGCGTTGTTGGCCCGCGCCATTGTTGGTCGGAACAGCTCGTGACTTTGTTGTTGTTGTTGTTGCTGTTGCCGTGGTTGTTGTTGTGGGCCATTAAAACGACGCAGCATAATGGCAGCAACACAGCAACGGCAACAGCAACAGAGAAAAAGGTAAAAAAAAAGGCAACAGCAACAACACATAAATTAAACTACCTGTCGCTCCAGTGGCGTGCAGCTCCCCCTTCCCTCTACCCCTCTGCTCTCACCAACCCTCTATAACCAGCATTAGTTTGTTCTAAGCTCTAGATAAGCTAAATTAGTTTCATGTATCAAATTGTTATTTATTTTTTAACTAATCATTCTCTCTCTTTTTTTTGCAGGTAAGTTGATCATGTTTTTGCACCACTGTAAGCGTACGTAAGTAACTGTTTACATACAGTGGACGCCACTGGTTTACGGCTTATTAAATTCAACATATTTTCCACACGAATTTCGCATGTTGCATGCAATTTGCAATGCATTTTATAACATACTTTCGACCACGACTGGACGGACGATTATTTGTTGTATGTGCGCTGTGGCGCCGCAGGATATTCTGCGCATCCTTGCAACACATGATGCTGCCTCATATAGTTCGATAGACAGAGATGTAAGGCATAGTTAGAGCGAGCAAGTAAGAACCCAATAATGTGCTCACAAATATGCAAATAACTTGCAAAATTCGTTATATCGACAACGACAACGACAGTGTTCGAGACGGGGCAACTATAGGGTTAAGGAAGAGGCGGAGAAGGGACATGTGGAGACAAGAGGCAGCCACAAGAATTGCAGCACATAAATTGCTTTACTCGTATTGTTGTTTACTATTGTGAAGATAATGAAACTGATTGGCATGAATACTATTACGAAATGTTACATGAGTTTTCTTTAAAGATTAAGAGCAGCAATAATGTAACCAAAAATTAACATTATGTAGTCCAATGAGTTGTAAACTTGTTCAATGTTGCTGTTAACTTGACATAAGCTAGCCATGTTAATTAGCATAGCATGTTATTGTAAGTAACAGAACGATATATAAACTTACTTTGAAAGTTGGTTAAAAAGTAGAACAATTATAATAAGTAAAAAATAAACTACTTCATGCTGCGCTCATTTATCGAACTATTTTTCAAAACATAAGATAAATTAGTCATGTTAGCCTAGTGCTTTAATTTTGTATCGTTAGCTGCATTGTTTCTTCCACAGCAGCTTTCTCGGGACTTAAGTGAAGTCTTCGGGATCTCTAGTTTCTCCAATGTGTAGCTTGAAAAGCGCGTTGCAATTACTCAGCTGAAACTGCCCACTCATCAAGGAGGAAATACGCTAACTAGACTGAGGCTGGAAGTGAGACTGGGACTAGAAGCAAAAACAAATAAATTCCAAAAAAATGAGTTATTAATGGCAATCAATCAAAAGTACGGCAAAACGATTGCTAGCAAAAACCGATTGCAGTAAAAATGGCAAAAACAAATACGAAATTGACGGAGACTAACAAAAACCAAAACAAAAACGATACACGGAAAAAAACAAACGAAAATAAACCGCGAGGAATACATAAATTGATTGATTGATTTAATGAATGATTGATTAATGCATTTCTGCTGCAAATTCCGCATACAAAATGCAACAGCAACAACAAGAAGAGCAACATCCAAATGGAAGTTGCAGAACGCAGAACGTGGCCTTCAGTCTCTCAGTCTTCGCACAGCCTTCAGAGAGTGCCAGACAGGCGAGCGGAGTGAAGTGAAGTTGCCGGAGAAGCTGCTGTTGTTGTTGTTGCTGCTGCTGTTGTTGCTGCTGTCTAGTTATTGGCCCTGACACTGGAGGGACAAGCCTCTGACAGCAATACGAGTCGAGGAAGAGTAGAAAAAGAAGGGAAAGGAGCAGGAGTTATACGAGCTGCGAGCTGCTATAAAATGCATTTTCAATTAGGCATAATTCCAGCAGACTCAAAACTCAAACAATAATAAAACAGCAAAAACAATTTAAGCTAACATTTAATGTTAGTTAAGCGAGCGTCAAGCGTGGACTTTTTAACCAACATTTTTTTATCCGTCGGTAAACTTTGCCAATCACATTATTCGCATCGGCTTTCACATAGAGATGCCATCGGTTAATTTTTTATAAAATATGGCAACACTCCATCATTTTTGTATACATTTTAGTAGCTTAAGTTGACCGACGCAAAAAACCGATGGAATAGGACCTGTTCTATTTCCATCGGTTTATAAAAAAACGCTTCAAAAATTTTTTGTGTGTTCAAACGACACCCACTGTTTTTTAGCAAAAAGTGTCGGTGAAAAAATCATCGTCTGACGCCTGCTTTAAGAAATGTTACATAAAATATTTAAATGTTATCTTAAACCGGTTTTGCATAAACTAATTTCCGTTAAAAATGTTAGTAAAAGCAGAATTTACCTGTTATGCAATTTAATTTCCAAGAGACAATTAAATCTTTATGGATTTTTTGTACTATTCAAAATCAATCGGAAAAATTCCAATTATTAAGTTTTCTTTTACTTGTAATCATTAATTTTCCGATCATCCACACAATTTTGCCAAACAAATTATATTTTTCTACATAAAATTCATTTAAGTACAAAGTATCTCTAAAATGGTAAAAGTTTTCAGCAATTTGCGACAAAACAAAAATATATTTATAGCGTTCGCATATTTTGTATACTTAGAAAATTGCTTGGCTAACAATTTTCCAATGCATTTTAGACTTGAACTTTTTCTAATATTCTTGAAGTTGGCGCCATAAAAAATGCATCAAAATGAATTGCGTAATTAGAAGAAATTAAAAAGCACAACAATAGAGCTAAAGCAAAGGAGAAAGAGAGAAATGTAGAGAGATGGGAGAGTGAAGTAGAGAGGCAATGAGGGCGAGTGAGCGAGCAAAACAAAAAGCAACAGCAAAAACTTGCACAAGGATTTTTAATAACGTGGAAAACACAAGAAAAAAGCAAATATTGATGCAGCCGCAAATTTCAATTAAGAACAGGAAGAAGCAGACAACGACAGCGACGACGGCGACGGCGACGGCGACGTCAGCGTCAACCGCAACGTAGTGGCGTCGCAGCCGCAGCGGCGAATGAGAGAGAGCGAGTGCAAAAGAGAGAGAGAGAGAGAGAGAGAGCGAGAGCGAGCCAAGTGCCTGTAAAACATTTGATGTAATAAAATAACGTATACGCCACCGAGCTGCAGAATGAGACGACCAAGACGGACCAAGACCAAGAATGGAGATGAAAGCAAACCCACCCCTGTCATTACCGATGGCAAGCCGAGCGAGTCACACACACACACACACACACACACACACACAAACACACACACAGACTTCTGAGTCTCACATACAATAAGAGCAATTTAAGCCGCAGGAATGCGAAAGACATGAGCCGGCTTCAAGAGGGGCTGGTCGGAGCTTGAGAATTGGATTGGATTTGGATGGAAGCGGAGTCGCAGCCGGAACAGGAAGAGGAGCCGGAAGGAAGGAAGTAAATGCGAAGCGAAGCGTAATAAAAGGCCAAAAAACGGGGCGCTGTCGCTGTGGAAAATTGATAAAAACAAAAAACCAAAAAAACACAAGAAAATTGAACACAAAACGAAAATTTCACAGCATACTTAAAGGCGCCGCATAGCATAGGGGGTGGGGGAGAGTGTAAGAGGGGTTGGGATGGGAAATGTAATAATTATTGCGCGCCATGAAAATCAATGGCGGCAGCAAATTGCTGGGAAAAGCGGAAGTTCCGCAAAAAAAAAGGGACGGAGGACAGCGTAGACAGGACACGCAGGACACAAGGAAGCAATTCGTGCGAAAATTGCCCAAAACTGACAACGAAGATGATGACGACGTAGGACGACGAATGACAACGACAACAACATCGGAGGAGCCGAGGACACGCCGCCGTCGTCATCGTCGTCATCGTTGTCGTTGTCGTGGTCGCCGTCAAAATGGCGCAACAAAAGCGCAAAATCAGGAAAAAGAAAGTCAAGCACAAAGCAAAAGTAGCAAAAATTGAGCGCAAACTCGCAGCGAGCAGGAAGAAGGAAGAAGAAAGCAGAAGCCGAAGACGAAGCAACTGCTGAAAGCGGAAGTAACGTCAAAAGCGCCAAGCAGAAGGAAACGACAAAGCGCACAAGCCGATGAAACTAAATGCAAAAGAGGCAAAGTACGTCAATGTCTGCATGTGTGTATGTGTGTGTGTGTCTGCCATTGTTGTTGTTGTTGTTGTTCTTGTTGTTGCTGTGTGCGCGTTCGCACAACATTTTGCTACCCTTGGCTGGCAGTCCGCTACCCCTGCCGACCTCAACCCCGTTGCCAACGTGCCCCAACTGAAAACCGAAGCGACGCGAGCTGCAGCACACGTCTGAGGCATATCGATTTTTTTTTTTGTGGCTCGCATGTCGTCCTGGCCTGGCCCTGTGTTCTGGGCGCGTCACAGCCTTTGGGGCCACAGCCAAAGTTGCCTGCTGTGCCAAAGGCGACTTTCAACTTTGGACCGAATGCTATTTTTAGCATTTGCCTGCCCAATGTCAATGAACCAATGACAATGCTAATAATGATCATACTTAGCACAACAACAACAACAACAACAACTAAAGTAGCAACTTTATCATTAACAGCTGCTGCACTCAATTAAAACTTTCGCTCCAACTTGTGTCTGACAATTGACAAAAGATTTAAAGATCCTGGCTGAGGTTCACCCAGTGCAGGGAATTCTCCAAAACAAAGCCAAATTGCGTAACAGACAAAAACCGTAAAAGGCGTCATGAAAAGAAAGAAAACAATTGAGCGGCACAAAAGCAAAAAATATGCTAAGGAAAAAAAAGGTCGAGGCGAAAGGCAAAAGCGTAAGAATTGTTGCAAAAAAGTTTTCGACCGCGTGCTCATCAAGTGAAACTTTTGTGCGAAACGTCAACAGAACAGAACTCAGAAGGCCAGAAGAGCAAGTACACTGCGCGAAAACGGCGGCAATTTAAGAAAGCAACATAAATCAATTTAAATTTAAAAATAAATATTTAAGATATATTTCAAATACTTTTAGTACATCTTATAAACTTTTTTCTGGACTTCTTTTTAGCTGAATAAAAGTAACTGTTAAGCTGTAAAGTTTGCTGTGCAAGCTTATGAAAGCTCACTTTGCTCACATAAGCTGCTTTGAAAGCTCCTTAAGTTTTTATTCCCGCTTAAATGTTGAGAAATAAGCTTTTAAAGCTTCTTTGTAAAATCAATTAAAGTAGGCTTATGAGCGAATGTTTAGTTGGTGTAATATCAATTCGTAAAGCTCTTTAAATGCACTTTATTGTATTGACTTAATTTAAATTATTTTACAATTCTTAAAGTTCATGAAAGCTCTTTAAATGCACTTAATTGTATTGACTTAATTTAAATTATTTTACAATTCGCTTTGCAAGCTCATTTAAGTGAGTTAACTAAGCTTATTTCTTAGTACTGATTGAATTTTGATTTATACACAATAAACTTTAAGCAGCTTTTATTTTGCAGCTAAAAGCTTTACAAAACAGATTAAAGTTAAAGGACTTTTAACTGCTACATTTTTACCAAATTAATGTGCTTTAAATACTAATTGAATTAAAACTAATTTTAAGCAGAAGTTCCTAAGAAAGCTTCAGCTCATATAGTTTATAATTTCTCTGCTTATTTTTATGCTTTTTGTCAGTGTATGAGTATGAACAAAACGGTGAACTGTGAGCTGTGAAAGCACTCAACAATCAGCGAATGAACGGTGGCAACAGCAGTTGACGACGTCACAGCAAAACGCGTGCGAAAGTAAAACGTTGCTAAAAGGTTGTGGCACAAAGGAATTGCCGGCGTTGACTTCCCACTGCGTCTGTTGGGGCTTCAGCTCCGTTAGCTGATGTTGCTTCTGGCTTTGGGTCTGTCTCTGAGTCTGTCTTTGAGTCTGGGTCTCTGTCTGGAGCTTGGCTGCCGTTTGCTGCTGCTGCGTTTCCTGGTGTGTGGCAGCGACGTGGTAACGTGGCAACGTGGCAACTCCTGGCTTTGACTTTTTACAGTGACTAGGAAAACTGTTTCACGCTTTCCCTTGTCGGCAGCTTCAGTGGCAACAGCAGACAAGGTTGTATCCCAACTCAAAGTATATGTATATATTTGTGTGTGTTTGTGTGTGTCTGAAGGTTGACATTATGAACTTGAAAGTTGTATTACTAGGGAAGGGGGCTGTGGGGGGAGCACATTTTTATGAATGAATGCATGGCATACGTCGACTGAGGCAACTGTTACTCTAGCAGCTGCTGTTGCCACACGTTGAACTCGTGCCTCGTATTACGTTTTATTCCAGGGGCTTCCCCCAAGTGGGCAATGTCTGACGCGTTGCCCGGGCAACATTGCCACAACAACAACAACAACAACCATAGCAGCAACAATTCGACGAAAAAGGAAATCCAAACGCTATTTTTGCGTGCACACTTCCTGGCAACCAGCTGGCAACTGACGACTGGCAACTGACGTGCCACACGGTGGGGCAGACGTCATGTGGGGGAATCCCTCGTTTCACTTGTCATGCCTCTTTTTTACGCTTTTTTTGTTTTGCTTTTCGGTTTGGGGGCATCAACAAATGTCAGCTGTTCCGCGGCATCAACGTCATCAATTACGCATGCAACAACAAAAGCTGCCACCAACACAACGACAACACGGCAAAGTCAACAGCAACTGGCCCATAAAACGAGGTCAAAACTATCAGCAAACAAAAATTGCCGACCAGTTGCCAGACGCCGCTGGCCATTGAATTCACAAAACAAAACACCTGCCGATTGATTTCGCGTGCAACACAACAACTGTGGCAACAACAACAACAACAACAACAACAACAGCGGCAACGGCGTCAATGAATGAAACGCACACTCACAGAAATACAACTTACACACACACATACACACACACACACACACACACACACATAGAAACTGTATTGCATTTTGCGTTTTTTGCACACATTACTCATACGACGCGTGCAACGCAGCAAAAAAACTAGTGGGTGGCAGCTTAAGGGGGTTGCACGATGGGGGTTTGTATATAGCAATGGGGCATGCCCTGTGGAAAATTGTCACACACACACACACAAACGCATACACACACAACTTGCCACGATGCAAAATTCAATTTTATACGTGCTCTCTAAAATTGAAAAACACTCGAAAAGTTTTCAAGTTTTTGCGATAGAAATCTAGAAAGAAATTATAAACTTGCTGCATAAAATATAATTTGACATAAAATTGAGAAAAGTTGAAGCTAGTCGTGCGCGGAGATTAAAAATAAAAAATTTTTAAATTTTTATAGAAAGTTTATTTATTTTGAATAAAAATAAATCTTTTCCCATAGAGATTATTCATTTAGAGAATTAATTGCTTATAAATATACAAATATAACAAAAAAAAAAATATTCAGATATCTCTATATAAATTTATATGTATTTTCTGCGAGTTTCTAATAGAATAGTTATTTTTTATTTTTAGTTTGATTTGTAATTATTGATTTTTCTGTATTATACTACTACTATTTTCAAAACTCTATATTCTCAAAAAAAAAATTAGTTTAACTGAAAGTGCTACAAATAAAATCACGTGATGATCCGATAGTTCTATATATGATAAACATAAATAATTAGGAAGTCACTTTAAAATAAATTTCATAATCTGCTTATTTATTTGCTTTATTTATTTGTAATTTGTTACTCCATTCTCGTATCGATTCTGCTTCAATCCGATTTCAATTCAATTCCATCACGATATGTTCTGTCTCTAACTCGTGCCATTTGCTCTCATCTCTAGTTGGACAGTGTAACGGGAGTGGAATGCAACTGCCTGACCAAAAGCGGAACTCCTGTTTCAGACAGTTCCTGCAGTCGTTTGCCATTTCACGACATTTGCACTTTTATTTTCAATTTCAATTCCTGTTTTTTTTTGGTTTTGCATTTCATTTCGTCTCGTTTTGTTTTGTTTTGCACGCGACGCGTAATTTGAATTTTTATGCAACAACTGCAACAACAACAACAACAACAACAGGAACAACAAAACAGCATGCCACAAAAGTTTGTCGACCTATATAAACGTCGGATTCTGGCAGCTGGCAGACTCCGCTGCCCACTTGCCCTCCTTCCCCCTTGCCACTCTGTTGGATACGTGTAATGCAAGTTCAAAGTAACAACAACAACAATTGCAACTATTTTGAACGTCACGTACTTCGTTACTCGCAAATGCAACAACCTGTTGTACGAAAAATCCTGCGGCCAGGCTCAGAGTAAACTTCTATTTTTTTCCCCGCTGTTGTCCCCCTTTATTTCATTTTTTTGGGGGAAAGAAGGAATTTGAAAAAGTGCAAAACTTGAAGCAGCAAAATAGTGAAAGTCTTTCAGTCAGTTGGCAACGCAACTTTTAATTGCCAGACAATTGAATGGGCATTGAAGGAGCTGGAAACCACCCTCAGCCCACCACAGGCAGCCACCACAAGTAGTGGAAGAAGAAGGTGAAGTAGAAGTAGATAGAGAAGAAGAAGTAGAAGGTGCGGCCGTCGCACAGAATGTCAAGCAAAGGGGGTGTAAGAGATTAGAAGGTGTGCAGCCCACACTCAAATATGCTGCTTTTGTGGGGGGTGGTTGGGGTTGCAAGGGAGTTGGGTGGTGGTTTCTCTGCTTCCTCTTTGCGTGTATCTGCTGAGAGTTTTTGGGTGGCGCTTTTAACAAACGATAGCAATTTAGAAAGATGCCAGAGGTATGCAAATTTATTGCCGGAAATGTAATTTACAAAATACGCTGCAGGCAATGGACGCCGCTGTCGCAGTCGCAGTCACAGTCAAAGCAACGTCGACGTCGACAGCGACGCTGACAGCACTGTAAGCATTTTGTTGTTGTTTGGTGTGGATTTTAGAATCTTGATGAATGTCATGTTGGGGCCACAAGTCAGATGTCAACTTTAAGCAACTATGATTAGAGCCTTGAAACTGAAACAAAGACAAAACAAAAAAAAGAATCAAAATCACTTTTGACAACAGCAATAACAACAACAAGAAACGTGCTGAAGGGTGAGCTTACAACGTTTAAGCATTACACAAACAATCAATGCGACGCATGCGCAAGAGCACAGAGAGAGGGAGAGAGTGAGCAAAGCAAGAGAGAGCGCATATATTGTTGAGTGAGAGCAACACTAAAGAGAGCGTTTGCTGAGAGCGCTGCAGCATTTGTTGGGACTGGGCACCAAAATGCAAGCAGCCCCAAATAGCAAAAGCAACAACAAAAACAGCTAACGCGTAATGGGAATGGGGCAATGGGAGGAAGCGCACAAAATTAGCAAACAAAAAACATAATAAAAATAAGAAAAGTTGGCAACGCAACAGACGCAGCAAAGTAGAAGCAGCATAAGAAGAAGACGTCGCTAAAAGAAATTAGTTGAAGGAGGCTACAAAATATTGCAGGCAGCTTATGCAAAATGCGCTGCAGCAGCGGCAGCGGCAGCAAAAACAACAACACACGAGACAACAAAGAAATGAGACGCGTCGTCGCTGCTGCTGTGGCTGCTGCTAAGGCATGTGAGAAGAAAAAGAGCCAAAAGGCAAAACGCAAAAAGAACGCCAACGCCAAAGTGCAGCTAAGAAAGTGCATTTGTATGCGTATGTGTGTGTGTGAGTGTGTGTGTGCGTCGGCGGCAGCAGCAGGCGAATATTTTATATAGACATGCCAACCCCCTTCCCCCTGTCCCCGCTGACTCTTTTGGCAATCATTTCCATTTCCATTTTGACTTTGCATTTGCATTTCCAATGCCTTTGCCTTTGCCTGTACTTTCCGCCTTTTGGCATTTTGTGGCGGCTGTTCGCGAAATGCGCGCAACAAAAGACGAAACAAAGTGCAAGACGCACATGAGAATAATTGAATTTTATTACATTGTTTGGAGAGGCACACATACATATGTATATGCACATACATACGTACATACACATGCAGCGCTGTCTCCCCAACTTGTGCATGTGTGCAAGTGTATGTCTGTGTGTCTGAGCGCAGCAACCACCAAGGCTAGGCTGCAGCAGCAGCAGCAGCAACAACATCGAAAGCGACGACGACGACGACAGCGACAGCGACGTCAATGCGCGGCAGCAGCGAGCGCCTCCAAGACCAAGAGAATAATGACCCCAAGGCTTCGTTGCTGCGCTCTTGTTATTGTTGTTGTTGCTGCTGCTGCTGCTGCTGCTTTTATTGACTGCTATTTTATGTGCGGAGAGCGCGCGCTCTCTGTGTTTGTATTTGTTTTTGTCTGTGTGTGTGTGTGCTTGGGAGAGTTTATTGGTGTATTGGTGTTTTGCTGTTGCAGTTTTGTTGTCGCTTGTCGCCGAAGAAGAGCAAGAAGCAGAAGAAGCCGGCATATGCTGCGACTGCGGTTGGCCCCCCCCTCCCCCCGCGCACTCTACATGCCATCTTTGCTGATGCTGCTGCTGCTCTGCTGCTGTTGGCATTCGCATCTTCAGCTCTAGATCTGAAAAAGAGGTCGATGGTGGGTGTTGGCAGGACAAGACGCTGTGGCATGGCGGAGGGGAGGAGGAGGGGACAGCTGGTTAGAACTGCGCTGCTAAAATGGAAACTGCAAAAATTATACTTATGTATGATGGCTGTTGCCGATGACTCTGACGCTGACTTCGCTGCAGCAGCAAAGACAACACAGCGTATGCGAATAAAAAATAAACAAATGCTAAAAAATAAAAGCAAGAGAAATAAAAAATAATAAAACAACAGCTGCGGCAACGCACAATGATGATTTTTCCTGAGTTTTCTGAAAAATTATAAAAGCATTTTGCTTTTGTTTTTGCTTTTGCTTTTGCCAATCGCTGCCTCTATCGCTGTCGCTGTCGCTGCTGCGTTGTTGCTTTTGCTTCTTGTTTTTTGTCTTTGTTTTTGCCGTTTGCTATAAAAAAAGGAAATGCCAAAATGGCCAAGCAGCGTCGCAAAATAATAATAATAAAAATAAAATTGCAAACGAAATAAGCAAAAACTCACACACACACACACACACACAAAAGCAAAGTTAAAATAATAATAAAACAAAATTGAAATTTGTAATGAAGCCACTTTTTCCACCTCTCGAAACTCTCTTAGGTGTCTATGTGTGTGTGTGTGTGCGTGTGTGTGTGTGTGTGAGGGGGCGGAAATTGGTTGGTTGGCTAGTGTAGCGAAGAGAGGCGAAGAGCGGGCGTAAAGAGCGCCTTGCTCTATGGGTGGCATGAAATATTGCCGGCTGAAGTTTTTGCAAATGAGTTGCGTAGCAAAAAAGAAATGAGCAAAAACAAAAACAGAGAGACACACACACATCGATACACAGAAAGTTGTTTATAGAAGCAATAAAAATCTTTCAGCAAATGCAGCTGTTGAAGTCAGTCATCAATTTTACATCAATCCATCAATCCAATTGGAATTTTTAGGCATTGTTGTTGTTGAGGGTCACCTTAAATCCAACTGGCCAACCAATTGACTTGGATTATTCCAATCCATTTGGATTCGATTACACAAGGATTGCACACAATTTATTCCAATTAGACTTAGATTTTAAGCAAATTGGATCTAACATTCCATTGAAAATGTTCAAACTTAAAATGCAAGGAATTTTGTTTTAGAAAATATGTAGTCTTTAAGAAAATAACTAAAATTATTAATGATAAACGAAGAACTGGATCGAATAAAATGTTTTAATAATTGAAATTGCCGATATTTCGAAACTATGTTTGGAAATTTCAATATGAGCAGCTTAAAGCTCATAAAAGCATATTGATATTTATCATATTTACATTTCATTGTATTTAGTTATAAATAAAAATATTGAAAACGGACTAAAAATAAATTTTGCAATAATTGAAATCGTTGATAGTTCGAATTTATTTAGCCTGTTTATATAAGCTTAAGGTCATAAATAATGAACATTAATTTAATAATTAATATTTTACTAATTATATTCCACTTCTTTTTATTTACAGGTAAGTTACCGCAACTACTACTAATTCCAATAAGTTCTACACTGGGGTCAAAAACCATATTTTCAACTTTGTAAGTAGCACCAGATTATGCCCCCACCCCCTGCAGAAAGGATCAGTGAATCTAATGCGACAAATGCCATTTCCAACAATTCACATTCACTATCAGAATTCCAGATAAATAAGATGAAAAAAAACAAAACAAGAAAAAATCGAGAAAAAGGGAAAAGAAACGAATTAAAAAGAACGCCCGCAACGCACAAAAATGCCAAAGAACTAAAAGCGGCGCATTTCAGTGCAAAACATGTCAGGGGAGTATTTGGGGTGGAGGGGGAATCACTCCCTTCCCTGCTAGCAACTCCGACTCCGTTGCCGTCTACGTCTCCGACTGAGCCTTTGTTGGCGTTGAGTTTTTTTATTTTTATTTCTTTTTTGTCTTTGCGTTGTTGTGGTCGCTGCTGCTGCGTTTTCGTTTTCAGTTTTTTGTGCCTTTTTCGGTTTACCGCAGTTATTTTTTACTACCTTTTTTCGTAGCAACTCAAACACACACACACACACACAGCTGTAACAAAGAGCTGTGTCGTCGTCGTCGTTGCTGTCGACGTTGACGTCGCTGCTGCAGTCGCCGCAGCCGGTGTTGCTGTTGTTGTTTTTTTCTCTCTCACGCTTACTCTCACTCTCTCAGAGCGATAGTCGCATACGGCGCTCCGTAATGGCGGCAAACACGTTTTTTGTTGTTGCCTTTTGCGCTTGCTTCTTCGTCTTTGGCTCTCTGGGCGCTCGCATGCGCTCTCGCGGCAGCAGAGGCAGCGACAGCGGCAGCGGCAGCTCCACCACCACACATACAAGCAACATAAACTCACTCACGCTCATACTCTCACTCACACACAGCAAGCAAAAGCAACGCCAATTGCTGCTGCTTGTCGCTGTCGTCGTCGTCGTCGCTGTCGTCGTCGTCGTCGTCGTCGCCGTCGCCGTCGCCGTCGTTGTATCTATGTATTTGTGTATTGGTGTATCTGTATCTTTTACGCTGCCTTACACTCCACACGTTCAGATTCAGATTCATTCTGTAAACGCGATTCCTCGAGGACGTAACGGTGAAACGTCGGCAACGGCAAGCGCGCTTTCCGACTAACTCAACGGTTGCCCAACGGTTGCCCAGCAGTTGAGCTTTGAGTTTTGAGTTTTTGGCCTTTGTCTCGCTCTCTCTCTCACTCACTCACTCACTCACTCTCTCGCGGTCTCTGTCTCTGCCTCCTCCTTCGCTTCGGCCAGTGTCTCGTGTGCATTGGTAGTGGTAAATACAAAGTTGAGAATTCTCAAACACGCGTCACAAAATTCTAAATCTTTTTGCATGCGAAAATCGCGTGCTTAATTCATCAACGTGCGTTTGTGTTTGCCTGTGTGCGTGTGTGTGTGTGAGATTGTATCTGTGTGCGCGACGCAAGTGTATGTGTGTGTGTGCCCATGTCGCTGAGTGCGTGCATAAATTCTTTAACTAAAATTGATTGTTTATTTCCGTTGCTGCAACAGCAACCACAACAACAGCAACAATGCTGCCAATGTGACTCACACGCATACAACAAAAGTAGCAACAGCAACAGCAGCAACAACAACATAAATAAGAAGAGCAGCAACAACAAAAACAACAACTACAACAAGAGCTAATAGATAACAAACACAAACAACTAAAGCAACTCAAGCAACTAACGAAATTTGGGGCAGTTGCCAATTGAAAAATGTGATTTCGTTATCAGCGCATTATATATTGTACCATTTATATAAAAACACACACTCACTCCCATATATATATATATATACACACACATGCATAGAAATGTATATAGTTGTGTGCAAGCGTACAAATGTGTGTGGAGATTGAATAAAATAAAGATAGAAAGATTGATAGATAGAAAGAGAGGGAACAACTGATCGACCCGTATAACAACAACAACAACACGTGAAAATTTGCGCGCTCAAAATCAAAAATAGAAATAGAATTCAAATTGAAATTGAATTGAATTGAATTGAAAACAAAATGTCATGACGAGTGCGACATGAAATTGATTAATTTACAACAACAACAGTGTCTGACAATAGCAACAACTACTTAACAAAAAACAAAACAAGAAAAACTAATAACTTTAGCAATAAATGTGTAAATAAATGAAATAACAATTTAATTGTTTAATTGTGTTGTGCGAAAACAAAAATCAAATCAATCACAAGCAAATTATAAATAATAATAATTCTAGTAGTTAAACAAAAAAAAGGCAACTAAGTAATACTTAAATTCCGTGCAATCTATTTCTAAAATAAAAACAACAACAATAATAATAACAAATTACATGCAGATACAAGCGCCATAATAATCCTTAAATATACGCTATAAGTAATTACTCGTATACGAAATATACGTATCCAATAATCACAGACACTTGTGCTTAAATCAGAATCAGAATCAAAACAATCCAAGACTTGACTGAAGAACAAACCTCCCAGTTCCCGCCCGATTCCCACAAATACAGCTTTAACCCCAACAAACGTGATAAAAAAAAGTAAGTGGATCCGATAATCAAATGAAATGAAATTACTTGAATTGAATTGAATTGAATTGAATTCATTTGAAATGCATCAATCATTTACCGATAAATCTAAAAGTCTTAGGTAGTTCTGTTTCGAAATTCAATTGAGCTTATGGAACTAATTTTTGATTGATAGGTTGGTTCAGCAGAATAATACTATTGAGATGGAAATCTAAAAAGAAAAACAACGTCAAATTATAAGATACTCGTATCTGTGTCAGTTTCTAGATCTATTTAATTGGATTTTTTAAGATATCAAGCAATTTGATTTTGTAAGCTAATTGAACGGGTAATTTTAGAAATATTCGATTGAAAATCAAATGAAATCGTAAACTGTTTCCTTAGTTAGTTTTTCAAATGAGTTTTAAATTAAATGAATACCGATTGAACTAAAAAAAAGACAAGTAAAGAGGAGAATATTAAAGAGTGTGCTACATACGAGATTAGATAGTTAAACAAAAGTTTTGTTAATTAAAAACGCTGACAAACGAAGGTATTTGCTTTAATGATTCTCGTTATAAGAAACAATAAAAAATGTTAAATACTTTGATCTGAAATTCAAGTCACTTTTTTCGCATGAACTTTTGAGGTCGTGACAATGGATCTTGATCTAGCTGAGAGTTGAGTTCAGGTTGAGATCGAGAGATTGAAACTGATATTGAGTATTGAGTTGAATTGTATCTCGTTGAGGTGGAAGAGTGTTGGCAAAGAGAGACTCAATAACAACAACAATAACAACAACAACGTTTCGAATGCTGAGTAACCCACTCAGTATTCACATTCCTGCTGTCATTACGGTCGCATTCAAACTTCAATTACTCATAGCGATATAATCAATAAAAGTCATTTGCTTTTTGCCAAAATACGAATATATATAAATTGAAATCCGCAACACACTTAGCATTAATATCAAAGCGTTTCAAATTGAAATTGAATCGGAATTGAAATTTAAAGAAATGGTGAAGTAACTAACAAATTCACTCGTTGCCATTGATTTAACTTGCAAAAATCGAAAGACATCCGGGAGAACCTTTCAATGGATACCTATATATTCCTTTTCTGAAGAGTTACGTTATGCGATTTGCTCTTTTCCATTAATAATTCATTTGCACAAAGCGCATGCGATTCGTTTTTTCTGTTTCCTTTTCTTTTTCATTTATTTTATTCATTTTCTGCATTTTAAAGTGAATTCATTAAGTTGGTTAGTGGAAAATTAGCACATGGCAAATGGTTTTGTTACCATCTCACCTGCAAGCCACCTTAATGAGTGTGTGAAAATCGCATGAGGTCAATGAGGCATGCAATAAATACTCGCAACTGAATAAAACACACAATTGCAATAGAGCGATAAATTAAATTGAATTATATAGTACTATATATATATCTTTCATCACATGTGTCTGAAATAAGTAAAGATGAAGCCAAACTGGTTTTAGGTACTCATTTATTGACATTCCTTAAGAAAAAGCGGGTTAGCCGGTTCATCGTCTCGGTTAAAACTAAACACTTTTATTATAACCTGTCCTATATCATTTTCACATCAAAAACTTAACTACGAGTTATAAATTAAACAACATTAATTCTTAAAACATTTAATTGTATTTAAATGTTGTACAAAATGTCTGAATTTTCTTGTATTCAAGATTATTCATTAGGACAAAATATTTCAACTTAATTTAGCACAGCTTTGAACCACTGTAAAGCTTTTCAAGTCTTTTAAGCAGAACTTTCTGCTCTCATTTTGCTCTTCCCCGATCAAACTTCAGTTATCTGATGAGCAGCTCTCTCAGCTCAACAAATTGCATTACGTATTTAACAACAACAAATTGATAAACAAGCACACAACAACAACAACAACAGCAATTGCACTCACAGCGCTCTCTTGCATAGAACAGTGCAAGAGAGCGTGATAGAGGGAGAGAGCGGGGAGAGAATTTGGTGGGCTGCCTAATGCAAATAGCAAAATGGCGGGTCGCATAAATTTTGTTACTCAAGCGCGACACATTGCGAATAGGAGGAGCAGCAGGAGCAACAAAAAATACTCATAAGAAAGCCAAAAGAGAACACAAATTCAAATAAACTAAATGCGGCGTGTTAAATTCTGTTTTTTTTTTGTTTTTGTATTTGTGTTTTTTGCGAATTTTTACGGCAACGCGTCGCTGACTTTGTTGCCGTCGCATAGTTTGGCCGGCCCCAAGGAAACCGAATGGCAAACATGTGGATGCCTTCCGCTCCTCTCCCTGCTCTCTTTATTTCACTCAACTCACACACACACACACACTCTCGCAGCATGTGTGTGTGTGTGTGTTAGTGCGCTGTGTGCGAGAGCGAAGCGCAGACAATTAGTTTTATTATGCTTTGTTGCGAGCTTCGCTGAAATGGCACGACATAAAAAGCAACAACAAACTCGGCAGCAGCAACAGCAATAACAACAACGGCAAGAGATAAAATACAGCGCACAAAAGGCAACAATAATAATAACAACAACAACAACAGCAACAACAGCTACTATTACTACAGCACACACTTGTACAATTTACTACACATATGCATGTGTGTGTATGTGCTGTAGATTTATTTTATGTGTGTTTGCATCTTGAAGATGCATTAAATTCGTGGCCCAACGCCAACAACAGCAACAACAATATATAAAAGTAATGCAATTGCAACAACAATGCACATATTAAAAATAAAAATGCTGCAGACAAAGGGTGAGAAAGAGAGCAAAAAGAAAAGAGTAAAGTAGAGAGTTAAGGGGGTTGAGAGGTAGGGAAATGAGCCAGCGCACATAAATATTAATTTATTAGCATTGCGCAAATTTATCTGCGCAATTAAATTTGCGCCACACACACACACATACACACGCACACACATTCATATTGAAAATTATGCGAGTTTCCCGCGACTCAAGTTACGCCAAAATGCAAAAGGATAACGTAGCCATTTGTTAATGTGTGTGTGCTGCATACAGATGTGTTTGTGTGTGTGTGTGTATGTGTGTATGCCATAACAAAGATTAATGACCAGCAAGGGCTGGCAACCCGACAAGCAGTCAGGCAGTCAGGCAACTCTGGTCGCATTTGCTCTACTCGCACACAGCAACAACAACAGCAACAACAACAACAAGAGGCAATAAAAACATAATAAATTACCATATCAAGTATACGGCATCCATTATTTCAGCCCAGCATTTCCGTGTTAGCTCCGACTCTACCTTGGACATCAAACAACGTACATACATATCTTTTTGTGTCTCTTTCTCCTTCATCTATTTCTCTGTCTACATTTCCTTCGGCTCTTCCTTCTCCCTTTCTCTCATCTGTCTCAACTTTATTTGATTTATGCAATTCAATTCATAAAACTTCTTATATTCGTCATTTTGTTGCTCTCTATGTGCAATTGGAGTTGCCACGCCCACACGCCTGAGAAACGCCTTCATATTTCCCCATATTCTAACATCTTGCTAGCAAATTTTACTTGCATTTCATTTTGTTGCAGTAATTTTTTAGCAAACTTTTGCCAAACTGTCATAAATTTTTTGATGTTGCATAAAAAAAAAGTTTTGCAGCGCCCCTCGCTTACACCCTGTTCTTGTGTTGTTGTTGTTGTTGTTGTTGTTGTTGTTGTTGTTTTGGTGCCTGCATCTTTGACCCATGCCAAAGTTTTTTGGCTTATAAATTTATGCAAAACTTGTGCATATAAATAAAACTTTACACATTCTAAGAAACAAAAACAAAATGCAATTAGCTGCACATTGCTCATTGATCGCCCTGGAATACCCTGTAAATTTAGTTCATCATTGTTTTTTTACCTGTAATGCTGGGTATCTACTAGTTCTCACATGTTTTTTAATTTTTAATTTCCTTCTATCGTTTTATCCACAGATCCGCCCTTAACTTTTGAATTTGCCATTTTATGAATTTGTTGTTTCAGGTTCCCTCGTCCACAGGCATTTTTAATCAAAATTCCTTATCAACCCTTTAGGGTTTATTCTTAACCCTCATTAATCTCCCCACGTTCAGCTGTTGTCTCTTCTCTGCTGCTGCAGCTGCCACTTCTCAGATCGAGATACGTGTATCTCTGATGCCAGAGATACAAGATACGAGATACGAGTATCTTAGCCTTGAGCGTTTACATTTGGCATTAGACATCATCCATCGAGTCCTTATAATTAACTGAAGTTAGTGCAAATAATTGGATAGGCTGTTTGGTATGCAATTTGTTGGCCTGGCTTACATATTTGGTCTTAATTACTTCATTATATTCACAAATTCCCTGCATAAATTGCTTTCCACTTTTGGGGGCAGCTTATGCAATGCATTGCATGTGCCAAGCAAGAAACAGACTAATAAAAAGAGAAGGAGAATATGAGTGAGAAAGGCAGATAGCGTCGAGCCACGTAATTGAATCTCGTGTTAAGCCAAACTAACAAATTTTCGTGTTAACGGCAAATGCAAATAATAAACATTTTTTACCAAAATGCCATTGCGATTACGAAATTGGCCAAGCTTTCGCGCTGTAATAATATATAAAACTTATAAGTATATACTTATTATTTTAACAATACCAACTCTTCAGATTGTTGACAACAACAACCGACAGCTATTTGTAAAGAAAGTTGAAAACATCGAAAACAAAGTTGAACAACAGAAATTGAACGCTTGACATTTGAGCAGCGTCTCAAAAAAAACTATTTGTATACCCTGTAAAATTTTCTATGCACAAAATGGTGTATAATGCAGTGAAAGAAATATATGTAATGGATTTTCTTAAAAAAAATCCATTGTTTTTTAAGTTTACAGGGTAACTACTAGTCACTCACATTGCACTCTGCATTCTTGCTTGATTATCACTGGATATTTTTTATTCATTTTCATTACAAAACTGCAATCGAAAATTGCCAAAGCGAAGAAGAAAAGCAACAAAGAAAAATAACTATAAAATTTATGCATTTTCCGGCATTAAATTAAATTTATACATAAATTAAAGTTAACTTCGTGCAGATCATTAAAAAAACAACGACAACAACAATTCGACTGGAGAAATAGGAAGAGATAAGGAAAAATCAAATACAACAAGAAAGACAACAACAACAATTGCAATATTTGCACAACCTGCTAGCAAAAAGTTTTCTATAAAGTTGTTTGCATGGCAGCTGCAATAAATGTTGCTGTTGTTGTTGTTAGCATGTTGCTGCAAAAAGTTGCATGCAATAAAAAGTTATTAGCCAAACATTTTTGGTATGCAAGTCAAACTCTAAGTAACAAATATTGGCCAACTAATTGAGTAAAATTAACAACAATTCCGGAGAATTATTTATTTAAGATTCTATGCAATAAATTACTAAAACTTGGCTTAAGTTCTTATAATGTCTATCGTTCTACATAGACTCTAATATGCTCCATAAATTCTAACTCTAAATGCCAATTAGAAGACTCTAACAAGTTTCTCTCTCGCTCTGCCAATTAATTGTACTTTGCGCTCTGTCTCCCTCTCACTGTCTGTCTCTCTGTCTGGCTACATGTACGGGGCCATGGCAAATGCAATTAGCATATAAATACATTTGCAACAACCCCGTGGATATGAC
Source organism: Drosophila innubila (assembly GCF_004354385.1). Taxonomy (NCBI): domain Eukaryota; kingdom Metazoa; phylum Arthropoda; class Insecta; order Diptera; family Drosophilidae; genus Drosophila; species Drosophila innubila. The sequence continues at coordinate 9,878,796 of NW_022995376.1, forward strand.
CAACAACCCGAACAAAACCAACAACCTAACACCGCCCCCTTTGAAAAGTTATGCATAATAATATCATTGCACAGAAACAACAAACAATGCAAAATGTAACAAGAACTCGACTTGATTATACCCGTGCTGACAGCTGTTAATAACAACAAATGATAAATAGTCCAAGATAACATAATTATGATATGATGTCTTTACAACGCCTGAAAGTAGGCTCTGAAAAAGTGATTATCAAAGTGATTGAAAGCTTTGCTTTGTTAAGTAACTTTATAGAGGGAAATTTACACCTTTTTAGAATTTGAAACTAGCAGAATATATACTTTTTTGATACCATAATACCCTTTAGAACGATAAATCAAAGACACTTTGCTTGCTGCAATTCTCATTTAGTTGCGCTCTAAATAAAAAATTCAATTCGAAAATATTTGCATAGCAGCAACAACAACAACAACAACAACTGTTGCCTTCGTCTGCGTCTTTGACGATGTTTAAAATTATACATTAACATTAATTTGGCATGTAAATATTTATTTATTTAGTTTAATCTTGGCAAGCGCAACAAATGCTGTTTCCCCATTCTATATATTTTGTTGTACTTTATTTATATAGTATTTCTTATTCTTTTTGCATTTTTGTTGTTATTTTTGTTGGTGCGTCGCCGATTCGCTGGCTGCCTCTGTTTTTGCGTTATTTGTTGTTGGATTGTTTTTTTCAGCTTCTTCTTTCGCCGTTTTCTTTGCATTTCTAGAGCGTAGCTAATTTTACAGCGTGTTGCAAGTGGCAGCATAAATTGCCGCAATGCTGTGCACTAATTGCTTAGAGTATCTTACCGAATTTCTAGTTATAGACTTGGAGATACGAAAAGTATTTAAGTAACTGAATAACCCTCCAATTTAAAAGCCCACAACAATCTAAATGCTAAATGAAAACTGTGCTAAGCGTCGCATAGTTCTGACAGATAAGCCCACACACACACACACACTCACACACACACAGTGTGCTGGAAAAACTGAAAGTACCCGGTACTAAGTGTATGAGAGAGCATTAAATCAACTGGAAATACTTGAGACTTGTCATTTGGCCGCATTAGCGAGCGAGCACAGTACGAGTAATGTAACGAATATACGAAATGGAACCAGGTTGGGGCATATTTTAGATCAAAAAGTATTTAGGTTTATTTTTGCATTTCATTTTTGGTTTTTGCACAATGCTCAAGGAAGCGGCAGCAACAGCAGCAACCCCAATGTATCTTAGCTATCTAACTATGTATCTCAAAGATACTTTGTGTGTGTTGTGTGTTGTGTGTGGAGCTATAGAAAGTTGTCACAACCAGTTTATTGGAGGACACAGGGGACGGGGGGGTGTTAGAGGTTGCCACTGAGGCCAACTTTCAAGTGGAGGCCCGCACAAAAACTGTCACGCATGGATTTATGTGCCACGTTTATTATATTTACATTTAATTTAACCTAAGAAAAGAAAAAATAGAGATCGTGGCAGTTGCATTTAAATTACCTACACTAAAAAGCATATACAATGTGCCACTATAATCGAAAGAAAACAATTTTCATGTAATCTAGGACATAATAATAAATTACCACAATTTCGAGCGGCATTTTCATGTTGTGCCTCTTCACCAGTCCCATTAAATGTACTGCTGTAGATACATATATATGTATCTATAAGTACTATATACTTTCCTATATACATGCCATTTTGCGAGTTGCAAAGTATGGCTATAATAGGTAATTATTTCAAATTTATTACAATGCCTTCTTTTGCGATATTTCGAGTCGAGTCTTCAAGTTGTTAGACATTTATTATGGCCCTCTTAAAGGCCAGGCAATTTGAATTTTGAAATTCGCCTTTAAATGTGTGAAGCAAAGTCGTGAAAACTTTTTTGCCAAGTTTCGTAAGCTAGCTATATATTCAACTATGATAAGAATAATTTTAATTAAACTATAGTTAAATAAATAATTATTCTAGACTCAGTCTTATCTGGCACGTGCGAATCTTGCCTTGCCTCGGTCACATGGTAAAGAAATACTAAACATTTTACAGATAAAATGCGAATGAAAATAATAATTATAATCTATTTATGGCTGCCATAAATCTATGACTCTTAGAGAGTATTGTTCTATTTTGGATTTCTTATCTTGCCGGGCATTTAACTACGCGTTTCATTGTTGCAATGGGAAAGATATTCAAATTTTTATGGCGATAAATGCAGTTGAATAAGGGAAATAAAATAAAGTATAATACTGCTGCCAGCAGAGCGATTAAGAATAGCGCACAAAGCAGAAATGCGCGCTTAGAAAGATATATAAAGAATGGGAAATATAGAAATATACTTTTACTGCCTAAATTTCTACAAGTACTATCATCATCATTACGCTTTAATAATTCCCAGACCATGAGCCAAACTAAGTCTGAACTTTGCACTCACCACAAGCTATACCAATTTTGTTAGCAAATCCGATAAGACTAGTTTCTAATCACTTTGCAGAATTAGTCACATTTCAGTGACAACATTCGCGTGGTATTTTCACCATTTCTCAAGGCATTACAAATAGGTTTTTTATTTAATGCTCTTTGTATTTAATATTTATGAGGCAAGTTCGCGTCAGCTTCAAAGTCCTCTGGTTAAACAACTTAATTTCGCTGCCACTTCTTTTGAGCCTTTTTTTTAAGTCGTTTTCTGGGCAATAGCTCTTCTGTGGCAGCAACAGCTACCTCCTCCACTTCCCCCTTCCATGACAGGGTTGCATGTAAAGTTCACTTCAGTTTAAGTGCATTTGCCGTCTTTATTTGCACTTTGTATTTATTTTGTTGTTGTTCTTGTTGTTGTTTGCCATTTTTTTTTTGCAACGCTGCTGCTGCTTCTTCTTCTTTTCTCTCGTCAACAACACACACTTGGCAAGCAGTTGCTGTTGTTGTTGTTGTTGGTCTTACCATTATACACCGACACTTTTTCATATCCTGTCTGGTCTGCTTTGGTCTAGTCAACGAGCAAAGCCAAACTGACGGCTTGTCTACGTCTTCTTCTTCTACTTCGTCTTCGTCTTCGTCTTTGTCTCCCCTTCTCAATGTGAGAAATGGTCTCCATGACTTTGCTAAAAACCGAAAAAGCGTGCAAAGCGCAAAGCCAACTAAACTATGCAAATACAACAATAACAACAGCTCGAACAACAACTCGAACAACACCAACAACAATTGCACAAACAATGCCACAAACGCTAACAAGCAAACCTAAACGCTTCTCAGCTAAACCGAACTCAACTTAACCTGGCTGCGTCTTATTTGCAGTTGCAGATACTTTGGCAGAGTGAGAAGTATCTAGCAGATACATTCGTAGCGCACAGATATCGACAATTTGTCATCGTGCGCGCGTATCTTGAAAGTGGCCCTGAACCAGGTCAGGTGTCAGGTGCACAATACAAGCTCCCCCCTCCTGCACTCTCTTTATGTGTGTGTGTGTGTGTGTGTGTCAGTGCCCTCAGATACTTGGCGTATCCGCGAGTACGTGTATCTTAAGCCAACAGCTACTTTTAGCGCTCAACGTCAATATGTCAAATTGATAAAACAAAATAGAAAATGCTAAAATTATTGTTAAGTGTTTTTTCTTAGCAGCACAAACAAGTTAACAGCTCGTTGTTGTTGTTGTTGTTGTTGCTGTTGTTGCTGTTGTTGTTGTTGTTGCAGTGGAGAGTTGCATGCCACCAGCCTTGTTGCAGTTAATGCTTAAAGACGATAACTGAGCGCGATTATCCGCTTGTGTTTTGTAGATACATTTGCCAGTTCTCCTCTTTCGCGTGTTTCTACTGTAGTTTGTCTCTGGGCTTATCAGTGGCTTCGTTTTGGCTTAGGTGTTAGCTGATATGCTGTTTGTAAAGGTGCAGACGTTATCTAACACTGTCATCTGTCTGGCAACACTGCCGCACATTTGTTCCTTGTTGGAATCTATCGAAATATGCTCAAAAACTTGTTTGAGTATCTGACAATGTTATCTGAGCTTTGGTGAGAGGTTTCTTCTATTATGTGTTGCCAGATCGCCACAAAGTGAAGTTTGGCAACAATGTAATGGCAGCTTTAACTTTCGGCTAAAAATTCAATACATTTTACAATAAAAAAAAAAGAATATGTAACATAGAAGTATAGATAGACATATTTTGGAAATAATTCCATTTTGAAGTTTGGCAACATAGCATTGAATTTTATAATCAGCTCTAGCATTGCATGATGTGATATAATGATAAAGTTAAGTACATATTTATAATAAAAATAATAATAATTTGATAATGTTAGGCTCTCATTGATTATATTTATTCTCTTAGATTATATTTATTGCCCATAAATTTTGATATCGTTTAAACGATGATGTCATGATAATAATCTGTATAAACGTAAATTTAGATAACTGTTGCCCTTTTGATAATATTACACTTTTAGCTGACATTTAAGTGAGTTGTTCCTTAACTCCCCCTGAGATTTTATTTTCATATCGTGATATCTGATATTTTATAAACAATTGAATTTGCCTTTTGTCTAGCCAGTTGCCCATTTAACTGGCCTATTACATTTTTAGAGCATTTTTAAATGAAGTTTATGAAATTATTGCCACTCAAATGAATTTACAGGGAAATTCGGGTGTTATTGTTATTGTAGCTGCTGCTGAGGCAATCAGAAAAGAAATAAAGGCAAGTTGACAAAAATAATGCAAACAGCAGGAGACACAGATTTGACTCTGCTCAGATTTGTTCCTATATGCAGATATATACGCATACAGATTTGTATATATATACTTATATATATATATATATATATATATATATATTGTATAAATGTATTTTATGCTGTTGTAGTTGCAGCTTCAGCTCAGCTGCGTTGTATTTTCTGCTTTATGTTGTGCAAATATTGACATTCGTTTATTAAAATTCCAGCAGAGTGGCAAAGGCGAAGCTGAAGTCAGAGAGAAAGGGAAAGAGAGAGAGAGAGAGAGAGAGACTCTCAGTCAGCATGGGGCCACAAGATGTTGTGTGTGAGTGTGTGTGTGTGTGAAGAGGGAGGGGGAAAGCAGGGCCAACATTTTATGTCATGTTTGCATATGTAAATGTGCCGCCTCTTGCTCAAGTTACCTCCCTCTCTCTCTCTCTCTCTCCCTGTTTCTTACTCTCACTCTTAGTCCATCTCTTTCTATGTGCACGCTAATATTTGCTTTTAATTTTTGCTTTGTTTAAACTGCAGTTTAATTTTATTTTGTACAAATATTGCCAGCAAATTAGAGACGAAAAGAAATGCAAATTGCCAACGCTGCAAGCTTGAGCTACAGCTACAGCTACAGACGACCGAGAGTCGACACAAAAGATACAAGATATAAGATACAGATACAAATGCCACATATGGCTAGATAGTCAATATCAACTGCTGTCAAGCTTCAAATTTAATTGACACATTTCTTGTTGTCGCTGCACATTTGTTGTTGCATTTGCTCGATGCAATTAAATTTTTCAAACTAACAACAAATAAATCTGCCATAAAAAGGGAAATACATTTAATGCAGAGTGGGCGTGGCATCAACAACAACAACAACAACATGACAATCAACTTGCAACTTCGTGTTGACTTTGTTCACTTTAGGTTTTAATTAAATTCAAGTGAATTTCAAAGTGTTGGCAAGAAATGCACAAAACAAAATGCGACAACAAATGAAATAAGAAATAAATACATACTCGTAAATATCTTTGGTTCATTTTAGCCATTTTGATTAGCCAGTTTTGCATAGTTTTAGCATATTTGATTTGTTTATATTTCTATTTTTGATTGCCTAACAAATGACAAAACACACAACAAATAAACTTAATTGAGATGATCATAATTTTTGTAGTCATAAATATGCATATTGTTGTGGCACTTCCTCCTCCTCTAAAATTATTGAATTTTATTTGAAATTTGATTTAAATTTTTTATTGATCATTTTTATTGCTGCTTATTTGCTTCTCCTCTTTTTGATGTCTGCTGCAATTTCGTCGCCAGCCGGAAATGAGAAATAAAAGCGCATACTTTAATGAAACCCTAAAGAGGCGGCACTTTTACAAGCATACTTAAGCACTTGACAAGGGGGAGGGAAAAGGGGGCGGGAGCAGTACTAAATGAAGCGTGTGCATCGGGAAAAGTTCAAGTCATTGCCTGATTGGCGTTTGCCCAAGCAGGAAATCACATTGGAAGTGCAGAGCATTTACTTGCCTTTACTTTACTTTGAACTGTCTATTAAATTATAGGGCAAATGTCTGCACTTTTCATGGAAATGCAGGAAAGCACGCAGCCGAGTAATAAAATTATTTCTTATTATATTAAAAAAATCATTAGAGTAATAAATTGTGTTTGCATTTAATTTTATCAATTTGAAATCATATCATAAATAATTTATACACAGAAATTATGATAGTTACGGCATAGTAAAAGGTATATATTATTCTCTGAATAATTCATCATCTCTTATAAAAACTATATAAATATCTTCGGGCATAAATATCTGCTGTATTATACAATTTTCCAGGCGATTCCTCAGCTTTTCTCAATTGCACGTTTAATCAAGGAATTCTTCCTACTAGCAACTCAATCAAATTGCCGAACATTCATTTCTTGATACGAGAAAAATAAAAATAAAATGCCAAAGGAAAAAGGAAAATTCGTATAGGATGTTTGCAAAAAATTGATTTTCTGCATCACAACGTAGCGCAATCTGAAGAAATGTGGCTATAAAAAGTGTCCATGGCCAACGCCTGTTCTCTTCTCAAGTGCAACAACAACAACAACAACAACAGCTTGGACAACAACAACATTGGAGTCAACACCTTTTGGTGGCCAGTGAGAAGAGTCTGGGAGGCAATGGGGCAAAAATCTTTTACGATTGCCGACAGAGACGACAGCATCTTCATCTACTGTTGTTGCTGTTGCTGTTGTTGTTGGCACTTTTGCAGTCGGTGTTGGGGTCACGTAAAGTCCATTTATATCAAATTATCTTACCATAATAATGAATTGTCGGCAATTATAGGTATTATCGTTATTTATAGTCGTAAAAGCTCTATGCCAATGCCATTTTCCTGCAGCGGACTCTTTGCATTTCGTTGAGACGAGGAGGGGAGTGGAGGGGGTCTGAAATAAAGTGGAGTTGCCTCCTCTCGCTTCTGTTCCTCCCTTGGGGGCATCAGTAAATGCGTAAATAAGCTTCACTTATGTATGTGAGCAGCGACGTTCAAGTGGAATCGCATAAAAATAAATCTAATTAAATGAAATCGTTTACTTGGCCCATAAACAACGGCTCTAAATTGTAATTGCTTGAAAATGCGCCACAAAGCAACACAAATACAAAATACAACAACAAAGAGTCCAAGTGGCAACAGCATGGGGCATGTGGCATGTGGCATGAGGCAAGTAGCAAAGTAACTAAATGACAACGATGACTCATTTGCCGAAGCTCCTGGTAATTGGCAACTTCCGCATCGCACAGGGGAATGCCAATTAATTAAACGATCCAACTCAAACAAAAACATTTTAAGTCAACATTTTTAGCTGTTGAATTGAAAAAAAAAAACACAAACTTGGAAATCCCCCTCTCCGACTTACAGTTGGCCCAGATTTCCCTGGAAACATATCGATAACAGTTACCAAAAATAAACACATGACTCGCTTTGTTTATAGGAAAATTATGATAAGCGATTCAAGCAATCTTATTACGCTCGAATGCTGTATGATATCATATATGATATGACAGCACAAAACTTAACAAAATAACAAGCCAAGGTTATTTGAGTCGATTTGTTGACCTTCTAACTATACAATATCAATGCTGGCAGATTCTTTTTAAAATGGGGCTCTTAGTTGAGAGAAAAACCCATCACATCGACTGCTCGAATTGGTTTGCTCCCATTTTGTGCTGTTAATTACAAGTGGCCATAAACATCCTTTAAATTGAAAAACTTCCTTTTGCAAAGTCGTTAACAGACGTAGAGATATATGAATTGGTTATGGTATTCAATATACTCTTATTTAAGGGCCAGCAATTCCCATTGCCATTGATTGCCCCTGTGGCATTGATAAAGACACACACACACACACACACACACACACACACAAACACATTCGATATATAGCCACATTTATGTTATGTAAAATGCCCACATATGATTTATGACTGGCTATTAAAGTCGAGAGAAGGACTGTCTTCTCCTGGTCAGCAAATGTGAATGTTTAATGGCGCCTCATAAATATGTACGAGTATTCACAATAACGGAAATAGAACTCATTTCAACAAAAATAATAATAATAAAAATAAGAAAAAACCTTAAAGTTAAAATTTAATTAGACACACGGAGCAAAAAAAAAAGGGGGAACAGCATTTAATTAACATTAAAAGATAAAAAAAAAATGTATAAACGAAACGAAATGAAACTCGCAAGGGAAAGGACTGAGAAATGGGAATCGGTTAGGGAATGTAGTTAATGGGTATGGGAATGGGGAATGGGGAATTGGGAATGGTAATGGGAACAGGAATTGAAATTGAAATGAAAATCAGCGCAAAGCGTGTTGAAAATGCTGCTGCATAATGGGGTTAAAGTTAAATAACAACAACAACACAAATAAAAGAACATAAAATGAAAAAATAAATATATAACATAAATAAGAACAGGCTAAAAACGAAGGGAAGAAAACATAAAACAGACGAGCGAAATTAAATTCAAGCAACAAACACAAAATTTCATTTCACGCAGCAACAGAAACTAAAAGCAACAACAACAGCAACAACAACAAAAAATGCTGTCGAATTAAAATTAATGTCGAGTTAATCGAGTTTTGTTGTTGTTTCACGAGGAGTAGGCACATCTTTCAGTTCAACAGAACAAAGAACAAACACACAAAGCCAACACACACACACACACACACACATACGCACACAGATACAACAGCAGAGAAGAGCGTGTAGAGTGAAGAGACGAAAAGAATTGGAATCTGAAAGCAGTTTGTCTTCTTCCCTTTTTGCCTTTTGCCTGAGCCTGTTTCCAACGTATTTTATTTTAGTTTATTTTATTTTATTTTTTACATCTGCTGCTGCTTCCTCTTCTTCATTTTTTCTCTCTCTTAATTTTCCTTCCACACGATTTTTATCGCTGCGTCTTGAGTGTTTACCTTGTGTCTTCGTCTTCGTCTTCGGCATCGTCTTCAGTCGCGCAGTCGCACAGCCTCCGCCAGGCATTGTACTATTTCAAGGATAACAACTAAAAGGCAGTGTGTGCAAGTGTGTGTAAAGGTGTGTGTATGTGTCTGGACTCACACACACACACACACACACACACAACCGTGCCCTTGCTACCTTCTCTACCTGCGGCACTATAAATTGCAATCAATTGATATAATTACGAACATAGCGAGCAAGGGAGAAGCAGAGTAAAAATAAGTGAGTGAGGGAGGGGTAGTTGATTGTGTCCAAGGGAATTGCATCGTCACCAATTTGCCTCAACTAAGTCTCTATTGTTTAATTAGGCTATTTAGTACTCTCTCTCTCTCTCTCATGTATCTCTCAACAATATTGATTTAAATGCTGTTTTCCACTTTACTAATGATTGCTCTTCTTTCTCTTCTTCATTTCTTTCTTTCTTATTGCAGGTAAGTCACTGTCTTGGCCTGGTTAAGTGAGGGAATGTAACCTAGTTGGCAGCATACAAAGACACAACTCAATCTTCATTTTGGGATCGCTCGTTTTGGTATTGCATTGATTTTGCGACTGTCTCTCGCCAATTAGCGAAAACAACGTGAAACAAATTAAATAAAAACGTTTCCGCAAAAACACAAAAAGAAAGAAAGAGCGGAAAGAGAGACAGCAAATGGAGACAACAAAAGAGCTTGTAAATATATATAAACCGAAACCGAAACTGAATCTGAATCTGAAACTCGCTGGCAAATGGCCGTGTGATTCATGCGTTTACATTTTTAACACGCTTCAACTCACATGGCCAAAGTATTGGTAGGAATTCGAGGGGGGGTGTGCAGGGGAGGGGGGGTTGGCCCCTCCACCACCTCCTGCAACGTTGCGACGTTCGTTTCGTTTCGAGCTAAGATAATGAGGCACAACTGAAACTGTAGGAAATTAAATACAGTGATTAAGTAACTTAATGACGTGGGATATAACCCCATACTGAATACCCCTACTTTCTGTAGTATATGGAATGCACATAATATGCTGCACATGCATCATATGCAATTTGGGTTGCTTGTTGAATAAATATATATATAGGATAAGCAATTAAGTTGACTGATTATAGCCTTCAATTTATTAAGATCTTATGTTTTCGATTGCTTAACAGAAAATGACTATATTTTTATAAATAGATTAACTATGTTAACTAAGGTTTGGAAAGTGACACACTTTCAGATCGACCTAAAAGCATTTTATTTTAGAAAAGAAATAATCTATACTTACTAAAGTTCGATTTTTTTCAATCACTGTCCATTTTGTTCCACATTTTCCCCTTGACATTTTTTACCAAAAATTAAGAATTCTGGAAAAACTCGATATATTTAACTCGATATATTATATTTAGTTTTCGATATTAAATTCGATTGGATTTACATCATTAATAACTAATACACAAATATTGCAAAGCTAGGTAGACAATATAGAAACAATTATAGAAACATTTCGAAATTACCAATCCATAATATTACACTTAAATAAACGGCAAAGTGTGTCTCTCTCTCTTTTTATAAAAACCTGAAGAGCTCTCTGGGGAATATCAATCAAAATGTACTCCTTAGGGAGTTTATTACAATCATATATCATGTACTTGTGGCATCGACAATGCGAATGTGAGGCAGGCACTTGATATCGACAATCGACACGGTCTGAGTCTTTGTTCAAGATCTTTTTCTTTTGCCACAGCATTACGAATGTTGAATTTCGTATCCATTGTGCCAAAGTTCAGTTGAATTAACGAGTATTTGTTTTGTCTTTTTTTTCCAAATTCGTACAGCGAACTTTGCGGTTCAGTGAACCTTTTACATATTATACTTAACTTAACTTTACTTAATTTTATTTTACTTTACTTTTATGCTGGCTTATTTGCATTTCTGTTTTAATTCTCTTTGGCAAAGAGGAAAAACCAAGTCAGAAGGCGAAAGAAGCAGCATTTTAATTGTGTTTAATTAGAGTCGCTTTGCTTGGCAAACAGACCCTGAGATAGTCAAGTGGCTCAAATAATTATTTTTAATTAAAACTACGCACATATTTGCGCCTGTTGCGCTCAATTAATTTTTGGCGAGTCAAGAAATTTCTTCTTCATTTTATTTTCTTCTTCTTTGTTTTTATTTTATCAAAGAAGCAATAACCTTAAAATTGAAAAAAATTTAAATGTGTTGAACAATTAATTATGCACATCAGGTAACATAGTTGTATATTTGATTACTTATATGGGTAGATATATCTATATACTTATACACTTATCCAGTTAACGAGCACTTGTGTTTGCCATTTGTGCCATAAATTATAATTTAATTGGCACATTATCGAACAAACATGATAGGAAATCTGATTTGAGGCCAAAACAAATAATATATATGCCAGAAATCTTTCTCACAGTTGCAAGTTAATGAAATACTTTTTATCCAACCATTGACTGACTGACAGAAAGCGATAACTATTTAGCATTTTGTGTTACATATTCATGCTTAAATGATTTCATAAACAATTTTCGAAAAGAGAAATTGTTTAAATTGTGTTGCAAGATATTTTTACCAGCTGACCGACTTAGAAATACGCTGTAAAAAAGGTCAGATGAATTTACAAATTTGGTGTAACAAATTAGGAGATCATTTGAATATAATATAATTATTAGAATAAATTTTGAAATAATTAAGATATTTTTCAAAAATTTTTAGATTGCTTGAAACTTATAAAAAATCTTTCACAAAGCAACAGAAATGTGAGCTACTCTTTGAAATATGGCAGTTAATAATAGACTTCAAAGTTTGAGTTATAGAGCGCATAGTAAGCTGATTGGCAGCAAGTACAATTGGGCGTGGCAACTGAGCCGCATTACCATCAGTTCATTGAACCAAAAGTAGGCAACATTATTTTCTAATTATGTGTAGAAAATAATTTAAGCTTAAAACAAACAAAATCAACGAACAGCAGCAAAAGCAAACACAGCAAGAATCTAAAAAGAATTGAGCACAAGCAAATAATCAAAAGTACCTACACATATATATTTACATGTATAAGTGTGTATATCGTATAATCAAGGTGTGGCAGGTGGCTTTGGCTTCGATTTGGGCCATAATGAAGCCATTTGCATAGTGAATGAACGGATGAATGAATGAGTTCCCTAATGGATGAGATATGCTTGGGCATAAGTATTTACGAGTGCTTCATAAAACGATTACTTGACATTTGATTGGCAGGCACAAAGCAGCTGTAAAAGATGCGATAGGAAGAAGAGTCAAGCTAATATATGAGAGCTATCAACTAACTGGAACACAAAAAAAAATATATATATTTAATAGAAAACCAGCTGAGATTGAGACTGAGCCAAAAAGCAAATAATAAAACACTTTAAACATGTTTTCATTTTGTTGTTGTGTTTACTTAGCTCTTTGCGTCTTTTTTTTCAACTACACAGCAACTACAACCCTTTTTTATTTGATGTTGTTATTGCTGCTGTTGCTGTAAAAAAAATTATATTTATTTTTGCATTAAGCACGAGGTCAATTAACCTCATGCCACAGCTTGAGTTCAACAAACGCAAAGCACACACAAATACACAGACAAACTTTAAACTACACACACACACACACACACACTAGCTTTACATTCACATTAAAAATTGTTGTGACGTCGTTGACATTTTGCACTATTACAAGCGAGGCAGCAACAACAATAAAAACAACAACAAACGGCAACGCGTCTTGCATTTTTTACAATTGTAAATTGAGTCATTTGGCTGTTGTTCTTGTTGTCGCTGTCATTGTTGTTGTTGCTGTTGTTATGCACTTGACAACACACGTCAACAGCGACAGCAACACCAACAACAACAGCAACAACAACGACAACAACTAGCTGGCATGGTCATTCATCAACACTAGCAAAAGTTTTTATTTATTTTTTATTTACTTGGACTGGCACAACATTTGCCTACCCCCTCCCTTTTCCCCCATTTCTCCCTAAAATCCACACCCTCTGCTGCTGGTTATCGATATGTTTTTGTTGTTGTTGTTGCTGTTGCTGTCGCAGTCACGTGCTGTTCTTTTTTGTTCAGTGCCGGCATTTTATTTTTAGTAAATTCTTTTTGTTGTTATTCTACTTTGACTTAATTGTTATTGTTGCTGTTATTTTATCACAATTTCGGAGCGCGCCAAATAAAAATTGTTGTTTTTATAAACAATTTTGTTGGCTGGTTGATTTGTTGTGGCTGTTGTTGTTGCTACTATAATTTTTTTTGGCAACAACATAACGTGTTGCCGTTGCCAAGCAAAAGTTTGTTGGCTTTTTGCGGTGTTAGCTTAATAACCCCCGACAGTTGGTCAAAAGGGGTGCTGAGCGGGGGACAGAATTGGGTAAATATTCAATGTAGCACAGGTGTGTGAGCACACACACACACACACACACATAAGTATGTGCTTAGGCATGAATAAACATATATTAAATATGTTAACGAGCAAATGCAAATGAATAAATAAATTAAAATGAATGACAAATGGCTGAATGAACAAAATACTTATGAATATAAAAAAATAATATTATTTAATTAAATACAAATTTGATTTGAATAACAAGCTACCCTACACTCTCATAGCGTGCGTGGTATGACAATTCGCTTGCCAGTTTATTCAATTTGTTGTCGAGTTAATAAATGACTTAATTAATGCACTCATAAATTTGATTGCAGTACAAAAACTCAATAGATACGAGTATTTGTGAATATATTTTCATTTCATTTGAGTTCATATTCATTTACTTTTTATTTATAGCCCAACAAGTTTACACATAAAATGACTAAGCGTCAATATAATCACTTTTTCTAGGGAAAACAATAAAAACAAAATAGATAATGAACACACACACTCTCTCCATGTGATTCACACCTCCCTACATAAATATATTGTTTACTTTCCAAGTATTTTCACTCCTTTAACTATGCCAATTTATTTGCATAAAACGTAAAAAATTCAAGTGAAAACAACAAAAATAATAATAATTGAATTGGCATTTCCGCTGACAAAACGGGTAATGTGAATTTTCCGGCTTTTAGATGAGTCACAGCTACAACAACAAATATAAATATAAATACGAAAATAAAACAACAATTAGTTGTAGCAATTAACAATCTCTGATATGACAAACTGTGGAAAGTCGAGCAAAAGTTGCTAGCAATTTCAATTCGAGCCAGAGAATCTGGTCTAAACCAGCCCACAAACAAGTTTATGCACTTTTTACTCACACACTCTCACAAAAAAAAAAAAAAAAAAACAAGTACGCAGCACTGAAAACAAAAATAATAATAATAATAAAAAAGACTGTATAATAATGGCTTCAATTTTCAACAGGCAACAAAGAGATTGTAATAAAAATAATACAAAAAGAAAAAAAAACCAAAGACAAAAAATAACAAAATTACTATAAAAACAACGAGGAAAAAAAGAGAGAAACTGCTGGTCGACAATTGAATACCCTAACAGCATATAAATCAAGATTAATTGTTGATATTATTTGCAAATAAATACATTAAATTGAGAGCAGTAAAAGTGACACTTTGTATGACTGCAACTGCCACATGTGGCAAGTTGCTTGTCATAGTCGAGTGAGCCAGGCTTGCAGAAAAACTACAAAAATATGTATGGCAATTTGGACGACGTTCTTTGACGTGAATTTATGGCAATTTAAGACAAGTTTTTAATTATTTTCTGTTGCTGCTTGTTGTCGTTGTCGTTGTTGTTGTTGTTGTCGTAGTTGTTGCTGCTGATGTTGCTGCTTGGCATAATAATAATTTAAATATGGTAGCGAGCTGAAATGAAGTGGCACAAGGCATTAAATCATCGCGTGCAGCTAAAAGGATAACCAACTAGTTGCAACAGCAACAATTACAATTGCAACAAGCACAGTGGCATCAAAGCGTCTGAATTTGACACCAAAAAAAAAAAAAAGAATATAATGCAAGAATTAACTATGCCACAGCTAAAGTGGGGCAACTTTACTCGATTTATAATTAAAATGTTAATTAAATAAATTAAAGCATAAAATGCAAAATAAACAACAATGTGGAGGCTGTAGAAAAAGGCAGCTTGCAACATTCTGTAATGTAATTATGCGAGTCTTGTGCGGAATTGTTGCTGTTGTTGCTGTTGTTGCTACTGCTGCTGCAGTTGGCGCTTCTTCATCTACAATGCAATTTGTATGCAAATGCAAATACAATCGACAATTCACATACACAAAGACAGAGACAAGCTAGCAGTGCCATTAAAGCGAGTTCATGGCAGACCTTATCACAGATACAGACACAAGTTGCTGCCGCACACAGTTGCAACTGGAAAGAAAGAGAGAGATACATACAGACACACACACATACATACATAAACAATGCGATTAGCATAATGGTCTTCAGGCCGTAAATATTGCAATTTTAGCATAATTGTTTATACTTTGCAGCTGCTGTCAAATGAATGCAACGCCTTTAACAAATCCCACTCATGAATACACTCAAACTGTCTCTATAATTATTATTAATTGTTGAATAGAACGAACAAATCACTTGTCATTTTGTTAAGCTTTCACATGCTTAGGTCACATGCATTTGAAGCTTTCAAGCTTTCAAGTTCGTTGCCTGCACTCATTTAAAAGCTCACTAATACTTATGCGAGTTTGTGTGTGGCACATCTTGTTAATATATTTCAACAAGTTTGCTCATTAGAATTGACAATGTTGTTCTTGATGAATGCAACTTTCATGCAACTATCACTCTATTCACATTCACTTGTTGTTGTTTTAAGCAAAGCGCGAATGTTTGTCTGCCAATCGCTTAATGCAACAATGTCTAACTGCCTGTGACGAAGTGCAACAGGAACGTCAACAACAACAGCAACAACAACAACTAGAGTCTCGTATAGTTGGCAATGTTTGCTGTCTATGGCTGTCATGTTGCCTGCCCCCTTTGGTACCGTTAACCCCTCTCACCTAGCTGCCATGTTCGTGTTCATTTTGTAGTTTCCGCGACTGCAACTTTGTAATTAACTTTTGTCACGACGCGATTGGGATGAGGATGAGGTTGATGTTGAGGATTCCAGCTCAGATGGGACCTCGACATTCGATGCGGCTCCATTTCGTTGATCATTAAAGCCACTTTAAGCTGCACGAGATATATAGTTGAAAAGCTATTTATTTATTGTATGCCATGCTCAATTTAATATATTTCATTTTGTTTTATTTTATTTATTTTCATTTACCTCGTACAGCAATTGACGCCTTAATACTGCAGTTATGCCTCAATTAGTGGCACATTAATTAAGCACAACACACATACAACCTTGACAACTATCTCTCTCTCTCTGTCTCTCTGTCTCTCTTTCTATTGCAATTGCATTTATGCTTCATGTGAATTTTCCATTGTGTGCGCACAATTGACAAATGACATGACATCAATTTAAAAAGTGATTAGAAAAAGAAATACCAGATATTCACTTCTAGCATTATTTAAGAGAGCAATACTCACTGTAATGAGTGCCTAGAGAAGAGCAACAACAACAACAACGAGAAGTAATTTACAAAAGGCACAGAGCGAACATTAAAGTATCTTATGGCGTGCCAAAAAATGGCCAAGGAATTCGTTAACGACTCCAGACATGCCAAAATTAATGGCAATAATTAAGACAACAACAACAACACTACAGCTAAGCAGAAAGTTGCTAACTTGGCTATTGACTTTAGGCCGAGAGACCAAAGAAAGACAAAACCACAAACAAAAACAAAGAAAATTTTTGTAAAAATTGCATAAAATGTGTGTAAAGGAGCTAGACTAACTAGTTACCCTAGTTAGTGTTTTAGTGAAAAAATACAGCTATTTCTAACTAAACTAAATCTTTAAAATTAATTATTTAAATACTCGCAAAAAAAATAGAACCATTCAAAATGGTAGGCAATTAATTTAATGGCAATTTATTAAAATTATAATGACAATTATACCCCAGTCTGCAGCCCAATTGCAGGGTATTTAAAGCTGTGTCCAGGTGATGCAGTCGGAAACGAGTTTCAAGCCGACACAGCAGAAAATAAAAGCAGCACTTGCAAATTATATAACATTCAATCGGCAATGGGCTCTAAAATGAAATTGGGATGATATTCAATTTGTAGATGGATGAAACAAATGGCAAGAGAAAGATAGAGGGATAGGGAGAGGGAGAGACGGCAAGAGATTCTTCTCACTCAAACATTAATGCAATGAAATGTATTTGGCAGAGTGGTAAAAAGCGCAGCTGATTTGCAAATATTTGCACTATTGATTACCAGCCGCATTATAATTTACTGCCCAGTCGCAATACTCCCTCTCATTCTCTCTCTCTCTCTTGCTGCAAATTCTCTCTCGCTTTCCCCTGTCAGTCAATGCAGTCAGCAAATATTTTCATTGCTGCTGCCTTTTTCCAATTTAATTTATCGCAAATATTCAATCAAAATAATGATGTGAGTGAAGAACGGAAATGGCGCTGACGTTGATGTCGTTGTGGAAAATGGGAGAGAACTGGGAACTGGCAATGATGGATAAATGAAAGGATGAAAGGATGAAATGACGCTGCTGAAAATGCCAGAAAATGTATAATTTTTAAAACTAATTGAAAATTACAACATCATATGCTGGAATGGAAAAGCAGTTAAATTTGTAGTTAGCAAATCCTTAACAAGTTCATAATATAATTTATAAAATTCAAATACAGGGTATATTTGCCAGCTAAGCAAGTTAATAATCCCCTGCATAAATTTAATTATTTAATTTATTACTTTTTTTTACTTATTGAGCGTCAACTAAAAATAATTGAAATAAAATATAAAAATAAATTCGATTTTGCTTAACAAAGTAATTTATTAAATATTTGAACAATCTACAAATTAATTTTATATGAATACTGCATGCAAATATTTGCCACTTTAGCACAGCATACCCCACAAAATTATGCTACAGGATATTTAAGCACATTGAAAATGACTGAGGCAAATTGAATTAATGCTCATAGTGTTGCCTCACGTCATGTCTTACTTATTTGGTCCACACGAATATTTGACTGCACATTTAACTTGGAGTCAGGCATCATGAATGGCAACAACAGTGGCTGGCAGGAGCTGTCAGGAGCTGCCAGTAGCCAGGATCAGGACTGTTTAAGAATGCAAGGCAGCGCATCAGCGATGCCAACGAACAAACGAACAATTGCAGCCTAATTGAAAGCTAAATTGAATAAAATACACACACACAACAACACAGAGATGGAAAAGAGAGAGAGAGAGAGAGAGAGTAGAGTAAAAGAGAGACACAGACGTCGTCACATGCTAACAAGGCAGAGTCGAGCGGAGAATAAAAAGGAAACTGTAGCCTGATCAACAGCGCATACTCGACACGTACAATTACATGTACAGACCCCTTCCCCACCCCTCACACACACACACACAACTGCAATAAATTATGTATGTGTGTGTGTGTGTGTGTGTGTGGGAGATAACCAAGCACACTGTGTCCATCCACAAGCAAGAAATTGGAGAGAACAGGAGCTGAAAGCCTTCACACTGCCTGCAGGATAATAACGTACAAAGCATTTTGTGCAAACGTGGCCATGGCAAAGATGGAGGCTAAAGAGGTAGAAGAGCTTGAAGAGGGGACACTGTGGTTGCTTTTGCGGGTGAGAAAATTGTGGAAAATGCAAAATTAGCATGAATACGAAATACAAGTTAAATATTTGAGCTGCCTGAGGATGGGCAACTGAGCATGCAGTCATAAGGATTGCAGGACACTCTCGCCTGGTTGTCTAGCAAAATGCCATAGAGCACAATCATTGAAATTGCAGACACACATTAAAGCAAATCGGAACTACTGCCATTATGTATGTGTGTGTTTAGAGCTTTTTGTCGGAAATGCATTTGCCAAATCACAAGATTTACATAACTCTCGAAAAAAGAGTAAATTTACGTTTAAAGTGGTTTCTATTGAACAATTCATTTGCAATGATATAATATAGAAATCTAACTGTAGATCTGCAGATATTTTGCTCATTATGATATTTTTCGTTTATTGGATATCTACAGCAATTCTTTTTCTTGAAAGATTTAGTGGTTCTTTAGAAAAATGAAAACTAATTTCCATTTTTCAAACATTTTTTTTTTTTTAATCTGAATGATTTTGTTTAGTTAAATAATACTACCTGGTTTAGCGTTAGTTTAGCAACCTCGATATATCTTTTAGCATAAGATAGTTGTTTCTTTAATAACGTGCTTCGATATTTGTGTTTACTGTACAGGCAAGCGTTGATAAGCAGGAAAACAAACAGACAACGTTGCATATTGAGAAAACATGATAACTAATATTTGATTTATTTACATTTTATTTACATTTCGCTGCGTTTCACCTTGTTTTCTTCTTCATCTGCTGTTATTTTTTTTTTTTTTTTATTTATTTATTATTATTATTGTTGCTGTATTTTTTGTTGTTGTTGTTTTTGTTGGTTTTGCTTTATTTTTCCCTCACCTTATCAGCAGACTTTGACGTTGGGGACATGTAAATAATTTATATGGCATACCCTGTTATGTGTGTAATTTATGACAGGCCACACAACACAACACACACACAGCACAAACACACACACACACACACACACGAGGTGTTATTATTGCGCTCTGTCCTCGCTCTTATCAATGTCAGAGCAACAGACAGGCCGAAAGAGACAGTGACAGTGGGAGAGAAAAAAGAAAGGGCAACCGGAGATAGTCTAGTTGCCGGCTTTTAATGGAGAAATGCTCAAGAAACTCCTAGTTGAGCCAATTAATCAGAGAACCCAGTTGGGAAATATACATTTATATTTATTACAAAAGAACCATAAATATAATGATATATACAATCTGAAAACGCATAGATCAAAACCAACAAATTGAAAGTATGATTTATAAGAGAAATATGAATTGAATTGATGTTAAAATTAATTAAAATATGATTTCGATTATACAGTTTGGTCTATCCGATCTTTCTTGCTACATTTTAGTGGATTTATGCAGTCTATAAGATAAAAATCTTCAATTTTAGTTTCAATTTTCTTGACTTTGGCATACGTAAGTCACACCCAAGCAGGCGCCGCTCTTCCGAGTCGCAGTTGGATGTATCTGTGGCACGCATATTCAATATGCTTGCAACACGCATATATATATACATATATATACTCGTATCTAGTATATCCATTAGCCTGCTCAGTCGTATGCAGTGTAGCGCATCGTTTGAGTCGCTCAAGCCGAACTGAAAATGCCTTTACCTTTTATTTTACTAGTATTTTCCCAGTTGCTTATCAACTCAGCTCGCGCAATTCAATGTAAATACTAACGCACTTACACACACACACACACACACACACACACAACTAATTGCTATTTACTCAACGCGCAATTTTCTTTCCAACGCATTTTCAGTATAAAAGAAGGAAAAAGCGAAGGAAACTTCGACGGGGTCACTGAGAAGTTTGTCGCTGTCTTTGAGGCTGAAGGCCACAACGTTTAGTTCGTTGCACGTTGTCGTTACTGTTGTTGTTGTTGCTGTTGCTGTTGCCAGCGTAAAGATAAGAGCCCACTAATCTCTCTATCTGTTTCTATCTATTCGCCTCTTTGCTTTATATTTGTTTACTTTACCAAGAAATAAATAAAATGCATTCGACGTAAATACGAAAAAAACAAAAAATAGAATAGAAAATTGTAGAAAAAAAAAAAAACTAAAGTCGCCGCGATGCAAACAAGCGACGATCATAAACATTTAATTAACTTTTATGAACTGTGTAAATAGTGAGTTAAATGCATTAACAGCAGAGTACAGAGAACTCCAAACACTTAGATACACTAACAATTAGGTATTTTAGTTGTCATATTTAGTTACAGCTGGAAACTAGCAAACAGAAAAAAAGAATTTACATGTAATAATAATATTTTAAAAAAATAATAGTAATAATTTTAGTGCCTGTTAGAGTATTTAAACTTCAACTACTTGCATCTATTTTAGTAGAATTTTTTTATGTTTTAACTGTGGCCTTACGCCTTTTTTATATGACTGTTGTCAATGTTGTTGTTGTCGTTATTTGTTGTTATTTGCCATGGCCTAAGCAAACACTGTAGAATGTGCAAAAAAATACCTTAATTAATGCCTTATACATGCACACAAATTCTCGTATGCATATTCAGATGTATTAGCTTATTTATGTACACAACATGCACAGAGAGAATGTAAATTATCAAGAATGGAAAATCTGCACACAGAAAATAATTGGCAAT
This sequence comes from Drosophila innubila, assembly GCF_004354385.1. NCBI lineage: Eukaryota > Metazoa > Arthropoda > Insecta > Diptera > Drosophilidae > Drosophila > Drosophila innubila. The sequence goes on from NW_022995376.1 coordinate 9,900,334, forward strand.
TTTTCGATTTGAAATTGCGTGCAAATTTATTTTAATTTTTTGGCACCTGTGTCGTGCAGATTGTTTGCAATGCAAATATATATATATATATATTTTTAGAAAGCCTCTGAGCCTCCCTTTTGCCATTCCTCTCGGTCTTCCCCTTGGCTGTCACCTTTGTAAATACACATAAATGGCTCAAACTGTGTGTTTGCTTAACTTATTTTGTTGCTTTGTCGCCAGCTGTGGCCCCCAGAGTCGTAGACCGAGGAGAGCATTTGAATTCCAATTGGTCTGCTCCTTGTTGTTGTCGTATTTGCATTGCATTATGCTAGCCAAGTTAGCACACATACAAATGCAAAAGCACACAGAGATTCAGATGTAAAATATTTTACACATGTGTTAAATATAAATCATATTTTTGCAAGCAATTTGCACAAACGATTTGGTTTGTTATTCTATGCAAATTTATTTGCCATTTGCAAAATTCTAGAAATTCCAGCCAATATGGTCGTAAGCCTCTTTAATTGGCCCAAAATGTTGTCTTGTCCAAATGCCAATTTATGTATGCAGTTCGTAATTTACAAATATTTAAACTTTTGAGATGTGTATCAAATATTACTTAAAGCATGACTAAAAAGTAATTAAAATAATAATTAATAACGTCTTCTGATACGCTGAGTGATTGAGCACAGTTCAATTATAATCATATCACATGCCTATAAAAAGGAAACTGATAACTTCATTTCTCGAACAGTTTTAGAAATGGATGTTTATTATTAACCAATCTAATCAGCTACAATTTATAGATATTTTTAAATTGTTAAGCAATAACTTGGATTTATGTATATATAAATAAGTATAATTATATGCGAGTGTTCACTTTGACTTTTCCTGAAAAGCCTGAGAAAAATTATATGCAATAAAATAAAATAAAATGCAGCTAAAGTCGGTGCTTGCCCCTTCCTCAAACTTCTCAACAAAACGACAAAAGTCTTTTATAAACATAAATTTGCAATGCCTTTAATGGCGCGCGCAACATATTTTAGTTGCAGCAGCAGCAGCAACAACGGCGACAACAACAATAAATGGCAAGCGCAGCTGTTGCTGTTGTTGTTGTTGTTGTCGTTGCAAGCTGCATTTTTGCCATGCTCTTTTTTCTGCTGCTGCTGCTGTTGTTGTTGTTGTTCTTGTATGTATTTGGCTGCACAAATAAATTGCACATAAATCGCTGGCCACATAAATTTTACATGTTGCCGGCGTGCAGACTCAAAAACAAGTAAAAATTATGTGTCCGTTGCAAGCATAAATTATACTAGCGACAAAGGGGCACAGGGATGGGGAAGGGGCTGGGGGGAAGGGCAATGCTATGTGAAAATGTGGCAATTAAAATATTTGAGCGTCTAACAAATTTCCTTAATTAAAACAAAAGCAAAGAAAAAGAGCTAGAACAGCTCCGGGCAATTGTGCAATTAGTTTTAAAGCGTAAATTGCCGAAAGGCAAATAAAATATAAAAAAAAAAATGATAAATAAAAGCAGCTGTTATATGATGAAGGTCAAACCTGAGACACCCACAACAACACAGCAGCAACAGCAACAGCAGCAACAACAGCAACAACAGACAGCGAGTGTCATAAATTAATTACATATAATTTAAAGCGCACTCGGCGAACATTAACAACGGCAACAACAGCTCTAAATTGCCCCATAATTTATGCATTTATCTACGCCTTACAGTTACTTTTGTCAATGCCATTAACCAACTAATAATTTGTCAACAATTTTGTTGTTTTGTCTTACAGTCACGCGCCCGCAAAACCTCCACCAAAGCAAATAAACTGAATGCAGCCGCTGGTGCCATTGCCGCCGCCGCAACAGCAACATCGCCACGTTTGAGTCCAGTGCCTGCAGCAACACACTTGCCGCAGCAATCGCCAAATACAACAACGACAACAGTTGCCGCAGCAGGTGGTAGCTTGCAGCAGCAGCAACAATATCAGCAGCAGCAACAGCAGTTGCAACAACAATTGCTGACACATCAGCAGCAGCAGCAGCAACAGCAGCACTATCAACAGCCGCAGCAACATTTCCAGCAGCAGCAACATTTGCAACAGCAGCAGCAGCAACAACAACAACAGCAGCAGCACGCACAACAGCAGCAACAACACCAGCAGCAACATTTGCATCAGCAACAGCATCAAATAACCGCACAAATACAAACCATGAAGGATCAACCGCAACAACCAATGGTAAGTAAAAACATGAATCTAACGAAATATACGAGTATATTGCAGTTTAATATTTAAAACAGCAACAGTTGCTACTGCAAGCAGAGCGAGCATTGACCTTCAAATGTGTTTGGCCAGTCAATCAGTTCACATTGCATTTGCCATTCACTGACAGAAAAATAACACAAATTAAAGCTGTGCGTGTGCAGCACTCGACCAACGACATTGGCCAACGTTGCGTATACGTCACATGCGCCCAATCAACTGCAGCTGTGCTCACATAACCAGCAGACAGCGGGACAGGCAGATAGAGAGACAGAAAACAGATAGACAGAAAGGCAAACCACACAACTGACTCTCACACACAGAAATATACAAATATACTACAAATACACACACGTTCATTCATAAACAATTTTTCGATTTTTATCAATGATTGCAAAATGTTTTTAAAATAAAACGCAGACCATACAGCAGCAGCAGCAGCAGCAACAACAACAGCAACAGCAGCAGCTGCTGTCATCAACAGCCGCAGCCAGGTGCACACTCATACACAAACACATATAGACAAAATAAAATCCTATATTTACAATAGCAACAACATCATCGAGTCGCACCCTCTGGAATCGGGCAAAAAGTCATAAAAAAAGAGCTATTAAATTTATTTATATACGATTTTATATTTTATTTGATTTTATTGTCGTTGTCTGGCCATTGTTAAAGCAATAGTTGCTGTTGTTGTTGTTGCTGTCGTTTGCATATAGAAAAATTTCACTTTCATAATTTTTGCGCTCGTAAAAATGCAAATGAAATGAAAAACGACGTCACATGTGGGAGGGGAGGGTAGGGTGTTCTGTGTTTTGTTTTCATCAGACGCCAAAACATAAACATAAAACGCGAAAAACTGTAGCATAATTGAAGGCGCGTCAATCAGCAACAACAGCAACAACAACATGAGTACAAAATATAACAATAGACGAGGGTTGTGCATAATTGCGATACCAAATATTTGCCATGTTGTTTGTTATTTTCCTGTTTGTTGTTATTGGCTTGACTTGCTTTCGGGGCTTGGACCAATTAGTGGGTCGCTTAATTAGGGCGCGACTAATGTGATTTATGTTTCGACTATGACAGGAAAACAATATTTATAGTTGCGCAAAAGCAGCCCCTAATAGAGGCTCTAAGCATAAAAAGGGTTGTTTAACCATGTTAATGTTGATACTTAGGAAGAGTTACAGTTATATTTCTGTAAATAACAGAAACTATAAAGATCTTTATTTGTGGTCGACTTAAATAAATATAATAAATCAGACTGTTTAACTGCACTTAATCAACATTGAAATAAATATTAATTTCCCACTTCCGTCATTTAGCTTAAAATAAGCACACATAATTCAATTCGTTTATCGCCTACTTGGCATTTCCGGGAAAGCATTCATTTAAATGCTCATAGTTATAGATTATGGAAGAAGGAGAGCAATAGAAAGAGCAACAATCTGAATATACTCGAAACTTAATAGATGTATGTACAAGCTGCTCGCTTATCGATAGTATGCGATAGTATTGTAGATAGTTTATTATATTGATTGTATTATATGATATTAAAGTCAGATTAATTACTTGTTAGTATTCGCTATCTTGCAGTGTTTTACAGAATTTTCCTGGAAAAGAACACTTTACTTATTTTAAGATTAGTTTGTGTACCAATCGATAGTATTTGGCTAATTGCTTTCTTTTTTGATTTACAGGCACCCATGGCCTTCTATCCGACATGGCAGGCGGATCCATCGCAGGGCTGGCAGAACCAGTTCATACAGCAAATACCACAGAATACTCCAGCCATCACATCGCTCAACTCGTTGGATTTCCAGACCCAGTCCTACGCCTATCCATCAAATGGCTACGTGCAGACGGGTCTCGGCTTCGATCCCAACTACGGACGCTCTCCCTACGGAGCGCCAGTGCAGCGCTACGACTTCCAGAGCCAACAGCTGTCGAGTGCGCCCATTAACCAGGTGGGATTGCAGAGTGTTGCCGCTGGCTTTGCGCCCGGTGGTGTTAGCTATGCCGGACAGGTGTCGACGGCGCCTGCGCCACCCACTGTTGGCCTGCAGCAGCAGCAACAGCAGCAGCAGCAGCATCTGGGGGCTGATCTGAACAAGAGCATGTCGGGAAACGACACGCCTGGATATCCGCGGGTGAGCAGCGTGCCGCCGCGCTCACTCAACTGTAACGGGTATCCAGGCGACTACAGCGGATCTCAGCAACAACAACAACAATCACAACAGCAACAACAACAATCACAACAACAACAACAGCAACAGCAAGCGACGACGGCAGCAGCAAGTGTTGCTGCCACGCCCACAGCAGTGCCCGTAGTCAGTGGTGCCTCCAATGCAGTGGTAGCCCAACCAGCCAGCTCTCCCATGCAACCACAGACCCAATCGGTGCCCCAATCGCCCACACGCAGCCTCATCCAGCAGCAGCAGCAGCAGCAGCAACAACAGCAGCAACATCAGCCACGCCTTGTCTCGCAATCGCCCAACCAAGTGCCGCCCTCTCCGAACGGAAATGGACTGCAGCCTTATGGGAGCAGTGTGCAGACACAGCATCTTGGCTCACCGCCCATGCAGGACTGGAACTGGAGCAATCAGCAGCCCCAGCAGCAGCAGCAGCAACATGCGTCGCCAGCAGCACAACAGCAACAGCAACAGCAACAGCTGACGAGCGATGGTTATGCGGCGCAGGGTCAAGGCGAGAGATTGCATCTGAATACGCGCATCAAGTCGATGATCATGAGGAAGAGTGACTCAAAGGATGCGCCACCCGACATTCAGCTGCAGGGACAGGTGACAGCGTCATCTGTCGCCCAGCAGCAGCAACAGCAGCAGCAGCAACAGCAGACCGGTCATTTTTTATCGTATAGCCACCATCTCCGGCCCGAGACGGCGCTGAGCGCCAATGGGTCGAGCAGCGTTGCGCCTCCGGGCGCTCTGGGCGTTGCCGAGCCCATCGGAGGTGGTGGCGATCAAATCTGGAAGCCGCACCACGCCAACTCCTTTAAGAAGCCAACCGTTGGTGTTGGTCTTGGCGTTAACAGCGGCTATGCCGGCACGGATCATCAACTGCAGCTGCAGCTGCAACAACACCAGCCAGGACAACACACGACCATCAGCCATGCGGAGGCACCGCCCCAGCCCGCCATGCCCGCCATGCCCCCCATCCAGCCACCGGTGCAGCCTCAACCCAAGAAGTCGCGCAGTCGCAGCAAGGCGAGCCGAGCTGCAGCAGCTGCCGCCGAAGCAGCCGCCGCTGAGATCGAAAGGGATCGCAATGCCAATGATCCGGGTGGTGGAGGATTAAAGGCGCTTGGCGCCCACTATCCGCCACCGCCGGGCAGCAGTCAGGACTATCACGGGCAATATATCAAGACAGAGCCGGGTCTGTTGCCACCGCCACCAGGTGGACAGCCCAACAAAATGGAGGGTTACGAGCGCAACTATCAGAACTTTATCCAGTACGCCGACTTCTGCCAGAACGATGGACAGGGTCAGCCGGTGCAGCAGCATCAGCATCAGCAGGACTATGCCGGCTATCATCACAATTCGGCTTATTATGGAGCCGGAGCCGGCAGCTTCCAGCAGAACTTCCAGCAGAGCTTTGTGCCGGGCTATCAGGCAGCTGCGGCATATGGCAGCCGTGGCAAGCCGCCATCGAATGCGGCTCATCATGGAGCACATGGTCATGGGCATGGTAACAGTATGCTGGAGTTGGACCGCAAGCCGGACACCAATAGCATCATACCACTGCCCACCAACTATGAGAAGGATATACCAGCCCATGCGTATCCCATTCCAGCGCATCGCTATGCCCTCGGACATGGAGCACCGCCGCCACCTCATCTGAGTCATCACGGCATGCTCGAACCGAAGCTGGAGGATATGGGCATGCTGGGACACGGTCATGGCCATGGACATGGCTATGCCTATCTGGGCGAGGGTAAGCCCATTAACAATGGCTTCTCCTGCTGCCGTCAAGGCGGTACCAGGCCGCCCACAGCGGAGCACCTCAAGGACGGCACCTGTCTCGGTTTGGGCATACAGCCCAAGGAGGAGCTTCTCGACGAGGAAGAAATGGCGGAAGCGCACAATGGCGTCAAGGCCAAGTCGAAGAAACAGAAACAGGATGAAATACCCGAGATAATTGTCAAGCATGAGAAGATCAATCCCATGTTCGATACCACGGATCGATTGGAGAAGGGCAACAAGACGGAAATACCAGAATGCGAGTGCTTCCAGTCCGACAAGAATCCGCCCGAGCCGGGCACATACTACACGCATCTAGGTAAGTGAAGAGCTCCAGGGAAATCCTACTTTAGACCCTTGGGAGTTTTGGGAGTAAACCCAAGGCCTTGGAGGGCAAAGCCTGGGAGGAAAGATGGAAAATTCTTCGGGAATAGAGGGCCTTTTTGAGCTAGGTCTTACTTAATAAAAACTAGTCGGCCGGTGCTAGAGTCGAGCATACTCGACTGTCGGAGACCCCGTACTTACTATGGCAAAAACTAATGATGGAAAAATTTCTTAAATGTATATTCTATCAGTTTGGCTACGATATCTCATAAAAGAAAATATTTTTCTCACTAAGACTTGATTTACGCCCGATCGGTCCTATGACAGCTATATGATATAGTGGTCGGATTTGAACCAACTTTGGACAGGATATATAAAACCAAGTTTAATGCATTATTAATCAGTTTGCTTTAGATATCTCACAAAACAAAGTTTTTCATACTAAAACTTGATTTTCGTCCGATTGTTCCTATATGATATAGTGGTCCGATTCAAAAAAGTAACAAACTTGACCTGCCTGCAATATAGAGGAATCTACATACCAAATTTGGTGTCACTAGCTTTTAAATTGTTCTTATAATTTGGATTTGAAATTTTTTTTTTCGATTTGTGGGCGATAAAGGGGGCGTACGGAGTTTGGTGTCTCTAGCTCTTATAGTCTCTTAGATCTAGGTGTTCATACAGACGGACAGACAGACAGACAGACAGACAGACAGACAGACAGACAGACAGACAGACAGACAGACAGACAGACACAGACAGACGGACATTGCTATATCGACTCGGCTATTGATGCTGATCAAGAATATATATACTTTATAGATTCTGCCACGCCTCCTTCTGCCTGTTACGCACATATTCGTTAAAGCAAACCCAATAGAACCCTGTACTTTTTTTTAATACGGGGTCTAAAAATACTTACACTAATCTTAATCTCCTCTTCCTGCAGGCACTGCATCCACGCTGATGGAGCTGCGACGCGAGTTCGAGGATCGTTGTCAGTTGACGGGTCGTCAGTTGCGCATCGAGAAGATCGTCTACACGGGCAAGGAGGGTAAGACCTCCCAGGGCTGCCCGGTGGCCAAATGGGTTATCCGACGCGCCGATCCCGAAGAGAAAATTCTGGTGGTGGTAAAGAAGCGACCAGGTCACAGGTAAGCAGCAGCAAAAGTCACAGCTTAACAAGTATCGATTGAACTTATCATTTTTGATTTCTGCCACGCAGATGCATTGCTGCCTACATTGTGGTGTGTATGGTGGCCTGGGATGGCATGCCACGCCCGGAGGCGGACAATGCCTATAAGAATTTGATACCGAAGCTCAACAAGTACGGTCTGCCGACAACGCGCCGTTGCGCCACCAATGAGAATCGCACCTGTGCCTGCCAAGGTAAGATATTAAAACTCAGTTGTATGCCGAAGTAAGTAAGTAAACTTATCTCTCCTCCCCATTGTAGGTCTGGATCCGGAGACGTCGGGCGCCTCGTACAGCTTTGGCTGCAGTTGGTCCATGTACTACAATGGATGCAAGTACGCCCGCTCCAAGACGGTGCGCAAGTTCCGACTGTCGGTGAAGAGCGAGGAGACGGCAATTGAGGATCATATGAACCTGATTGCCACTCTTCTGGCGCCGGTCTTCAAGCAGGTTTGCCCGCGATCCTATGACAATCAGACAAAGTACGAGCATGAGGCATCCGATTGCCGGCTCGGCCTGGAGCCGGGTAAGCCGTTCTCGGGTGTCACCGCCTGCCTGGACTTTTGTGCGCACTCCCATCGGGATCTGCACAACATGCAGGACGGCTGCACGGTGCATGTGGCACTGCTGAAGCCCGACAATCGCGATAGCCGCCTGCCCGACGACGAGCAGTTCCACGTCCTGCCGCTGTACACAATGGACGGCACGGACGAGTTCGAGAGCGTCGAGGGGCAGCGGGACAAGCATCGCACCGGCGCTGTGCAAATGCTGGACAAGTGAGTGTAGTGTTGAGTTTTGAGCTACCCGTTGCAGCTCGGAGCACCTGTGGAACAACACGCTAATCTTGCTGCTCTCTTCCTTAGATTCCCCTGCGAAGTACGTGTGAGATCCACACCGTTGATACCTTGTCGCCGGCATGGCAAGAAGCGCAAAGAGGACGAGTCCGCGACGCCGGATGCCGAGCAGGATGCTGCCGCAGATGGCAGCAGCCAGAGCTCCAGCAACGGCGCCCAGCAAACGCAGTCCCAGCAGAGCAGTCCGCCCGCCTTGACCGCTGCTGCGCACATCAAGAAGGAGAACGGTGCCAGCAACAACAACAACAGCAGCAGCAGCAGCAACAACAACAGCAGCAAGTCAAAGTCCAAGTCAAAGTCAAACAACTCCAGCGCATCCACGCCAGGCTCGGCGCCTCCAACGACGCCATCTCCTCGCTGTCAGACGCCGGTCACGAACAATCCCAGTCCGGCGGGCAGCGCGTTCAGCACGCCGCCCGTCAATCAGCACGGCGGCAATCCAAATGGCAACGGCAACAACAGCACGGCAGCTGGTGGAGTTGCGCCACCCGGAGGTCAGCCCAATCAGCTGATGAGCTCCAATTCGAGCCTGATGAACATGGCCACCATGATCGACACCTTCACGGACGCCCAGCTGCAGTCCAACCAGATCTCGAGCACCGTGCTGGACTCGCCCTACTCCTACGACTACCAGACGGGCTCCTACATCGACTCACGCAACTACTACGGCAACTGGCCACCTCATGCCATGGGCATGGCCGCCGGCAGTGCCGCCTTGACGCCCACAACGCCCACGGCGCCGTTGGTGCAGCATACGCATACGGTGACACCGCCAGCAGCAGCAGCAGCAGCAGCTGGAGGAGCAGCAGCAACAGGCATTGCAGCGACAGCAGCAACAGTTGCGCCTGCAGTGGCTGCCACAGCAACAGCCTTGCCGCCTGCCACGCCCATCACAGTGACGCCCACGCCTGCACAGCATGATGCCAGCAATGGTTATACGCCTAGCTACAACAATCTAACGTCGCCAGTTCTGGGCGTACAGCAGCAACAACAGCAGCAACAACAGCAGCAGCAGCAGCAACAACAGCAGCAGCAACAACAGCAGCAGCAGCAACAGCAACAACAGCAGAGTGGTGTCGATGTCACCGCCGTTGTTGGTGGTGAGCTAAAGAGTCGCGTCAGCGAGGAGAATCCCGACTCGACAACGCTGGTCAATCACTCCCTAGTCGAGAGTAAGTTAACCGCCTTGACAGCCATGCAACCCATGACTAATCTAGCACCACCACTTCATCACCACCACCACCACCCACACCACCACCATGCACACCATCATCCGCACACGCCAGAGGGTTTCGTGAAGCCAAAGCCACCGCCCAGCGATTACCAGTACACGCAGTATCCCAACAACTATCAGATGTATCCGCCGCCACCGCCGCCGCCTCACTCGGCGTACTCCGCCTACGATGCGTATCAGAACATGAACTACAACTACGGATACCATCATCAGGCGTACTCGCCCTACGGCATGTATCCACAGCAGACGCCTCCACCGACGCCGCCGCCGCCATCGCCCAACTGGAATGTCTACGGACATCATCAGAGCTCCGGCGGATATGGTGCGACGGGTGGAGCAGCTGCCTCAGCGGGTGGTACACTGCTAGCCACGCATGGTGCGATGCCGCCCGCAGCAACAGCAACGCTGGTGAAGCCCACGCTGCCAACAGTAGCGCCATTGCAGCAGCAACAGCAGCAGCAGCAACAACAGCAGCAGCAACAGCAACAGCAGCAACAGCAACAGCAGCAACAGTTGCCGGTAACTCCGCCTCAAACTATATTGCCCGATCTGAGCAATGGTCAGCTGACTGAGTCCACGGTTACGCCCACTGCGGTGGCCATTGCTGAAGCGCCACCTGTCGGCAACCCCAGCAGCAACAACAGCAATAGCAGCAACAGCAGCGATGCCAACGCCAACGCAGCAGCAACCGGCGGCAACACAACGACAACTGTTGCTCCGGCCAGCACGAATTCGAATAAAATCGAGCCCATTGGCGAAGTGGCCGAGATCAATGAGAACATTGAAGCGTTTCAGGATCCACAAATGGGTGGTGTGGCCATTGCCCTCAATCATGGCAGCGTGTTGATCGAGTGTGCCAAGCATGAGATGCATGCAACGACAGCTGTACGGCGACCGGATCGACATCAGCCGACGCGAATGACGCTGATCTTCTACCAGCATCGTAACTTGAATCGTGCCAGGCACGGCATCGATGAGTGGGAGGAGAAGATGCGCGTCAAGAAGATCAACACGGACCTCGACAACAAAGCCAAAGAGGAGCGCGAGCGATTGCTGAAGAAGGCAGCCGGCGAGGATGACGATGATGAGGAGATGCATGATGAGCAATTGACGGCGACGACGGCGCCACCGATGCCCATTAAGAAGGAGACCAATGGCGGTGGTGCCATCAAGAATGGCGCTAGTGGCAGCAAAAAGAAGAAAAGTGACACTAGTAAAAAGTCGCAATCAAATAACAACAACAATAATAACAACAGCAGCAGCAACAATAATAACAACAACAACAACAACAGCAGCGAGCAGCCAAAAAACGAGAAAGTTGCCCTCCACGCACCAACACTAACAACAACGTCGTGGACGACCCTGTTTCCTATGCACCCATGTGTGGTTACGGGGCCCTATCAGGAGGGCAATAGCAGTCCAACATCGTCCACGAATGGCAGCTCCAACGGCAACGCCAACACCAATGGCAACAATGGCACCAATCCCAATGGTCCAACACCCCAACAGCAGCAGCAGCAGCAGCAGCATCAACAGCAGCAGCAACAGCAGCAATTGCAGCAGCAACAGCAGCCGCCCACAGCAGCAACAGTGGGCGTGGGCGTGGGAGTGGGAGTGGGACAACAACAAACCTGAGCGCCTATCAATGCCATGGTATGGGATCCTACTACTATTGGTAGCTCATCGCTGTTTAGCTCTAAGCTTAAGCCTCAAACGACTGAAATATTCTCACAACAATTATTTTTGTAAACGCGTCCTGATTTCGTGTGCCATACGAAAAGGAGTGGAATGGGGAGCGGGACAGCAGGCAGCGTAAAGTAACACAACCAAAACTCCACTACAATCACACACACACACACACACACACACACTCTCACAAAATATGCCTAGTTTATACACTGAACGAAATGCAGCTAGATATACATATGAAAAACATAAACAAAATGAAAATCACATAAGAATTTTAGTTACTTAAGAGCAGCTATATTGTTGGCAATTTCTGTTAAATGAGTTAATTATATTAATTTTCATATTTTTTTTGTTAAGCAGCAAACAGCAAATACACTACAAAAAACAGCAAACTACAGAACAAAAAAAAAAAAACTAAAAAAAACAAACATAATGATAAACTAAATGAAAAATCAACCTAATAAACAAATGCTAAAGAATGTTTTGCTTGAGTTTCTATTGCGAGCAAAATAAACATATTAAGATAAACAAAAAGAAAACTGTTAGTGGACGGATACTCGTAAAAGATCATTGCCAAAAGTACAAATAAACCAATTTTTTAAAGCAAACTAGAAACAAAACGAACGTAAAGAATTTCGCAATCAACAAAAGAAAACAAATCATAAAAAATAAATAGTTGGTAACAAGTTTTTACTGGTACACTAAAAATAGCACTACAACAACCATTATACATATATATATTTTCAAAACAAGTTTTCATTTCAATTAATTTAACAATTTGACTGTCTCTTGATGCTGTTGCATACGTTTCAGCGCCAAGCGAATTCAAATTGAGCGAATTCAAAGCAAATGACGTTAGTTCTCTTCGTGCAGAGCACATGCGATGCTCTTTCGATCGCCTCTCTGTGCGCAAGAGAGCGCCATTTGTGACATATTTCATTTAACGTTAACTGCAATTACACTCATACTCTCAACACTCACACACTCAAATACACAAAAAGAGCGTAAGAAGGGCAACCTACAAGAACAACAACAGAATATAAACAAAATACAAATTGAATTTGCATACTAACATTTATATATGCAGTAGTATTTGTGCATCAGGCGAATTGAGCACAGCGAGGGGGGCTCGGGTGGGCAGAACTTTTTAGCTAAGCATACGTAAAAAGCACATAAATAAGCATAAAGCATAACGAGTGAAGATAAAAGGAAATGTATGAAATGATAGAAAAACAAGATGAGAAGAAGAGCAGCGCGTAATGCATCAAGACATTTTTTAAACATTATTCATAATTTAAACTAAGTTTAAGTAAAAAACAAACAAAAAACTACACACAAACATACATAAGTATATGAAATAAAATGAGCAACAAAAGAAGTTTTATTTATTTATGCGCGCCAAAAAAAAAGGCAAAAACCTTTTTTATGAAATGTGCTGTAAATGTTAAAGCAATTCAAATGAAAACTATAACTAAAATCCCCAAAAAAAAAACAAAAAAAAAGACTCGAAACCAAGCAAGTATTAAGTAAACAACAACAACTATAAATTAACTAAAGAAGAAACATTTTGCTTTTTCATTTCACGCATGAATTTGCATCCATCCAAAAACAAGAAACAAAATGGCAGCGCAACTGAATTTCAAATCAAATTAGTCTAAAAACAAATAAAATAAAAACATTATTTTGCACAAAAATGGTTATTAATATATATGTATACTTATGCTTATAATTTAAACAATTTGACGATGAAAATGAAAGTGAGGAAAAATTGTGCAGAAGAGAATCATAAATGTAAAACGTATGTATGTAAAGTTAAGGCATGAAAGAAGAAGACGAAGAAGACTTTTGAGCAACAAGAAAAAACAATGTTTTGATAAATATTTAAATGTTTATATATATAAATATAAATTACGATAATTAATTAAATGATTAACTGATTACGCAAGCCAACAACTATTATAGTTTGTAAATGCTTTTTATATAATTTTCGAAATAAAAGGAAAACCAACTTTTTGCCATTATTAAGTTATACACAAGTTTACAAATGTGTTTTAAGTTTCTTTTTTGCAGGGCAAGAGCATGAAAATGAAAATATATATATATACACGATATATATTGAGAATATATATATATATATATATATACTATAAATATTGGCATATATTAATATTACAAAAAATGAGAGAACACTAGAAAAAAAAACCACGTAAAAATATCGAATCATGTATGAAGATGATAACGATAAGCATCAGACAGTTTGGAGCTCAAGATGCTGATAATGATGATGATGATGATACATATTGTAAAACGATAAACAAAACTGAAGAAAAAGAATGAAAAACAAAACGTATATGAAATAAAACATATATTATATTTATTTAAAGTACGCGTATTGAAAGCAACCAGATATTAATATTAAATAAACAAAAAACAAAGTTAAACAAAAATATGCTATTTTTATTTATAGTCGGAATTAATATAAGTACTTCTTACTTAATTACTGACAATTGGAATGTGCGTTCAAAACATAACTTGGGTATAGTTAACTTAAGACTATACTCTACTTTCTCCATTATTTTCTCCCTCTCTCTCTCACTCTCTCTTCAAATACTTATATATCTGTACATAAAGCCTCAAATACTCAATAGATTGTAGAGAGTAGAGTGTAGCCCTACAATGTGTTTACACTACTCTACCGAACACTACTTAACTCTATTCTCTACGCTCTATTAAAAAAAACTCTATAGTGTATTTGAGGCCAAAAACTATATAAAATACAAAATTAGACTTTACAATTGCATTTTAAGAACATGGCAAGAGATGATTGAATTTACACATTAAACACTACTAAAGCTTCAGCTCCAGCTCTTTGCTGTAATTGTCTAGTGCGGTTTTGTTAACAAAACCAAAATTCCACCTCATATATTTGTTACTCTTATCGCAGGGATTGACAACCAGTTCCTCGGAGGAGGGCAACAGTTCCATACAACGTTTACCCTCCAGACCATGCTTAATCATCTTGGTGTGGTAGTCGTAATACCAATATTGATTGCCCTGTTGCCCGTGACAGTCCCACAGCCAAATGGGTGCATTAGCATCCCAGATTTGCACGTCCAGGCAATCCTTGGTACGGTGCAGTCGCAGATCTCGCTTCCAACTGAGTGCCCAGTACTGGGTCCTCTGTGGCTTCACCAAATCATCGGCACAGTGATAAATGCCCATTCGATTGTGTCGCTTCCGTCCAAGGGTGTCGATGCACTTGCTCGAATCACCCACATTCTGGATGGCACCACTAGCATAATTGGGAGGATCAAAGGGCGGATAAGACTTCATCAGATCGAAGGCCACATTCTCCATAAACCACTTGAAGGATTTGCACTTCAGCTTGTTGCGTATCGCCTTCTGTGCGGTAATATCACCAGCATCTGTGCGTTCGTAGATGCCATCGCCATTGGCGTACAAATAGTTTTTGTACTCGTCCATCCAGACTTCGGCGACTCGCTTGTAGTTCTGCAAAGAAAGACATGTTATCCAGGTCTGACTGTATCACCGGAATTCTCACTTACCTTGTGCAAATAGTCACCTTTGCGTGGACTAGGAACATGATTGCGTGGTCCCCGATAGATGTGGCCAACACGTGAGCAAGGTGCGTCATACATTTCTCCGCCACACATCCAAATCTTGAAACTCAATTCATACTGCTCGCCACCCCAGATGTCCAGACCCTCGTCGTATCCTCCCAGTTCCCAAAAGAACTCTGTGGAAATGGCAAAAAGGCCACCAGCCATGACGGGACTCTTGAATGGATCCGCTGGATGCTTGAGATCCTCCGGCAGCAGCGGCAAGCGCTTGTAGAAGAACTGCCAATCGAATGCTCCACGTGCTCCCTCATCCTGTGCCCGGTAATTGAAATTGCTGTGATCGATGACATCAATAAACGGACAGACGGCAGTGCGTTTATTCTGGGCAATTGGCTCCAGTAGCGGTGGCAACCAATTGTAGTTCGCCTCCACGTGCGAGTCCAGAAAGATGAGCACTTCGGCAGTGGCGTTCCGTGCACCCGCAGACCGAGCTCCAATCAAACCCGTGCGCTGTGCCAGACGCACCACACGCACTATGCTAAAGTGCTCGGCAATGTACTCCTCCAGAGGTTTGTACAGATACGCGCGATCACTAAAGTCATCCACCAGAATGATCTCCTTGAGCAGCTCCGGTGGTGAGCGATTTATTAAGCTGTGCACGGAGCGCATGAGGACGGATAAATACTCATTGTAAAAGATGATGATGACGGAGACCGTGGGAAGCTTTCGGAGATACTTTTTCTTGCGGCAGCTGTTAAAGATAAAAAAGAATTAGCCAGATGGTAAAAAATTTAGTATTTCATCTTACTCCTTATGTCGTATGTCGGGCAGGGAACGATTCACCGATATGGAGTCGGAGAGCAGAGCGTTGAAGCCATTTTCAAGTGATAGCGTACGCTCCGATTCCCGCACATTCTCATCCTCTAGCTTGCCGGCCACGCCCTGTTCACCAATGCCCACTCGCTTGCCGTCGCTCTTCATCGCCTTGTAGTCATGCCAATCCTTCTTGAGAGAATCGGCAAGAGGTGCTGCTACTTGCATATCATTCTTCTCTTCCCCGTTGGGTATGCCATTGGGCAAAGGCGGCAACACCCCATTCCCGGCCTGATCTTCCTCGTCCTCTCCGTTTTCTTCGTATATAACGTCGGGATGATCTGGCTTCTGCTGCGCCTTTGGTTCTTTTCTATGCAGTGGTTGATCCATTTGCTCCTGTGCCTTCATTTGTCCATCACTGAGACGTTCCTTTAGTCGATCGGCTTTTCTGTGTCCGGTTCGCACCAAGGGTTCAGGTTGGATGCCATGGTGCACTGGTTTATTGGTGTACGGAGTGGATGATATCCAGCTGGTGATAAGCAGGAACAGCATCAGTGCGAGCAGCACCAGAACCACCGACTTGATCATCCATTTTATGTTCGGACGACGCATTCTACGTTTAAGTAAAGATATATAAGCTTCCAGGTTGGAGACTACGTGTCAAGCTGCTCGGTTACGCTGGCTGCGACCCACTGCGACAACTGATACCGATATAGATACTCATGAGCAAATGGAACTACGACAACGACGACAGCGACGTACTGTTAGCTCAGCTGCTGTTGCTCGTTTCGGTTTCTGTTTCTTCTTCTGCTTCTGTTTCTGTTTCTGTTTCGGCTTCGACTTGGACTGAAAATAGTCACTGACAGCCAATTACCAACTGAGAGATTAGAACAAAAGTACAGCAAGTTAAAGTGTGTATGTAGATACAGAAACATGTCTGCATGTTTACAAATTCTCAACAAACGTCATGTTTGTATGCTTACACTTAAAATTAATTAAGAAAGTCTTTTGACTAAATAAAAATTCACATATTTTTAAAAAAGTGATGTATATTCAAAGAACATTTTTATTTTTTTAGCAACATGTATATATTTTTGGCAAGAGATAATTGATTTTGTCAAAACACTTTCTTGACTAACTGTACACTCAGCACAACATGTTTTTGTATACTCATTATTTTGAATTTTACTTATATTTTTAGCATGGTTAACGAATTTTTTTTACATTAAACATATGTATTTTAAAATAAATTTAAAAAGTTTATTTTAAAAGAGATATTTTACTTTACTATGCAAACCTGACCTACAATAGCCGTTAAAGTATAAAAACTAAGTGCACGGATAATTTTTGCGCTGACTATACATATTACTTTAATGTGTGCAGACTTTGCATAATTTTAAAACTCGAGCACTCAACAAATACCAACAATTTTGTCCTACACACAAGTATTAGTAAAACTGTAAATGTATTAGTGCACTCTTCTCTGATAAGCTCTTTTCATAACGCTGCGCTTTGCACTTGAAAAAGCTTCAGTGTCTGTGAGCTCTGTCTGTGACCTTTAACAGCTTTAAGCTGAGTTTACACCTCGTTTCAAAAGTATGTCGTGAACTTGTTCTTAATGTAAAACTGTTATATTCATTTTATGTTTTTGAGTTGTGGTAATATCGTGAAGTAAAAAATGTCTTCTGAGTTAAATCAGTTTATAAACTTGATATGAGAGATCACATACTTCTACAGGGTTTTAGCACGCGTAGTTGTTACTCAAACCAATCGTGGCAGAGAACTAAGAGTAGGCACTACTGTAGGTTCTTCAATATTGCACAGATACACTCTCTTATGTATGTTTGTGTGTAGTTAGATGAGGGCGCAATTACACGTAAAGCAAAAACAAACAAAAACATTTAACTGATAAGCGGCGACAATGCCAACGAAGACAATTTTTAAAACATTTTTAAGAAGTTGAGATAACATTATGGCATATGGCAGCCGGCACACTTCCGGTAACAGTGAAAGCACTATAACCTAAATCAGAAAACCCTCATTCATTAAATTTGTCCCTTCCATTATTGCTGACTTTGTTTATTGTTTTCTTTTGTGTGCACTATTTACTATTGTGGATAGTAAAATTGGTGATTGGAATTGTTACCTGTCATGTAACGACTTTAAACAAGCGTTATCATTTGTTTCATTTCATTTACGAAATGTCTAAATTTTGTATAATTACTAATTTATAATTTAAAACAAAAAAAATTCTATCCACGTCCACTAAAATCAGTCTTCTATTTCGATTAACAAAATCACTGCTGCTTCTTTACATACGCGGTGTTCTTTTGCCATTCACCATGACACGCAGACAACACAATCAGCTGTTGCGGATGCTCGCGTTTTGCCGGCGATTTTTATCAATGTGGTTTGTTTTTGTTGTTGTTTAACAATGTTTATTTCAATATCTCTTTATAACAATTATAGTTTTGCAAATGCTTACTAGACAGCTATATTTAACATTTTTAGTACTTCCTCTTTATACTTGGCTATGTTATACTCGTTCTCGCCTTCATTTATCAACTGCTCCACGCTTTCAGCATAACTTGCACTAGGTGTGATTTTCTGCTCTGTTTTTGCATTCCAATTAAGTATTGCCTCGGCGGATTTCTTGGCTTGATTGCGTTCGAAGAGATACAGCTCCATGTCCGCCTCGGACTTTGTGTCCTCCCAGGGCTCCGTCACAAATGATTCGTGATAACATGCCGTCAACAAATACAAAGCATAATCGTAGTTTTGCTTCCGCGTCGGACAACGATCAGTCATAAATGTAAGCACTCCAGTCTCCTGGTTGTAACGCTCACCGACCAGGCGCAGGAATTTATCCTTAGCATGTGCATCGAACTGCAAGTCGGATAACTTCAACGTAATCGTGACACGACGTGCTTCCGGGTGTCGAATTGTGGGTAAACTATGACAATAGTCCGTACTAACGACCTCAATGGGAAAATGGCGTTTCCATTTGGCCTCCGTCTCCAGTCCCTTCGGCCAAGGCGTACAAAACTTTTTGATTGCCTCGCACTGCTGTCGTATGGCCGGAGGCGTCAAGTGCAGGAAATTTGGTATTTTCATCAACTCTGCATTGGCATACTTCGAGGGCGCGGCTGCCCCGCGCTCCGTGTATCCCTGGCGCAAAGGCAGCGGCACACTGGCCGGATGAAAGGAACGTGGTCCGGACCAGACGGACGTCCAATCCTGGTCGACGGCCATGCGAGATGTGCGCGGCGGCTGAACCACTTCCTTCTTTATCTCCCGTCGTCGTGCCTGCTGCTTAATAGTGCGCAGGTTAAGCACACGAAACTCTATAAGCAAAAGACATTTACTTTACACAGTTTTATTAACAGTTTAGCTTGTTTACCTTCATCGTCGATCGCTTCTTGTTGTTGTTTTTGCAGTTGTTGGCTGCTCAAAAGTCGCACACTGCGTTGCACTGTCGCTGCATTGCTGCTGCGTATATTCTGCTCCAGCAAACGCGTTAGATTAGCCGCCATGGTAAGCCTCACTTTGTTTGAGTTTCCTAATTGCACTTATTTACACTTTTTTATTGAAAACTTAACAATTAAAAGTTTACGTAAACCATGCGATAGAAAACTGCCATTCACCGCTACTACGTACAAGGGCTGCAAGCACAAGGACATATCGATAGTTTAAATCGTGCTAAAATATTTTGTCGATATTGTCGCCCATCTGTAATAAAAATGCAAATTTAAAATCGCAAAAAACTCAAAAAAAAACTTTATAAATTTGATGAAAATTAAAAATTGAAAATTAGATAAAATTAAAAAAGAAAATTTTAAAATTGGTACAAAAATTCAGTAGAAAGAACGAAGTAAAACAAATCAAACCAGATCGGAAAATTTTGTATAGCACAGTCTTACCAAAAATATTGATAGCAAAACTAAGCTGAATATCTATTTTAAATAGCCAGACTTACAGCTAATTACAATTTTGAAATTTTTTAAGCAAACGAATTCTGAAAATAGCCAAATCTAGCTATAAAATAGCTAAGTTGACAACAGTGGTCCGAACGATTCGATACAACTCTACTAGCAACAGCTGTTTTGAAATGGGTGTGGGCTTGAAGGGGATGGAGTGCAGCAATGTTTGTAATTTAAAAGTTGATTGTAGCCCAAGGTCAAAGACGGTATATTACTTTTTAGGAGCATTAAAGTAAATGACGATGGTACAGAGTTGTTCTCATTGATATCACATTATTGTTAACATCTTATTGTTTATAACCCCACGGCGGCCATTGTTTACTGTGTGTTATCAGTGTATGATTGTGAGCTGAGTACTGATAAGATGACCGTCGCTTGGATTTAGCGTATATAGTATGTATATTCATATAGTCTGAACGTAGTCGCCTACAGAACGGCCAACCGGTTTCATCAGTGTATTTATTGTACTGCCATTCAACGGATTTTAATTATATTCTGCATTCAAAACGAGAACACATTATGGCGACGTCAGATTCCAAACGGGTGTTGTCTATCCAAAGTCATGTAGTGCACGGCTATGTGGGCAATAAAGTGGCCACTTATCCCCTACAAGTGAGTTACAAACATCTATTTATAAATCATACATATTAACTTATTATCTTAACTGCTTTTAGCTGCTTGGTTTCGATGTGGATCCGCTGAATTCGGTACAGTTTTCAAATCACACAGGCTACAAATGCTTCAAGGGTCCAGTATCCACAGAGGAAGAATTGGGTAAGTACATATAGTTTAATTAGTTTTGTTTATTATTTTTAATACTATTTACATGACAGCCACAATATTCAATGGTTTGCAAGAGAATGAATTGTTGGGTCAATATTCTCATCTGCTCACTGGATACATTGGAAATCCCTTCTTCCTGCGTCAAGTGGGCAACATTCTGAAGGAGATTCGCAAGGCCAATCCCAATTTGATCTATGTCTGTGATCCCGTCATGGGCGACAATGGCAGCTTGTATGTGCCCAAGGAACTGCTTCCCGTTTATCGCGATGAGATCATTCCACTGGCCGACATTATAACACCCAATCAGTTTGAGGTGGAGTTACTCACGGGCAAGGAGGTTCGCAGCGAAGCAGCCGTGTGGGAGGCCATGGATTGGTTCCATGAGCGCAATATAAAAACTGTTGTCATCTCCAGCAGTGATCTGGGCCAGCCTGGAGTATTGCGCGCTTTCCTCAGCCAGTTGGATGGACCTCGACTGGCCATGGACATTCCCAAGCAGGGCGACAAAGACTTGTTCTTTACCGGCACCGGAGATCTCTTTGCCTCACTCTTCCTGGCACACAGCCATGCCAGCGGAGATGTCACCGAGGCATTCGAGAAGACCATTGCCACCCTGCAGGCAGTGATCAAACGCACAGTGGAATTGCTACCCGCATCCGATGGAGGACCAGTGAAGGCCTGGGAACGAGAGTTGAGGCTCGTGCAGAGCAAAAAAGAAATAGAGGAACCTAAAGTGCTGCTCAAGGCACAACGAATCAACTAGAGCAGCAACAAAATAACCCTATCAAATGGACAATAATGTGAACAAAGCTTATCTTATTCAAATATATAAATATACGCTTATAACTAGACAGATGTTTGGGTTTGTATTGTACTCGTATACTTGATATTTGACGGATACGACATTTGTGTGCATTGCTGACATCTCAAAAGAATCACTCGGCTGTACAGTGTAGTGTGAGCGACACGCTCCATGCACCTGAAGTGCCTATAAAAGAGAGCATTGGCCGCCATGTAGGTACACAGTTGAAGTTGCCGTCATGCAGCTGCTCATTCTCTTGGCGCTCTGCTGGATGACTGCATCCCTGGAGGCGTCCTCAAGCGATGCCCAGAAAGCAGTGGATCAATCGTTTCTACCACGCTACACGCTTCTGGCCGAAAGCAAGAAAAAGGAGCAGGATTTGGACAGGCAGCCGAATGATGTAGCTGCCAGTGAACAGCAGCCTTGGCGTCGGTTCGCCTACGCTGGCTATGGTGGTCAACAGAGCAGCTGGCCAGGATCTTCTTCAGCTGCATCACTTGCAGCAATGCTCGGGCCTGGTTTGCTGCTGCTGGGCGTCAATCTTGGCGCTCTGTTGTACATGCTGCTTGGAGTGCTGGGATTGGCGCCACCTCAACACATAGGCGGCGGCGGACACGGTGGTCACGACATTTACCGAAGTGATAGACAACATTTGGGCGGTGGCAAGGAGTTGGATATGTATTTATAAGACTAAAGCGTTACGCCAAGTTATTTAGCTTATAGGCAAAGTATAAGAAACTTACAGAATATATATATATTTGGGTAAATTATATGCTTTCACACAACTAAAACCGACAAATTCAAATCGAATAATTAGAATAGAACTCTTTAAAATAAAAATAAATCAATTGTAATACGTAAAATTATTTTTTAATGCGAAACGAGGCGGCTCGATTTATCTTAACCACTGGCGTCTCCTTGCCACCAGTATTGATGGTTCCTACTAGACGGGATATGGGTTTCCGAATCGTCGCTGTGGTGCCGGCGAGAGCTGTTGAAAAGATTAGATTACATAAGAATAGATTAGAAATAAAGAAACACAATCGATTATGTCAAACAGCATCAATAATTCAAGATATTTAAGTGATATACAAGAGCTTTGTTTAAGAATTATTAAATTGAAAATTTATGCTCACTTTTGGCGATAATAGCACGTGGACTTTTTCTCACACAGCCATTTGAGAAGGTTTTCAGATTCTCCTTCTGTATCGCAGCTGCGCAGGTGCGTTTAAGTTCCTGTGTGCTAAACTTGCTGGATTTGAAAAGAGCTGCAAGATAAAAGGAGTCTTAGACAAAGTGTACTAGGATTACAGTTGATTAGCAATCACCTTGCTTGAGTTTCTCCTTGTCTGCAGAGCCGCAAACACTCTGATCCGAGATCATGTCCGATACCATTCGATGGCTAATGGGTCGTGACTTGGTAACAGTCGCTGTCAGCGCCTTGTGCTGACTCGTGGGATTGGGTATCACTTGGGTAACATTCAGATTGCATGGCTTCTTGAACACATGATGCGGAGTGTCGTCTGTGGCGTCCGTATCCGAGTCACTGTCCTCACAGCTATCGATGCCCAGGTGAAGAACAAATTCACTATCGCTTAGTGTATGTGTGTGTCGACGATCCCGAGTTCGCTTTCTGGCGCTGCTGGTCACCGTTGATGGTTCTGGCTGCACCTGCTGCTCGGCAAGCAGTTCATCCAGTTCCGTGTCCTGTACTGAAGCTGCTGTCTCCGATTCCGTGAATCGCATCTTTCGCTCGAGTCGTTCGTAAACAGTTTGTATGTCCGGTGTCAGTTTCTGCGTCTCTTCCAGGCGATCGTACAGTTGGTGCAGCACATTGCAGCCAGTGGTAAACGATTTCATCAGGATTCCCGAGTTCTCCACCAGCTCATTGTTGATGGCCGTCAAATGATTGCAGTTAATCTGTTGCTTTGACAACTGCACCTCCAGATCCTTGTTGCCCAAGTACAAGTTCAGGATTTGGTGGTATTTCGACTCCTTCACCTCCAGCTTCAGTGTCTTGAGATCCATGCAGGCAGCTTCCAACTTGCTGCGCCAATGAGGCAGTTCATCCGTGTACTTTTGGGTTCTGCTACTCAAGGTGCTCAAGTAGTTTGTTAAAAGTTTATAATCCTGTACAACAATAAAAGAATGTCATTAATAAAGCAAAAATAAACTATAAATAAAGCTTTGATTAAAAAAATAAGAAGTTTTTTTTTACGAAAAACACAATATTTATACCAATTGTTTACAATTTTTCTATAAATTAATTTAACTTGTTTTCAAATGTAACCGTTTTTAACGGTCAATTTTATTTTAAGTCACTGATCGTTTTTGTATGAGCTTTTTGCCTGAACAGCGTACTAGCTTTAGAGTACAAACAAGTTGGCAGCACTGGTTGTCGCCATTATTTTATTTGCAGCAAGTTGACAGCTCTGCATTTATATTACAACTAACTTTTAATTATTAATTTGAAATGCTTGCTAAAACTGGAGTGCAGTTGTTTGTGCTTAGTTCACGACTAACGCCACTTCGTCCAGCTCTGGGCAATCTCTGCCGGCAGCAGCTGCAGGAGTTGCCACAGAGGAAGGAAGTTGGAACCGCTTTGTGGCTGCAACAGACGCGTGGTTATGCAAAAGGCAAGGACAGAAAGAAGGAGAAGGGCGGCAAAGGGAAACCAGTTAAGGTGGAGATCAACGAGCTGCATCTGCGCGAACTGATCAATCTGGATAGCCTGAATGCCCAAATGGAGAAGTCGGTGCTGCAAATGAAAGATGATTTTATCAAGAATCTATCGTTGCGTTCCACAAGCGGCGCCATCGATACACTGCGCATCAAGGTGGACGGAGCGGAGCATGAGCTGCAGGAACTGGCGCAGATCTCGCGCAAGAATCCCAAAACGATCATTGTGAATATGATTGCATTTCCCCAAACGATTCCCGATGTGTTGCGAGCCATTGAAAAGAGCGGCATGAATCTAAATCCGCAACAAGACGGCACCACACTCTTTATACCCATACCCAAGGTGACCAAGGAGCATCGCGAGCACCTGTCCAAGAATGCCAAGGTGTTGTTCCTTAAGTACCGCGATGCCATACGCGACATACAGAACTCCCAGATACGCAAACTCAAGAATAAGACGGACATTGGCAAGGATGATGTGTTTGCGGCTCAGACTCAGGTTACGGCCATTGCGGACAAGTACATTGCGGAGGCGGACAAACTGCTGGCCAGCAAACAGAAGGAGCTGCTGGGAGAAGCCTAATAATGATACTCTGACCGCCTCAAGACTGATACTGATTAAATATGTTATTTGTTGCATGGATAAATGTTACTGCCACTCTTTGAATATAGAATACAAATCAATATAAATATAGCAAATATGTAGTTACCTCCTGCAGCAGACGTTGATCCAGTGTCAACAGCTTGCGCAGCTGCTCAAAGTCCTTCTTGAGTGTCTGGCGGTAGTTGAGACTCTGGATTTTGCTGCGTATTCCAATGACGCACTGCTGCAGCTTGGTCACAGTGGCGTATACAGCATCAATCTTGCTGTACCATGGCTTCAGCTCCTGTTGATCGTAGCTGTTCTCGTTGCCGGCACGCTCCAATTGGGCCAGCTTCGCCTCCAACAGCTTGTTGCGCTCCAGCAGACGCTCCTGCTCGACCATGACCTCGTTGACCTTCTTCACATAGAATTCCTTGGGTAAATTGGACTTGAGCACATTCTGGCGCAGTACAGTGCGTATCTTTTTGGCACGACTGGCATACTTGAGGGTATTGTAGGTGTCCTCGTAGGTGAGCGAGCTCATGGAGACATTGGCCACCATCAGAGTGCGACAGTTGCCGCCCAAGGAATCCTTAAGGATGCGTGTGAGATTCGAGTCACGGTAGGGAATGTGTTTGAGGCCATCGGCCAGCTTGTTAATACAATTCCCTAGCGCCAGAAGGCTCTTGTTGATGCTGGCGCCTTCCTTGAAGCGCATGCCAAGTCCCTTGGTGCTAGCGGCGCGTTCACTGCCCGCCAAATCGATCATGGAGAGCTTCACGCTGCGTTTGGTGCCCGTTGTGCGATCCGTGATCCGTATGTGCACCTGGAAAATGGCATGGGAACGCGAACTTTCCGCATTGGCGTCCGTCGGATGCTGTGTCCGGTTCGAGTTGCCCAGCGTGAGCATGCGCAGCAGTTCCTCGGCACTGTAGATGGGCGTGAGCACCAAACCGCTGACCACAACTCCGTTGGAGTCCTCGCGCAGCTTTAGCGGACCGGTTTTAGTGAGCAGGTTCATCACCTGCTCGTTATACACTTCCAAGTAGCTGACGCCCACATCGAATTTACGTGTGTCCTGCTGACTCTGGATCTTCTCAAAGAGATCACGCATGGTCAGAAAGGTGATGCCTGGACAATTCTCACTGCCCAGCATTGTGAATGTTTTGCCCGCTCCTGTTGCCCCGTACACAAACACTGAGCAATTGTACCTGTTAACACACACACACACACACACAGATACATAAGTTAAGGGTTTGTTTGGTTCTCAGGTACACACTTACCCATCAAGTACGGCGTCGACCAGCGGCGCTGTACATTCCATAAACAAATCCTCGTTTGTGCGGTCTATATCGTAGACACGATCATATTCCATAGATAGTTTTTTGTTTGTACGCTTTGTAATGTCTCTGTATTGTTGTTTGGTACCCTGAAAAAAGAATTCATCGTCCTCCTCGTCGGGATCAAACAACAAGGAAGATCCGTCCATCACTTTAATAATACATCTTTGATTCTGCTCCTGTTCCCGCCGATTGTAGGGACGCACGCGCACTACCACTTTAATATTCGTTGGTTCTGGCATCTTTTCAACTGATTAATTACACTTTTTGCTTATGTTTTTCTAGATTTTTTCATAAATTGAGTACAGCCTGAAATGATCGTTGTTGTTTGAATTGTTTGAATTTGTCTTTTTTTAGCTTATTGCTTTGCGGCGTCATTCTTTTAAACGAACTGAACTGTATTTAGAGAGTTGCTTTGCACTCACTTATCGATACGTGCATTTGCACAACCACTTTTATTAACTTAGCTATTTTATAGCTAAATCTGACTATTTTCAGAGTTCGTTTGATAGAAAAATTTTAAAATTGCTATTAGTTGTAAGTCTGGCTATTTTAAATATATATTCATCTACGTCTTGCTATCAAAATTATTGGTTAAACTGTGCATAACTGCCCACAATAACAAATTTAGATGCTTTCCAGACAGAAACAGCTATGGCTGTTTGGAAGAATGCCACCAGGTGAAAAGACTGCCACCCTACAAAATTTCCCGGTCTGGTATCTTGTTCTAATTTAATCAAATTGAAAATTTGGTCTCACCCAAGAAATTCACCTAATTTGGAATTTTTCTTAATATTGAAAATAGAATTTTTTAAATTTTTGTAGGGTTTTTGTTAAAATTTTTTCAATTTTATAATACATTTTCTAGAATTAAATTTGTAACTTCTCTCCCCTTTGGGTGACGAGCTTCAAACTTTCATACATATATTTTCCTTAATTTTATCCAATTTCGATATTTAAATATTCATCAAAATATTAATTTATTTTAAAGTTATTGCATATTGAAATTTGCATTATTCTAAATTTAAATTTTCCAGTGTGGCCAATAACGAGATCTAATTAATACTGGGTCAGTATTCATTATTTACCAACGCATGGTTACTCTGATGCCTGATGCTGCTTGCATATCATTCATTTTATTATTGTGGTGACACTGTTTGCGTCGTCTTCTAAATCGCAAATAAAAGTTTAAAAAGAAAAGAAATAGCACAAAGAAAACTTAATCACAAATTTTAAAATGAGTGCAAAAGTATTATTCGCATGTTCGAAATGTTTTTCTCGGCATCCATACGAAGAACTTTCATCAGGGCAGCAGCTTTGCAAGGTTAACAACTTAATGCGAATTACAAATCTGAGAAACAAACACAAAATCCAAATGCAACAAACAAAAACATTTCGTCTGAGTGTGTGTGTTTGTGTATGCATTGTGCCAAAAGCAAAGGATGTGTGTACGTGGGCAATTGTTTTTTGGCAATAACAAAATAGTATCAATGACGCTTCGCTTTGTTGCGAAAATTTTTGCTGCGCATTAACGTGAAAAATGAACGAACGGCAAGAGGAAGAGCAAACGGTGGCAGTTTTGCTGCTGCTGCTGTAGCCTTAACCGAGGCATCGCCGACAACTGCGACGACGGCAGCGACGTCTTGTGACTAATGAAATTTGAAGCTGTCATATCTGTAAAACTCTAACTCCGATTTCTAGATAAATTTGACTTGGCATTTTTGTGGCGTACAGTTGCAGTGGCACAAATAAAATAAAACTAGCTTAAAAACAACTGCTAGTGTTTAGCTCAGTTAAATTCTCGTTTATTTTGGACAACAACTCAACTCTCCATTTCATTTCCCACAGGTGTGCCGTGGCTCTACCTCAACTGTTAAATGTACTTACTGCCGCTCGGAATTTCCCTCCGCCTCGTAAGTTGAATGAAATGTTATTTGGGATTTTTTTTTTGATTAGGGATTACTTTTATTTACAGCAAATCACAGAGTGCCTGTAAAAAATGCGAGCATTATTTAGGCAAATATGGGAAGCCCACAGCTTGCGAGTGCTGCAAAATTGTTGCCGCCTTCGGTAGCTCCAAATGCATGAGGTATGTTCTCTTCTCTTCTCTTAACTTTCACTATGAAAACTGAATTGAAATGTTGTCAGTTTGTTTGTAGAAAAAGATTAAAATAATTAACACGAGCAACGTGGCAACTGTTGTAATTTGAATGCACAATGAATATTAAAAACGCTCGAGTTGAATTAAAGTTGGTAATTAAATTGTATATTAGCCCTTAAACCTGTCTAACCAATTGTGCCTTCAAAATACATGAACCATGGCGCGTTTGCCCTTGTAGTTACTCTCTTCAATCAGTAGTTACTCTCTTCTTGATTTCTAGAGGTGTAACACAACAAAAACAAATTAGAAAACAACGTCTCTTATGAACGCAAAACATTTTTCTCTCTTCTCTTTTCTGCTGCACGTGTGAAAAATACATTTTAACCAAACCAAAATATCACACTAACTGCAAAAATAGATGCGCCAGCTACGAGGCTAAGTACGGACCGCCAACACAATGCGATGAATGCAAGCTGAGATCAGCCTTCGACAGGCGCGACGAGAACAAAAAGGTCAGCGAAGATCGAAGATCACCCAAGGAGTTGGCAGTCTATTCATTAATTTAACTTAACAATATAATATAAACTTAAGACAGCTATGTTTCATTTATGACATTGTACACTGTACAGCTCCGACTCGTGTCTGGTTTGCAGTCACAAGTCGTTCCAAGAGTTTGATGTATTGCGTTCATAAGAGTAGAGAGTCTAGAGTGTAGGGTATAGCAATTAAGTCATTATTCTCTTTACACTTTGTAAATTATACCTTCTCTTTGCAGGTCAATGGGAAGATGCTGTGCTGGCTCTGTACCTGCGCCTATAAGCGTGCACTGCTGAAGGCACAGCAGGAGGGTCGAATATCCATGTCCAAGAAGCGACCACACGAGAAGTCATCCTCTTCGTCGGGGCACAGAGAAAGCTCGGCGTCCGCAAAGAAGCCAACACGCGGTGGCGAAATTGGTAAAAATGCTGGCAACAACAATGCTAGCGGTGTTACAGCCGTAAGTGGTGCCGGACTAGATCTGCCCGATAAGATATCACGTGGTAATGGAGGCAATGGCACAATTGCGGCACCAGCTGCCATAACCGTGGACACAAACTCGTCGGATCATGTGGTAGCCATTACATATCTAAAGGAGCGCATTGCCAGTCTGGAGAAGCGCTTGAATCAAAAAGACAAAGAACTGCTGGAGAAGGACAAGCAGGTAGCTGTCACATAGGATGACCTTAATAACATTTAATTAACATTATTAAACATTTGCAGTTGACAGAGCTGAAGGGCAAAAACTTTGAGAAGGAGAACGATATGCGCAACAGACTGAAGGAAGTGGAGCGTTTGCATGACATGAAGGTGGATAACTTGAATCGCAAGGTTTCCAGTCTGCTGAAAGACTTGGCCGTCATGAAGAAGAGCACCAACAAAAAGGGCGCCACCAAAGCGGAGAAGGAAGCGATCAAACGTGAAAATCTATCGCCCAAAGAAGAGATCATTGTTGCTGCTCCCGAGAAGCAAATCAAGCGGGAACGAGAGCGGGAGCCAGAGCGTGACCTGGACAAGGATGAGAAGAGTCGCGATCGTGACGATGAGCGTAGCGAGCAGGATCGTGCCAGTGTACATTCACGCTCCGGTTCCAGCAGTCCCTCCTCAAACTAAATCGCACACTCAACCCAACGAGCATCATATACACACTAACACACACACACAACTGCATAAGGCCACAATTCATTCTGTTGTGATGCGTCGTGGTATTTGTTGTAATGATTTTTTTTTAGTTTGTCGCTATATAAACATCTAGAATTTTTTTACATATTTCCTTTATTTTGTAACATAATTTTTACATTATTGTTTTATACCATTTATATTCTATGTCGCTACATTTTTCCCCCCACTGAAAATGTTCTCATTTGTTTTGTACTGCTTTCATTCAATGTAATCATCGACTAGAAAATGTAATAATATAGGCTCAACTTAACAAATTTTCTTTAGTTTAATTCTTCGACAGATGAAACATTAAACGAAAGCATTGTTTAAATACATAAGAATATACAAGTTGGGAACATAAAATATATATATTAAAATACAATCTATTATTTTAACAGATTTATAACAATAGTTATTAACGCAGTTTTAGTGCGGCTTTGGCTTGTGCCCGTCCACATAGAAATTGCGAGTTGCCTTGGGCAGCTCCAGTTCCATGCCCTCCATGCTCTTCTCCAACACTATTTGGCATCCGAGGCGGGAATTCTCACGCAGAAACGGCGCCATGTCCAGCAGGTCGTCCTCCTTTTCATCCGGCTCGTTAAGCGTTTCGAGATACTTGTTCTGCACATACACATGGCATGTGGTGCAAGCTAGTGACGCCTCACAGGCTCCCTCCATTTCAATGCCGTGACGATGCGCCAGATACAACACATTGTCCCCCACCTTCCCTTGGACCGTGCTGCGTTTGCCGTCCTTGTCAACATACGTTATGTTGACACTATGACAGAACAGGAATTATTGCTACTTTAACAAATCTTATCTGTGTCAGCTACTCACATTTCATCCGGAGATTTGGGATCTTGCCATTCGTACTCTCCATGCCGCAAAGCTGAAAGCAACACACAAAAAGCATATAATTTCATAATGTGACTCAATCATTTCTAAATGACAGCTGTAATCAGTGCCAAAAAGGAGAAACTTACAATTCGTGGTGTGCAGTCCCTTGGTGACTTTGTAAACTGGTAATTTCAAGACTTGCTTAGCAATTAATTGATGGGAATTACGCGATTGGCGCAAAAGTAAACAAAGCATCTTTTAAGGTTACAATTTAGAGGTGAGCAATGATCAAGTCACTGATAGTTGTCACTAAAAGATAGTCACGTCTAAAAAGTAGCCCGAGTACTTTTAATTAAAATAATTGATTGACTAATGAATAACAAAATTAAAACTTAAGTCTTAGATATCGTGAGCTTAGTGCCTTTTAAATTACAAGTTTTAATTCTCCTACACTTGTTTTGTACCTTGTCACAGTATTCGCATTACCGCTCATCTCTAGATTATGAATACAGCGAAGTTGGCTGCGCATGTAAATCGGAGAGACTTGAAGTTGGCTGCAGCAAAAACTTATCGAATTCGTCGAATACAAAGTATTAAGCGGGAACTCAAATAATGACTGTCATTAATTTAATAAAAATGCCTGAATGTAGGTTTTCAAAATAAGTTTATTAATACTGATTAATTATTATATGAGTAGCAATTAGTCTAATTTGATTATGTTGAATAATTATATGTATTAATATTGAAATTACTGAAATGAATTATAAAAATTGGACGTGCATAACTTTAGTTCCTAGCGGGTGCAATTACATTGAGAGTCTTGCTAAATCACTTGGCTGCTGACACAACTCCACTTAGTCCGATTTCTTAGGTTTTTCTTCACTCTGCTCCGTGGTTGGAATGTTCTTTGGCTGCACAAACAAGTCGGCTGGACCCACATGCTTAATGGGAATAATACGCTCTTCTACATCCTCCGGAGCAGCTAACGGAGGCACTGTGATGGACAGCACACCTTCATCATTCAATGTTGTGGCAATCGCTGCTGCGTTGTACTCCTTGGGCACCGGATAGCGACGCACAAAGTGACGGGATACGTGACCATGGTCATCCTCCCGCTCCTCATGCTTTCCCTCGATGACCACGCAATTGTTCACCAGCTTAACGGTTAGCTCCTCTGGCTCAAACAGTCCGACATCAAGTTTGACCTCAAAGTTGCCGTGCTTATCCTTGCCAGCGCCACGGCTGCCCAGCTCATCCTTATGCTTCTTGGCCACCAGATGGTGAGCATGAGCCCCAATACGAGCAACCAACCCCAGCGTATGCAAATCCAGGGGCTCATGGTGGCGAGAGTGTTGCCTCCGATAGAGCCGATTGGGAAACATATCGTGACCATAGTACATGGAGTCCGGTGAGTCCAGGTTGAGCACAAATGGAATATCTGCCATTTTTCTTCAAATAATATTGATTCACAGACTTCCGGATCTGTATCTGGTGCAAGTTCGATGAACTTAACTGCGATGGCGACCTGCTTTCCGAAGGTGGGGGTTGATTTTTCAGCGGAAGGAAATTGCAACTGTTTCACGAAAAATTTAACTTGAAACTCTCGACTCAAATGTGGAGTTCTGTTGTCTTTGCTCGCTTTTATAGTCTGCCCATGGCAAAGCTCTTTCACGGCGAGCTTTTCTGAAGCAACAATTAGAAATTTTCTGGACCAAATGCAAGGTTCTCTTGAAGTTGGAGGTCGAACTTGGAGCTTTTGGAGCGAGTTTACTAAAACCGCAGACATTTACGCGTTCGAAATCGAATTCGATACGTTAAAAAAAACAAAGATGAAGTAAACATTATCGGTTGGTGTCTGGAAGATGACGTTCAATAACAAACACTTTACATTATTCACATTGAAATCTCTGCTAATTCTAAGCTGAAATCCAATGATTCGGTGGCGCCGTCGTCGCCAATTAGCGCCGACAGAGTTTTACCACAAAGCGACAACATTGGCAGCCGGCAACAGGTTGTATTGCGATTCCTAATCTCAATATAGTTGCGGTTACTTTGTTGTACTTTGTTGATAAACCGGCAGAGACGTTGACGTTCACGCCGACGTCGACGACGCACAGTGGCTCGTTTTGTCACAACTGATTGCGTAAATTCTAGCCCTAGAAATAATATCTGCATAATTTAAAAAACATCTAACAGAGAAAAGATTAAGCTTTGAAAGTGTTCTAAAATTTGTGAAATTAACTAATATGGAGCGTGTTAATACTAGTTCAAGGATCAAAGATAAAAATTAATTTATTTATTCATAAAAATATAAATATTGCGTATGTTTTAAGAGTTATACCGCCAAAGCGAATTAACTTAATTTATGTATGTTTTAAGAGTTATACCGCCAAAGCGAATTAACTTAATTTAAAAAGTAAACAACTTTTAAATAAATTTCATAAATTAAATTGCATAAAACATTAAAATTTTACTTTTAATTTTCATTTAATTTTTAATTATTGTCTCGTCAGTGAGACACTGTGCGGCGTCGTCTCCGCCGTCGGCGACACCGTTGTCGCTGTGCGTTCCCTTTAGAAATCTCGACTACAATAAATGCCGATGCTGGTGTAAACAGAAAACTCAGTGATCTGGCGACAAGCAAGCTAAGTGAAAGTACAGTTTATAGATTTGTAGCTATTCGGATATTTAATTATTGACATTACGCAATGGCCACCTATGAGCAAGTTAAAGATGTACCCAATCATCCAGAGATTTACTTGATCGATGTGCGTAACCAGGACGAACTGACGGCAACTGGCACCATTCCAGCCAGTCTCAATATACCCTGTTAGTGGCCTAAATAATAATAGTATAGAATATTTGTATTTATTACAAAATCTGTATTTTCTAGTGCCTGATTTGGAGAAAGCTTTAAAGTTGGACTCTGAGGACTTCAAGCAAAATTATGGACGCGAAAAACCTGGAAATGATGCCGATATAATATTCACTTGTCGCTCCGGCAAACGTGTTCTGGAGGCAGAAGTCATTGCCAAGAATGCGGGCTTTACCAAGTGAGTCGGTTTTTCCGTTAATATGTGTGGATTATTTTCATTTCGAGCCTTTCTCTTACAGCGTACGTGTCTACAGTGGCTCCTGGCTGGAGTGGGCTGAAAAGGAAGGTCTATCACAGTAAGAGCGAAAAGAAAGCACCTGCACATTCTCATCTTTGGCTTTTACTATACTTTCTTAATTTAAATCTGTTAATGTATTGTCTTTAGATTTACGCACTACTGTAGTTAAATTTATGGTTTCGGATTATATTGGATATTTAAATTCTATACTATTATTGCTTCAATCAGGGAATGGGAAAATTTAGTTAGTTTAATGACTGCTAATTTGGGCGCCTATTTAATATATTTCACTCCCGCTGCTTCGCAATATACAATGTAATTAATTAGATGTACACTCATCAAAAACACTCATGCCACCACCTTGTATTATTATTATACCATGGCAATACAAAACAAACACAAACACTCTCTCTCTCTTATTCTGCCTCTCTTTTATTTACGCGTGCTCTTTGAGTTGAACTGACCTACCGCAAGCTTTTGCTAGTGCTTTAATATGCTGCTTATAAATGTAATCGAAAGTTCGAAAGTTCGATTGCCAACATAAATCGAAAGTTCATTTTATCTTCTACAAGCTGCTAGAACATAAGCTGCTTAGAATGTGGCAAGTGTACACCGTTGAATTTTCAGTGCGACGCAAAACAATTGCATCAGCTGACAGGTCGAGAGAGAGCCGGAAATTTCTCGAGCATGTTTAGAATGATTATAAATACAAGCGCGTAGCGCGCTCCCCTCACAATTCAAAACAGTAAATCAAAGCAAACGGAGCTCTTTTGTAAGAGGCAAACAAATAAAAGGGAATTTCATCAAACACCTGAGAGATTTCAAAATGCGTTCGATGCCCATGTTTCTGCGTATGGCCGAGGAGCTGTCGAGATTTCCACGAATGTCGCCGTTCCAGACCTTCTTCCACGAGCCGCTGATGTGGTCTGGCATAGCGGTGCCTCGCAACTGGAAGCAGATTGCCCGCTGGCAGGAACAGGAGTTTGCTCCGGCGGCTACAGTGGGCAAGCAGGGCTACCAGGTGAGCCTGGACGTCAGCGTATACAAGCCCAATGAGCTGACGGTCAAGACAGTGGACAACAGCGTCATCATTGAGGGCAAATCGGAGCAGCATGAGGATGAGCAGGGCAGCTTCACTTCCCGTCACTTTCTGCGTCGCTTCGTTCTCCCCCAGGGCTATGAATCCGACAAGGTTACCTCCACTTTAACCAGCGACGGAGTGCTGACCATCAGTGTGCCCAATCCACCGGAAGTGGAGGAGGCATTGAAGGAACGCCTGGTGCCCATTCAACAGACAGGTCCGGCGGAGAACAATGTCAAGCTGCATCCCGTACAGGAGGAGCCAGAGAAGTGAATGCTTCATTATCCGCCTTCTACTTTCACTAGGTATTATAGTTTGTTAACATTACAGTAGCCACAACACAAAATTAAGAGTATGTCAGCAATAAATAAATAAACATAAACAATTGCAAAGTACGTACTTTCGTTTTAAAATGCTTGGCATCAGTCACTTGCACTTGCTCCTCCGCCTCCGCCTCCTGCCTGTCTGCTCCTCCTCCACCCTCTCCTTCTCATCCCACTCCTCTATTCCACTTTCCTTGATGACGTTCACTTGACTCGCATCCAAGATTTGCAAATTGCATCTTGTTTGTCGGCCTTCGCGCATCGGGCAAATGAATCATCTATCGCCATAGCCATCGTCCATCCGCATCCGACACGAGTTGAAATCATCAGTGTTGTCAGAATTTCAAGGGAACAGCTAATTTAATCAATAAAGTTAGCTAGAAAAACCTAGAAAACTATTAAAACTGCTTGAATAAATGTTAAATCATTTTTTTAAAGTTTCTTAAATAGTTAGTTAAGTAAGTTTTTTGTTAAATTAAAAAATTTGAATGTTTTCTTGTTTCAAGCTGTTTTTAGAAAAGTTAGATCAATAAAAACGATAACAAAATTAGATCAATGTTCTATATAAAAAACAATTAAATTTATTTGTAATATAATAGTTTTGTAAAATTTCTTCAATATATGAAAGTTGTCTGACAAATCTTAAATAAGTAAATCAAATCATTTTTAAGAAATAGCTATAAAATTGCTAAAATGACAACACTAGAGCCGAGGCCAATTGATCGTCGTCTTCTTGGGGGGAAGCTATAAAAGCGCCAACAGCGCCGTTGACAAATTTTATAATAATCTTAGACTCGAAATGGCTTTGGTGCCGAGCACATATCGTGATCTTTCCCGGGAATTGGATCGTCCGCGTCCACTGTACCAGCCGCCGTACGACTTCCAGCTGTATCCGTATCTCTGGGACGATTCCCGAGTCTGGTGGCCCACCACAGCCCACAACCGTGACTATCTACGGCCCTTGGATGAGCTGGTGACGCGTCGAGTGCGGAACCAGTTGATCCAGTCCACACCCTATGAGTGGGCATATCCCATGAGATGGGACAACTATTACTCCGGCGAGCGTGTCCATGTGGATGAGAAGGGATTCCGGGTGGACATCGATGTGCGTCAGTTCCGACCACATGAGATTGTGGTCAAGACCAACGATGACTACGTCATGGTTCAGGGGAATCATGACAAGCGCAGCGAGGGACCCAATGGATACGTGGAGCGACACTTTGTCCGGAAGTATCTACTGCCACGTGGCTACAATGCCAACGAGGTCATCTCCGACATCTCCTCGGATGGCATCCTAACCATTAAGGCTCCTCCCCCGCCACCCGCCAAGTACTACAGTCCCGGTGAGCGTCTGGTGCGTGTCCATGAAACGGGAAAACTTGCCCTGCCCTGAATATAGTTCTTCTCCTCCTCCTCCTCCACTTGTCTCCCCCTCGTAGTCTACAGTTGCCGCCGCCAGGGAAGAAGCTGCCAATTCAAGGTGAACCTATTTTTGGCCAGCGAGCGAAATTCAATTAGATTTAAATATGCACATGTAGAAACTGCAAACATTAAATGCGCAATAAATTGATAGAAACCGAGAAATATCTTATGGATGGAAATAAGTACATCATGGACACTAGACTTGTGGTTAAATTGCTCACTTGCTCACTTAGTCGAAATTGCTCTGTTTCTTCACTTTCATGAACAGTTAAATTAAGTTAAAAACAACGAAAAAACATCAGTTTTAAAACACAAAATTATATTTGTCATAAAAAATCATAGGAAAAAGAAATTTTTAATTTAAATTTTTTTTTCAATTATTAATTACTTGTACTTGTCAATTATTTCTAAGTATTTTAAATTTTTATATTCAATGGGAAAGCTAAGTAATACAAAAGAGCAAAAATGAATTGCAGAGTAGAATTGAGCAACTTATTCAAATTGAGCTACAGAGCAAAAGAGAACAACTGAGCAAAAAAGGAGCAAACATTAAGGAGGAAGCTTATTCACTCATTTGAAGGAGCAACTCTTTTATAAGCATTTCGCTTACTCATGAACAACCCAAATCAAAATGGACACCATTCAATTTCAAGTTCAACATTTTATTTAATTATACAGTCTTTAGGTCGTTACAGTAAATAAATTAGATTGGAATGAGGATGAGTTGGTTGAGTTGACTGATGGATGCAGATGAATCACAGGTTGGATCACTTAGTGCCATTGGTTTGCTTCTGCTTCTCCTCCAGCTTCTGCTCCTTCTCCGCGGCGTTCTGCTTTACATTGAGATGAGCTGGTCCAACTTGCTGGATCTGAACCACACGCTCCTTGGACTTGTCCTGAATGGGCTGTGGTTTCGGCACGTTCACAGTGAGCACTCCATCGGAGGACAGCGAGGACATCACCTTGTCGGCCTCGTATCCCTCGGGAAGAGCATAACGACGCACAAAATGGCGCGAAATGTAGCCATGATCATCCTCGCGCTCCTCGTGCTTTCCCTCGACGACAATGGACTTGTCCACAACCTTGACAGTGAGTTCATTGGGACTGAACTGAGTCACGTCCATGCACACCTGGAATCCATCTTTGCCCACCTGGGCAACTGGCATATTCCAGGTATCATTCCAGGTTCCAGTTCCATTTGTGTGCTTTAAGTGGGAAATGTCCCGCTTCTGGCGACCTGTCATCATCCTGTTTCCGGGAGAAGTTGGACAGGCGGGATGAGCACATTGCCAGGGACTCAGCAGAGCGGGCGATGTGTTCCAGGGCTGCATCTGGCGCGGATGCATTCCCATGCCAAAGTCGTAGATGGGATTACGATTGCCCTGCAGGGCATCCATTAGTGAAATCATATGAGACATCGACATTTTGTAATTTTGTATTTTTAGGTTAAATGCAAATCTAATTTTTCGTTGATTTTCTGCTTTCGCACTGCGAAGATCTTTTCTCTAAGTATACACTTGATTAACTGTAACGGCGCCATGGCTGCTCATCGCTTTTATAGCCGGCAAGTTTAGTTTCCAGAAACATCGCGCCATTTCTAGTGTGTGAAGAAGAGCAACAAACATCGCCAAGTTGCTAGAGTGTGTGAGAGAGTACTCGAAGAGAGCTACCTGTGTGAGAAAGAAATTTAAAGGGTTTGCACTGCATGTATGTGTGAGCGCGAGAAACATCGCGCACTTACCACTGTGTGTGTGTGTGTGTGAGCGAATGAGCTAGAATCAGAGCCAAAGAGAAATAACTAGAATAAAAGTCAAAGAGCGCTGATGTTGAGTGCGTATGCAACTGTGAAATGGAGTTAAGGGCAAATAAAGGCAAAAGCAAACGCATATTTACTCTTTGAATTCTTTATTTACTTTAATTGTTAAGTACATAATGTGCTTAATGTTTACTGAATACTTGTAGTCGTAATTGTTTCACACTTGTTTAGGAAATCATAATTTCATATCATAGGTTTTTTCATCTCATTACTCAATTCTCATTCTCTTCTCATCTTGCAGGCCCTATTATGTATTAATTGTGAATTATGAAAGAAAACACACACACAAAAAACATTTATAGAATTGAATTTGCTTCTCTTTTAAGTTGTGTCTCAGTCTCTACATTCTACATTCTAGATTCACTTGGCCGTTGCCAGTGCCGGCTCCTCAGACTTGGCCACTTGGGATCCACCATTCTCTGTGGCCTGATTCTTGGCCAGAAGAATGGCTGCATCTACGGCAGCAATTTCCTCCGCCCCCTTTGTGGTTTTCTCAACTTTCTCCTTCTCCACTGGCGGTTCCTCAGTTTCCGTTTTGGCTTTTTTAGCCGCTGGCATCTCGTCCTCATCGGCTACGCTCTTTTCGGCATTGGAATTCGAATTGGAGTTGGAGTTTGAAGAATTACCGTTGGCATTGGCATCTTCGGGTTTCGCTGCTTCAGCTTCGGCCGCTGCAGTTCCGCTGCTGCTGCTAACGGCGGCGTCAGTGAAGTCTTCTTTTTCGGCGGCGTTGACATCTTCAGCAGTGTCCACATTCACATCCATTGACTTTGACTCCGGTTCCGTTTCCGATTCCGTAATCGGCATCTTCTGTTCGCCATTGTTGGCACTGGAATTGGTATTAGTATTGGTGTTGTTATTGGAACTGGCATTGGCATTGGAAGTCGAAGTCGTAGTGGAACTGGAAGTTTGCACAACGGGCTCAGTCTCAGTGTCAGTCTCTTTCTCTTTTGTTTTTGCATTTGCAGTTTCCTCTGCAGTTTCAGCTGCGTTGGAGTTGGCGTCAACGTCGACGTTGACGTCTACCGCTGCTGCTGCCTCTGTCGCTGCTGCTGCCTCTCCGTTGCCGTTACGCTCTTCGGCGCACTTCTGCTCACTGATAGCAGCGACTGCAGCTGTTTTTGGGGTTGGCTGCTCGACTTCGTTGGCTGCAGATTTTACCGACGGCGACTGCGACTGCGACTGCACTGGTAACGGGACCTGGACCGACTGCTGCTGTATGTCGACGATGCGCTCAACGGGTCGCTCCTCTCCCGCTTTGAGGACGGGCGGCGGCGGGGGAGGCGCCTTAACGGTAAGTATACCGTCCGAAGAGAGCGTCGAATGGACGTCGGCCGGATCGAAGCCCTTGGGCAGCATGTATTTGCGTATAAAGTGACGCGAGATGACCCCATGACCGTCCTCCTTCTCGTCGTGCTGTCCCTCGACCACGATGCAGTTGTCGATGGTCTTCACGGTCAGCTCGTCCGGAGCGAATTGCTTGACATTCATGCTCACCTGGAAGCCGTTACGATTGACCACCGAATAGGCCGATTTGCCCGACAAAGCTGACGAAGCGGCTGCAGCCGAAGCAGCCGAAGTGGTTGATAATGATGACGAGTTGACCTTGTCGCCCATCTCCTTCTCCAGCTCCAGCAGGGACTTGTTACAGCAGACGGTCTTGGCACCGGCCACACGGCTGTACGGATGATGCCGATGCAGTCCCTCCCTAAGTCCCTGTCCCCCCTTGATGGGCACCCACAGCACCGAGGCGGGGGGCGAGTGGGCGTGGCCGTGGCCGTGGCCATGGCCAAGACGCGACGAGGTGCGACGAGGAGTCGAGTTCGTGTTCGTGTTCGAGGGCGACAGTTGCGGGTGCGATGGAGATGGAGATAGAGATACCGAGTGCTGTGGCGACTGTGTGGCAGCCGTGGCGGCGGCCAGCTGCTCCAACGGATACATACCGAAGCCAACATCATCGACGTCCATGCCAAGGCCCAGACCGAGACCCAGACCGAGGCTGCTGCTGCGATTGAAGTTGAAGTCATGCAACTCCTCGGCCAGATCAAGTATAAAGGGTATTAACGACATTTTATCCCAATTCACTGCGATTTTCACTTGAATGGTAAGCGGTGCGGTAAGTGGCAAGTGGTGAGGGGGTGTGGGGTGTTGCACGTTAATTGTCTCTCGCTATCTCTGTCACTCTGTCACTGACACTTGGACACTTTGTCACTTGGTTTCACTGTCGCTGTTACCGTCTCCGTGTGTGCGATCCGTTCCGGCTTCTAACTGGATTGCGTTTGAGGCCTTATTGCTGAATGTTCAACCTTTTAAACGACTGTGCAGCGCTGAATGGAAAACGCAAGTCTGGACTGGAAGTTCGCTGCAGCAGCGACAGCACGAACAGCAGTTCGCAGTTCGGCATCTGTCGGCTTATGCAAAGTGAGGCTGGGACAATCATCGTCTCATCGACTTCCATGTGCAATTATTGTTTATTTGCGCAGTTTTGGCAAAAAAAAAAAAAAAAAAACCAAAATCAATAGCAAGAAACTTGGCGACAACGACACCCCTCGAAATCAGATCTGAAGATACATAATGTTTACAGATGCATATATACTTTTGTATCTGTCAGCTACATTTTTATTTTTTTTTCGCAATGTTCAGTTGGCAATTTTCCGGTTGGGAGAACAAAGAAAGTATTCCAGGCCGACAGACAACAAACCGGCAAACTTAAAACCGGCTCCAGCCTCTCGACCTACGCCTTTGCCTTTGCCTGGGCCTGGGTTGCCCAGACATTATATGTTCATATAGGTATATGTATATATATATACATACTCGAATTATACACATGTACACACTCAGTTGTAGATACAAACAGGCATGTAAAGTGGCCATGTTGCAGCTGAATTCCCATCGCTCAGCCGGCAAACACAGCTAAACAGCTGAGAGGCCGCAACAACAAAAAAAAACAGTCTCGTGCCGGCTCGTCACGACTGCCGGTTGTTGGTTTGCCGACAACTACAACAACAGCTGCTTTGCTGCGTCTCTCCATGCTCATGTGTATGTATGTGTGTGTGTTTGTGTCTTTGCATTTGTGTTTGTGGTCTGGAAGGCCGACCGGCAACAGCGAGAACAGCAAATTCGCTGATGATAATAACAATGAGCAGTGAGGGAGGGCAACAGACAGCAGTGGGGCAGGCACCAAGCATGCGCAGTGCCCCTTGATGGACTGCATCTGTGTGCAGCAGCAGCACCAGCAACAACAACAACAACAGCTGTGGGTGAGGCGCTGAAAGTACATACACACGCATTGCTACATTTGTATGTATGTATTCACATGCACAGACAGTGTCCAGACGAGAGGCAGACAATCGTTTGGAGACTTTTGCAAACTAAGCGAAAGGGACACAACGTGTATATCAATGAATCCAGATACAGTGCGTCTGCATGTGTGTGTACGTGTATTTATGTGGAGAGCATAATCTGCAAATGCAAAAACTGAGAGATATTACAAATGTTTAAAATGTGGAATTACATGATTATATATTTATGTTTATACAAACTTTATATAAAAATAAAGACAATTATTTTATAATCCAGTTCAGTTTTACTTAAGATTCTTTTGAATTGTACACTAATTTCTATTAATAAATTATTTGATTATTCAACTTGACATTCAAATATATGTTGTATATAAATTTATGTATTATTATTTTAGGCAACTAGCATTTAGATTAAATAATATGCATTTAAAAAAAGGAAAAGGATTGGTTTAAAATTGTAACTTTAATTTAAAAGTTAATCTGTATCTGTAATCCCTGTAGTAGATAGTATAATCATATGAAATTTGTATGATAAACGTACCATAATTTAGAAAATTCTGATGCGTTACTTAAAATATTAACGAAACTTACCCATGAAATCAACAATTTAATTAGTTAATAAGCTATACTCGTGAAACCAGAACATTGCAGAATATTCTGTAAGTTTCGTAGTCTCTTTCTGTTCTTATCACACACACAATGCGTAATTGTGTGCTCTTCTATCGCTGTCTTATCGACGCACTCTCGTTTTTATTGCTTGAAGTTGCTGCACATCAATACATAATACAAATACATAGATATACATAATATATATTCGTATTTATTCGAGCGATTTCCAGAACATTTGCAAAATTGTTCAACTTTAATCATCGCCAGAAGTTTCGCTGGCATTCCGAGACTCGCCATCTCCCAACTGCGTGAAATGCACGAAGGCAAAAGCTACCACCGAAGTCAGCTATAAATAGCCGACGCTTTTCATTCTCGGCATCAGTTTGATTCGAAATACCGAAGCAAAAACAAGTCGCTTGTTAGAGTCCTGTTCTCAATAGGAGCAAAAGAGATTTCTATAACATTATTATCAACAATTTTGAAACTTGGAAACTTAACTTGAACGATGGCAAATCTTCCATTGCTGCTCAGCCTTGCTGATGACTTGAACCGCCTCTCAATGGCGCCTTTCTATGAGTCGCCCTGTTACTGGAAGCAGCAACGTAATCCTTATCTGGCACTGGTAGCACATCCTTTGAATCAGCAGCTGCAACAGCTGGAGAAACAGATGGGCTCCGTCTCCGGACCAGTATCCCAGGTGGGCAAGGATGGATTCCAGGTGTGCATGGATGTGGCCCAGTTTAAGCCCAGCGAGCTCAACGTCAAGGTCGTGGACAACTCCATCATCGTGGAGGGAAAGCACGAGGAGCGTGAAGATGATCATGGCTACATTACACGTCACTTTGTGCGTCGTTACAAGCTTCCCGAGGGCTACGAGGCCGATAAGGTCGCCTCCACGCTCTCCTCGGACGGAGTTCTCACTGTGAACGTGCCGAAACCCGTTGCTATCGAGGATAAGGAGAGCGAACGCATTGTGCAGATCCAGCAGGTGGGACCTGCCCACCTCAATGTGAAGCAGAACGCCAAGGAACAGCTGGAGGAGCAGAAGAAGGAGGAGAAGGAGAAATGAAGGAAGCATCTCAGTTAATCCCAAATCATATGTAGTATCTAGAACGCATAACAATATTATTAATCAAATGTCAAAGTCAACATCTGTTTTATAAAAAATAACCTATAAAATATATATATAGTGAGTCATTAAAAACTATGTACACCAATCATTCAATTTTTCAATAAAATCATGAAATGATAATAAATAGAAACATGATTCAGTAAATAGTTAATGAGTTTAAATATTTACACAATGGCTTATACACAACAAATAAACATTGTACACGCGTACAGCTAGCCAACAAAGTTATTTGACAAAAAACAATCAATTTTTTAATAGCAGTAAATGAAAAATTTATATTTTTTGCAAGAGAAATATTTAATTTTGGATTTTGTCAAAGCACTTCCTTGACTAACTGTATGTATGTACAAATACTTTTATGATACACTTTTCCAGGGATGCGACAGTGCAGTCCTAAAATTTGTATGTTCTTTTTTTAACAGCTTGACGTATGTACATATGAATGTATAAATATATTATATGTTTGCTCATACATACATATGTATGCTTGTAAATGTTTGCAATACCTCATATTCAATTGTTGCAGAAAAATGTTTGCTGCAAAGAGAACTCAAAAAAAAAAACAGCTGTGTGTGTTTGCTATGTACTTGCATACATACACACTTACCACACACACACTACTGCACTCTTGCAATAAATAAAGAAAGACACAAAAGTAAAACAAAAAACCGGCTCGGCAAACAGAGATAGCAAGAGTTCAATGCACTTGCAAAACGTCAACGTCTGTCTGCGATTTTCTCTTTCTGGACCCTTTGATGCAGTTTAGCATTTTAAATGTGCGATAAGCAAATAAAAATACAGATGCTTTAAATAAATATTTAAATATTCTTGCACAT
Source organism: Drosophila innubila (assembly GCF_004354385.1). NCBI lineage: Eukaryota > Metazoa > Arthropoda > Insecta > Diptera > Drosophilidae > Drosophila > Drosophila innubila. Next base: position 9,944,693 of record NW_022995376.1, read on the forward strand.
CTATTTACTTATATTTACATACTTGACGACACGCACAAACTCCTAGAAATTGCAAGAACTTTCCGAGTGTGGGATCGAGAGAGCAAAATGTTTTGCTGGCTCACTCATACACATGCACACCGGCAGAAAGAGCGAGAATATTCAAGAGCGCAAAAGCAACAAGCTGTCGGTTTTGTCTTTGTGTGTTTGCCACTTTGGCGTCGGTATAAAAACTCGCTCCGTCGTCAGCTGCGCCGCAATTGTATTTGAATCGTCAGCGAAAGAGCATCTGCTGTGCAGAAGAGAGCAAATAAAAGAAAAAAGTTACATTGTATACACAAAAGTTAAAGCTTAAATATGTCGATTGTTCCACTGTTGAATTTGGCACGCGATCTTGATGCCGCCTACAATGACTGGGATCATTTGTTGGACGATGATTTTGGCTTTGGAGTGCATGCTCACGAGCTGTTCCACCGTCCACGTCTGATGATGCCTCATCATCTGCAGCGACGTCGCTCTCACTTCATGCCCTATGAGAGGAGTCATCATCATCACCCATTGATGCCGGTGTCGCGTCGCCGAAACTCCGCTGGCCAAAACGCCTTGTTGCCTATCATTGGCAAGGATGGCTTCCAGGTCTGCATGGATGTGGCGCAGTTTAAGCCGAGTGAGCTGTCCGTCAAGGTGGTGGACAAGACGGTCATTGTGGAGGGGAAGCACGAGGAGCGGGAGGATGGACACGGCATGATTCAACGACACTTTGTGCGCAAGTATACCCTGCCCAAGGAGTACGATGGCAACGAGGTTGTCTCGACTGTCTCCTCCGATGGAGTGCTCACCCTCAAGGCCCCCCCTCCACCCAGCAAGGAGCAGGCGAAGCAGGAGCGCATTGTGCAGATTCAACAAACGGGTCCTGCTCACTTGAGTGTCAAGGCGCCAGAGGGCGCCACCGACGGCGGCAAGGGAAAGAGCGAAAATGGAGCTAGCGAGAAAATGGAGACCGGCAAGTGAAAAAGTGAGACAGCAGTTAAGAAGACGATGGGAATCGGAGTGTTGTCACCCTGCTCGGAGGAGAGTCCAAGACTAAAACCCTACACACACACACACACATTCATATGCGTGCACACCAACACTTAAACATCGCTCATTACATCGCATTCAAATAATATTCATCACATATTAGCTATAAGAGATTTTTAAGCCGCATCAATTCATAATAAAGTAAGAATAAGTATTTTGAAAATACGATCCATGTGTATTATTAATTTGTAATGTAAAAGAAAAGCGGCAGCACTTAAATGTCTGTTTGTATGCATGTCTGTATTTGCATTTAAACTGTGGGACACAAATAAAGTAAAATACATATTAAAATCTAAATAACTCTTGTGTGTTAGTAATTCGCCAAATTCAAAATATATTTTTCATACAATGTAGCCGATTGTATCCTTACATATGCGTGTAAATAAGTACATAGAGGTGTACATATGTACATAAACTTTAAAGTACACAAAAAAGAGTTCAAATTTCATATTTTTCGTCTTTGCAAGTCTTTGTTGTTGTTCTCTTTCACACATGCACATTCGCATGAAAGCTCTTAAAAATGCCTCTCTCTCACCCGCAAATTGCGCGATGTTTTTGTCTCTTTGGTACTCACGCACACAATAACTTAAACGGAAATTTCGCGATGTTTCTGGAGCTTTGCTTCTCTTTCTCTCCAATATGCTGGTCAGCAGTGTTGCCAGTTTACCTATCTTTCCGCCAAATGTGGATTTTTTTTCATGCCAATTGCGGGAGAAGTTGTGAAATAACGGCTGGCAGAAATTCTAGCTGTGTTTAAAGCTTAAAAACTATTGGAAATATTGCAAATTAGTAGGATATTTTTAAACATATTAATTAATAAATGTCTTCATAGCTTTTTCTAGCTATTTTTTAATGTTGATATAGCTTTTTTAGACTCCTGAAAGTTGGCAACACTGATTGTCAGTCGTTCGATGTTTTATGCAAAGCTTGCTCCTTGGCATAACACAAAAAATCTCTCGAATTTTCTCGAAGAGCGACAAGTCAGCTATAAAAGCAGCCGGTGTCGCTTTGTTTGTCTCAGTTGTAAAACTAAATTCGTTAGAAGCACATCTCGCTGCGCGAAATAAAGAGAACATAACGGGAAAAAATTAACTTTATAAACTCCATTTTCTCTAAAAGTATTGGATCAAGTAAAAAAAAAAGGAAGAGAATATGTCGCTCTCTCAACTGTTTAATCTGGTTGATGCCCTGCAGGAGAACTGCGATCCCATCTACGACTTTGGCATGGGGATGCATCCGCGCCAGCTGCAGTCCCTGGCAGCTTCGCCGGCTTTACTGTATCCCTGGCAGTGGGCTCATCCTGCCTGTCCAGCATTGGCGGGTAACAAGATGATGACCAAACGTCACAAGCGTAAGCACGAAAATGGAGGTGGCGATGTTTGGAGCATGCCCATCTCCCAGGTGGGCAAAGATGGCTTCCAGGTGTGCATGGACGTGACTCAGTTCAGTCCCAATGAACTCACTGTCAAGGTTGTGGACAAGTCCATAGTCGTCGAGGGAAAGCATGAGGAGCGCGAGGATGATCATGGCTACATTTCGCGCCATTTTGTGCGTCGTTATGCTCTTCCCGAGGGATACGAGGCCGACAAGGTGATGTCCTCGCTGTCCTCCGATGGAGTGCTCACTGTGAACGTGCCGAAACCACAGCCCATTCAGGACAAGTCCAAGGAGCGTGTGGTTCAGATCCAGCAGGTTGGACCTGCTCTTCTGAATGTGAAGCAGAATCAGGAGGAGAAGCAGAAGCAGGGAGAGAAGCCTACCAGTGGTCCCACCAATGCCTAATAGATGTGGATCTAGTCGCATTATCCTCATTCCTACTGATATCATAGATTTATATCGAGCAAAAGACTAATATGTAATAATAAACTAATGTTAGTTTTGAAAATTAATAAAAAAAATGTTGAAAAACAACTGTTAATTGTCTTTGGAATAGTGTTATAATTGTTTTGCACATATTTATTTAAATATTTTAATACATAATAAAAAATTTAGTTGTCATTTCTTGTTGTTGTTGTTGTAATAATGCTCGGTAACTTGTCGCGATCATAAGTATGTACTGTATATTATGCTATTTCTACATCTATGTATATCTCGGTTTCAATTTCCGCAAAGCTGAGCTGAGGATTTACATAGAGAGCCGATAAAGCTTCACGAAGGAGCTTTTGCTTTTGCACTTTAATCATCCAAAATGCTTTAAATAGTTTATTACTTTTAAAATTATTATTATTTTGTTTGCATTGATGTTCGTTTCTATTGTTGCTGCTGTTATGTTAGTATTATTATTGTAATTATTATTATTATTGGTATTATTTGTTGTTTAATGTGTATATATTCAATGACGCTTAATCACAGATCAATTTTTTAAAATTTCATTTGACTTAGAAGTTAAGAAACAAAACACAAAATTTCACAAAGTACACGACTTCTGCTCTCTGCATAAACATACATACATATATATATATGTCATAATGATATTATAATAATAATATTAATAGTTGTAGTAATTATATGGAGCTACATACATATAAACGGTTTTGGCTTAGGCAGCGGGATGAGGGGATTAATCCAGCGCGAGCTGTGAAATTGTTGAGAGATTTGTTTCTGCTGCAGCTGCACGAATTACAGCAAATCTTTATATATATGTACATATTGTAGATTTAATTGGTATTTATATATATATATAAGTTTGTTCATTTGTTCCGTATCTATTTAATTATATATATAGATATATAGATCTATACTGTTAATCAAATGAAATCATATTTGTTTCTTCTAGAACGTACATTATTATTTCTTGTTATGTTTTGCAGTCTCAAAAATTGTTTATGGGCTTTTTGTTAAACATGGGATACATGTGGAAACATGGTTAAATGAATACATGGATTATACATGGGGGGAAACATGAATACATTGGTTACATGGAGAAATAAGTTGTTGGGAACGCTAGGAAAGTGTGTGCGGTATAAAAAATATGGATTTGTTGTGGTTCAGTCTGGACTTGGATCTATGCCTGTCCAGCATTATAGAGTGTACGCTGGGAATAATCACTTTTTGATGAGACTTTCACAGCTGCTGCTGAGATTTGGCAAAGATTTGAAAGACAAACGCGAGCGATCCATTTGGGCATCGACTGTGCAGCTATTGGAGTTGTTGGTGCCACCGCCGGGATTCGTTTCATCCACGCCCTTGTCGAAGGAGCGACGCAGTGCCAGCTGCTGATGCTGCTGGTGACTGGCATAGGCAGCTGGCGGAGATAGCGGTGACGAGGGCAGCTCTATGTCCAGCACAATGTCGCCACCATCGGCATTCTTGCACAGCATGGCCTCCTGTTCCAGCTCCAGCTTTGTGTCCGAATAGCGACGCAAGTCCGCATCTCTGCCCACTCGACAGTCAGCGGCGTCGACACAACAGCCCAATCCGGTTGGCTCCTCGGCGCCCAGAATGCTCGAGTGGCGATAATCGATCTTTGGTGGTGTGCTGTAGTCATAGGTAAGCGGTGTGGCCACGCCCACGCACAGAGGCGAGTCATTGAGTATATCACGGTTCTCCAGGAAAATGGACGAGTTGGAGTAGCGCTTCGACTGATGTGGCTTATACACAAATCCACCCAATCCATTGGCCACCGCATGCGAGACACCGGAGCTAATCGAAGGCGCCTTATGCTCACCGCTGCCTGCAGGATTAGAATAGGGATTAGAATGGCATTTCGGAATGGCAAATATTAATACTGACCACTAAAGCTGCTCAGTTGCATGGCGTGCTCGCGGCCCGTGTCTGTGGAGATGCCGCTGGCGCTGAGATCTTGCCGCGAGCCGGCGCAGAGATCGGCGGCTGAGCCGCGACTGGAGCTCTCCGAATGCTCGAGCACATTATGTATGGAGTCGTGGAACGGTGTCATGCTGCCCGAGCCCTGCGGACAGGGACGGAACGAGGAGATCTGCGACAGGCCATCATCCAGCGCCCAATCGCGATCATAATTGTGTTGCGACTGCGAGCATTCGATGTTGGCTGCCACAGCCACTTGACCCAATTGTTGGCCCTGTTGCTGGCGCTGCGCATGTGCATCCTCCGTCTGTGTCCCAGCACTGTTGCTGCTATGTGGCACCACGTCCAGCTGCAGCATATGATGTGGCGAGGCATTCAACAGTCGCTGCTGCAGCTGCAACTGCATTTGCTGCTGATGTGGATGCAATCCCGTTGACGACGCATTGTCCAAAGCACCGCAGCTGGAATCGTGAACAGCATGTCCAGCTCCTCCCGTGGCGTTGATCTCGACGGTGCCACTGACCGCACCGTGGGCCAACGAGCTGTGTGCCTCGCTAAAATGATGATGAGCGACCACCGGAGAAGGCGGTGCCGGAGGATGTATCTTCTCTGGAGCGTTTTGGATGAGCAGGATCCTGCAAGAAGCGAGAAGAGATTAGTATTAGTTAACGATGGTCGAAAATAATTAAATTTTCTAAATCAACACAAATTTATATGCAGAATTAATTAAGAGACCAAAACATGATCAAAATGACATTCCGCTTAAAAATCGGTTCCGTTTTGACAAAGTTATGAATGCTTGAAGTTGGTCGAACCTTTGACCTAGCAACTTTACAAGTCAAAATTTTTGTCAGATTTCACATGATTTTTTACAGAAAAATGAAAGGACCCAGAATCAAGTTTAAAGTGTGATTTTATACTAATTATGATATAAGGAGTTGATTAAAAGTGCAAACTTGAGATTTAAAATTTTGAATTTTCAAAATATCAAAGGGGGGACCCTTAGCATCGAACCCATGATTTAAGGGATAATAATTACTTTTACAAAATTAATTAAATTTGAATGCAGAATGATTTGTGAGGCCAAACCAAGATCAAAATGACATTCCGCTTGAAAATCGGTTCCGTTTTGACAAAGTTATGAATGCTTGAAGTTGGTCGAACCTTTGACCTAGCACATTTACAAGTCAAAATTTTTGTCAGATTTCACATGATTTTTTACAGAAAAATGAAAGGTCTCAGAATCAAGTTTAAAGTGTGATTTAATACTAATTATGAAATAAGGAGTTGATTAAAAGTGCAAACTTGAGATTTAAAATTTTGAATTTTCAAAATATCAAAGGGGGGACCCTTAGCATCGAATCCATGATTTAGAGGAAAATAATTTTTTTTTCAAACTTAATAAATTTTGAATGCAGATTGATTTTAGAGGCCAAAACATGATCAAATTGACATTCCGTTTGAAAATCGGTTCAGTTTTGACAAAGTTATGGATGTTTGAAGTTGGTCAAGTTATTCTATAAGAGAATGTTAATCAACAATTATTTAAGAACAGTTTTACAGCTTTTGTAGTTTTTAAAACAGCTTTAGCTCATTAATTCAACCATTTCATTTAGTTTTCTATATAAATTAAAATATTTTCAGTTTGTTAAACAGTTTAAGAAAAGTTACTGTAAAGTGAAAATGAAATTGAAGTTGCTGTTTGCAGTGTTTACGCTTTTTGTGGTTCACACTCTGGCTTTGTGGAGAATTGAAAAGTGTCCTGGTGAGCCAGGCAAGTGAATGGAAAATCTTGCCAAGCTGTGTGAATATTAAAGTTCTATTACAGTTCTTCAACAAAGCTGCAATGAGCGTGTGGATCATGGTCACAAGAGGATAGCTTGGTGCAAAAACAGGGCCATGACAGATATGTGGTATTTCAACCAGGCTCATAGATCTTGTGCATTAATGCAATATTTTGGCTGTGGCGGCAATGGAAATCGTTATTGTACAAAGCAGGATTGCATTAGTGCATGTGTGCGTACATAATGTAAAGAATAACAAGAGTTAACATAATCATTTTTAAATCAGCTTAGCTAATTATAAATTACAATTTTGCAAATGAAAAATATATAATAACATTGAGTGTATTATTAACTAGAGTATTATGATAAAAACTAAATACTTCTTGTAGTTAGTAAAGTTAAAAAAATCTAACTTTGATCTTTGTTTAAGTTGTAATGGAATACATATTGGGAATCTATTGTGTTTCTTAAATTTAATGGGTTATGAAACCCAAGATACTGCTTGGCTCAAGTATAATCCTTGACTAATCCCTAACTAAGTATGTGGGCTATTTTTGGATGGACTACTCGCCTGTTGCGTGCCTTCCAGCGATGGCAGAGATGCAAATAGGCCTTGCACTGAATGTACATAAAGACAACGCCGCCAGTGAGTCCAACGGTGACAACAGCCAGCTTTGTCCAGAATGGCCAATCTGTGTGTGGGAGTAAATGTCAATTAAATGAATCATGCAAAATAATTACTAAACGGGAGTGTGTATACAAACCAATCAGTCCACGTTTCACATCGTCTGCTGCACGCTCGATGAGCACACACAGTGACCAGATGACGCACAGTGCGGCGGCACAGTGGAAGAGCACGGTGCAACAGAGACGGCGTCGCTCAATGCTGGAGATGTCAAGGCTGCGCCACTGCACCGTCCAACCGCAATGCAATCGATGAGAAGGAAGCCCAAACAATGCACGAACCAAAAACAAAAACAAAAACAGACAAATAAATAAGAAATAAATTAGTTTTGAGTACTAGATACAAATATTATTGGAATCAATTGCAACCAGATGTTGCCTTACCTCATTGAAGGGTTTGATTTTGGTGTGCATTATAAATGGGAACTTGCACAATTCGCAGGAGTTGGTCGCCGATGCGGTCAGCCATTGTTGCAAACACGCCTGGTGGACATACTTGAGGCTGCCGGAGCAGTAGCATGGCGTCAGCAGTGGATTCTGTGGATCACTCTCGCAGTGGCAAATCCGGCAGATGTCCCCACTGTTCTGTGATGCTTGGCTGCTGCCAGAACCGAATCTGCAATTCAAATTAGTTTTATACTTTATTTTATATAAGTTGTGACATTTCAAATGAGTCAAAAGAGAGTGTGCAAGTGTGTGTTAGTGGTTGTGGTGTGACCTTTAGTGGTTGCACGCACCTGAGTGATAGAACAGATTACTTCAAATTGAAATGACAGCGCATTTGATGCCAGACTTGATTGGCAGCAGAAAAGCCGAGCAGACGAAGAGCCGAGCACTCTTGTCAGCTCCACGGACTGTGGACTATGTCTTTTGTTCGTTCTTCACTGTTTCAACAAAGGATTGCCAGGATGTGTTGTTCGTCTGGTCTCTGTCATATTCCTTTATTTATGTCCCTCTGTCTGTCTGTCTGTCTCTTATGTGCAGACACGAGTATGTGCAAACAATCCCCTAGCATGTGATAAAAAAATACTTAGTTAACCCCCCACCGAACAAATTTGACTCACTTAACAAATAGATATTTCCAAGGAACAGCTATAGTATCTATAAATAACAACTTTATAAGTGAGACCTACACAACAACTACTAATAATGCATTAGCTTGACATATTTTTTCAAGATATCATTACAAATATGTAAGCTTGATACTTTCCCTAGAATAAAATAGAATATGGAATAAGAGAGAATATCTCAAAAAATGCCCATTTGCGGGGCGACAAATTTTTCGTACTTAGCAGTTCATTAAAAACAAATCGTTAAATAATGAGATCCATTACTTGGCTAATAGTATTTTTAATTTCATAATTATCTGCTTGTTACATTTATAAATATTATAAATTATACTTTATGAAGACAGCTTTCTAAAGGTCAATAAATAAAACTTTAATTTATGGCTATAATTTCTAAGGCAACTACATGATAAAGTGGCTCGATTTTGATAAGAATATAAGCAAAAACAAGTGGGAAAGGCTATAGTCGAGATCCCGACCATAGGATACCCGTTACTTATTTCAATATAAAGTACTTTAAAGAAGTGACGACCTAATAAAAACTACTGCATACTTTTAGGTGATTGTATTGAAATAATAACTTTATTAATAACTTTGGTTAGCTATTACTTCCGTTCTACTTGTCCGATCTTGCTGCGGTAAAGTGATATTATAGATAGCATTAATTGGTAACTTTAATAACCATAAAAACTGTATTATCTTACAAGCTGTGGGTGTGATGGTTTTTCGGACAGACGGATGTGCTGATCAAGAATATATACACTTTATGGCGTCGGAGATGCCTCCTTCTCCCTGTTACATACATTCCAACGAACACAATATACCCTTTTCCTTATTTATTAAGTGACGAGTATAAAAACGTATTATATATTTCAATTTATTAGTTACACACACAAACAATATGTATAACTTAATCAATGATTCCACTCAGAAAATGCATGACACATTTTATGACAAACTTGAAATACCCTCATCAAAGGGTATTTAATTAATATAAATGATAAGTTGGCAACAGATATACTACGCAATATTAATGAAAGCTTATTTTGTTTTCCGGTGCAGCTGCACCACTGGATTCTGGTGGTGCGTATCCACCAATCACCCAATTAAGCACTCACAATTCACAACTCGCACTCACGCCTTTGGCAAGCAAATGAATGCATATGAATCACAATCAGTGGACAGTGCAATTCATAGTCGATCTCTGCTTTGAATGCACATAGTCACGTTTTCTTTGGGGGGGAGTTTAATAAGTAATATTATGGATAGGCATACAGTTGTGGTCGTCTATATAAGTACACTTTATATTGACAAACGTAGAGTATTTGCATTGTGGCTACAATTTGCACAAAACTTAGAACCAATGTGTCTATTAGCAAATACAAGCACTTAACTTAGTTAGCACAAAGCATTTTGCAATAAGATATGTATTTATACAAAATATCAGGCAATACATTTATTTGTTATTCACATCAAGATTATCTACGTGTGAAGTGAGTTTAAATAATAAAAATTCATTTTTTTATACATTTATTTTTGTGATTTTTAAATGTTATTTTTAAGCAAACCGGTTTGTTATTAAATGAGACAGAAAGAGGTGTAAAGCGATTAAATTACATAATGAAACACACGAAAAAAACGTGTTGTAAATTGCAGTCGGGGCTAAGTATAATTCAAGATTTACATATTTAAATTCCTGCTTCAACGATTATGTATATAGATATTTATTTAGTTTCCCCGTTCCCAATTTCACCAGCTTATTGAAAGGGAAAACTTATATATTCCGACAGAAAAAACGAGTTGTATTAACTTTTTAATTTAATTGAAAGGCTTCTTCTGAAAAGCTCAGATTTCACTTTAATTTTGTCCAATTTTTTCTAGGTATTTCTCAAAATAAAATTCCAGCTAAAAGTTGAATGAAAGCTCTTCCAATTAAGTCGAAAATTATAATTACATACCATGGTTTAAAAAAAACGTACAAATAAATAAATCGCCCTCAATCGATAAACTTTGATATGAAATGCAAACAGGCAGCTGCCTTAATTGCGTTTCAAATATTGTATATATATATACACACATACATACAAATACTGAATCCCAATACAACTTAATAACATTGTATTGGACTTCTAATCACACAAATATGCATGTATCAAATCACACTTGTTTTCCTGGAATAGCAAACGTTTCTTGAGTAAACCTTTTTCTAAGAAATCAACATGAATTTCGCCTTGAGGGTGCACATTTTGCACCCCTAATTGGGCTACAGTTGAATTTTATAATAATATCAAATTTACGACAAAGATATATTTAATAAAATAATACATTCAGTGTAAATACTTTACTACTGCGTTTGAAATTATCTGGAATTGAATTATGTGTTAAAATATTCCTTGCATTAAAATAATGTATATAAGCGAAACGATCACGAAGATTATTCAATAAATTATTATGTGTTATCACAATTTCTGTTTCCCATTATTAAAGCGCTTTTATAATCTACAAATGTACATTTTCTACATTTTTCGAAAAAAAACAAACAAACTTATATACATTGAATTATTTACAATGGAGTAATACAAACAAATGCATAATTTATTATAAAATGTTAATATTGTTTCTGTAGGCAATTCTTAATAAAAAAAACTGATAAGAAATTTTATAAGTGCTATTTTTCTATGTTTTCAATGCATAAACATTAAGTGACAACAATATCGGGAATATGATTAGGCAAAGTGCTCGGCTTGAAAGTGTTTTAATTCGATTTGTTGCTGTTGCTGTTGTTGTTGGTAACATGTCAAAGCTTTTAGCTGATATTAGATGGCCTGCACTATAAGTTCATTAGCTATGCAGCTAATTTCAGTTGAACCATGTTTCCAGCTGCGAGCTGTAAGAGTTGACCAAGTTCATGGCGCTTGCAATTAGTGGAGCTCGGGTAAACGCTATTATTATTGGCCCGGTCTACGCCCGTAATAAGCTCTAAGCGTGTGGTTAACTACGTTTGCCACAGACAACCAATTGGCCAAAAAAAAAAAAAACAGGAAAACAGAAATAAAGTAAAATTGGTTTTTATACGTTTTAGTTGAGGCACTTTTACTTTCATTTGACCCCGCCCACTCCACCTGTGTGTGATTGTGTGTGCTTTAGAGCTCGGACGGCAAGTGCGTGATTGAACCGAAGGACACCGCAGGATACGGCGGACACGACAGCCACAAATGCCAAGCCAGCCAAGCGTTTACTGTTTGCGGTGTTGCTCTTGTTCGTTATAGTTGTTGATGTTGCTGTTGTTGTTGTTGTTTTAGTTTTTGTTGCCGGGTTGTCATCACATTTGTTGTGGGTCTGGTGGACGGTCTGAGGCCATGGCCACATCGTAGTTGCCTCAGCAATTGACTGTCCTTGGATCAATAAAACGCATTTCGAACCAAACTGTGGAGCAGGACGCCGGACACAGGACAGCAGCTCATCAAGTACACATACAAATACATACAGATACAAATGTATCTGTATCTGTATCTGCCCACTTGTATCGCATCTATATACATACATACAGATTTATGTACAATTTGTATATATTTTCTGCTGCTTGTTTATCCTTTGATATGCGCATCCGTTTTGGGTTGCCTGCCAATTTTATGACTTCATTAGATAATAGGCTCAGGAGCCGACTACACACTACAGACAACAGACGCCAGACTGGCGACATACTCAGTCCTCTCTCAACTACATCTTTATCTTCATTTCCATCTTCATCTTCGTCTCCATCTTCTAGTTTCAGCTTAATCCGAGGAGACCTCCGCCACACCCTTTGATGAGTTGCCAGTTGTTTTTATGACCACGTACTGTAAACAAATTTCGCGTCTGTCTCGATAATTGTGCGCAATTAGTGAATTTAAATTGAGTTGCGATCATGCCACATAAATTAATGTCCGCCTCAAACCCCAAATCCATCACAAAGAAAACAAAGAAATGCTAATTTTTTATCATCGCAATCTACGCAGTTTCCGCTCTGATTTTATGTGTACTATTTTTATCTGACAAACTGTCATAACTTTGTGATTTCTTAACCGATTTCCTTGCGGAATGTCAATTTTATCAATCTTTGGCCTCTCATTTGACTCTGCATCAAAATTGGAAAATTAAATTTTTTTTCCATCATCATTTTTTCTATTTAGTAGAAACTAAATGAACTATGAGGAAGTATTATGTATGATTCCGTAATGTAAGATATGACGTAAGTTCGGGTAATTTTAGTACTTCCCTCTTTTCTAACTCACTTTATTGAAAGCTGACGCATTCCTTTATCGCAGCGATAAGATAAGCTTAGTTCCAAAACATTAATAATAATAAAGGGTAGTTTATAGCTCAATTCTAAACTATTTTCGGTTGACAGCCAGAAGATAATAGAGTCAATTATATGTTAAGTTAGTTGTTTTCATATATTTTATTTTTACGAGTTCTACTTAAATTATTACAAGATAAAGATACAAATGGTTTTTGTCGGAACAATCGGTGTATATTCAAATGCAATTATAGTATATATTTCATCAATTTATGATCTTGTTATTTAAACATGTAGATGAACACGGACCAATATAGGCTATGTCGGCGATTCGTCTAATTATAGACCTACACAGAAATACACACACACACACACACACACACACGACAAACGGACTCTTTGTCTACGTAAGCCTAAAAGCACAGCACTGTTGAGCAGAGCGTAAGGAGCTTTTCAAATGAACGTGCACCAATCCTAATACAAAAAGCAAGAATTTTGATTTTGAAGGGATTTGATACCCTTTTACAACTTTTGACTGATCGACAGAATGTAGAAAACAATAACAAGTACATATCTTTGATGTTGGTTGAGCTCAATGGACAACTTTGTTTTGAATACAAAAACTTCATTTTCGACCGATTATCAACTTTATAGGACTGTCTGGAGAAAAATGACACATCTTTCGTAATTTTTATCTAGATAACTTCAAAGCTAAGAGACTATTTTTTATAAAAACTGACCCAGATCAAGAATTACATTGATTATTGTACTTAAGTATTGTGTTACAGATTTCTAGACCATATTATTATACACTCTATAATTATAATTATGATTAATAATTATACAATGGACGTGAGCACATAAATACATACATTCATATAAATGCAAAAACTATCGCATTTCCACTTTGAGGCAGGTGCAAAGTTTCAATTAAACAACTTTCGTTCTCTTTTATGCTATGTGTTTTGGGTTTCGAGTTTCCAAACTTGCAACTGCACAGTTAAACAGTTGTTGTTGTTGCTGTTAGTTTGCCCTTGCTGAGCTAGCAGTGCTTCCGCTGTCCCATCCACACATACGTATATAAATTTATTTAGATAGACAGACATACTTATGTGATTGCTTATGTATTGTTTGTAATCAGTCCGGGCAATCAGTTTGTATTATTGCACGAGACGTCAAACCATAATAATTAATATATATCCCCCCATCCCCATCCCTCCCACTACCACTCCCGTCCTATATCGATACACAACGTAATCGGACAATCGAAAGTGCTGTGATGGGCATTCTCCCATGGCGATCGAAGCCATTTGATACACAGCATGCATAACGTATACGCAACGTGTTACGACAACATCAAATGAATCAAATGTAAATGCAAATGTCGCCCTGTCACTTTTCAGCTGATTGAATGTCTCTCACACAAATTCTATATGTCTATATAAGACTATATGAATATGAATACCATATATAAAGAATATATTCTTAATATATACACCCATATAAAAAAAAAAAGAGTTGAAAGTCGCCCCTTTAGCTCGCTTTTGCTGTTTGTTTTCTTTTCGCTTTTTATTGCCGTCTTTAACTGTACTTTGTTTTGCTTTTTGCTTTTTTTTAACTGTTTTCTGTTTTTTCGTTCTTTTTTTGCAGCCAACTGGTTTGAGGCTTGCAGCTGACAAAAGTCAGGCGCCTTATGAAAATAAATATAAATGTATATGGCGTATTAAAAAATGTATTATATAATTGTTAAACTGTTTCCCTATTTTTTTTAATTTTAACTAGACTGGACATGGATATGACTAGCTAACTATGGATACAAATGTAATTAAATATTTTCTTTATCATATAAAATGGATCAGTTTTAATGCATTAAGTTTATTGCCAAATAAACAAACCATTCCCAACTATTCTAGGTGATTATTGGGTATTGTGCTATAATTACTTGTGCTTATATACATCGTAGTTGTTGCTGCTGTTGCTGTAATTGCCGTGAACCTTATCAGTTCATATATATTTAGCTTTGCTACATTTACGAATTGCTTAAGCCGCTTGGCAAATATGTGAGCAAACTTGAGTAAATATTTAAAGGCAACAACAACAATAACATGCATTGGATATTTGTGTAAGAGATTTCCACATCGGCGGACTGGACTGATTGTGTTGTTTGTGGCACTGATAAGTGCAACAACTTGCGCCTTTTGTGGACTCGCTGAGAGATTTCAGGTTCACACTCAGTTAGTTGACTCTTGTTGATTGCTGTATAAATTAAAATGACGGCATAATTATGGCAAGAAAAATGCACACACTAGTATCAACAAATGTGAATGAATAAATGAATGAAGGGGTTGAGTTGAAATTATAAATCAAAGTAATTAGACGTCGACGTGTCAGTTAACTGACACCTGACCGTGTATATAAATCTGAGAATTTGCATTTCAATTGATGCGACTTCTCCGCCCCCTTGACGAATGCGAATTACGTATGTAAATCCGCTCGTATAATGAATTCATATATTATTTCCCATAAATATAGTATGTGCATATAGTACATATACTAGTAGTTATCAATTAAATTACTATCATTAGTGCATTCGCTTAATGTGACAACATTAATGAGCTTTGTCTGTTTGATGATTGAATCAGTGAATCAATATTCTCTGTTTTAATATCTATCTATGATACATCCGACGATTTAAGTATTCTTAATTTATGATTATTATCAATTAGCAAGTGCTGTTTTTATGTGAACACATCACTTTTCATTGAAATTAAATGATGCAATTAAAATAAAACAGGAAAATCGAGTGAACAACCGTACAAAAACTATATATAAACATTTATATAGTAATAAAGCTTAGTTTTACTTTTTTTAGTTTATAAACCATACTTTTTCGTGAAATATTTTCACCTTTAACCTTTTGCTTCAATGTCAGACATAAGATATAGTAGTAATTTTATTCAGCAGGCTCGGGAAAACCTGTAATAAACCTCTGAGGTGGCTTAAAGACCCCTTAGCTGGATAATTACACAGATTAAATAAATAAAAGATATACAAATAATTGTAGCATCGCAAACCTTCATGTAAAATTTATGGCTACTTAATATAATTATTTTTAAAGCATTTTTAATTGCGCTTTTATCACTGAATAATTTATACATTTTCAAAATGTTTACAGTTTAATGTTTACAGTCGCCATGCCAAACTATGCGACATTGGTCATATCAAGGGCACACTGTAAGGCGGGGCGAACTCTGACAGAGTAATAGAATTTGTGTGTTTATTTTTGCTCATTTATTTTTTGTATTTTTTTTTCAGTGCACTCGAACTTACCTGACATTTGCGTAGTGCTGGCCGGAGCCTCCGGTGCTCCAATCCACATGCTCGATATCTGATGATGTTTTTGCGTTTTCGCACGACATACTTGTGTGTGTGTTACTCTGTTATTGTTGTGGTTGTTGTTGCTGTCGTTTTTGTTGTTTGCTCTATGCCCTGCATTCAAAGGGATGCATTCGAGAAATCTGGTCACTCTAATTCAGCAATCCTTACGTTGTTTTCTTTTTGATGTTTTCGTTTTTCGCTTGCCCGACCCCTTGCGTAGGGTCAGAGAACTGTCTTTGTTGTTAACGTTAAAGTTAACGTTATACGATATTAAATTTGTGCTTTGTTATGATTTGTTGGTGCATTTGTTTATTTTGAAATGGTAAACAGATGCTGGCGCTTTATTTGTAGCAACTGCCGCCTCTGATTGATGTTTTTTTTTCACACAGTTCATTCGTTCGTTGACTTTACGCAGATTATTTTGGTCGGAGCTTACTTCGATTTTTTGCAAAAATGAAAATAAAATATCTATTGCACTTTGACGTACGCTTTTCAGCCAATGAACTTCTGCAATATCTCTGCCCGTTCGTGTACTAGATGCGAATGTGTATGTGAGTGTTTGTGCGTGTCTATTATTATATTTTTGCGAATGCACAAAGAATTGTTTCAATTTTTTTTATACACGATTTGTATGGTGCAAAAATACTATTTGTATTCTGCTATATATACTATGAACGTAATTTCACATATTTGTATATATTTTATCTGCAATCTGCTGAAGTAACAAATAAAACAAAGGCATTTTGATTAAACCTGCGACAGAGACGCACTTGCACAAACGAGGGCTGCGACGACACTGCCAGTGTGACTGCTGCCAGCGCACGTTATGGCGCTGCCACCCGGCCCAAAGGGTTGGCCCCAGAAAAAGTTCCCGATCTGGCATGTCGTACCATTTCAGTCAAGTTGTAAAAATTATTGCAGCTAAGAAAAATAAACTTTTTTAAATTTTTCTAAAAATTAAAGATAGAATTTTAAAAATTTTTGCAGAAATTTTGTTAGAATTTTGTCGATTTTTTTAACTTTTTTTTAAAATAAATTTGTAATTTCACTGCCCTTGGGCTAACTAGCTCAAACCTTCATTAAAATTTATGTCCATATTTTACTATATTTAATTTCAAACTTTCTTCAAATAAATAATTTATTGCAAAGTTATTGCATATTGAAATTTTCAATTTAACTTAAATCAAAATCAGTGTTGGCAACTTTATGGGCAGAGATGTCTTCGCACAGCTGATTACAAAAAGGGCAGCACTGATAAGTGGGCTGCCAAATTGTGAAAAATGTGAAGTCGCAACAAAAAAACGGGTTTGGCTTGCTTGTATATCGGATTAAAGGTCCTTTTTGACAAAAATTCAAACAACATTTCTGTTAAAATTTTCAAAAATTGGAAAAATAAACAAAAAATTCATTTTTAAAAAAGACACTGAAATGATGTAGATCAGTTTTCAAGGTCTGGCAACGTACAAATAAACTGCAACTATTTTTTGCTAGGTGGTAATGTCAGTGGTCTCACTGCAATTGGCTGCAAAAAATTAAAAATTATTTAGACTGTCAATTTGGACCTTTCTTTTAGTTTTTTAGTTTTTTTAAAAAGTGCCATGGCAGCACAAATTCAGTGGGGCTACGATGTGCTGAAGCAGATGGCCATTGAAGGTGCCTCCAATGCAGACTTGGACGAGCTAAAGGAACTCTTTTCCAGTGAAATCGGATCCACCCGAAAAAGTGATCGTATCAACACAATAGAAGAGCTAATTGATTGCCTAGAAAGAGGTGATGAAATCAGCGAGGAGAAACTTGATCCTCTGCGATCTCTTGGCATACGAAATGTGCAGTTGCAAGAAGCACTAAGCGTTTACCAAAAAGTTGAACATCCTAGAGTTTCCGTAAATCAGTATCAGGAACAAAGACTGGCCGAGGAGCTGCAGCAACAGTTGCACATAAGTCCGCAGCGCATTCCCCAACCGGTTGCAACTCAGCAGAACTACGTGACTGTTGCTCAGTTTACGGATGAGAAGCGTGCTGCAGTTTTCAAAAAGATATCACAGGAATTGGGACGCTCCTGGCGAGATCTCGGTCGCAAACTGGGCATTGGAGAGGGCGCCATGGATGAGATCGAGGCTCGCTTCCCACAAGACTTGAAATCACGCATTCTACGGCTGCTGCAGATCTTCGAGGAGGACGAGTGCAATGATCCAAGGCAACTACTCTTGCAGCTCTGTCGTGGACTCTCCGACTGTGGCCGGAAGGATTTGCGACGCCGTGTTGAGCAAATCATGTCCCACTGAAGCGGCAAATGTGATTCCCATCTTTTTTATAATACATGTACCTACTTATCCAAAAATCTGATCATTAAAATTCACATTTTTAAACTTTATTTTTTATATATTTTTCGCATAATCCATGACACTGACTACAAAAAGCAAGCGATTGATAATTTTCGCCGTTTTCTGATAACAAGGGGGTTTTTCGTTTTCTTGTTTTTGGGTCTTTTACAGTATTACGATTGAACGGCTATAACCAGTAATAAAGGCAACACAAATAGCTAAAACTGTTGCAAAGTTCCGTAAGTTTACAAAGTGTAGATCGATTTGACACTGGAGCCCTGCTTGACCATTGTGTCCTTGTGTAGCTGATATTGCAACATATTCTGGCGTCCCAGACGTAGAGCATCACGTAACTTGTGTCCAATTTCCAGAGCGGCTTCTTCATTGTTACCATTGGCGGTCCAAATAGCTGAGAATATATCAGAGTAACGAGGAGAGTTATAAAAACTATGTATATGTATATTTATATGGTTAGTTGCAGTTTACTCACAAATCTTGTTGCTCTTGCCGCGAATATTGACAACAGCACCGCAAATCTGATCGGAATGATCGAAAGCCTCGCCAATCAAACAAAGCAGCTGAAAGACAATTCAATTAGGTATATATATTCACTATTTAATTACCTGTAACTTACCACATCGAGCCACAAGTTGTCCAAATCGTTCTTGGAGCTTTTGTTCAGAGTGATCACCCAGCGACCACCCTGCTTATTGGCAGCATCCTCCCACATCGGACTGAAATATATATTTAACCAAATATAGATATTATATTAAGAGTAGGTAATATTAGAGTTTACTTACCGTATGCTCTTTTTGAAGAGTGAGTAATCGCTGCCCAATTTGATCTCAGATGGGGGCTTAATGTGGTTGTATAGACTCCAAAAGTCCTCTACTGTATCGAAGCTGGTAATTTCGTTTTGCATATCCTCCCAAGATTTGGTGCGATCGTTCTCCAAATACCACAGTGTCCATGTGTTTTGCAGCGGGTGTTTAAACAAATGCTCGGTGCGCACTGCAGCATCTCCATCCGACTGCTGTTCAGTGGTTGCCTTTGGCTCCTCAACATTTTCAGCCACTGTGGCAGTGGCAGCAACATCAGCAGCAGCTGGAGTCGACTCTGGGCGTCCAGGTGCTACTGTGTTCACCTGATCGCTGTTGGCAGCGCCAGTGCTGCTCTATATCATTTAAATATAAATAGAATATATAACAAAATTGGTTAGAATTAAAATGTAAAGAGAGAGAGAGAGAGGGAGAGAGTATTTGATTATTGAGGTTTACTTTGAACATGGACTTGGGGTTGGCAAAGTTCTTCATTCTGTGAAAGTCGCTCTGCATGTTGAGGCCGAAAGAGAGTCTTGGTTGTTGTTCTTGTTGTTGCTGGGAGTATGAGCTTTCACGTTGTGCTCACTACTGAGAGAGAGAGACTGCGAGACGATGATTTTGATGTTGATTCACTTGACGCGATCGCTGCTGTTTATATATTTATGTGTATGTGTGTGTGTTGCTATGTATGTATGCGTGCGTGAAGCTTTTCTTTTCTATGTATGTATTATGTTGGTATTATATGACGAGCCGGGTACAATTGCTTGCAGTATTTTTTTATTTTTGACTCTTCTGCTTCTTCTTTCCGTGCAGCCTTTCTTTGTGACTGAGGACAAATATATTCTGTGGATTCTGGAGATCGAGGCAATGACACTACACTGACTCACTTTTCACTTATGTGTGTGTATTTATTTATTATTTTTTGGTTTTATTTTGTACAAAATGAAAACTTGCTAAACTCGTTATGTGCAATTCCAGGCCGTTTTTTACTTTCGATTTGTGCACAATATTAATAATATGTTAATACACAAAATAACGTATTTTTTCGGAACTGGAAATTGGGTTACAAATTCCTAAAAAAAAATGTGATGTTTGAATGCTTAAAATTTACGACTACACGGCAAAAAACACGCACATTTGACTGAAAACACACGGACTGCCTTGATCTTCAATTTTTCCAACTTCTTAGCAAATAAGAAAAAGACACAAAAACTATTGAGCTAAAATTCGTGTGCGAATTTCGATAAGTGACGCGAATTACTGAAAGCCAACGAACTAAACTGTTCATCTGGCGTTGGATGCAATGAAAGTCGGCGTCGCGTCGCAGTCGCCATGGCGAAAAAAGGAAAAAAAAAAAAAACTTAACTGTTGTTTCTCTGGCTGCTTATTGCAGTAAATTACTCTTTCTTTTTGTTTCTCCTGCTTCACCTACTTTTTATGCTGCACACATGCACATACTAACACACACATATACATATAACTATATATATAAATAAGGTATGTAGAAATACTGATGAACAACACTGTTTGGGTGTGCGTACAAATCGCCTCTGCGAATTCCAGCGAGCGAGCGACACCAGAAAAAGAATGACAGCCACAAAAGCAAGCACAGAGGCAAACGCGCGGCGTGTTTTTAAAGAGCAAGCGAAAAGCAAAACCAAAAGCAATATGCAAATGGAGAGAGCAACTTCGTAAGGCAGCGCGAGTAAAATTACGTAGTCGACGGCGTGTAAGTAACAATTAACTTCACTTCATTACGTTAATTGCAAACAACAATTATTTTAGCCGAGCGTACATCTAATTTAACTGATTGAAAAATGTAAATGTAAATGGAAAACTGCCGATGACGTGCCACGCCAGCTGCACTAAAATACTGTGGTTATGCCCCTCGCTCTGCACTTCCCCTTGTGTGCAACAGCCCTGTTTATCGACGACCCTGCCACGGCTGAAACCATGCGGCTTCCAATTGCTATTTTATTCTTACCTTTTCGGTCTCCGACACTACCATTATTTGAATGAGAGTGTATTTTATAAAAGACTATATACGCACTAGACTTGCGTACTAAAACGCGTTGTAAGATTCGGTAAAACGTTAAATAATTGCGTCTGGCCAAACCAAAGTTTAGTGATACAAATATCACTGTTGCCAAGTTAGCTATTTTATAGCTAATTTTAGCTATTTTCAGAGTTCGTTTGCTATCAAAATTTCAAAATTGCATGAAATCTGGCTATCTTAATATATTTTTAGCTAAGTTTATTTTTGGTAAAACTGCAAAAGTACCCACTAAAACAAATTTAAACGCTTTCCAGTCAGAAACAAGCTTTTGTGTTTCTTAAAGTCTTGGCCAGACTGGTGTGGAAACACTTTTTGGCCCAAACGCTGCCACCTGGTCCACGCTGCAAAATTTTCCGATCTGGCAAAACAAACCACTTTGGGAACCATGCCAACGCGTTCTCATTAATTCTACAGATTTAGTATTTATTAATTACCAGATGCTCTGGTATATTTTAGGTATAAAATTTAACGTTGCTCCTCATTAGCAATTTGCTCCTTAACTGAAACGCGCGCAGTTTAAATTTTTAGTTTTTCTTTAGCAATAATAATTTGCCGAGACCGGATCAAAAAATTTAAACGGCGCGCGGCATGACTATTCAAACAAGTTGGCAGCTATATTAGTTTAATAGCAGTTAAACATTTAGTTTATTGCTGCTTCTTTTTTGTTTGATCGCTTTCATCATTTAAATTTAATTTAAAATCTATGGGTTTATCGTAGCCCATAATGCGCACATAGTGTTCGGGGTCATCAAACAAAGCAGGATCAACAAAGAGAGGACGCTTCTTCACCATAAAGGAGGTAAACATACCGGGAACTTCAGGTACGGTAACATCACTGGGTCGGAACTTTGTCTGCAAGATATAGAGAGAATAGAATAATTAAAAACACTTTGACTGTAAAGTTATTTACGAACTTTGATCTTTAGCAAAATGAGGGATATCGTGGTGGCGGTGTATTCTTCCGTAACTGGATTGTAATGCAGCTCAGTGACATATTTCTTGGTGACAAAGTGCAGCAGCAGCGGTGTAACGAAGGTGAAGAAGCCGCCAACGGTGCACAGGAGGACGGCCATGCCAGTGCCTCCGATCTTCATGCCCTGTTCCATCAGTATTGGCTGTGCCGCAATGCCGGCCAAACTCGTGGTCAGTGAAAATAACTTGACCAGCTTCATTCGCGGTGCCAGACTTCCATAATAGACGCGTTGCAAGTTGTCGGCCTCTGAATCCTTACCAGCTGCCTGTGTTGCATACAACCTGTGCTGTTTTTGTTGTTTTAGCTGTAATTGTGGTTGGAAAGCTGCTCTCGACCAGGCAGCAAATCCACAGCTGGACTGCAGGCGGGCATGACGTGCTGTAGTTGCCAAGACAGCTGCAAGTTGTCTGCCACATGGCAGTGCTGCGCGGATTGTAAACATTTTGAGTAGGTTTTATTTTAAAATAATGTTTTTACAATTTTCCTAGCCGTTCGCGACCCCACATTGTTAAATAACATAATTATTAACACATTTCAAAAACAGCTGAGCTGTTAACGCAGTATTGAGACAGCAGCGCAAATTTCAGAGGCGCTAAGTTGGCTGCGTGAATGTCGACGTTGCGTAGCGAACGTCACTTGATTAGGGTTGGGCGCCTTAATTTGAAAGGGACAATTTCATTTCGGTTTGTCAATAAATATATTAAGCGACTTGATGATAATGAAATTAAATAAATATAAGCATATAATATCTTAAATTGGGCTTGTTTGCAGATAAAATAGATGTAAATAAATAAATACACAGGAATCTTCATGCGTAAGCAATAAAAGCATCAATTATTTCTATATTTTAACCAAACTAACCACAAACACACTCTGTCCAGGTGCAACAACAACAATTTTCCATCGGTTGCAAGCATCATGATAATTGAAACCAAAAACGTGCAGCAGCAACTAGAAATTTGGTTAGCAGACAAAACTTTGAGGCAGCTTTATTACTTGGTTTCCTGTTACGTGTGTGTGTTTGTTTGCACTATATTACGGAAGTGGACTCATAATCTGCTTAAATCGACTATGCAATTTCGCATATAGTATTTGTAGTTGATTAGCAATAAATTTTGGGCGTTGTTGGTGGCCTGTAATGTGCATGTTATGAAAACCAAAAGTGTGCACTGAAAATGCGCATGTAAATTTGAATTAATATGCTCGAATTAATGGCAATCGACAGCTGGGCGAGGTAAACTCTATGAGAAGGGGTCGTATATATTTATGTATGACAAACAGTTAGTCAAGGAAGTTTTTTGACCAAAGAATATTACAAACATTAAAAGATTTATATTTTATTTTATATATATTTAAATATATTATATCTGAATTAAGTTATATAAGCAAAAAATAGTTTAAAATGTAGTAGGCCGAATAAGTTGAGAGTCACTGTGGATATGTATATTGTTATAATTGTGTGATACATGCAATTTGTCGCTGTTCGTTGAAACCGCCACTCAACCGCATTTTTTAATTTATTTGCCTTTAATTGTTTAAATTAAATTGCGCATTGAGCTTATGGTTACATGCCACAATTTTATTTTACATTACATTATTTTCATTTTTTTTATTATATTTTATTTTGTTCAATTGATTGTTGTCATGCCCATCGTTATAAAACATGTCTATAATCTATCTATGTCAAGTGAAGGGCCAGAAATCAACTTGAAATCGCTTTAATGCAGCGCCCGAATTCATTTAGCTGCACTCAGGCGTAACTAATCAACAATTTTCAAAGTGACCAAAAATCACATTTGATTTGGATTTTGATTTTCGACCCACCCTCGAATCGGTCCATCGGTCGGTCGGTCGGTCGGTCAACTGCTGCTCTGACATATGCATTCCCCTTTCTTCCGCTGACCTACGAAGCCTGCTTGCCACAGAGGCAATCCTTTTGTTATCCATGCCTTTTGTTGTCATTTCATTATTGTTATTTCATGCATCATATTCATTCGGCGTCGTCGTCAGCATTGCATGTCCCACCCCCTTTCACTACCCCTTTTTACCCACTCCCTCGCTCCTTCTCTCGCTCTCTATTTGCGCTCCTAGTTAGTTGTTGTTGCTATTGCTGCTTGCCAATTGTTTGGCCAAAAATTTCACATGCAGACGAGCCAAAATAATTCATGGCAAAAAAGTAGCACTGATATATGTATGTACGTATGTGTATGTGTGTAAGCATGAGTAGAGGAGGGGGAGGGGCGGAATTTGGGGGCGTAACTCCGTCAGCGACATTGCATATTGCACATTCAAATTCGTTGTGATATCAATTTATTTTTATGCATCGGTCACGGCTCCTTTTTATGTGTCCTTTTGGCCATCCTACATGCCACAACCCCTTCCCCTTCTCCCTACCCTCCTATCTGCATATGTGCAATGGTGTTATAAATATTACCTTGCCACATTTATTCCGTTGCATGTGGCATGGTCTGATTAATGTGATTTTTGATTGCGTTTGTAATTTGTTTAATTCCATTTTTTATTCATCCTGCTGCCTTGTTGTGCATTTAATGATATTATTAATTTATTTAATTATGCATAATTATTAATTTCCGTGAATAATTTACATTGTTCACGTGTAAAACTCTCAATCTCATTCGAAAAATCACTCATACGCCCCTTTGCAATGTGCTCAAAGATTTCACTCAGTTCTGCAAAGCGTAGAGTGTGCGGCGACTCCTGCAACCCTTGGCTGCCACATGTTGCAAGCGATTTGATGTTGCGGCTCGCCAAGGAGCAAATCGAACACGTCGAACAAATGTTGTGTCTCCTGTGTGTGGATTGTGTTTGATGCAACATTCTGTGTCCTGTTGGAAGAAAAGTATGCGAGTTGCAGCGCATGTTGCATGCAACTTGAGTGGAAGTTCCTGACTGACTCAACAAATTCAAAACGGATGTCTTAATTGGGGTATTTATGCACAGAGAATTAAGTTGAAGGGGCATTTTTTATGTGTTGGAGTCAAACTTATATTAAAACTGAAAATTTAATTTATTTCAAGATAAATGCATTATAAATACATAAATTCAGCTAATTTTCTGGATCTTAACTCAAAAGTAAATTGAAGTTTAAAATTATATCAAAATTAATGCAACTGCTTTAATGCAATACAAATACATAATTATAGCTAATATTATAATTCTTGTGAGCCTTTAAGCAGCAAAAGTAATTTGCTGCCACAAAGGAAGAGCTGAGTATAAAGATGAAGTTGCACGCAGGACGAAGACAGCGAGCAAATTTACAGGACTCGCATAAAAAGGCAATTGTTGAATTTGTAGGGCGAGTATCAGTTTGCCACAAGCTAGACGTGTAATAAATCATTTAAAATTCACTTTAACACGCGCATAACAGCCAGCACATCCTGCCCAGACCCAGGACCAGGCCTCAGCACCCAGACTCTGACTGGACAGCCAAGAGCAGAAGGATCTAAACCAGAAACAGAACCCGAATCAACGACGCATGCAGTTTCCATGGTAAATGCAGAAGTGTGGTAAGAGGGGGAAGAGTGCTGAGCAGGTTTCTGCTGAAATGCTAAACTAAATGCTGGAATAATTACAGACTTAAACTATGCGCATATTCAAAATAAAACAAAAAACTAAATAAAATAGAGACGCAGCAGAAAATGTGGCAAACACACACGCATTTATATACACAAGCCAAGGTTTTGAAATATGCACATGCAAAACGGAAAGAAAGAAAAATTTTCGAATGTGGCTCACACAGGTGGCAAATACATGTGCATACATATACATACGTACATATAAATATACATAGGTATATTTGGTTTCATTGTCATGCATTCGAATGCCAAGTTTTCCCTATTTTCCGCCATTATTTGAGCATAATTCATTTTCACGCTCACCCGATGCCATTATAATGTTTCGTTACGTTACGTTACGTTTTTTCCATTGGGTTTCTTTGTTGTATTCTACGTATCAAATTGGTAGTTCATTTTGCGCACATTTTTGGTTGGATAGTTAGTAAATTGGTTTATAATTTATACGGGCTATCAAGTGCCCAAGCAGGCAAGTCATAATTCTAGCCATTTAATAAAGACAAATGTGCAGCAAGTAGGTCAATTTTAGAGGCACGAACTTCTTGATATATTACGCCCAAGTAAGTATCATTTCGAATGCAACAAAACGTGGCCAAAATTAGCAACAATTTGTGCTTGACTTGTAGTAATTGTAATTGTATATAAAAAACTTAACATTTAAGATAAAATTAATAAAAAAATGTATTAATAAGGAACTAAAATTAAAATGTTAACTGAGTAGATAATAGAAAATGTTTAAGATTATTTGTTATATTTATGATTTAACAATTTAAAGAGTCAGTATACTGTTTTTCAGCTGCTTCCGTTTTTCTAATTTCTATTAACAACTTTGGCTTTTGATAGCGCACAAGTTTCGCTGCCTTGGCTAAAATAATTACTGACAAAGCCTTAAATATTGAATTACACACTTATTTATTTTGTCTTGCCCCAATGAGGGGGGTAAGTATGGGGCAAGGAATCTGAAGAGCTGCAACTACTCGACACTCGTCTGGTTTTACTCGTCCGCACTTCCTGCCGTTGTCTGTCTTCAGTCTTCTCTCTTCTGTCTCCCATCTCCTGTCGCCCGTTACAATGTGTGTCCTTGTCCGTGTCTTTGGTCGAGGCTATTCAAATACCTTTTGCGCTCGTGCAGCCACTCTGCAGTCGACGGTCGACTGTCGGCAGTCTGGATTCTAAAGTCTGCTACTGCCACTGCCACTCTGGTGTTTACTTTGTGGTTATTTTGAGGCTACAAGTTGCAACTTTTACATTTACGAGGACTACGAAGACAATGATGTCCAATGCGGCTCTGGTTTTGGTTGTGATGCGGTCGTCAAACTAACGCCTCTTAGAGATAGCTGCTTACTTTAAAGCTGCGTAATCTAATGAACATGAAATGGCCACCAAGAGGGGTGTAATCAACCCCTCCCCAAGACAACTGTCTATCCATTGATTTAAATTTGAATACTCCTAGAAATTTCAAGTTTTTTTGTATGTTTTGAATTTTTGTATATTTTTATTTTTTTAAATTGCTTTGATTTAATTTAAAAACATATTTTCTTATTTTATTTTGATCTTAATATTTATTCATAGTCTAGTTAAAATCTAACTGATAAATAAGCTATTAATTTTACTTCAAGATGTCTTTCAGACAGTGAAAATATAAAATATTGCCCTTAATAAATTCGTTGTCAACTGCTTTTAATCGACGTTAAATTAATGCATAAAATTAAGTAAAAGTAATCAGTTGAATGCTGGGAGAGTATAGTTTTATGCCTGTCCAGATAAATGTGCCTGACTTTGTTTCTGCTTCAGCACGCAGCGGATTTCGACTTCAAGCTGTCTGCCAGCATTTAAATCAAAATTAAACCCCGAAAATAAGCTGGCAGGGCGAGGGGAGGGAAGGTTGCAGAGTCTGGTGTTGGGGTGTTGTTAGTTTGGCAATGCAGCTGCAACACAGTCAAGTGTCTAAAGTCAATGGTTGTGTGTTCGTTGCTGCCTTGTTGTTCTTCTTCTGGCCAACGCTGCGTATACGTAACGTGCTGTTTGCTTGCTTGTCCTGCGATGCAACAGACAGCAATAGCGACTATGTGTGTTTGTGTGTGTGTGTGTGTGTGTAGCGATTTAATAAAAATAGATGAGTGAACTGGCATTAGAGTCAGTGTCTATCTATGTTACACACATACATGAACATGGACTTCATTGGCTTTGTGCCTTTGGCTCACTTCGAGCGTTACAAATTCAACTTTAAGCGTTTTGACGCTAAGTAGTTGATGGGTGCTCCAACTCCCAGTTTCAGTTACCATCTGCTCCCGCTTCCATTGGCAACCACAACTGAGTGCACTCCCGCATTATTTCTTTAGCATATATCAAAAGTTATAGTTAAAGAGTTGCATGTTTGCACAATACACACACACGCGCGCACACACACACACCGACACATTGATATACATGTTTATATATATAGCTATATAGTTAGATGTAGGGGTATATTGCCCACCCGTCGTTTCTTCCGGAACTTTGACTGGTTGATTCTTGTCAGCTTGAATGGAAGCGTTTGTGTCCCCAACTCTCTTGGCCTTGTCATACACGCATCCTTGAAGCTAAATTGAAGTGTTTGTGCTCAGCGCACAAGTGGCCAAAATGTGCATGAAAATAGCTTGGAGCAGCATGAAAATTTCTGACAGGACGCCGCCAGCAGAAGCAGAAGCAGAATCAGAAGGAGCAGCCAAGTTACCCAAAATGTCGATGAGCATCGCGTGCAGCGCCAACAGGACAAAACTCCAGCCAAGCTCATGATGACAATGGCAATGAGAAGAAGCAGAACGAGAAGGAGCAGTATATGAACAGGGAGAGGGGGTAGTGTATATAGATATGAGGCTGATGTTACGCACATCGTTTCACTTTAATATTGCATTATATTTTGCGCATATTTTGAGTTTTATATTAGAAATAGCGCTGTCCAGCACAACAGCTATGGTCATAAGATTAGCCCAGATAAAATATGCAATTTTCGTTTAATAATAATTATAGTAAACAAGAGATCTGTCATTTTTATTTTTATTAAATTCTTAAGAGAAATAAACTTCAATTTAATTCAGTTGTTAAAAGTCAAAGAAATGGGTTCATTTTAAAAAGTAAAATAATTATGAGAAAGAACAATAAATAAGTAATAAACAGAATGCAAGCTTTATTTACTTCTTAAATTTGTCTTGGCCACTTAACGGATATATTAATAAAAGTGTTTATTTTAGCTAAAACTTTAATTCTCTAATATAAAATTACAAATAATATAAAAATAACATAAATATATGATCTGTTTGCATACAAGAATATTAATACACAGATAATAATTCAGATTTAATTTGTCTACCTATTTCTACTTTCCCGAGTTCAAGGATTATGCAGATATTGGTTAGATACAAGTATTTGACTTGCCCACACTCATTGCATTTGTAATTTTAATGCGAAATACCAACAAAAAAACAACAAAATTAATGCTAATCGATTTGGGCTATAAATTAAAGAATTAAATAGTTTTTATAACTAATTTTTTGTGTATTTTGAGCTTGACAATGTGCTATAAGATACATTTTGATAGTAAATGTTAATTTGTAATTAGTCGATAAGTTTTTAAATTTATTTATAATTATATTAAATTCATTTTAAATCTATAGGTAAAACAGATGTAAAATAGATTCTCTAATATAGACATTTCTCTAGTTGCTGCTGCACCACACGGCGTATGCGTAACCACAATAATGCGTACTTAATGTTTGTTAATGCTACTGCAGTTGTCTGTTTACTGCTTTGGCAATTAGATGCACGATTCCTGAGACTTTTCCCCTGACAACCAGATGCCAATTAGCTGTCGCAATTTTCCACTGTCTCTGCCTTCCCCCTTCTCGTCTCTCTTCCACTCGTTGGTTGGCTTTTAAATCTCAGCTTGTTTAAGGTTAAAATCTTGTCAAAGTGCTTGGCTTGGTTGAAATTCATAAACGAAGTTTATTCATTAGCTGGCGACGCCATCGTTTACCCCAAATCCAAAACATCAACACCAACGACAGCAGGATAAACTTGTGCTCCGTGTGCGAAATAAGTTTTGTCGAGCTGCTCGACTTGTTATGAAATTTAAGCAAGTTGTCATAAAAATGTCCGCACCCAAATCGCATTACAACAAACGAAACGAAACGAAACGAAATGAAACTTACGCGCAACACGCCCCCATCTTCAGAGTCCGCCCCCTGCCTGGCACAAAAAAGGCGGAGCAAGTGCACCACATTCCCCATTCCCATTTCCATTACCATTCCAATCCCAACTGCAATTGCAATTCCAAAGCTCCAAAGTTGGTCCAAAATCCACTGCGGTTGCAACTTTTGCTCTTTCCGGTGGTTCATGTTGACAGCGACGATGAAGGCGTCGGGAATCGTCTTTTTCTGCAATTGCAGCTGCTGTAGTTGTAGTTAGTTGTTGCAACAGTTGTTGTTGTTATTGCTGTTGCTGTTGTTGCCGTTGTTAGCCACAGCTTTTTGGCTAGCACAATTGACACCTTTGCATTGCGAGTGAGTGGCATGCTCTTTAGCATGGCTTTAACCGAAGCCTACTAACTTCTGCTTTCAATTTAATTTACAAATTCTGTTGCCTGTTTTAAGGCGCCTAAACGAGCGAGAAAACTGGGTAGAACTGAAGGAAAAACCAAGGAGATTTGCAGGCGCCTGTTGTTATTGCCAGGTGCTCAAAAAAACTTTTTGCACAGCAATTCAAATGGATAAACGAGAAATTGTTGTTGCAAAAACTGCAGAAAGGGCCAAAACGACATAAACTAAACGTGCCCAATGCGAATTTCTACAAAATGCGCTTAGAAAAAGAATATAAAATAAAAATGGAATATAGCAAATGGAAAGGAAAAGTTTTCGTTTGCTTCGTTTTCTTCAAGTTCTTTTAATTTTAATTAAACGGATGAGCAGCAATTAGCGAAATAAATCTGACAATTTCGCAAATGAGCCGGCATGCTGAGTGGGCGTGCGAGTTTAGGGCGTGGCACTGAACAAGCAAATTGCCAAATAGAAACTTTGAGCCAAAATGCGGGACAACAACCAAATTGAGCTTATAAAAATATATGGTTTTTTTTTTGTGCTGTAAAGTTGCAACAACAACTAGCTTAGCTGGGCTAAGTAAGTGGACGACTAACTCATTTGTATTGGCCTGGCCCACAAATGGTATAAAACTCACTTAAATTCAACTTAACAGTCAAACGGTTTTTCCTTTGCTTTTCACCACTTTTCCAGCAGTTGCAGCTGAGCTGCGTTTTTTGCGACATCTTTTGCAGTTTTGGCTTTGGTTTTTGGCTTTGTTGCGGCTTTGCCATTGCCATTGTCCCTTTTCCTCCCCTCCTCCCCTCATGACGCCACTCCTTTCTCTACCATTCCTGCAGAGTACTTTTTATGACATTTTATATTCATTTTGGCTTTAATTGGGGCCGCTTACTTGCATTTTCGTTGTCACTTTAGGATTTCATCCCTTGCCCTTGCGTCCGCCCCCAACACTCGACAAATGGATTGCATTCGGTTTTTACCCATTCGTTTCTTTAGTACTTTTGCATTTAATTACGAAAGTTTTTTAATTAAATTACTGTGAAGAACATCTGTGTCAAGTTGAGGTTTTTTCGGTGCTCGTATGAATTAACATAATGTGAAATGTATTATAAACTACCATCCGACTGAGGTTAGTTAAATAATGGCACGGCGAATGGGAACGTCGAGTGGCAGGGGACTAAAAGCTATTGTGCAAGTCTAACAATGTGAATCCCCTCAACCTTAGGTTAAAACCCCATTCGTCATACACGCCTCACATATGGTTACATATTTGCCTTGGGCAGTCATAAAAATGACAGATAAATTTTAATTTATATTATAATATTAATGACAGAAAATATAGAGCTAAGAGCAGATTGTACTAGGTTTACTTTACTCAAATATTTAAAATAATTAATATGAAGAGAGACTATAATTCAAGTGAAAAGTATTAAAATTAACTTATGATGAATAATAATGTAAAGAAAAGATAAAAAAGGTTTATTAATTAAAAAGTATTGTCAATTATATTATAAAAATATACGTAAGTTGTACTTATTTTATTTCCAAATCTATTCCATACTGCCTTTTTTACGCTCGCTAACTTTTATGTACAGTTTTGATTAATATTTTCATTATTAAACATTATTAATTAACATTTTCGATAATTATGATTATAAGTATTGTCATATCCCCCCTCGCTAGCAATCAGTTTATAAATGTTTTTTATACTCGACGTGTCGAGAAAAATCACCTCAGCTCTTGTGGTATAGTGTATGGGGTCGTCTGCTTATCAGCAAATAAATAAGTACGCAGTTCATTTCCGAGCTCGCATCAGTTGCTTGCCAAGCATCAAGTTGAAATGAGCTGCTGCGGGAACAAATTTGCTGTGGTCCTCATTATGACACTGACAGCTGTCAATGCGGAGCTGTCATTAGTCTCCCGAGCCGACTGGAGAGCACGGCCGCCAGGTGAGATGACTCCGATGGAGCTGCCTTTGGGTCGTGCCGTAATTGCCCACACGGCAGGACGTAGCTGCAGTGATGATGAGAGCTGCGCGGAGCAGGTGCGCAATGTACAGGCCTACCAGATGACGCGATTGAAGTATTCGGATATAAGTTATCACTACCTGATTGGTGGCAATGCACGCGTCTATGAGGGACGCAGTCCGAGTCAACAGGGCGCCATTGCCGTTGGCAACAATGCCGATAGCCTGGCCATTGCCTTCATTGGCAACTTCAATGATGAGCCGCCAACAGATTCAGTTTTGACTGCGGCACAATCATTACTGGAACATGCTGTAAGTCAGGGACAGTTGGCGGCGGATTATAAGCTGCTGGGACATCGCCAGTTGAGCGCCACTAAAAGTCCAGGAGATGCACTGTATCCACTTTTAGAAAAGTGGCCTCATTGGACTTCATTGGAAAACTGATGTGTTAAAAAAAGACTACGAGTTGGATTAGATTTCGACACGTAAAGACCTTTCCTTACACATTTATTGTAAATATAATTATGTATAATTTGTTGCTTGCTTAAATACGAATACTAAACTTTTAATTTTGTTGATCTCTTTTCATTTATCATTTCTTTCCTTTTTTGTTTGCTTTTCTTTCATTTCTCTTTTTATTTTGTTTTATTTTTTTTTTTTTTATATATTATTTTATCTCGATCTACTTCGCGCCTACTAGTTTCCTTTTTGCATTTTCACGCTACTCCCCGGGAGCACTGGGCCACAATAGAGATTTGAGACATCACATAGCATTCACTGAACTTCCAAATTAAACCAAATATTACCTAAACTAACTTTACAGAACCTTAAGAGAAGAAGCACAGAAGCAAAAGAACAGCTCACTTAATGCAGAAGAATGAGAGGCAATAAACTATGGTTAGCAACATAACCGATGCTGATGCCAATTCAGATAAAGATAGAATAGATACAGATACATATACAGTAGATACAGATTAAGGTTTAGAAAATAGAAAACAAGGAACTATACAAAATTCGTAAAGTACTTAGGTAAAAATTGCACTAATATAAGCCCCCATTTGCAGTGGCATTCCCATTGGCAATGCCATTGCCATTGCCATTGCCAGTTCCATTGATGTTACTGTTGCTGTTACTGATAGTGTTGCTGTTGCCATTTTGTTGCTGTTTACCCAAAATGGGCAGCTTGAGCAGCCAGTCTCGCTTTGCCTGTCCCTCGGGCGTGTCGCCGCGCTGGGCGCACAGTGTTTGGAAGCAGGTGGTCAGGCCAACGCTGGGCGTGAACTCGGCCCGCTCTCGCAGCTCCTCTTCGGTGGCCAGCATGATGCAGTCATCGTCGATGTCTTCACTGTCCACATAGGCGGGCTGCAGTTGCTCCAATCCGCCTCGCTGCTGCACAATGTTGTCACTGTTGCGCCGAAATGAATCGTCTGTCTTTCGCAGGAAGTTATAGAGCGCCACACAGCCGAGCACCACCTGGCCAATGTGCTTCTCGCTGACGCGTAGGGGCTGCGCCAATATGGGAAATATATTGCACAATATGCGCATCGTTTGCTCCGCATGAGCATTGATCTGTTCCAGGGCATCGTAAACGGCACTGTCCTCGCTCACATTGCGTGTGCTGACCAAGTACGATGTACTTGGTAGCACGGAATCACCAGCCAGATAATAACCCTGATGATCTGGCTCCAATCGAGCCTCGAGCGCCTGCATCTTTTGCTCGATAAGCTCAACGGCAGTGGTCTGGTTATAGATATCATTTGGTCGACTGTTCGCCGCACGTTCCACCTTCACATACTGGAAATTGTTGTCGGCATCCACGATGGCCGTAAAAATGACGGCCGCACGTTTGCGATCATCGTTGTTGCTGTTGTTGCTGCTGCCGATGTTGTTCTGCAACTGAATGCTGCGCATGAACAGATTGCCCACACAGTGGGGCAAGTTGTGTTTGCGCTCCATGTCCGTGGCCGCGTTGCGCCACTGCTCATCAGTCTTTGGTAGTGTCACGTATTGGTCCTTGAGGTGCTCGTAGAAGCCCAGACAGATATTGGCAATCATTTCGTTTATCACAAATTTCGAGGCACGGAAGCAGTAGTTTCGACAAGAATGTACTTCACCTGCAACAAAACGAACAACAGATACATATTGATTATAGTACATGTATATGTATATTAAATTGGGTTAATTATATTGCGTACCCGTCGCCAAATACTTGAGCGTTATGGCCAGACGCTCCTCAGCACTGAAGGATTTCTTTTTGCGCTGCGGTGCATATTGGCTGATGATTGGCTCCAGTTTTTGCACCAGATACCGAAACTGGCTCTCGGTTATGGCTAGGAAGTAATTCAAATGGTAGCACTCGTCCTTGCGCGACTGCAGCTCGCTGAGCAAGTTCTCCTTGCTGAGAAACTCGGATTGATTCTTTCGCAGCCATTCCTTGGTCCATTCGAGTCGTCGCCGCGTATTCAATATTCCGGCCAGGTCAAGTGCACTGATTTTCGAGGTCTGTGGCCGCGATAGGACTGAGGTGCGTGCCGCACCACTCGCTCCGGCAACTCCACCAGCAGCACCAGTTCCAGCCGCAGGATTGAGTCCATTTGCATGTGCATCATTGCGTTCTGGTCCAGGGGCGTTGCCGTTGCCATTGCCATTGCCGTTATCGTTGCCATTGCCATTGTCCTGCGTGACCCCGATTGTAACGGCCACGCCCACGCGCACCTGAAGACTGCCAACGCCAGCAGCAGAGACGCCACCGCCACCGCCGCTGCTGCGATTCACATTCGTGCCACCGTCGCGCTCGCGCAGCACGCCAATTACCTTTTGTTTGATTTTTTCCATTGCCTGGAATTGGACACAAAATTTGTAATGTGCATCTCATCAAAACAGTTCGTCCACATTCCTGCCCCGCCCCGCCCCACCCATGCGCCCTCGTGTACAGGGTTGTCGCAGTCGTGTATGTATGTTTGTGTGTGTGTCGTTTTGTGCAACAAATCGATTTTTACTCACCCTCACTCTGTGCTGCGTCGAACTGCCTTTCGCTGCTGCGGCTGCTGCTGCTCCCGTTCCTTCGTCGCCGTCGCCGTCGCTGTCACCGTCGCCGTTGTTGTTGTCGTCGTCGTCGTCGTTGTTGTTGTCGTGGTTGTCGTCGTCGTCGTAGCTGTGTGTATAACCAGTTTCGTTCTTTGAGGGGAACACAGTTGGGCTGTTGTATAATTAGAATTATTTGCAGCAATGCCTCTGCATTCGTTTGTTATCTCAATCTTCAATGAATTTCACAAATTTGCACGTAGATTTTAGTTTTTTCTGTTCATCTGTCATCTGCTTTCTTGACTTCTTTCTACTCGATACGAAATGCGACAGCAACAACAACGACGAATCTACGATTTAGACAGCAATTTCATAGCCTATTTTGTGCGTTGAACTCGTTTATATTAGTCTTTTGTTGACCTGCGATTCTTTGCTATACAATTATTTATCTAAAAACCACATTTTTCTTAACTTTTTCACTGTGCAGTTGCCTTTTTCCAATTTTCTATTCCATACGCACGAAGTATTGCTTGTTCGCTTCGTCGTGCTGCCTCGTCAGCTGTTGCTTTCGTTGTCAGCTGTAAATGTGTGGTCTCCAGGGTTGTCAAGTTGAACTAAATCCAAGCGATTTGAGCAACGCAGGTTCCGGTTAAATAATATAGCGAGCGCAAAATTCAAATGTGAATTTACTTTTAGTTCATTTTCTAATAATTAATAGCTCGATCAATATTATTATTATTAACAAATGTGATCATTTTTACAGAAGTTAAAAGTTCGTCACCCTTCGACGAAAGAAGTTGTTTCGTAATAATTTTCAAGACTCTAGTTTCAAAACATAAATTTTGATTGGAAATGTTATGGAAGTGAAAAGTTGCCAGACCTTAAAACTATCGTTAATTTTTTCTGGTATTCAAGGCTGCCACATCGGCTTCAAAAATAGAGGTCGCCGATGCGATGGCGCTCATTTTTAAGGAAACATTTTTTTTTAAACGAAATTAGTAGTATTTGAATGAATAATGAATTTAGAAAACAAACCTTAATCAAAATGACATTCCGCTTAAAAGTCGGTCCAGTTTTGACAACCTTATGAAAGTTTCAAGTTGGCCATACCTTTGATCAAGCAACTTTACAAGTCAAAATTTTTGATTGATTTCACATGATTTTTTACAGAAAAATAAAAGGTTTCAGAATCCAATTTAAAGTGTTGCCTTATACTATTTACGATATAAGGAGTTGATTAAAAGTGCAAACTTGAGATTAAAAATTTTCATTTTTCAAAATTCCAAAGGGGGGACCCTTAGCATCGAACCCATGATTTAGAGGAAAATAACTATTTTTACAAAATTAATTAAATTTGAATGCAGAATGATTTATGAGGCCAAACCAAGATCAAAATGACATTCCGCTTGAAAATCGGTTCCGCTTTGACAAAGTTATGAAAGTTTGAATTGGTCGAACCTTTGACCTAGCAACTTTACAAGTCAAAATTTTTGTCAGATTTCACATGATTTTTTACAGAAAAATGAAAGGTCTCAGAATCAAGTTTAAAGTGTGATTTAATACTAATTATGATATAAGGAGTTGATTAAAAGTGAAAACTTGAGATTTAAAATTTTGAATTTTCAAAATATCAAAGGGGGGACCCTTAGCATCGAACCCATGATTTGGAGGAAAATAATTATTTTTACAAAATTAATTAAATTTGAATGCAGAATGATTTATGAGGCCAAACCAAGATCAAAATGACATTCAGCTTGAAAATCGATTCCGTTTTGACAAAGTTATGAAAGTTTGAAGTTGGTCGAACCTTTGACATACCAACTTTACAAGTCAAAATTTTTGTCAGATTTCACATGATTTTTTACAGAAAAATGAAAGGTCTCAGAATCAAGTTTAAAGTGTGATTTAATACTAATTATGATATAAGGAGTTGATTAAAAGTGAAAACTTGAGATTTAAAATTTTGAATTTTCAAAATATCAAAGGGGGGACCCTTAGCATCGAACCCATGATTTAGAGGAAAATAATTATTTTTACAAAATTAATTAAATTTGAGTGCAGAATGATTTATGAGGCCAAACCAAGATCAAAATGACATTCCGCTTGAAAATCGATTCCGTTTTTACAAAGTTATGAAAGTTTGAAGTTGGTCGAACCTTTGACCTAGCAACTTTACAAGTCAAAATTTTTGTCAGATTTCACATGATTTTTTACAGAAAAATGAAAGGTCTCAGAATCAAGTTTAAAGTGTGATTTAATACTAATTATGATATAAGGAGTTGATTAAAAGTGAAAACTTGAGATTTAAAATTTTAAATTTTCAAAATATCAAAGGGGGGACCCTTAGCATCGAACCCATGATTTAGAGAAAAATAATTATTTTTACAAAATTAATGAAATTTGAATGCAGAATGAATTTATATGCCAAATCATGATCAAAATGACATTCCGCTTGAAAATCGGTTCAGTATTGGCAAAGTTATGAAAGTTTGAAGTAGGCCAGACCTTTAAAACTGAAATTAATATTTTAAATCAAAATTCTAAAGGGGGGACCCTTAGCATTGAACTCAAAACCAAGATCCAGAGGGAAAAGGTCACAAATAAATAAAAACAAAGTAAGACAATTCTTATTAAGCATTTTATTTGGTTATTCATACGCGTGTGTGGTTTACAATACAAATAATGTTTTTTGTTATTTTGTTTTGAATTTGTTGTATGTTTTAAACACAAATATTATTTTAAGTATTTATTACCCATTACACTGGCAATGCTAAAACATTTTAAATCTTGTAATAAGTTTTAAGTATATTTTATTTTAAGTACACTGTAAGGTGTGCAATACGAAAATTAGCATTAAGTACTGTATTGTATATGATGTTGTATCTTCTGAATGTTGCGGCTTTATGTGGATAATTACCATACATTGGCTCTGTTATTTTTTTTTTTTTTTGTATATGAGTATGTATTTTAATTTATATTTTTGTATTTTAAATTTTACCTATGCATTTCACTTTGTTTATTGTATATGTAGGTATTTATGTATGTATATTTCTCATTAAAATATGCAAGCGTAAAAATTTGCTTGGTTCTTGTAAAAAATGAGACTTTAAAAGCATTTCACTTCCCAGGCCTTGACTACGTACTTGCTCTTTACATATGCACTTGTATATTTTGCTTAAATTAAACTACAATAATAAGCGATTTATTTAATAAGTACGTACATAAAAGTAAGTATAACTACATCAAATTAAAAGCAAAGATTAATTTTGCATTCCATTATTACAACGCGATCAGCACAAAAATTGTTTCCATATTTATATATATATTTTTTTAAGTTTTTCATTCATTTTTAAATACTTATTAAAGCCAATTATAGAAAATGCGAAACAGCGAATGCTTGCCGTGTTCAATATCAATTTTGCGATTTTATAGTTTTTATAAATATATAAAATATATATATTAGTTTTTTTAAAAACTCATGTATGCATTTTAAATTCATTTAAAATGTTTATATTGATGAAAAAATGACAAATTTTGCTAGTTTTCTGTATTTATCAATAATCAAGTTCGTGTTGTGTCCAAATCAGTGACGTATCAACTTGGTGATGATGTTCTTGTTGGTAATTCATCCAGTGTTTCATGGTTAATCGTGGTCCATATCAAGGTTGCGCTTTCGATGTCATCCTTACTGGGACTTCATGTCTGTAAATATATGCATGTATAGGAAATCAGAATTTAGTAAGATTTAAAGAGTAAATAATTTTACTTAAAGGCGGGACGTTTCTCTGTCAAAGTTGAGCTCTGCTGCTTTTATATTGAGACCAAATCAAAATTTGAAATTAAAAGTAAAACTAAAAGCTAAGAAGCCTTGCCTTATAATGCTTACCTAGCCAAATATTCTTAGTCATTGTTCAAGCCCCTTTTAAAATTAATTCTCAACTTGTCATCCTTACTGGCGTTGTTGTTGCTTTAGGTCCTCATCCTCAACCACCGTGGACTCATCATGTGACCAGAAACTGGCCGACATTTGTGACGACGACATGCCACCCACACCAGGGAATGAATCCTCCATTAACGTACTAGAAGCGCAGCTTGTAACGCTTCCCGACATCTGCGAGTTACCAGCGCTGGTCTGATACGTGGCTGTGGTGCCCGCTCTATTGGTTTGCTGTGGTGCCCGCTCTGGTGGTTTGCTCTATTAACAGGTTGAGAGAATCTACAGATATGTCCTTGGACATGCTGCTCTCATCCAGAGGTAATTCTTGAATTCCACCGCCACCAGAACTTGTCGTTGTGGTTATCACGCGGGTAACGGTGTGTTCTTGGCCATCGGCATCCGTGCTCGTGGTTGTTGTCGTTGTGGTGGTAGTCAGACCATCTCCTAATGTAACACCACCTCCGCTGACAAACTTGGACATGAGATCCAGCTGCTCATCTCCGAAAGATTCGATGCTTTCCTGTCGCGAATGTCGCTTATCAATTTCCAGGGAATCAATGTCCGATCGCGTTGTGGCATCCTTGGATATATCGAAGCTCTCCATGCTGCTGGTCATCATGTCGTGACTCCTGATCTCCATGCTATCGATGCTATCCTTTTCAGAATCCTGGCTATCAATCTTCGACTTTGTATCTAGCTCTGTGCTTGTTATATCAGTAACCTTGACTGTACTACTGCCTCCCTTGGCATCAAAGTCTTCCCGTTCCAATTTTTGTTTGAGCAAAAGTTCCAGATTTTCCGATTGACCTGTGGGCACAACCTCGGTCCTGGTGATGGTGCGTGTAACTTTGGTGACAACCACATTTCCGGCAGCACCATTCTCACTACTGTTCGATTTGTTGGATTCATCTGAGCGTGAGAGCAAGGCTGCCTCCTCCTTGGCCTTGATCTCAATAAGGTGCGCTTCAATGCAGGCATTCTCCAGACCCTCAAAGTCCTTTAGACTGGATATAGACACATCATCGCCGGGTGCTGTGCCGCTGCCACTGTGCCTAACCATATAGCGACGAGTGAAGCTGCCGTTACTTGAGTCCGTGGAGCCTTGGTGGGTGCGATTTCGGTTCTCCAGGGAAATGGCCTGCTCCAGGGACTCGAACTCCTGCAGACTGCTCATGGACACATCGTCGTGCTCGCCTCGCGAATGATAACGACGAGCTGCCAGATCGTATTCGGGTGTGCTCGAGAATGAATCCTTGAAGCTGCTAATGCGACTGCTGCCCACCTCGAATTCTCCATCCTCCTCCTTGATGTCCTCCAGCACTGCACCTGTGAGATCGTAGGGATAACGTAGTTGAGTATCCGTCAACTGCATCTCAACCCAACGCTTGTTAGCTGCTGTTGTGTCGCTCGAATCGCTTTCCTCCTGCTGCTCACTGCTGCTGCTTGCTCCCGTTGGAGGACTTTCCTCAAACTCAAAGTTGAGATCATCCTTGTACAATTGGGAGCCGAGTTTGGGGTCAGCTGGTGCTGATTTGATGATGATCTTCTCAACATCCTCATCGTGCTTCTGCTCGTATTTCGTTGGCTTTATTTTAATGCTCTTGCCACCTAGGTCCACCTCATTGGCTTCCTTGGCCACTTCCTCGATGATGACAAATTCATCGGAGATATCTGGCTGCTCGACCATTTCGAAGGAGTCCGGAGAATCAGCTGCTCTCTGATCATCGTAATCGGCACCGACTTCTGCGCGTTTAAGTTCTTCGAGTTTCTGCTTGTACTGTTCCTGGACACGTCTTTGGAAGTCTAGTTCCTTCTCTTCGGCCTTGGCTTGATAGACGTCAACATCACTAGCTTTATTCAGCTCCTCCTCAGTGCGCACTTTGTACAGGCTCTTTTCAGGATATTCATCAGTTTCCTCTTCTATCGGGGACTTGACATCCTCGGTTACCATAATATCAGGAATCTTAGAATAATCTTGCATGTTCTGCGATGGTCGGCGCTCTTCAATCATGGCTGCTTCAGCCTCGAGTTCCTCTGTAGCATCCTCAACAATCACCTCGGCAACCAGTTGAGATGGTGTAAATGGACGTTTCTCCAGCTCGGCACTGTGATCCATTTCCGCTGCAGCTTGTTTCTTTTTCTTGTTCTTGCGTTCCTTTGGCGAACGGAACTGTCGAGCATATTCCGATTCATAGGGATCTGTATCAGACTCGCTTTCCGATTCCTTTCCTTCGCCTTGAGATGGTGCCTCCTTATCTAAGTTTTTCAAGGCATCTCCCGAAATTGTGGTACTTTCGTTTCTCTTATGACCTCGACGCTTTGATTCACCTCCAGGGGGAGTACTGGCATTCGAATCTTGGGGCGAGTGCTCCTTGCTATCCATCTCCAATACGAATGTAGTATCCTCAGGTAATGAAGCGGATGGCACCATCTCATCGTGACCATACTGGAAGCCTTCAATGCCTGTCAACGAAGATGATCCTGCAGATCCGATAATATCTCCAAAGTTTTCAACAACTGTGTCAATATTGGAAGTACTCGACATGCTGACAGAGAGTATGCTTCCCTCATCAAGGCTTGATGCTAGCTTGGACTCATCAATTGAACGCCTTGGATCGCTGTGGTAAAGCAGAATATCTTCACCTTTATCGCTATCCCTGGGACTATCAACCATGCCTTCCTTTTCTTCAATAGGATAAGCTAGACCCCAAGTTCGCTCTGCTTCTTTTGGCTTGGGATATTCTTCAATCTGCATTGCTTCAGTGGATTGTTGTTGAGGCAAAACTTCGGACTCGGATTTCGGCTTGAAAATCATTTCCTGTGAACGCTTCATTAAGCTTTGCTGCTCTGCACTGGGATATGATGAAGCTATCATGTCCAGGCTTTCATCGCTGTCATCGTCATCTGCCCGTAAATCGTGGAGGCGTGCCATTTCTTCAGCCTCTAGGGCATCTGCTTCAGTTGATGAAGCCACCAAAGTCTCTGACAGTTCAGATACATCAATGCTTGCCAGATTAGCTGAGGTTTCCGACTGTGAGTCCAAACTGCGCATGCTCTCATGTGAGCTGATAGACTTGCCGCTGCTGCTGCCCAAAGTACTCACTGCACTCACATACTCGGTGCCATCTCGACAGGTTGAAGGTGTAAAGTCCCTTGCAGTTTGGTAGTCACTTGATGTTCCTGTTCCAGTGAGCAAGTTTTCTACATCGGATGAAAGGGGACGACTTTGTGTCTTCTCGAAACTCTTGTGATAGCTATCACTTGAGCTGGAATTGTCCACATCTGGAATGGACCAACGGTTTATGGAATCCGGGGACGAATCAGTTTTAATGCGATGTACCACCAAGTCAACTGGTTTAATACTCTGATCCGAGATCACTTCTTCAAAAGCACTGCCCGTAGATTTATCTGCAATGCTTTCTTCAG
The DNA here is from genome assembly GCF_004354385.1 of Drosophila innubila. Classification (NCBI taxonomy): domain Eukaryota; kingdom Metazoa; phylum Arthropoda; class Insecta; order Diptera; family Drosophilidae; genus Drosophila; species Drosophila innubila. Next base: position 9,987,403 of record NW_022995376.1, read on the forward strand.
CGACTACTGAAGCAGTCGCTAGTCTTTCCGTGTAATAATCCTCCATTGAACTAAAGTCCTCAGCGGTTTCAGTGGAAATGAAGCCAAGTGAGCCTTGTTCTTCCTTCGCTAAATGCTCCTCCATGGAGCTAAAATCCTCAGCTGTGCCTGTAGAAACGAATCCTAGGGAGCCATGATCATCTCGTCGTTCCACTTGGCCAAACATATCCTTGGCATAATGAGCCATAGCTGCTTGTTTGTTCAACGTCTCCTTGATTGTGGTATCGAATAGTCCCTCGGGTGGCTGGGTGCTATCTATTGTAGAGGCTTGAAGTTCGGGTATTCCTATAAAGGATGACAGATCCTCACTCTCAGATCCAACTGTAAAGCCTTGAGACTCTGTGCTAAGCTTAAATTCTTTCTTAAGTATTTCTGTAGTTTCCTGGACTTCAGAAATGGGTGGACCCACAATTACATCATCAATAATGCTTTTGGTAACTGATCCTTGTGGTTGTTGTGGCGAATGTAGTACCTTTGGCTTACTCGCTGTCGGAATTTCCTTCTCAGATATTTCCCACTCGCTTTTCTCCAGCGGTAGCTCAAATTTCTCTTGCTTTTCAACAATTGTGTTGACTATTTCAGGGATCTCTTTGCTGGATTCATCGGGATCTTCGCTGCTTGAAGGTGCCACCTCAATGACAGCACGACCACTTGAGCCGGTTGATGTGGTAAGGCTTTCCTCGGTGGTTACTTTCGAAAGTTTAGCATCGGTGGACTTGTCCTTGTCAGCATTTTCAAATTCCAAGATATCGTTTCGGGTTTCCGATCCCTGTCGGACTATTTTGCTGTCTAGTGCAAGGGGATCATCGGGTTTCATGGTTACATACTCTTTGAATGCGTCATTAGCTTCATCGGAGTCAACGGAAAACTCCTTCATCAAGCATATGTCTTTGGCTTCAATAATCTTAGCCTCTTCATCCTGTGGAGTCAGACTTGGTGACTTTGTTGATGTCTTGATAATCACATTTCGACTTGATTCCCCTATGTAAAAGCTAGTTGTTTTCTCGAGACCTTCGGATTTCTCAGTATCTGCATCGTCCACTGAAATTTCACTAGTGGGCTCGAAACTTTCCGTGTGATCCTCAGAGGCAGTTGTAGTTGCAGTGGTTGTGACAACATCGCGTTGTTGGGATCGAATTGACAGCTCCGTGGAGGGTTCGTCTGTTTTAGAAAGTTCCTCTGTAAAATCTAAGCTACGTAGACTAATGCTATCGGATTGCTCTCCCAAGGCAGCTAGGTTCTCAAACTGATCAGTGTGCTTCATAGGAGCACGTGGTTTCGGAACTGGTGTGGCGGCATCAATACTTATATCGATCGGTAAGTCGGGTTGTTGCACTTGAGTTGGAATGGTGGTGCTATCAGTGCCTTCGGAGACGGAGACGGGGGAGCTTGCTTTGAGTACGCGAGGTTTTGGTGTGGGTGTGTCGTGGCTGGTGGTCGTAATTGTATTGGTTTCGACCACAGATTCAGCTGCTGTTGACGACGGTGGTATGGGAGTGGTATCTGTTGAGATTGGTTGTATACCCGTATCGCCGCCTGTTTCTACAAAACAATAGTGGTGAAAATAAAAGCAATTTTAAAAGTGTTGCGAAAGTCGAAAACGGAAGATGAGGAAGAGAAAACACAAGTATACAATAGAGCAAGAGGAAAAGGTAGAGGTAAAACAGAATAGGGTACGGATGCATACGAATAAGTATGTGAATGTGGATTGTTAGTAGGTGGTTTAGTAAAATAGTACGATAGGTTCTTAGAGTTAGAGTAGATAGTAAGTAAGTATAGTTGTGGATATGAACATGATTTTTTGATTGATTGATACATATGAGGTTGACATGCATACAATTAAACTTTTAACAAATTTCAATCAAAACGAAAAAAAAATTAAATTAAAAACTAAATGCAATTAGAGCTCAACTTGAACAAAAATTATTTTCGTTTTATCACATTGGCCGCCATTTTATTTCGTTTAAATTGCCAGCATTTGGAAAACGTGAACGTAAAATCGAATGCTGTACATTATAAATATATAGAATTTGATATTCACGATCTACACAAATCACCAATAGAAGTAATAGTACTATACAAAGCAATTTATGGATACGAGTACGTTAAAATTCAAATTATATTTAGATTAGGTGTTATTAGGTATGCTATATATATATGATACCTGTCGTCAACTCTTGTATATCATTATCGGGTGTTAATTGATTCTGTGCCATATCGGCCATTGTGTTTGTCGTGGGCGATACACTGTCATCCCAACTGAGCTTCGAATATTCACCCTGCAGGGCACTTATTTCATCCTCGTGCACCACAGTATCGAATGCCTCCTCGAACCGTGCACTGACATCATCTATTTGTTCATCCGAGGATAGTTTATCGATCTTATGATCGATGCGTCTAGTACGCACCTCCAATTTATCATCGGCTTCTTCACTAGGTTCTACATATTATATATAGTCATACATACATGATTGATCAACAGGTGGCAAAGCAAACATAGAATATAGGAGAGTAGTTATAACATCTAGCGGACTAAACAACACAATGCAATTTATATATTATACTAGGGTCCTATACTAGTGTAGATTATATAGGTATTCCTAAGCTTTAGGCTTGTATCTAGGATCGTAGAACTAACACATTGCTTGGCATTATATTTTTTTACCTTTTGATGTGACTGTTGACGGGGCAGCATTGATCAGAGAATGTTGCTGCTGTTGCTGTTGTTGGATCTGTGTGGTAACTGTTGTTGTTGTTGTTGTAGCTGTTATGTTTTGGGCATGCAAGGGTAATTGTATGTGCTCATCGGTAAAACTCATATTATCATCAAATGATTTGCCGGACATGGACTCAATGGTTGGCGATTTGATGACATCAACGCCGCCAATATCATCGCATGTTATGGCATAGTTATCACTTTCAGAATTATAATCGTGCTTTATAGAATCATGACCATTGGTCTGCTCCCCATGGCTCTCAATGAATTCAACACTCTCTTCGAGCACATTATCGACTAGAATTTTGGCTTCCTCGCGAATACGTGCCACAAGATCTTCGCCTTCATCACCAACATCACCAACTTTAACATCATCACCTGTAAAACAATTGCACATATTTTTTTTCATTTTGTTGATAGAAAATTAGTATAGATTGCAAGCTTGGAAATCATGAACGGCATGAGAAGCGATTTTCGAAATACTTATTTGATTAAAGTATGTGCAACAATTTTGAGTGTGAAATGTGGATAGAAGATTGATGATTTGAAATGCGGTGGGTGATCTTTGGTGATGTGAGGCGAGATCTTTTTAACAGCGTTTTCTATTGTATTTATCAAATTGATATCTTAAAAGTTTTCAACTTCTTTGTCTCAATGAGCTTTAATTGCATTTATAAAATAATAATAAAATTAATTCAGAACTATACTATTTATACAAAATACTTATGAAGCACATGATTCAAAATTAGCGCAAAATTATGAAAAGCTATATTTACTTCTGTTTAATAATCGGATATAGGCTTACCAATTTGTTGAGAAATTTTAACTGTATGCTGAATGGAGGATGGTCCAATTGTAGTTTTTGTAAGGCCTTCTGTAAATGAGCAATTTGGGGATTAGTAAAAATATCAAAGTATTGGATGATAACATAAATTAACCTAGAAGCAAATACATTAAACATACGCTACAAATCAAAAGATAACTAATTATTTAGACGGACTCAAAATAAGGACAAAAACATAAACAGATTCCAAAGAACTCTTTTGTTAGCTCTACACGTATTTACTAATAAGTATATTAAGTAGTATATTATTTTAGTTGAACGACGCTTAGGTGATTATTATATATAGATTGTTAGTATTATAAGTACGGGGTACATTTTTAAGGCGGACATTAGCAATTTGATTAGATTAAGGCTTTTTGTTGCTTTATTGTGTGTGGCAAAAACTTGTTAAAAAAATTATTATGTTAATTGTTGGGTTTACTTACAATATGCTTGAGTGTATGTATTAATATTTGTATGGATTTTAGTTATTGATTTTTCACAAATACGTATTTATGGAATTATGGAAATATAGTTAAGATTTCTTTTGATTGTGTGTGTTGGCAAATGATTTAATTCGGAACGAAGACTAGTTGCCTCCTTTAGCAGCTGACTCATCGGACTCAAGGTATTCAACATCGGTGTAAGCATCTCGTATCACACCTTTCAATTGTAGCTTCTCGGTCTCGGCATTAAAGCTGCTGCCGCTTTTTTCATGTACGACTGTGTAACTCTCATTCAGCATATCATTGAGCTCTTTGCTATTGCTATTCGCCACCTCAATGGGTGGAAGCTCAAGGACATCCTCAGCATCGGATGGTAGTTGAACGTCCTCGACGTCCGTGTTCTGCTGACTGATGACATCGTCCTTGAGCAGACGCATGTGAAGTGGCTGCAACTTGGACGTGTTGCACTTCGGTTTGGGTAACGAAGCCTCTGACGCATTGGATACATCGTCTGTGGAAATATCTTCGGCATCGGTAAGTTTATCTGCTTTCTGACTCTTAGCTTGTATTTTTAGTTGTTCGACTCGCTTAACACCAGGTGGTAGATCACATTCACTCAAATCCATATCCTCCACATCGGTAATGCCATCCTCCTTGCCCTTGACAACATCCAACAGCTTGTTCTTGCCCTTGCTTGGGGTGCGTGTCTTCAACTTCTTGCGTCGGTTGGTGCCTGCCACAAAGATTTCCTCGACATCTGTGACGGATTCAGCGTTGGAGAGCACTTCTAGGCGCTTGCTCTGTTGCTGCTTCAACAGTTCGTTGGAGACAATGACTTCATTCTCTATAAGTCCTGCTGCTCCGACAGCCAGCTCTTCCGCAAGTGATAGATTTGCACTCCAGTCTTCAGGACAGGAATAGTCTTCCGAATCGGTGTTAGTAATATCTTTCAAGTGATTATATATTCCAAACTCGTAGCTTATGTTCATAGGCATCACATTTGTAATGGTATCCCCATACTTATCCTCCCTTAGCTCAACAAACTCACGATGTGGTAGGGGCAGAATTTCAGGTGCCACAGCAATTGCTTCGGGAACGGAACTACCTAAAGAAAGATCGTCACAGTACATATCCTCAACATCGGTTAGACAGGTGCCATCATCGCCAGGAGCTAGGATAATAGCTCGTGGAATAGGTTGTTCATCGTCCTCTTCATTATCGAAACTGTCCTCGGCTGCGGAGTCGTCGATACCCTCGACATCTGTGAGTACTTCTTCATGTTTGGGAGCTACTTGTAGGAACTGTCGTCTTTCAACATTCATCAAGCTCGCTTTAGAGTTCCTTCGTGGTTCTCCACTGACGCTGACAAAGGCAACATCTATGGGAGGCAAGCTGGCATCGCTAATGCTGGCACTTTTAGCTGCAGCTCCTCCAGACTCAGATTCGGTGCTCGAGCAGGCAATTTGACATAGCTCCTCACTGCCGCTTCCAGATACCACAAGTACTTCATCCTCAGACATACCACGCACATGCCCCGCAATACCGGTACAGTCAGACAAAGCCGAGGCCAGATCACTAATATCACTTATAGCTGAGACATCCTCATAGTGATCAGAGTCATCTTCATGTTTCTCGCCGTCGGCTATGTTGACACGCCCCTGATCGCCTACAGCATTATCTAGGTCAACGCATACGGACTTCTCGCAGCCGTAATCCATCTCGGAGTCTGTGTCATAATCCTCGCAGTCAGTTAAGTAGTCGGCCAGGCCATTCAAGTTTTGTGCTTGTAAAAAGTTACCCGCTTTTACCTCACAGCTCTCCTTGCCATCAATATCAAGAGCCTCCTGATTCTGTAATCCCTGTTGCAAGAATTCACGTAGAGACATCTTTAATTCGGGATAAGCCGTGCTCTTCGAGTCCTCATCGGACTCAGTATCGTAGTCCTCCACATCAGTGACATCGTTCTCAAAGGGTTTCGACTTGTTCTTCTTTGGGGGCACATTTCCGGAGCTACGACGAGAGCTTGGTTTGAGAACTTCGATCTGGCTATCAAAGTCTTCCACATCTGTTACGCCACCTGCTCCGCTGCGATTATAGTCCATATCATTGCTATCGGTGTCATGGGAGGATGAGGATGATTCGGAGTGCTGTTCGGCAGTCACGGAAATTATTGGGAGTTTTTTGGACATTTTTGTGGGGTTTTCTTTTATTTTATATTGTGTTTAATTGTTGTTTCTTATTGTGGCTTTTAAGTATTGATTTTAGTTATTTGCGTCAGCTATTTGTGAAAAATAAGTTAAAATTAAATTGAATAAAAGCAGTTGCAAATTTAGATAAATTAGAAAAGTTGCATAGTTCCCTAAGCATGATGGGTATCGCTCTAAGCTATGCTTTATATAGGAGTACGAGTACGAATACGAGTACGATTATGTATGATTTTGCTCTAAGCCTAAATATGGTTGTCTTATTTACCTTTGGATGTGCTGCTGATGCTGCTTGTTTCCTGCTTTTTCTTTTGGTGACTCTCACTGGTCACCTCGACATGCAACTGAACCGTAGGGTCCGGTGGAGCCCCAGGATGCTGCTGATGTTGATGGTGCTGATGGTGTCGGCGCAAGGTCTCCTCAATTAGAGCTAAAGGACTACGGGTCGGCTTAGGGGAACCAGGACTGGCGGCCAGTAGACGCTCAGGATCCCCAGTGGTAAACATGGGCAGGGCAATTGAGTCGGAGAGACTGGAATCGGTGGTATCGATAAAGCTGACATCAAACTCATTTATGCACCGTTGTTGATCGTTTGTTGACTGTGGTCGCATTCCCCCCAATGCCATGGTGTGGTGCTCTACATCAAAATCGGGCTGGCGGTAGACTACTTCTAGGGGCTTGTCGGGGCCAAATGTTTTAGTGAAAACCTCGCTGGTTAGCACCTTGCGACTGTTGCTGCCGCTACCGGAGGATGATGAGGTAGAGCTTTTTGTACTATCACTTGATTTAATGGAACGTATGGTTATCACCTCGGAGTCGTCATCAACAAGCACGGTGCTAACCGCGCTGGTTGTGGCTATTGGCTCCCTGTGTACACGTACCGTAGATGTCGTAGACGGGCCCTTCTTCTCCGATAGTTTCATATTGGTCTTCTCTTTGTCCGTCTTACGGCTGACCATCACGGCTGAACGTACACTGCGTCGGGTGCTGCTCGATGAACCACTGGCACTGGTACTCCCACTGGCTGTAGTGCTCGATTCATTCATCGTGTCCTTCATCTGTTTTTGTAGTTTCGGCTCAATGGAACTACGCACTTGTTTGGCGGTTGTTATCCTGCTGCTTCCCTCTCTCGTTTTACTAAGGCTTCTCTTAACGGTTTTCTTATTGTCTATCTGAGGTTTTGAAACGGTTTCATCACTTTTGTTGTTGCTTAGCTTAGTTGAAGTTCTTGTTGCGGAAGACAAGCTAATTGGAACTTTAGTGCGTTGCAAAGTTGCACTTGTTGCAGTTTTTATCTTGTTATCAGTTTCTATGGAAGCTTCGTAGGCAATGGATTTAGTTGCATTAGCTGATTGTGTCTTCATGCTTTTAGTTAGTTGTTGGCTCTTGGAGCCTATCACGTTTGCTTCTTTATTTTCTTTGGATGTTTGTCTTTTGTAAAGGCGGTCTGTACTTTTTATCGACTCCTTACTCTCGTTATGGGAACCTCTTTTGGTCAGAACTAAGGACTTTTCACTGCTAGGTCTCTTTTGTTTTTGATCTATTAAAGAGTTTTTTGTCAAGGCACTTGTCGTATTCTTAGTGTTGTATATACTTTTGCGATTTGTCTTTGGCGGAGCTGGTGATTTGGGTGGTGCTGGTAATTTTGGTGGAGCTGGAGTCACGCTACGACTTTCACTATCGGCATTACGGCCATACCGCATACTGTGAGCTAAAGTCGGCTGCATGTATCTGTGAGTGGCAGATGGCGTTGGAGTTTTTATTCGGCTCGATCCAACAGATTCTTGTTCGCTGTGACTAGAACTTCTCTTCAATGTTACAGACTTCTTCTGGTGTACACTAATTGTCTTTGTTTGCTTATTTGCATCTTTTTTTACTGAAGATGTCTTCGTTGTTTTAGCCGCCTGTGTGGTCTTTGATGCTGGATCAAACGAGCGCACTGATGTATTGTATGGTATTATCGTAACATCTGTCTTTACCCTAGGTCTCGGCGTTGTGGAACGACTGGTATCGCCTTGAGGATGACTTTCATAAAATATCGAACTTGATGCTGGACTTGCGGATCTTTCAAAGTGAATTTCGCTTATTACACGACTTGTTGCTGAAGCCGAGCTTGTAGCGGTCGAAGATGAACTTGTCACAGATCTCCTCGATTCGGTTTTTCTCGTTAATTTATGTTGTTCAGATGTTGCTGGCGGCTTGCTTGAGATAATTTGTTTGATAGGCTTTGTTGGTTTTGATTGAGGGATTGATGCTTTCTTTTGTGTGGACTTAGATTTCTCTCTACTCACTACTTCTTTTTTATCTAGTTGTTTTTTCACTACTGTACTTGAGGTCTTTGAACCTAAATTTTTAGCTGTGTTGGGTTTACTAGCTAATGATTTGGTTACTTTTTTTTGAGCGAACATTGTGTCTTTAATTTTATCATCGAGTTTGACAAAGTATGCTACAGGGCGAACTTCTTTGGAATCAATACTCTTCTGCTTTTCAGTCTGCAGATCAGCTTTTGGAGGAATAACTACCTTTTTCATATCCCTAGTATCAATATTAGCACTCTTTAATGTTTCCTCCACAATTTCATCGACTGTACGTTCATTTTCTGCTATGTCAGCAATTACGAAACTCTCTTCTTCTAAAACTTTCTCCAGCTGAACGCTTCTTAGTGTTTCATTCACAATCTTTTGAACCTCGGCATCACCTGCTCTTAAAGTTTCCTCAACAATTTGTTGAACAGATCTAGTATCTTCAAAATCCTCATATAAATCGGATTTTATTTTGAAAACTTTTTCGCCGGTCGGGAATAAACTACCATCAAAAGAAAGTTTGTCTTGTGGCTTAACAATTCCAAATTCATCACCACTTTCTCCGTCCGAGTCGTCTTTGGTAGTTGTCTTTGCTAATTCAGTTGGGGACTTGGGTTTGTCAACGGATTTGATAGGTTCTGTGGGTAGCTTGACTACGTCCTTAATCTGAATATCAATTGACTCATGAGATTCACTTACAGAATTAATCTTGCTAATGCTTGTCGTTGTAGGTTCCAATGGTGTGATAGAATTAAGGGGTTTTGTTTCAGGCTTATCAAGTTCTAACTCGTCCTCACTTTCATCATCAGAATATTTCTTAGGATTTGGCTTACTAGCATCAATTGGAGACTTGGGTTTCTCATCTAATTCAATTGGTGACTTATCTTCAGTATTTGGCTTCAGAATGTCATCAATCTTTTGCAAAGATTTCTCTCCGCTTGGGAGCACAGAAGTAGTTGAGGGGATAGTCTGAGGAAGCTTATCTTGCGGCTTAACAATTCCAAATTCGTCATCGCTTTCTTCGTCCAAATAGTCCTTAGGAATTGTCTTTGTTAATTCAGTTGGAGACTTGGGTTTCTCAACGGATTTGATAGGTTCTGTGGGTAGCTTGACTACGTCCTTAATCTGAATATTGATTGACTCATAAGATTCACTTACAGAAGTAATCTTGCTAGTGGGTGTCGTTGAAGGTAGCAGTGCAGGCTTATCAAGTCCTAGCTCGTCCTCACTTTCATCGTCAGAATATTCCTTAGGAATTGGCTTACTAGCATCAATTGGAGACTTGGGTTTCTCATCTAATTTAATTAATGACTCATCATCAGTAGTTGGCCTTAGAATGTCGTCAATCTTTTGCAATGATTTGTCTCCGCTTGGGAGAAGAGGAGCAGTTGAGGGGATAATCTGAGGAAGCTTATCTTGTGGCTTAACAATTCCAAATTCGTCATCGCTTTCTTCGTCCGAAAAGTCTTTTGGACTTGTCTTTGCAAACTCAGTTGGGGACTTGGGTTTCTCAACGGATTTGATAGGTTCTGTGGGTAGCTTGACTACGTCCTTAATCTGAATATCAATTGACTCATGAGATTCACTTACAGAAGTAATCTTGCTAGTGGTTGTCGTTGTAGGTAGCAATGGTGTGATAGAAGTAAGGGGTTTAGTTTCAGGCTTATCAAGTCGTAACTCGTCCTCACTTTCATCGTCAGAATATTCCTTAGGAATTGGCTTACTTGCATCAATTGGAGACTTGGGTTTCTCATCTAATTTAATTGGTGACTTATCATCGGTAGTTGGCTTTAGAATATTGTCAATCTTTTGCAATGATTTGTCTCCGCTTAGCAGCAAAGGAGCAGTTGAGGGGATAATCTGAGGAAGCTTATCTTGTGGCTTAACAATTCCAAATTCGGCATCGCTTTCTTCGTCCGAATAGTCTTTAGGAATTGTCTTTGTTAATTCAGTTGGGGACTTGGGTTTCTCAACGGATTTGATAGGTTCTGTGGGTAGCTTGACTACGTCCTTAATCTTCATATCAAGTGACTCATGAGATTCACTTACAGAAGTAATCTTGCTGGTGGGTGTCGTTGAAGGTAGCAGTGCAGGCTTATCAAGTCCTAGCTCGTCCTCACTTTCATCGTCAGAATATTCCTTAGGAATTTGCTTACTAGCATCAATTGGAGACTTGGGTTTCTCATCTAATTTAATTGGTGACTTATCATCAGTAGTTGGCTTTAGAATGTTGTCAATCTTTTGCAATGATTTGTCTCCGCTTGGGAGCAGAGGAGCAGTTGAGGGGATAATCTGAGGAAGCTTATCTTGTGGCTTAACAATTCCAAATTCGTCATCGCTTTCTTCGTCCGAATAGTCTTTAGAATTGTCTTTGTTAATTCAGTTGGGGACTTGGGTTTCTCAACGGATTTGATAGGTTCTGTGGGTAGCTTGACTACGTCCTTAATCTGAATATCAAGTGACTCATGAGATTCACTTACAGAAGTAATCTTGCTAGTGGGTGTCGTTGAAGGTAGCAGTGGTGCAGGCTTATCAAGTCCTAGCTCGTCCTCACTTTCATCGTCAGAATATTCTTGAGGAATTGGCTTACTAGCATCAATTGAAGACTTGGGTTTCTCATCTAATTTAATTGGTGACTTATCATCAGTAGTTGGCTTTAGAATGTCGTCAATCTTTTGCAAAGATTTCACCCCGCTTGGGAGCACAGAAGCAGTTGAGGGGATAGTCTGAGGAAGCTTATCTTGTGGCTTAACAATTCCAAATTCGTCATCGCTTTCTTCGTCCGAATAGTCTTTAGGAATTGTCTTTGTTAATTCAGTTGGGGACTTGGGTTTCTCAACGGATTTGATAGGTTCTGTGGGTAGCTTGACTACGTCCTTAATCTGAATATCAAGTGACTCATGAGATTCACTTACAGAAGTAATCTTGCTAGTGGGTGTCGTTGAAGGTAGCAGTGGTGCAGGCTTATCAAGTCCTAGCTCGTCCTCACTTTCATCGTCAGAATATTCCTTAGAATTGGCTTACTAGCATCAATTGAAGACTTGGGTTTCTCATCTAATTTAATTGGTGACTTATCATCAGTAGTTGGCTTTAGAATGTCGTCAATCTTTTGCAATGATTTCCCTTGGGAGCACAGAAGCAGTTGAGGGATAGTCTGAGGAAGCTTATCTTGTGGCTTAACAATTCCAAATTCGTCATCGCTTTCTTCGTCCGAATAGTCTTTAGGAATTGTCTTTGTTAATTCAGTTGGGGACTTGGGTTTCTCAACGGATTTGATAGGTTCTGTGGGTAGCTTGACTACGTCCTTAATCTGAATATCAAGTGACTCATGAGATTCACTTACAGAAGTAATCTTGCTAGTGGTTGTCGTTGTAGGTAGCAATGGTGTGATAGAAGGAAGGGGTTTAGTTTCAGGCTTATCAAGTCCTAACTCGTCCTCACTTTCATCGTCCGAATATTCCTTAGGAATTGGCTTACTAGCATCAATTGGAGACTTGGGTTTCTCATCTAATTTAATTGGTGACTTATCATCAGTAGTTGGCTTTAGAATGTTGTCAATCTTTTGCAATGATTTGTCTCCGCTTGGGAGCAGAGGAGCAGTTGAGGGGATAATCTGAGGAAGCTTATCTTGTGGCTTAACAATTCCAAATTCGTCATCGCTTTCTTCGTCCGAATAGTCTTTAGGAATTGTCTTTGTTAATTCAGTTGGGGACTTGGGTTTCTCAACGGATTTGATAGGTTCTGTGGGTAGCTTGACTACGTCCTTAATCTGAATATTGATTGACTCATGAGATTCACTTACAGATGTAATCTTGCTAGTGGGTGTCGTTGAAGGTAGCAGTGGTGCAGGCTTATCAAGTCCTAGTTCGTCCTCACTTTCATCGTCAGAATATTCCTTAGGAATTGGCTTACTAGCATCAATTGGAGACTTGGGCTTCTCATCTAATTTAATTGGTGACTTATCATCAGTAGTTGGCTTTAGAATATTGTCAATCTTTTGCAATGATTTGTCTCCGCTTAGCAGCAAAGGAGCAGTTGAGGGGATAATCTGAGGAAGCTTATCTTGTGGCTTAACAATTCCAAATTCGTCATCGCTTTCTTCGTCCGAAAAGTCTTTTGGACTTGTCTTTGCAAACTCAGTTGGGGACTTGGGTTTCTCAACGGATTTGATAGGTTCTGTGGGTAGCTTGACTACGTCCTTAATCTGAATATTGATTGACTCATGAGATTCACTTACAGAAGTAATCTTGCTAGTGGTTGTCGTTGTAGGTAGCAATGGTGTGATAGAAGTAAGGGGTTTAGTTTCAGGCTTATCAAGTCCTAACTCGTCCTCACTTTCATCGTCAGAATATTCCTTAGGCATTGGCTTACTAGCATCAATTGGAGACTTGGGTCTCTCATCTAATTTAATTGGTGACTCATCATCAGTAGTTAGCTTTAGAATGTCGTCAATCTTTTGCAAAGATTTCTCCCCGCTTGGGAGCACAGAAGCAGTTGAGGGGATAGTCTGAGGAAGCTTATCTTGTGGCTTAACAATTCCAAATTCGTCATCGCTTTCTTCGTCCGAATAGTCTTTAGGAATTGTCTTTGTTAATTCAGTTGGGGACTTGGGTTTCTCAACAGTTTGATAGGTTCTGTGGGTAGCTTGACTACGTCCTTAATCTGAATATCAAGTGACTCATGAGATTCACTTACAGAAGTAATCTTGCTAGTGGTTGTCGTTGTAGGTAGCAATGGTGTGATAGAAGGAAGGGTTTTAGTTTCAGGCTTATCAAGTCTAACTCGTCCTCACTTTCATCGTCAGAATATTCCTTAGGAATTGGCTTACTAGCATCAATTGGAGACTTGGGTTTCTCATCTAATTTAATGGTGACTTATCATCAGTAGTTGGCTTTAGAATGTTGTCAATCTTTTGCAATGATTTGTCTCCGCTTGGGAGCAGGGAGTTGAGGGATAATCTGAGAAGCTTATCTTGTGGCTTTTCCAAATTCGTCATCGCTTTCTTCGTCCGAATAGACTTTGGAATTGTCTTTGTTAATTCAGTTGGGGACTTGGGTTTCTCAACGGATTTGATAGGTTCTGTGGGTAGCTTGACTACGTCCTTAATCTGAATATCAAGTGACTCATGAGATTCACTTACAGAAGTAATCTTGCTAGTAGTTTGTGTTGTAGGTAGCAATGGTGTGATAGAAGGAAGGGGTTTTAGTTTCACGCTTATCAAGTCCTAACTCGTCCTCACTTTCATCGTCAGAATATTCCTTAGGAATTGGCTTTAGCATCAATTGGAGACTTGGGTTTCTCATCTAATTTAATTGTGGTGACTTATCATCAGTAGTTGGCTTTACAATGTTGTCAATCTTTTGCAATGATTTGTCTCCGCTTGGGAGCAGAGGAGCAGTTGAGGGGATAATCTGAGGAAGCTTATCTTGTGGCTTAACAATTCCAAATTCGGCATCGCTTTCTTCGTCCGAATAGTCTTTAGGAATTGTCTTTGTTAATTCAGTTGGGGACTTGGGTTTCTCAACGGATTTGATAGGTTCTGTGGGTAGCTTGACTACGTCCTTAATCTGAATATTGATTGACTCATGAGATTCACTTACAGATGTAATCTTGCTAGTGGGTGTCGTTGAAGGTAGCAGTGGTGCAGGCTTATCAAGTCCTAGTTCGTCCTCACTTTCATCGTCAGAATATTCCTTAGGAATTGGCTTACTAGCATCAATTGGAGACTTGGGCTTCTCATCTAATTTAATTGGTGACTTATCATCAGTAGTTGGCTTTAGAATGTTGTCAATCTTTTGCAATGATTTGTCTCCGCTTGGGAGCAGAGGAGCAGTTGAGGGGATAATCTGAGGAAGCTTATCTTGTGGCTTAACAATTCCAAATTCGTCATCGCTTTCTTCGTCCGAATAGTCTTTAGGAATTGTCTTTGTTAATTCAGTTGGGGACTTGGGTTTCTCAACGGATTTGATAGGTTCTGTGGGTAGCTTGACTACGTCCTTAATCTGAATATCAAGTGACTCATGAGATTCACTTACAGAAGTAATCTTGCTAGTGGGTGTCGTTGAAGGTAGCAGTGGTGCAGGCTTATCAAGTCCTAGCTCGTCCTCACTTTCATCGTCAGAATATTCCTGAGGAATTGGCTTACTAGCATCAATTGGAGACTTGGGTTTCTCATCTAATTTAATTGGTGACTTATCATCAGTAGTTGGCTTTAGAATGTCGTCAATCTTTTGCAAAGATTTCACCCCGCTTGGGAGCACAGAAGCAGTTGAGGGGATAGTCTGAGGAAGCTTATCTTGTGGCTTAACAATTCCAAATTCGTCATCGCTTTCTTCGTCCGAAAAGTCTTTTGGACTTGTCTTTGCCAACTCAGTTGGGGACTTGGGTTTCTCAACGGATTTGATAGGTTCTGTGGGTAGCTTGACTACGTCCTTAATCTGAATATCAATTGACTCATGAGATTCACTTACAGAAGTAATCTTGCTAGTGGGTGTCGTTGAAGGTAGCAGTGGGAGCTTATCAAGACCTAGCTCGTCCTCACTTTCATCGTCAGAATATTCCTGAGGAATTGGCTTACTAGCATCAATTGAAGACTTGGGTTTCTCATCTAATTTAATTGGTGACTTATCATCAGTAGTTGGCTTTAGAATGTCGTCAATCTTTTGCAAAGATTTCACCCCGCTTGGGAGCACAGAAGCAGTTGAGGGGATAGTCTGAGGAAGCTTATCTTGTGGCTTAACAATTCCAAATTCGTCATCGCTTTCTTCGTCCGAATAGTCTTTAGGAATTGTCTTTGTTAATTCAGTTGGGGACTTGGGTTTCTCAACGGATTTGATAGGTTCTGTGGGTAGCTTGACTACGTCCTTAATCTGAATATCAAGTGACTCATGAGATTCACTTACAGAAGTAATCTTGCTAGTGGGTGTCGTTGAAGGTAGCAGTGGTGCAGGCTTATCAAGTCCTAGCTCGTCCTCACTTTCATCGTCAGAATATTCCTGAGGAATTGGCTTACTAGCATCAATTGGAGACTTGGGTTTCTCATCTAATTTAATTGGTGACTTATCATCAGTAGTTGGCTTTAGAATGTTGTCAATCTTTTTGATTTGTCTCCTTGGGGCAGAGGAGCAGTTGAGGGATAATCTGAGGAAGCTTATCTTGTGGCTTAACAATTCCAAATTCGTCATCGCTTTCTTCGTCCGAATAGTCTTTGGAATTGTCTTTGTTAATTCAGTTGGGGACTTGGGTTTCTCAACGGATTTGATAGGTTCTGTGGGTAGCTTGACTACGTCCTTAATCTGAATATTGATTGACTCATGAGATTCACTTACAGAAGTAATCTTGCTAGCTGTCTCTTATACACATCTAGATGTGTATAAGAGACAGTGCTAGTGGTTGTCGTTGTAGGTAGCAATGGTGTGATAGAAGGAAGGGGTTTAGTTTCAGGCTTATCAAGTCCTAACTCGTCCTCACTTTCATCATCAAATATTCCTTAGGAATTGGCTTACTAGCATCAATTGGAGACTTGGGTTTCTCATCTAATTTAATTGGTGACTTATCATCAGTAGTTGGCTTTAGAATGTTGTCAATCTTTTGCAATGATTTCTCCGCTTGGGAGCAGAGGAGCAGTTGAGGGATAATCTGAGAAAGCTTATCTTGTGGCTTAACAATTTCCAAATTCGTCATCGCTTTCTTCGTCCGAATAGACTTTGGAATTGTCTTTGTTAATTCAGTTGGGGACTTGGGTTTCTCAACGGATTTGATAGGTTCTGTGGGTAGCACTGACTACGTCCTTAATCTGAATATCAATTGACTCATGAGATTCACTTACAGAAGTAATCTTGCTAGTGGGTGTCGTTAGAAGGTAGCAGTGGTGCAGGCTTATCAAGACCCTATCGTCCTCACTTTCATCGTCAGAATATTCACGAGGAATTGGCTTACTAGCATCAATTGGAAGACTTGGGTTTCTCATCTAATTTAATTGGTGACTTATCATCAGTAGTTGGCTTTAGAATGTCGTCAATCTTTTGCAAGATTTCACTTGCTTGGAGCACAGAAGCAGTTGAGGATAGTCTGAGGAAGCTTATCTTGTGGCTTAACAATTCCAAATTCGTCATCGCTTTCTTCGTCCGAATAGTCTTTGGAATTGTCTTTGTTAATTCAGTTGGGGACTTGGGTTTCTCAACGGATTTGATAGGTTCTGTGGGTAGCTTGACTACGTCCTTAATCTGAATATCAAGTGACTCATGAGATTCACTTACAGATGCAGTAGGTGTCGTTGAAGGTAGCAGTGGTGCAGGCTTATCAAGTCCTAACTCGTCCTCACTTTCATCGTCAGAATATTCCTGAAATTGGCTTACTAGCATCAATTGGAGACTTGGGTTTCTCATCTAATTTAATTGGTGACTTATCATCAGTAGTTGGCTTTAGAATGTTGTCAATCTTTTGCAATGATTTGTCTCCGCTTGGGAGCAGAGAGCAGTTGAGGGATAATCTGAGAACTTATCTTGTGGCTTAACAATTCCAAATTCGTCATCGCTTTCTTCGTCCGAATAGTCTTTAGGAATTGTCTTTGTTAATTCAGTTGGGGACTTGGGTTTCTCAACGGATTTGATAGGTTCTGTGGGTAGCTTGACTACGTCCTTAATCTGAATATTGATTGACTCATGAGATTCACTTGAAGTAATCTTGCTAGTGGTTGTCGTTGTAGGTAGCAATGGTGTGATAGAAGTAAGGGGTTTAGTTTCAGGCTTATCAAGTCCTAACTCGTCCTCACTTTCATCGTCAGAATATTCCTTAGGCATTGGCTTACTAGCATCAATTGGAGACTTGGGTTTCTCATCTAATTTAATTAATGAATCATCATCAGTAGTTGGCTTTAGAATGTCGTCAATCTTTTGCAAAGATTTCTCTCCGCTTGGGAGCACAGAAGCAGTTGAGGGGATAGTCTGAGGAAGCTTATCTTGTGGCTTAACAATTCCAAATTCGTCATAGCTTTCTTCGTCCGAATAGTCTTTAGTAATTGTCTTTGTTAACTCAGTTGGGGACTTGGGTTTCTCAACGGATTTGATAGGTTCTGTGGGTAGCTTGACTACGTCCTTAATCTGAATATCAAGTGACTCATGAGATTCACTTACAGATGTAATCTTGCTAGTGGGTGTCGTTGATGGTAGCAGTGGTGCAGGCTTATCAAGTCCTAGATCATCCTCACTTTCATCGTCAGAATATTCCTTAGGAATTGGCTTACTAGCATCAATTGGAGACTTGGGCTTCTCATCTAATTTAATTGGTGACTTATCATCAGTAGTTGGCTTTAGAATGTTGTCAATCTTTTGCAATGATTTGTCTCCGCTTGGGAGCAGAGGAGCAGTTGAGGGGATAATCTGAGGAAGCTTATCTTGTGGCTTAACAATTCCAAATTCGTCATCGCTTTCTTCGTCCGAATAGTCTTTAGGAATTGTCTTTGTTAATTCAGTTGGGGACTTGGGTTTCTCAACGGATTTGATAGGTTCTGTGGGTAGCTTGACTACGTCCTTAATCTGAATATCAAGTGACTCATGAGATTCACTTACAGAAGTAATCTTGCTAGTGGTTGTCGTTGTAGGCAGCAATGGTGTGATAGAAGTAAGGGGTTTAGTTTCAGGCTTATCAAGTCCTAACTCGTCCTCACTTTCATCGTCAGAATATTCCTTAGGAATTGGCTTACTAGCATCAATTGGAGACTTGGGTTTCTCATCTAATTTAATTGGTGACTTATCATCAGTAGTTGGCTTTAGAATGTTGTCAATCTTTTGCAATGATTTGTCTCCGCTTGGGAGCAGAGGAGCAGTTGAGGGGATAATCTGAGGAAGCTTATCTTGTGGCTTAACAATTCCAAATTCGTCATCGCTTTCTTCGTCCGAATAGTCTTTAGCAATTGTCTTTGTTAATTCAGTTGGGGACTTGGGTTTCTCAACGGATTTGATAGGTTCTGTGGGTAGCTTGACTACGTCCTTAATCTGAATATCAAGTGACTCATGAGATTCACTTACAGATGTAATCTTGCTAGTGGGTGTCGTTGAAGGTAGCAGTGCAGGCTTATCAAGTCCTAGCTCGTCATCACTTTCATCGTCAGAATATTCCTTAGGAATTTGCTTACTAGCATCAATTGGAGACTTGGGTTTCTCATCTAATTTAATTGGTGACTTATAATCAGTAGTTGGCTTTAGAATGTTGTCAATCTTTTGCAATGATTTGTCTCCGCTTGGGAGCAGAGGAGCAGTTGAGGGGATAATCTGAGGAAGCTTATCTTGTGGCTTAACAATTCCAAATTCGTCATCGCTTTCTTCGTCCGAATAGTCTTTAGTAATTGTCTTTGTTAACTCAGTTGGGGACTTGGGTTTCTCAACGGATTTGATAGGTTCTGTGGGTAGCTTGACTACGTCCTTAATCTGAATATCAAGTGACTCATGAGATTCACTTACAGAAGTAATCTTGCTAGTGGGTGTCGTTGAAGGTAGCAGTGCAGGCTTATCAAGTCCTAGCTCGTCCTCACTTTCATCGTCAGAATATTCCTTAGGAATTTGCTTACTAGCATCAATTGGAGACTTGGGTTTCTCATCTAATTTAATTGGTGACTTATCATCAGTAGTTGGCTTTAGAATGTTGTCAATCTTTTGCAAAGATATCTCTCCGCTTGGGAGCACAGAAGCAGTTGAGGGGATAGTCTGAGGAAGCTTATCTTGTGGCTTAACAATTCCAAATTCGTCATCGCTTTCTTCATCCGAATAGTCTTTAGGAATTGTCTTTGTTAAATCAGTTGGGGATTTGGGTTTCTCAACGGATTTGATAGGTTCTGTGGGTAGCTTGACTACGTCCTTAATCTGAATATTGATTGACTCATGAGATTCACGTACAGAAGTAATCTTGCTAGTGGTGTCGTTGAAGGTAGCAATGGTGTGATAGAAGGAAGGGGTTTAGTTTCAGGCTTATCAAGTCCTAACTCGTCCTCACTTTCATCGTCAGAATATTCCTTAGGAATTGGCTTACTAGCATCAATTGGAGACTTGGGTTTCTCATCTAATTTAATTGGTGACTTATCATCAGTAGTTGGCTTTAGAATGTTGTCAATCTTTTGCAATGATTTGTCTCCGCTTGGGAGCAAAGGAGCAGTTGAGGGGATAGTCTGAGGAAGCTTATCTTGTGGCTTAACAATTCCAAATTCGTCATCGCTTTCTTCGTCCGAATAGTCTTTAGGAATTGTCTTTGTTAATTCAGTTGGGGACTTGGGTTTCTCAACGGATTTGATAGGTTCTGTGGGTAGCTTGACTACGTCCTTAATCTGAATATTGATTGACTCATGAGATTCACTTACAGAAGTAATCTTGCTAGTGGTTGTCGTTGTAGGTAGCAATGGTGTGATAGAAGGAAGGGGTTTAGTTTCAGGCTTATCAAGTCCTAACTCGTCCTCACTTTCATCGTCAGAATATTCCTTAGGAATTGGCTTACTAGCATCAATTGGAGACTTGGGTTTCTCATCTAATTTAATTGGTGACTTATCATCAGTAGTTGGCTTTAGAATGTTGTCAATCTTTTGCAATGATTTGTCTCCGCTTGGGAGCAAGGAGCAGTTGAGGGATAATCTGAGGAAGCTTATCTTGTGGCTTAACAATTCCAAATTCGTCATCGCTTTCTTCGTCCGAATAGTCTTTAGGAATTGTCTTTGTTAATTCAGTTGGGGACTTGGGTTTCTCAACGGATTTGATAGGTTCTGTGGGTAGCTTGACTACGTCCTTAATCTGAATATCAAGTGACTCATGAGATTCACTTACAGAAGTAATCTTGCTAGTGGGTGTCGTTGAAGGTAGCAGTGGTGCAGGCTTATCAAGTCCTAGCTCGTCCTCACTTTCATCGTCAGAATATTCCTTAGGAATTGGCTTACTAGCATCAATTGGAGACTTGGGTTTCTCATCTAATTTAATTGGTGACTTATCATCAGTAGTTGGCTTTAGAATGTTGTCAATCTTTTGCAATGATTTGTCTCCGCTTGGGAGCAGAGGAGCAGTTGAGGGGATAATCTGAGGAAGCTTATCTTGTGGCTTAACAATTCCAAATTCGTCATCGCTTTCTTCGTCCGAATAGTCTTTAGGAATTGTCTTTGTTAATTCAGTTGGGGACTTGGGTTTCTCAACGGATTTGATAGGTTCTGTGGGTAGCTTGACTACGTCCTTAATCTGAATATTGATTGACTCATGAGATTCACGTACAGAAGTAATCTTGCTAGTGGTTGTCGTTGTAGGTAGCAATGGTGTGATAGAAGGAAGGGGTTTAGTTTCAGGCTTATCAAGTCCTAACTCGTCCTCACTTTCATCGTCAGAATATTCCTTATGAATTGGCTTACTAGCATCAATTGGAGACTTGGGTTTCTCATCTAATTTAATTGGTGACTTATCATCAGTAGTTGGCTTTAGAATGTTGTCAATCTTTTGCAATGATTTGTCTCCGCTTGGGAGCAGAGGAGCAGTTGAGGGGATAATCTGAGGAAGCTTATCTTGTGGCTTAACAATTCCAAATTCGTCATCGCTTTCTTCGTCCGAATAGTCTTTAGGAATTGTCTTTGTTAATTCAGTTGGGGACTTGGGTTTCTCAACGGATTTGATAGGTTCTGTGGGTAGCTTGACTACGTCCTTAATCTGAATATCAAGTGACTCATGAGATTCACTTACAGAAGTAATCTTGCTAGTGGGTGTCGTTGAAGGTAGCAGTGGTGCAGGCTTATCAAGTCCTAGCTCGTCCTCACTTTCATCGTCAGAATATTCCTTAGGAATTGGCTTACTAGCATCAATTGGAGACTTGGGTTTCTCATCTAATTTAATTGGTGACTTATCATCAGTAGTTGGCTTTAGAATGTTGTCAATCTTTTGCAATGATTTGTCTCCGCTTGGGAGCAGAGGAGCAGTTGAGGGGATAATCTGAGGAAGCTTATCTTGTGGCTTAACAATTCCAAATTCGTCATCGCTTTCTTCGTCCGAATAGTCTTTAGGAATTGTCTTTGTTAATTCAGTTGGGGACTTGGGTTTCTCAACGGATTTGATAGGTTCTGTGGGTAGCTTGACTACGTCCTTAATCTGAATATTGATTGACTCATGAGATTCACTTACAGAAGTAATCTTGCTAGTGGTGTCGTTGTAGGTAGCAAGTGTTATAGAAGGAAGTTTAGTTTCAGGCTTATCAAGTCCTAACTCGTCCTCACTTTCATCGTCAGAATTTTCCTTATGAATTGGCTTACTAGCATCAATTGGAGACTTGGGTTTCTCATCTAATTTAATTGGTGACTTATCATCAGTAGTTGGCTTTAGAATGTTGTCAATCTTTTGCAATGATTTGTCTCCGCTTGGGAGCAGAGGAGCAGTTGAGGGGATAATCTGAGGAAGCTTATCTTGTGGCTTAACAATTCCAAATTCGTCATCGCTTTCTTCGTCCGAATAGTCTTTAGGAATTGTCTTTGTTAATTCAGTTGGGGACTTGGGTTTCTCAACGGATTTGATAGGTTCTGTGGGTAGCTTGACTACGTCCTTAATCTGAATATCAAGTGACTCATGAGATTCACTTACAGAAGTAATCTTGCTAGTGGGTGTCGTTGAAGGTAGCAGTGGTGCAGGCTTATCAAGTCCTAGCTCGTCCTCACTTTCATCGTCAGAATATTCCTTAGGAATTGCTTACTAGCATCAATTGGAGACTTGGGTTTCTCATCTAATTTAATTGGTGACTTATCATCAGTAGTTGGCTTTAGAATGTTGTCAATCTTTTGCAATGATTTGTCTCCGCTTGGGAGCAGAGGAGCAGTTGAGGGGATAATCTGAGGAAGCTTATCTTGTGGCTTAACAATTCCAAATTCGTCATCGCTTTCTTCGTCCGAATAGTCTTTAGGAATTGTCTTTGTTAATTCAGTTGGGGACTTGGGTTTCTCAACGGATTTGATAGGTTCTGTGGGTAGCTTGACTACGTCCTTAATCTGAATATTGATTGACTCATGAGATTCACGTACAGAAGTAATCTTGCTAGTGGTTGTCGTTGTAGGTAGCAATGGCTGTCTCTTATACACATCTAGATGTGATAGAAGGAAGGGTTTAGTTTCAGGCTTATCAAGTCCTAACTCGTCCTCACTTTCATCGTCAGAATATTCCTTAGGAATTTGCTTACTAGCATCAATTGGAGACTTGGGTTTCTCATCTAATTTAATTGGTGACTTATCATCAGTAGTTGGCTTTAGAATGTTGTCAATCTTTTGCAATGATTTGTCTCCGCTTGGGAGCAGAGGAGCAGTTGAGGGGATAATCTGAGGAAGCTTATCTTGTGGCTTAACAATTCCAAATTCGTCATCGCTTTCTTCGTCCGAATAGTCTTTAGGAATTGTCTTTGTTAATTCAGTTGGGGACTTGGGTTTCTCAACGGATTTGATAGGTTCTGTGGGTAGCTTGACTACGTCCTTAATCTGAATATCAAGTGACTCATGAGATTCACTTACAGAAGTAATCTTGCTAGTGGGTGTCGTTGAAGGTAGCAGTGGTGCAGGCTTATCAAGTCCTAGCTCGTCCTCACTTTCATCGTCAGAATATTCCTTAGGAATTTGCTTACTAGCATCAATTGGAGACTTGGGTTTCTCATCTAATTTAATTGGTGACTTATCATCAGTAGTTGGCTTTAGAATGTTGTCAATCTTTTGCAATGATTTGTCTCCGCTTGGGAGCAGAGGAGCAGTTGAGGGGATAGTCTGAGGAAGCTTATCTTGTGGATTAACAATTCCAAATTCGTCATCGCTTTCTTCGTCCGAATAGTCTTTAGGAATTGTCTTTGTTAATTCAGTTGGGGACTTGGGTTTCTCAACGGATTTGATAGGTTCTGTGGGTAGCTTGACTACGTCCTTAATCTGAATATTGATTGACTCATGAGATTCACTTACAGAAGTAATCTTGCTAGTGGGTGTCGTTGAAGGTAGCAGTGGTGCAGGCTTATCAAGCCCTAGCTCGTCCTCACTTTCATCGTCAGAATATTCCTTAGGAATTGGCTTACTAGCATCAATTGGAGACTTGGGTTTCTCATCTAATTTGATTAATGACTTATCATCAGTAGTTGGCTTTAGAATGTTGTCAATCTTTTGCAATGATTTGTCTCCGCTTGGGAGCAGAGGAGCAGTTGAGGGGATAATCTGAGGAAGCTTATCTTGTGGCTTAACAATTCCAAATTCGTCATCGCTTTCTTCGTCCGAATAGTCTTTAGGAATTGTCTTTGTTAATTCAGTTGGGGACTTGGGTTTCTCAACGGATTTGATAGGTTCTGTGGGTAGCTTGACTACGTCCTTAATCTGAATATTGATTGACTCATGAGATTCACGTACAGAAGTAATCTTGCTAGTGGTTGTCGTTGTAGGTAGCAATGGTGTGATAGAAGGAAGGGGTTTAGTTTCAGGCTTATCAAGTCCTAACTCGTCCTCACTTTCATCGTCAGAATATTCCTTAGGAATTGGCTTACTAGCATTAATTGGAGACTTGGGTTTCTCATCTAATTTAATTAATGACTCATCATCAGTAGTTGGCTTTGGAATGTCGTCAATCTTTTGCAAAGATATCTCTCCGCTTGGGAGCAAAGGAGCAGTTGAGGGGATAATCTGAGGAAGCCTATCTTGTGGCTTAACAATTCCAAATTCGTCATCGCTTTCTTCATCCGAATTGTCTTTAGGAATTGTCTTTGTTAATTCAGTTGGCGACTTGGGTTTCTCAACGGATTTGATAGGTTCTGTGGGTAGCTTGACTACGTCCTTAATCTGAATATCAAGTGACTCATGAGATTCACTTACAGAAGTAATCTTGCTAGTGGGTGTCGTTGAAGGTAGCAGTGGTGCAGGCTTATCAAGTCCTAGCTCGTCCTCACTTTCATCGTCAGAATATTCCTTAGGAATTGGCTTACTAGCATCAATTGGAGACTTGGGTTTCTCATCTAATTTAATTGGTGACTTATCATCAGTAGTTGGCTTTAGAATGTTGTCAATCTTTTGCAATGATTTGTCTCCGCTTGGGAGCAGAGGAGCAGTTGAGGGGATAATCTGAGGAAGCTTATCTTGTGGCTTAACAATTCCAAATTCGTCATCGCTTTCTTCGTCCGAATAGTCTTTAGGAATTGTCTTTGTTAATTCAGTTGGGGACTTGGGTTTCTCAACGGATTTGATAGGTTCTGTGGGTAGCTTGACTACGTCCTTAATCTGAATATTGATTGACTCATGAGATTCACTTACAGAAGTAATCTTGCTAGTGGTTGTCGTTGTAGGTAGCAATGGTGTGATAGAAGGAAGGGTTTAGTTTCAGGCTTATCAAGTCCTAACTCGTCCTCACTTTCATCGTCAGAATATTCCTTATGAATGGGCTTACTAGCATCAATTGGAGACTTGGGTTTCTCATCTAATTTAATTGGTGACTTATCATCAGTAGTTGGCTTTAGAATGTTGTCAATCTTTTGCAATGATTTGTCTCCGCTTGGGTACAGAGGAGCAGTTGAGGGGATAAACTGAGGAATCTTATCTTGTGGCTTAACAATTCCAAATTCGTCATCGCTTTCTTCGTCCGAATAGTCTTTAGGAATTGTCTTTGTTAATTCAGTTGGGGACTTGGGTTTCTCAACGGATTTGATAGGTTCTGTGGGTAGCTTGACTACGTCCTTAATCTGAATATTGATTGACTCATGAGATTCACTTACAGAAGTAATCTTGCTAGTGGTTGTCGTGTAGGTGTGGTGTGATAGAAGGAAGTTTAGTTTCAGGCCTATCAAGTCCTAGCTCGTCCTCACTTTCATCGTCAGAATATTCCTTGGGAATTGGCTTACTAGCATCAATTGGAGACTTGGGTTTCTCATCTAATTTAATTAATGACTTATCTTCAGTAGTTGGCTTTAGAATGTCGTCAATCTTTTGCAATGATTTGTCTCCGCTTGGGAGCACAGAAGCAGTTGAGGGGATAGTCTGAGGAAGCTTATCTTGTGGCTTAACAATTCCAAATTCGTCATCGCTTTCTTCGTCCGAATAGTCTTTAGGAATCGTCTTTGTTAATTCAGTTGGGGACTTGGGTTTCTCAACGGATTTGATAGGTTCTGTGGGTAGCTTGACTACGTCCTTAATCTGAATATTAATTGACTCATGAGATTCACGTACAGAAGTAATCTTGCTAGTGGTTGTCGTTGTAGGTAGCAATGGTGTGATAGAAGGAAGGGGTTTAGTTTCAGGCTTATCAAGTCCTAACTCGTCCTCACTTTCATCGTCAGAATTTTCCTTATGAATTGGCTTACTAGCATCAATTGGAGACTTGGGTTTCTCATCTAATTTAATTGGTGACTTATCATCAGTAGTTGGCTTTAGAATGTTGTCAATCTTTTGCAATGATTTGTCTCCGCTTGGGAGCAGAGGAGCAGTTGAGGGGATAATCTGAGGAAGCTTATCTTGTGGCTTAACGCTTTCTTCGTCCGAATAGTCTTTAGGAATTGTCTTTGTTAATTCAGTTGGGGACTTGGGTTTCTCAACGGATTTAATAGGTTCTGTGGGTAGCTTGACTGCGTCCTTAATCTGAATATTGATTGACTCATGAGATTCACTTACAGAAGTAATCTTGCTAGTGGGTGTCGTTGAAAGTAGCAGTGGTGCAGGCTTATCAAGTCCTAGCTCGTCCTCACTTTCATCGTCAGAATATTCCTTAGGAATTTGCTTACTAGCATCAATTGGAGACTTGGGTTTCTCATCTAATTTAATTGGTGACTTATCATCAGTAGTTGGCTTTAGAATGTTGTCAATCTTTTGCAATGATTTGTCTCCGCTTGGGAGCAGAGGAGCAGTTGAGGGGATAATCTGAGGAAGCTTATCTTGTGGCTTAACAATTCCAAATTCGTCATCGCTTTCTTCGTCCGAATAGTCTTTAGGAATTGTCTTTGTTAATTCAGTTGGGGACTTGGGTTTCTCAACGGATTTGATAGGTTCTGTGGGTAGCTTGACTACGTCCTTAATCTGAATATTGATTGACTCATGAGATTCACTTACAGAAGTAATCTTGCTAGTGGTTGTCGTTGTAGGTAACAATGGTGTGATAGAAGGAAGGGGTTTAGTTTCAGGCTTATTAAGTCCTAACTCGTCCTCACTGTCATCGTCAGAATATTCCTTAGAAATTGGCTTACTAGCATCAATTGAATCATCTAATTTAATTGTTGACTTATCATCAGTAGTTGGCTTTAGAATGTTGTCAATCTTTTGCAATGATTTGTCTCCGCTTGGGAGCAAAGGAGCAGTTGAGGGGATAATCTGAGGAAGCTTATCTTGTGGCTTAACAATTCCAAATTCGTCATCGCTTTCTTCGTCCGAATAGTCTTTAGGAATCGTCTTTGTTAATTCAGTTGGGGACTTGGGTTTCTCAACGGATTTGATAGGTTCTGTGGGTAGCTTGACTACGTCCTTAATCTGAATATTGATTGACTCATGAGATTCACGTACAGAAGTAATCTTGCTAGTTGTTGTCGTTGTAGGTAGCAATGGTGTGATAGGAGGAAGGGGTTTAGTTTCAGGCTTATCAAGTCCTAACTCGTCCTCACTTTCATCGTCAGAATTTTCCTTATGAATTGGCTTACTTGCATCAATTGGAGACTTGGGTTTCTCATCTAATTTAATTGGTGACTTATCTTCAGTAGTTGGCTTTAGAATGTCGTCAATCTTTTGCAATGATTTGTCTCCGCTTGGGAGCACAGAAGCAGTTGAGGGGATAGTCTGAGGAAGCTTATCTTGTGGCTTAACAATTCCAAATTCGTCATCGCTTTCTTCGTCCGAATAGTCTTTAGGAATCGTCTTTGTTAATTCAGTTGGGGACTTGGGTTTCTCAACGGATTTGATAGGTTCTGTGGGTAGCTTGACTACGTCCTTAATCTGAATATTGATTGACTCATGAGATTCACGTACAGAAGTAATCTTGCTAGTTGTTGTCGTTGTAGGTAGCAATGGTGTGATAGGAGGAAGGGGTTTAGTTTCAGGCTTATCAAGTCCTAACTCGTCCTCACTTTCATCGTCAGAATTTTCCTTATGAATTGGCTTACTTACTTGCATCAATTGGAGACTTGGGTTTCTCATCTAATTTAATTGGTGACTTATCTTCAGTAGTTGGCTTTAGAATGTCGTCAATCTTTTGCAATGATTTGTCTCCGCTTGGGAGCACAGAAGCAGTTGAGGGGATAGTCTGAGGAAGCTTATCTTGTGGCTTAACAATTCCAAATTCGTCATCGCTTTCTTCGTCCGAATAGTCTTTAGGAATCGTCTTTGTTAATTCAGTTGGGGACTTGGGTTTCTCAACGGATTTGATAGGTTCTGTGGGTAGCTTGAC
Organism: Drosophila innubila; assembly: GCF_004354385.1. NCBI lineage: Eukaryota > Metazoa > Arthropoda > Insecta > Diptera > Drosophilidae > Drosophila > Drosophila innubila. The sequence goes on from NW_022995376.1 coordinate 10,015,310, forward strand.
TACGTCCTTAATCTGAATATTGATTGACTCATGAGATTCACGTACAGAAGTAATCTTGCTAGTTGTTGTCGTTGTAGGTAGCAATGGTGTGATAGGAGGAAGGGGTTTAGTTTCAGGCTTATCAAGTCCTAGCTCGTCCTCACTTTCATCGTCAGAATTTTCCTGAGGAATTGGCTTACTAGCATCAATTGGAGACTTGGGTTTCTCATCTAATTTAATTAATGACTTATCTTCAGTAGTTGGCTTTAGAAAGTTGTCAATCTTTTGCAATGATTTGTCTCCGCTTGGGAGCAGAGGAGCAGTTGAGGGGATTATCTGAGGAAGCTTATCTTGTGGCTTAACAATTCCAAATTCGTCATCGCTTTCTTCATCCGAATAGTCTCTAGGAATTGTCTTTGTTAATTCAGTTGTGGACTTGGGTTTCTCAACGGATTTGATAGGTTCTGTGGGTAGCTTGACTACGTCCTTAATCTGAATATTGATTGACTCATGAGATTCACGTACAGAAGTAATCTTGCTAGTTGTTGTCGTTGTAGGTAGCAATGGTGTGATAGGAGGAAGGGGTTTAGTTTCAGGCTTATCAAGTCCTAACTCGTCCTCACTTTCATCGTCAGAATTTTCCTTATGAATTGGCTTACTTGCATCAATTGGAGACTTGGGTTTCTCATCTAATTTAATTGGTGACTTATCTTCAGTAGTTGGCTTTAGAATGTCGTCAATCTTTTGCAATGATTTGTCTCCGTTTGGGAGCACAGAAGCAGTTGAGGGGATAGTCTGAGGAAGCTTATCTTGTGGCTTAACAATTCCAAATTCGTCATCGCTTTCTTCGTCCGAATAGTCTTTAGGAATTGTCTTTGTTAATTCAGTTGGGGACTTGGGTTTCTCAACGGATTTGATAGGTTCTGTGGGTAGCTTGACTACGTCCTTAATCTGAATATTGATTGACTCATGAGATTCACTTACAGAAGTAATCTTGCTAGTAGTTGTCGTTGTAGGTAGCAATGGTGAGATAGAAGGAAGGGGTTTAGTTTCAGGCTTATCAAGTCCTAGCTCGTCCTCACTTTCATTGTCAGAATATTCCTTAGGAATTGGCTTACTTGCAATATTTGGAGACTTGGGTTTCCCATCTAATTTAATTGGTGACCTATCATCAGTAGTTGGCTTCAGAATGTCGTCAATCTTTTGCAAAGATTTCTCTTCGCTCGGGAGCAGAGAAGTAGTTGAGGGGATAGTCTGAGGAAGCTTATCTTGTTGCTTAACTATTCCAATTTCGTCATCGCTTTCTTCGTCCGAATAGTTCCTAGGAATTATCTTTGCTAACTCAGTTGGGGAATTGGGTTTCTCAACGGATTTGATAGGTTCTGTGGGTAACTTGACTACGTCCTTAATCTGAATATCAATTGACTCAAGAGGTTCATTTACAGAAGTAATCTTGCTAGTGGTTGTCGTTGTAGGTACCAACGGTGTGACAGAAGGAAGGGGCTTAGTTTCAGGCTTATCAAGTCCTAACTCGTCCTCACTTTCATCGTCAGAATATTTCTTAGGAATTGGCTTACTTGTATCAATTTGAGAATTGGATTTCTCATCAAATTTATTTGTTGACCTACCATCAACAGTTGGCTTCAGAATGTCGTCAATCATTTGCAAAGATTTCTCTCCGCTTGGGAGCAAAGAATCAGATGATTGGATGGTATTGGGAAGCTTTTCTTGTGGCTTAACAATAATGAATTCGTTATCGATTTCTTCATCCGAATAGTCTTTAGGAATTGTCTTTGCTAATTCATTTGGGGACTTGGGTTTCTCAACGGATTTGATAGGTTCTGAAGGGATCATTGACAAAAATTTAACACTTTCTTTTAATGATTGTGTAGGAAACTTTTGCGTTTCTGTTTTAATAACTGACATGTTCTGAGATGTTTCGCTCACAATATGTTTTTTAGCTAGGTATTTTTCATTTGAGAGCTGTGTTAACTTCTGTAGAATTTCTCTGTGGTCAATCTCTTCATCACTTTCACTTTCATTTGATTGTTTGCTTTTGTCAGATGGAAATATTTTCTGATCAACTGATTTACCTGTCTCAGAAGTATTTAAGGCAATTGCTTGGTGGGGCTGAAGCTCATCTAGTTTTGTGTTTACTTCATTTTTTTCGAGATTTGGAAATTTTTCAATTACTTGCTGCTTTGTAATTAACTCATCTTTCTGAGATATCGCTTTGATATCATCGATAATGAGATCACTAAGTTTCTTTTCGTATTCGTTTGTTACATGTATAAATTCTTTTGTTTCTTCAATGTCAGATTTTGAAATTGAATGCAATCGCTCAACGGTATGTGCGATTTTTGGAAAAATTACTTCATTGGAGTCCCTAATTGGTTCTCTTGGAAATTCCAGTTTATCACATACTTTAAGCAATTTAAAATCACTGTCTGGTGCCTGAGGTTCAATCTTAACTTCAAATTGTTTGATATTCTCGGAAATATCGTATTCAGTTCTTTCATCTAAAAGGAATCTAGTTGTAATAGATCTTATGTCATCCTGTGCTAATTTACTATCAATATGCGCTGGCTTATCAAAAACTTTTGCCATATCAAAAACCTTACGCTTTGAGCATTTCTTTTCGCAGATGGCTTCTAGGTTTTCAGTACTTGTGCTCGTTTTACCCGATTCTAAAATGGGTGACACTACTTTATCCTCTAAAGCACGCAAAGTGCCTAAGTTATGCAAAATTAGGTCTGTTTCACTTAAAATCTGTTGTTCTATTGATGACACATCAGCTTTGCGCTCTACTGTTTCCCGTTTACGTGGACTAAAGGGTGTGACCTCTAAGATTGACGAGGGATATCTCCGTTCAATGTCCTGCACAGTTTCCTTAACTTTTGGCAATGTCTCTAGTTCCCTATTCTTACTTACTAAATGTTTGTGCTCATCAATACTTGCTGTTAAAATGTTGCCAGGTACCTGTTTCACTTGCCTTTCTAAACCTATTACCTGTTCTGCTAAAGTCTTTTGTGTTTCACTTAAGTCTTCTGCAACCTCAAAGGCCTTTCGCTTCTCACAAACAATCTCGCAAACCTCTTCCTTAATATGCGCCATGCCAATTGCACCACGCTCCATGGCCTCAACGGGTGACAGTTTAACGACCTCTGTTGGTGGCTCGCATTTGGTTAACTTCTCCATTGCAATGTCAGCATCTGTCAAAATTTGTTTCTCCAACTCAACAACATTGGGCTCCTGTTGGTCTTGATCTGTGAGTCGCTCTCGCTTTTGTACAGCAAATGGTATGGCCGAGACCACAGTACTACAGATCTTATCCTCAATGCTCTGTACTACCTCTTTAACCACGGGCACGTTATCGCCTATGTACTTTGGTGTTACATGTGAGGACTCCAAAGACTCCGTACTGCCACTGCTCTCCAAACGCAATATCTTGCGTCTGACATCACCGCAGCCCATTATTTGCTCTAAGTAGTCCCTATCGCCTGTATCTTGCTGAACATTTTCCATATCCGTCGAATCTTTCTCGCTTCCTGTTGCTTTTAAATCTAATTTCGTGCGTTCTACTTGTGTGGTCAGGGTCGTTGTTGTCTTCGCAGTTGGACTACTTGCACTCATTTCTGTAAATGAGGTAGTGTCTCGTGAGTATTGTGTTTGGATATCGAGGGGAGCTACCATTCTATGAAGCAGCTTATCAGTTTCATCAGTACTTGTAAATGTTTCGGTTTTTACATTATGAACACTGAAGTGCTCTGTTTTTGAGGCGTTCCAGGTTTGTCGCAATTATTAAGAAGTAGAAACAAGGTGATATTAAGACAGTTAAACACCTATTACAAACAAACCAGACTTATAGGGTGGGTTAGTTTATATACACAGTGCACAAGTTGATCGCCGCATCTCTACTAAGTACTTTTAAGCTGTACGAGTACGCCAAAAACCCAGCAGCAGGCACAAACATGCAATTTGTTGTACGATACGAGTACGATAGTTACAAGTAAATGCGCTTAAGAAGTTTGTTAGTTATTTTGTTAAAAGCAAAAACAAAAAGTTCGGAACAGGCAGTTGCCTGACAGATGTCATATGCTATATATGAAGTCGTGGATTCCTTGCCCATTCCATTAACCATTTCAATTCAATTCTGTGTATTTAAAAATTTTTGGTTCTTTACGTTTGCATATTTTTACAAAAATATTTAAGCAATTTGTTGTTTGTTTATTTAACTCAAAAGAAGACAAAATTAGCAAGTACTGCAAGAATAATTATACCACGACATCATATGCCACATACGGTAATGCGATATGCTTACAAAAATATACAATATACGATGTTATCCAGGTGCAAAGCATCGTATCGTATGGCGTCTAACTATTACAATTACAATATTTAGCCAATTATATGCATAAGAAAGCGCGTTAGGGGGTGCACACAAATCAAACTTTCATTAGGGTGTAGTTATTTATTGCTGATGTTCATTGATCTATTATAAGCCGCAAATGCAAATAATCTATAAACTATAAATTAAGTATGTATTTTAGCGATACGAAGATGCTACGGTGAATTTTTATGTTTTACTTAGTTTTTTATGTTGCCTAAACATTTAGTTACAAAATTCGTTTTTTATAAGTATTTATGAGAATACATATGCTTTTTCGTTAAGGACTCACAAAAATTACGAAAAGCAACTGAATATATAATTATTTGCACAAACCAAATGAAACAATAATATTAGAAACTGAAAGCCATGGTGGTTTACTGGAATTGGAGTGCTATAATGCAGCATATTGGGATCGAAATGCATGAGATCACAATGGAACTAATGGTTGACTGTGTCACTCAACTCATTTAAGATCACAATACACATTATGCTTGATAAAAAAAAATACGAATTTGATTATAAATTTTGAAAATCGTATGCCAAAAGTGTTTATCTTAATGAAAAAAATCTTATAATTTCTTTAAATACATTTTCTATGTACATTATACATATTGGCTTATCGTGTACTTGAATTTTGTATGTTTAATTAATATGTTCAATTAATTTTAAAGTTATACAAATTAAATCAATTATTGTAGCTTGCAGTAGTTGATAAAAACATAAACTGAATTGCTTAAATAATTGTTAAAAATTGCAAACGTAATTGCCATTTTATGATAGATAAACAATTAGTTATACAGTTTTATATATAGAGAGAAACCTATTAGCGATACCCATCATAGATGATTAAGTAATTTCTAAACCATTGCAAGGCAACTTTTCAAATTGTTTGCATAACATTTCCTTTGAGAACTTACCATAAATTACAATACTTAAAGTTACTTTATTGTCTGTTTAAAATTTTTAGTGTAGTTGATTTATAATTAATTTTAGAAATAGTTATATTTATTATTTATGCACTGAATTAACCACAAACAACAACTCAACGCTACAAAAGTCGGTTACTAGATTGTATTCAATACTTAATTCAATTCAACAAACGCACAAGAAACACAAACAAATTAGGCATAAATATATATATATATATATATGGTCTATGGCCAGAAGACAGCGTGTCTACAAGAAAATTCGCCTTGTATTACCGTTACGTCGCGCGTACTTGGGAAATACAAATATCTAACTAAATCTGCACGAAATGTTCGCCTGCAGCTATACTAAAAGAATTTACGAATCGAAACAAATTAAATTAAGTATACGCCGACGCGTACGTTCTGCTCCGTTGCTTTGTGGCCTGCGCAATGACATAAGTGCGCAACATTTTGCAACACATTTGCTAGTACTAGTTGGTGCATATAAATAATATGCTAAATTTCAATTTGAATATAAGCAGTTAACTTGGTTTGAAAACTTTTTTCTAAGAATATTCTTAAGCGGATATGATAAACTTAAAGCCAGTTTGGTAGATCATTACAATTTCTTAACTTGACCCAAATAACGTTATCTCATTATCGATTCGGACTCACAATGTTGACATTGTCATTTTTGAATGTTATATAGTCAATAGACAATAACAATGGCGCCAGAAAGAACGATTTTCTATTGTTGTTTTCCTCATTTCCTCGACCTTTAGCTGTAAAGCACCCATGGGTAATTGGATTAGCTAACCATAATATTAGTACATGTACAGTTGGGCGTTAGAACGGTATCACGGCATTTTCTTTGGTATGTCACCACCTGCTGGCCATTCAATTCAATGAGTTTCAATTTCAAATAAACTATTTGGTATGTTTTTTTATGTAGTAAGTTAGTTGGTTGGGTTTCTTCACTTACAGACTTTTTTGATTAAGATACACACACTAGCAGTTCGCTGATTATTACATGGAGTTATTTGTTAATTGTTAACTATTTTTCGTTTCCATTGAATCGTTTTAATGAATGTTATTTTGCATACAAAAAGCCTTTGGATTAAAATCAAAAACAAAATGAGTTTAAAATAATAATAATAATCAAAACACAAAACATTTATTCAAAAACAAAATCTATAAACACTTTTCAAAATACACTACATAATGTGGATCAAAAATCATACGTTGAACAAATAAGGAATGGGGTGTACAGAAATCATCGTTACGAGTTTATATTCTTTAATCAAAGAGGCAAACATAAAATTTTAGTTAAGTCAATTTACATAAGAAATACGTATATAGAAAGTGCTTAAATCTCACTTACCAATTGTCGAAATGGCAGAGACACGTTCAAATGTCGACTCTGTGGTCGAGTGCAATGTGGTCACAGTGTCGGCTAGATAATCTGTCAAGTAATTAATCAATCTATCAGATACTCTTACTTATCATATTGTAGCTTAACATACCACGCTCTAAGCTGCCAATCTCGGGCTCTTCATTTTGCTTATCTGTTTTGTTATCACTCGGTGTTGGTGGTGGAGTTTGGGAGTCTGGGATGTCGCTCGCTAAAAATAATATGAAAATAAGTATAGCCCTACAAATAAGTACACTCTATATACTCACCGATTTTTTTGAGCTCATCAGTCATTTCAATTAAACCCTCGCTCATCTTTTTGGTAATAGTATCGCCTACATATTTGCAGAACTCGGCATCTGTGAGAGACTTTCGTGGCTCAATGGAGAGTGGTGCAATAAGTCCTTCGTCCTTGATGGTCTCTCTTATCGGCACAGTTTCGCTGGGGAGTTGACACTGTTTTTCCATGGCCAGAAAATCGGCGGTCAACTTGCAAGTGGCAAATGGTGACACTTCTCCAATTGGTGCCGCCGATTCAATGCCATCGCCGGAAACGAGCTTCAATTCAGATTCTGGCATAGTTTCAGTGACTTTAGATTCAAACTTGTCAATAACTGTAGGTGCCTTGGCAGTCTCTGTGGACTGTAGAATTTCGGGCAAGATTGTCGTTTCAATACTGGCTGTGGCTGCTATCAATTCTGTGAATGTGCTCTTCACGGGCTGAGATTGCAGCTGAGTTTGTTGCTCCATGTTTAGAAAGTCCTCAGTAAGCTGACGTTCATTCAGTGGTTGCACTTTCTGTGGTGCTGTCTTAGTTGTTTCCTCCACCAGTGACTTTCTTGGTTCAACCACTGGAATTTTACTTGCTTGATGTGCTGACTTTACTGGTTCTGTTTCAGATATTGTTGATGGTTGGGGAATTTTACTAGCTGGTGAAGCTGATTTTACAGAGATTAATGAGTCTGTTTCAGATTTTGTTGATGGCTGGGGAATTTTACTAGCAGGAGATGCTGGCATTACAAAGATTACTGATTCCGGTTCAGTAGCTGTTGATGGTTGCGGAATTTTACTAGCTGGAGAAGCTGACTTTGCTATAATTACAGAATCCGACTCAGAAGTTGTTGCTGGCTGAGGTATTTTACTAGCAGGAGATGCTGGAACTGTAGAAATCACTGATTCCGACTCAGAAGTTGTGGTTGGCTGCGGAATTTTACTTGCAGGAGACGCTGGAATCACAGAGATTACAGATTCCGGTTCAGAAGTCGTTGATGTCTGACTAGATATGATAATCTTCTCTGATGTTTGGGGCATACTTGGCAGTTGACTTTGTTGTTCCATGCTGAGGAAATCATGAGTTTGCTTGCGACTATCAATCACCATTTTCTCCTCAATTTTGTGGAATGTTTCGACAACATCGGCTACCTTTTCTGCCACCTTATCTTCCTTGGGCTGTTTCTGTTCATCGGAGATCAAAGTCGTTTCGATTTTGCTAACTATTTCTTCGGGCTTTTTAACTGTTTTCACTTTCTCCTCTAGTGTGTGAAATGTGTCAATCAAATCATGGATTTTCTCAGTCACAGCTTCGGCCTTGGCAAAAATTTCCGGTTGTTCCTTCGGCATTTCGGTGACCATTTCAGACATCAAAATGGTAGTAGATTCGACTACATCTTCCGAGACTTTGGTCTCTTTCTCTACAGATTTTCTGGGCTCTACTTTGGGAATCTTACTTGCAGCTGGAGCTGTCTTAGGCTCGACTGGAGGCTGAGCTGCAAGCTGCGCCTTCTGTTCAGATTGCAGGAAATCTTGAGTCAATTTTCTTGCATCTACTTCAGCAATCTTGGCGGCTTCTCCAGCCTTAACTGGTATTTTGGAAAGTGACTTTTCCAACTTAGCTTCAGATGGTTTCTCGAACTCTGCTTCGGCCATGGCTCGAGGTGCCGCTGTGGGCTTCAATGGTTCTTCGCTGGGTTTCTTTACGAATTTGGGAATTTGCGTCTTTGGCTCTCCGCCATGGAAATCGTATTTAACCTTTTTGGCTTCGAAATCAGCAATTTTCTCATCAATTTTTGAGCTCTCGACTAATTCGATAGTTTTGGCAATCTGGTCTGTGGCCATTGACTGTGCATCTTGAAGATGCTTTATGGTCTCGGTAACCTTCGTTGTCTCAGAGAGAATCTCTGTGCTCTTCTCCTTGATCTCCTGTTTGCCAGTCTCAAAGGAACTTATGATATTTTCGACCTTCTTGCTGGCTGTCTCAGTTACCTCGCTGATAACCTGTTCGACCTCCTTAATAGTTTCCTGTGGCATCGATGCTATTGGACTGGACTTCTCTCTGACCTCCTCATCGAATTTCTCATGGACTGTTGTCGTTGTGGTTGTTGTCGTTTCAGCTGGAAGTTGGCTGCGTTTCTCAAACTCCAAGAAGTCCTCGGTCATATCTTTTGCTTCCTGTCGGGTAATGGAAGCTATTCGACTTGTGGTTGCCGTATCTTTCGATGTCTTTTCAGCGGTGCTAATGTCTTGAATAATCTTATCGACCTTGTCTGGAGAGTGCTGCTCTTCTTCCTCAGAGCTGCGTCCGGAAGTTCTCAACTTGTGCGTTAACTCCTTGTCAAAATCGGTTTTGCTCACTTCTGTGGAATCCAATTTACCCATCTTCATTTTTATAACCTGCTCAGGGACAGCCGCAGTCTTGATGATGACATTGTCGGCGGGTAGCTGCATTAGAATCTCCGACTCGTGATGTGCCTTCTTATCTTCAATCAAACTCTTTCGCTTGATTTCGGTTATCTCACGTGTGATCTCCTTTTTCTGGGTTGAGGCAGGTATAGAGCGCTCCATCGAAAGACGCTTGACAATCTTCTCTCGACGTTCTGCAACCGTTCGTTTGGCTTGTTCCTCATCGGACTCGGACTCTTCAATTTCTTTCTCCTCGGCAGAGTACTTAACCTCTTCGCGTTCATTGATTTGCTGGATTCGCTTGCCTAAAAACAAAACATCAATATTAAGTTGAGTTCTTCCATTTCAAGGGTATCGAAACTTACTTTCTCTGCGCACCAGCTCCTCTACAGATTCAGAGTTCTTCATGAGATCTGCCTCATCGAACTCGCGTGAATGCGATAGTCTCCCACTCTTGCACTTTTTCATGATGTCGTCCCTTCCAATGTTCTTTAACGCTGTTTCTAGAGCCAGAATATCATAGTTGGGCTTATCTTTGTATAGTCGAATCATGCTCTGCGCCTGTCTCGCAATACTATCGGTATTGTGATTAATTATCTCATCGATTTCATCCGGTGTGATGCCTATCTCTGGTGCCAGCTGTATCCAGTCTTTGCCCAACAGGTTGGAAAGATCCACAATGCGTATGTCCCCAATATAATGATCATTTTGATGCTTGCTCAAGCTGAACAACGAGGTACGATAAGCAGAGGTGACACGTTCTGAGAATGCTGTTGTCGAATCGGGTATTACCGCTTCTGGCAGTACGATATTGAGAATGCAGATGGGTTGCTGGGGTTGCTCTCCCTTGGCCACTTTGGGCTCCTTCATGAACAGAGTGCGGCCCACAATATCCGCATGTTGATCCTTTACACGCACCGTGAAAGGCAGGCGATTCTCGCGGAAGGCTTTAAACTGCAGCTGTAACTGATCGCCGGATTTGGTAACAGGCACAAGATTTCCAGCCATTTCAATATACTGCGGCTTGCCTTCGAGCACCTCTACATCACGGCTCTTGGCCACCTCGGTGTAAAGTTCGTGCTTTTCGAGTGTTTTATCCTCACGATCGTCGGTCATGCAGAAGACACGCAGGCGAGCCTCGAAGGGTTCTATCTTCTTGGCAAAGACCACAAATCGGGCTATGAAGGGGACGTGAATGACTTCCCTATGAACGTCAAGGATCAGTACAAGATTTCACTAGTTTTTCACTTATTGACTTACTTGTATAGCTCTGTTGCCATTTTGGTTGCATCAGAAATATTACGGCAATCCATTAGCCAGAACCGGGCTGAGACTGTGGTCGTGAATGAGACGCAATCGTTGACAAAAGTCAACGGTGTGGAGCCGGTAACATCCTCCCATTGGGCTCGGGACGGTCCGCCTGGTGGGGTGATTTAGGTAACAAGATGTTGAATTTTCGGGCATAGAGCAAGGGACAAAAGGTACGCATAGACTACAGAGTATTTAAAATTCTTTGAAAACTCTACTTTTGTCTTATTAGCAGATAATAATTATTATAGAATGTCAAAATTGTTTAACTAATTCGGAAACGAAAACTCAACTCAAAACTCTTTGAAATAGATCGAAATATACGATTTGTGTGTTAATTACAAAGCATTTGGTATGGTAAGAGAAGTATTAGAAAAGTATACACAAAAAAGTTTATTAAAATATCGAAATGTATTTAGCTTTAGTTTTAAGTATTTGAAATATTAGTAAATATTTTGTTTGTTTTATTTATTGTGTTTTGTGTTGATGACAAATGAGATCATGTGATGCAGTGATTGGGGGTTAGGTCTAAGTCTTGTAGGTATTACGAGTATTTAGATATGTATATATGTAGTAGTATCATGTAGATGTATGGGAATATGTAAATGATTTTGGTTTCAAGCAAAAGATATTTATGTATTTGATTATTTAAATTTATAGGGCTGAAGCATTTACAGAGTTACAGGTACAAAGGTACTTGATACGCTCACTTTGAAGCCAGTTTAAATAACATGCTTAATACTTTGAAATTATAAAATAAGTAAGTTTCCATTTAATGATAATTAAGTAAGCGTGTCACGTGTTTCTTGTAAATGTGAGAAAATATTAATAACACAAGAAACATAAACATTAATCAATCCAACAAATAAAACTATAAATAAGAAAATAAGAAATTTGAAATAACTGAATAAACCGTCAACATGTTTTTATACAATAAACAAAATACGAGTATATTGTTTTTTTTATATACTATCGAGCTTGCCATAGAAGTAACTTGATTTTAACATTTATATTTTCAAATAACTTTGGCAGTTTGAGAATTATTTCTTTTGTTTTTATTTTCTTTTTTGATTTTGTTTTGGTTTTCGGTTTCAGAAAAGTTCTCTTTGGTGCCACAAACAGTAGAAATTCGATTTGAATCTATGATTTAGTATCTAAGTTTTTGAAAACAATTTATACATCAATATATATTGTATATTCTGCTTTATTTTGTTATTGTAACTAATGAAACCCAATCAACTAAATCTAAAATCTATAATCCGAACACTTCAACAGAACTAACAAAACTACTAATTAGCTTAAGTGCATGACATTCCAAATAAACATTTCCAAGAAAATAATAATAATAAAGTTATATATAATCAAAAAACGAAGTAGAAGAAATTAAAATTTATTCAATCTGGCACAATCAGTTGACCTTGGATGTAATACGGTTTCAATGGCCCAAAGAGCAACTTTATCATTTTATTTTATTATTTAAATCTTAAACGTTTTGAATGAAATTGTGCAGTTGATATAATGATTAGTAAAACCGCGTGCAGTCAGAAATTCTTTAGTTTTTTTTAATTATTTTAAGTAGATTAGAGAGAACGCAGAAAAAATGTTTGTAGGACAAGCTTAAGGTTTTTTAAAAGTGAATTGGAAATGTAGCTTACTTTTGAAATAAATAAGCTTTTTGGCTCTGAGCTGGAAATTAAGCACAACATTAACTTGACCTTGGCATAAGGGAATTGACTTTGGTGGAGGCTCAAAAAGCCAAACAGAAAGTGTACCTGAGCTTCTGGTTATTGTTGTTTTTGTTATTGTTTTTTGTTTGTACAGAAAACCCAAAGACGCAGCGCAACCCGAATTTGGAAAATATGGTTTTAAATAAAAGAGGTTGAAATCAAGGAAAATAATTAACGCAAAAGATAATTAACTTGAAATGAAATAAATATTTCTTAAAGCATATAGTAGATAATAAAATATATATATTTTGAGAAATATTTGCAATAATTTTTTCTTGAGTAAGAAATTTGTTTCAAATGAAATATGCAGAATTTTCAAATATTTGTTTGGTTTTTTGGACAAAAATTTTCATTTTGTATGTTGATAGATTGCTTCATTTTCAATAAAACTATGTTGTTATTGTTATTTATATTTTTGGCATAGAACGAAACAACTAAATATGAACAAATAACATTTTTGTTTATTTTGTAAACAGTTTCAATTTGAATCTTCATACATGTTTGTGAATTTCTGAATTGATTTTGTTTTATTTTTGACATTTTTCATTTTTTTTTTTATTTTTTTTTTATTTGTTATTTTTTTTAGTTACCTTTTAGAGACCTTTTCCGAAACACACCTTCAATGGATTGAGAAAACAGAATGGAATGCGTGCACATATGCAATGACGCATTAGTACGAAATTATAGAACAATTAAATACGATTTCAATTAAGAATTGAATTGAAGTATGTTTTATTTTTTGTTATTTAGTTTTGATTTGTTCCAAAATCATAATCATAGATAATTTAAGGGAAACCATAAAGAAAACCATAAAATGTTAAATAAAAACTTATAATATTAAATAACAAATATATACTGGAGCAAACACTGTTGGTACATTGATGACACTGAGCATGACATTAAGTTTAGTACAAGGTAAAGTATGTGTGAGGGTTCTGTATCTGTATCTGTATCTGTATTTGTGTTTGTGTGGATGTAGCTTGAATATGAGCGTATCTGTGTTTTCATATGCGGGGTGAATGACTTTTACTATGTTATTTGCTGTTGCTTTAACTATATTACGAGTACTATGATTGTTACTTTATTACTTGAACTCGGCTTACGTATGAATAAGTAATACGAGACTAATTTAAATTAATTAACTTTAGAATTGAATTAATACAAGTAAATGCGGCAGAAACACAATAGAATAACCCGAAACAACTTATACGCATCAACTACACAGACACAAGCACATTGTTTCTATCAAATGGGACCTGGATTCGAGTATATATTTTCAAAAATCTTGAGAAATAATTTGAATAATTTCAAATATCGTCGCATTCCCGCGAAATGATCGTATGTAGAAAAATGTGATTTTACAGGAGAAGCTTTTTTTTAATTTTCTCAAAGTAGAGTGGTTTTTTAGCAGCCATTTTTTCATAAGATCTTATTTTATAGTTGTAATAACGAATGCTTGTTAAATTTTTTTTAAATATGGCCAATTGTGTTTACAGCAGCAATTTATTTAAACATACGATCATTTCGCGCGTCATGTTTTTGGTGCAAAACAATGTAAGTTCAACATACGATATGAGAAAATCCTTATTTATTTATATAAAAAAAGTTAAAATAAAATTTTGTTTTTGTCTTTATTAAACTTATGTAAGAAATTCATATAAATCATATTTTTCTGTATGAAATTAAAGTATATATGAAAATAAAAAAAAAAAAAAATATTGCATAAGGCAAACATCTTCAGTTTTCATCTTCTTCATCGGTTTCATCTAAACAATCTACGATTGTTTTACAATTTTTAAGATTTACATATTCACTATGATATTTAGTAGGTATACTGTTAACATTGCATAGATTTTTTAAATCTAAAAACTTCTTTTCTGAAATGCTTAACTTGTTCTTGTATAAACTTTTAATATTTTGATTCAAGTTTGATATTTGAATAATTTTTTTTGTATTTGTGTTTTCGAAATATTCATAATTCAATTCCATTTCTCCGTTGTGCAAAATAGCTGTACGTAATTTGCTTAAATTTAATTTAATTTAAATTTAAATCGCTTCTTATCTGCTTAATCAAAGAATATTAAAACGCAAAGGAATAACGGCACAAAAGAAAACGACCAAAAAATACGCAAAACAAAGAGCTCAAAATTCGTTTATCTCGCCTTATTTTTGTACGTTTAAAGTAGTTAACAACACTTAAAAAAAAAATTTATATGGACATACGATAATTTCGCGCGCACAGAAAAATGTTAGTAAACATACGATTAAATTGAAATTGATTTTTTTCCAAAACTAAAGCGAATTCATTTGTAATTTTTTGCAAGTATGTGAGACAGACGTTTTCTAACCGTTCTGCATTAAAATCTCAATTTCGCAAAAAATCAACATACGATCATTTCGCGGGAATGCGACGATATGTTCTTTTTATGTTTTTTCACTGTACAACGTTATGTAAGTATATAGATAAGTATATGGCATGTATATATATAGTACATGATACTTGTATGTAGCAAGTACATTATAGTTAATTTGTAGAGAAAACTGAAAGTGAAAGAAACGTAGACACAACGAAATTATAAATGAATACTTGAGTTATTAGTACATTGTAAATAAAAGGCAACTATAGAAAATCAATTGAAATAATCATACATTGAAGCACTTAAAATGTAATGAATCAAATGAAAGCCTGAGAGTTTAAGAAGGGGTTCAGGAAGTTACTCATAAACATCAACTAACAAAACGTAATATTAAGTAGATACTCATAATTGTTATATAACTGCTTGGAGCACATTTCACAACAACACAAAAAGGATGACATATCATCGATATGGTAACAATTATAACTTACCTGTTATTGAACACAGCAAACGGAGAGTTGGCGTATTGCCCGAATACTGATTGATCATACCCTGGCTGTGCGCCTTCGGGGCGGGCATGCTCAGTGTGATGGCCTTGTGGAACTTTCGACGTCGCGGCTCAACCGTTACAATCGGCGAGACGGCGACCCCGCGACCCAGGAGCTTAGCAGTTAGATCGGGATCAACCGGTTGGGCCTAGAAATGTAACGAACTTTCAGACTCTGTAGGCAAAAAATCGATTTTTTTCGGCCACTCTTAAATTAAGTACATGAGTTAAATAAATTATAATCAATGAAAATAATATACATATATTATATATGAAATATGCGACATTTGTTTAACACACTCACACATACATAACTCTAGCTATGTATGTGTATTTCTAATGATTAAAAGAAAATAAAAATGAAATGAGTTTTGGGCTAAATGGTGAACATTTTGTTTCTCTTTTGATTTGTTTTTATACAATGCTTATTCAGTTTTGTTTTGATTCTTATTAATGTTATTATAGAACACTTTTTTATTAAAATACAGCATAAGTAGATTCACTACAAACAATAACAATGTTCAAGCCCATTTATGTCCCAATAAATTTAGTTATCAAAAAAACTTTGACTACAACTTAACGACTAGAAAACCAATAAGTAAACTATACAGAACTCATAAAAGATATATGTACAAAATGCAAATAATATGTGCTAAGATTTCAACTCATGAGTGGGGCCATTTAAAAATCGTGTTTTTGCTTACGGCATGGCTAAAATTTGTTACAACTTCATTAGGCACTTCAAACCGAACCCAATTGTAACGGTCTAACCTCTTTTTTTACAATATATAATATATACAATATTTATATTGTTTTTTTTTTTTGTTTTTTTAAAAAGCAATTTAATGAAAAAATTAATTAATCAAATGATAATTAATGAAAACATTTTCATTGGCATAAAGTTTTTGTTGAACTAAATTTATTGGGTAGTACTTCATTTCAGAAAACTTTTATAATCTTATGCATAGTTAAGTAATTTATAAAGTATGGATAATTTATATTAATAAGCATATATATGGTAGACTAGTAATAATATGTATTGTAAGTATGTCTTATTCAATTGGACAATTTTTGTATTCTTTTATTTTAAATATTTAGCTTTAAGAAAATATCTGCGATCTTCCACAAGTCGCATTTGATCCATGATCAATCATCATAATTAAGTTTCGTATAAGTAAAGTATTATTGCAAGTCACTAGAATATTGCCCTTATATCATTGAAGAGAACAATTCTTCTTAGCTTTGATAGCTTTGTGCCATAAAGTTTTTATTAAGTTTTGCCGTGATTAAATAAATATATTCAAACAAAGTGCACATATTTCATAAATAACATTTGGGGCCCCCTATGACAAAAAAATTAATATGAATCAAGAGGCATTCAAAGTAGGAATACGTTTCTAAACAAATCAGTATATACTATTATATTATTGAGATACGAGTATATAATATTTTGATTTTGTATTAGGTTCCATAGCAAAAATACGCCTTTAGGCCGTGTTAAATATATTATGATATATATGTTTGTATATAGATAGTAGATAAGTGCATAGATATCATCTATTTTGCTTGGCTTCATCGATTATTACGCGGATTACAGAGTTTTTCGAGAGAGGGCTTACATATTTGATTAAATGCGTATTAAGTATTAACTTTTGGAAAACTTTGCGTTCATTTTAGACTTTTAGGAAGTTGTACGAGTATATGTATTTAAATGCACGATAACTTTTTGAAGATCTTGCTAATAATTTGTTTATACTTGTAGTTATAAATAGTTGGGTTGATTACCAAATAAGCGAGAAGCGCTTCTTTTTGGGCACATGATTTACGCTTATCTTGCGTAGTTTCTCAGGCGCAACGCCTTTGCGTGGTTTAAAGAGGTTTACCTGTAAGCCAACTTTGATTTTCTTGGTAAGAGCGCCTTGCGGGAACACGGCCTGCACCTGTGGCACCACAGTGCTGGATACCATGCCACCCTCGGGCCCAATCGCATGTACCTCCTGGCGTATACGCGATACGACGGCAAAGTACTGTGGGAAATCATAGGTGACAAAGCGACAGACATGATTGCCAGCCTGCTCCTCCAGTTGAGCAATTTCTGTGGAACCACAAAGAAGATTAGCAATGCCAAGAAACTTGTTAAGTTCAGAGACTTACCCTCCGGTTCAAAACATTGCTGCATAACATCGTGTATAATCTCCTCGGAATTATCAATGGTGTGCTCCCTCCAGGTTTCTCCATTATCCGAACGTAGTATGATGATCTCACGCTCTTTGCCACGCAGCGAGGCAAAGTGTGGCACCTCCATGACCACGGGTCCAATGAACTTGGTCGAGCAGGGTCCCAGCTCCAGGACGCGACTGGCCAAAGCCTCGCCCTCCATCAACTGCGGCGGATGCATGGTGCGCTGAGGCTTCACATAGCGACAGGTCACCCGCGTCGGCTGACAGGTGGAGCGCGATGGAATGATCATACGCACACCGCTGTGACGGCAACCACGCATGGCACCACCCCGGGCATCCACCAGGAATGAGACCAGGAAGCTCTTCCAGCTCAGTTTGCGACTGCAAAGCAAAGCAAATAATTAATTACGTACTTTGCAATTGAATTCTACAACCTTTCACTTACCCCACATGGGGTGGCTCATCGTTGCCATTGCCATTGGCAATGTAGACACCATCGACGGTGGCCTTGGGCGAGGAGCCATAGACCTGTGCCTTGTGTGGACTGATCATCTCCTCGCCAATTGTGGGCGGTACACCGCTGGCATACTCAGCACTTTGGGTCATCCGATTGGAGTCCATGCGCTCATCGCGTGTCACATCAATGGGTAGAGAGTCATCTCCTAGGGATTTCATTTCATCAACGGTCAAATAGCGATAAGGTTGATCTGATAGCATATTGTCTTCGCCTAGATTTTGTTTCGATTATTCGAATCGATAATAATGTTGCAGTTGCAGTTGCATTCCAGCGCATTTCAATTTCAAGCAGCAAGACAGTCAAATTGGCCATATAGCGTTAAAGTTGTAGTTGTTGTTGTGTTAGATAGTGTTATTGTTGTTGTTGTTGTTTCAGGAGTAGTTGTTGTGGTTGTTGTTGTTATTTGCAGTTGATGAGAGCGCAGTGCATTGAAAATAGAAGAATGCAAATGAGTTTTTTTTAGTTGAAAAATTTCGTTAATTCTACATGCATCATATAGATATTTATATATGTATATTTGTAGATATATATAGTAATTATTATAATAATATGGGTATAATAGTTAGATGATATATGTATAGCTAGTATGAGTATATTAAGTAGGAGCATATTATGACTTAATTATAATTTATACATTTCATGCCGTAGTACAAATAAATTAGAGCACATCGATTGGATCTCAATAGAGAAAGAACTTAAAATTCTGTAAGTCTCTTCAAAACACCCAGAAGTCCAACTATTTACAAACACTTATCAGAAAATAACTGAAAATGAAACCGTTACAGTTTGAAATTTGCTATCGATATGCATTTCGATTTCATTTTCTGCCATTTGAGGGGGATTCACATTACAAAGCAAAACAAATAAGAGGGATGTAATAAGACTTCAGCTCTGATGTTTCGAGTGTCAACAACGTCAAGAATTAATTTATACATTTATGCGAGTAACCATATAAAGTGCGCCCTTATCCTTTAATTTGATTAATTTAATCGAGTTTCCAATCAGTTGCCAATCTTTGCACTTGATAACAGCCAGCTCTTCAACTTAGGAGTAGAGTTTTACAATTGGCCATGGAACGTTGATGTTGGCACACTTACTAGAGACATAAAGATAGTCGCCCTGGTAATACGGCGGAGAGATGTGAGTATCTGGCCGATTGTTGTGGTGGCGATTGAGATCTCGATCACGATCACGATCCCCGCCAATGCTAAACTCATAGCATGCGTCCAATTCCCAATTTGTGTCACCTGACGGCACACATAGTAAAAGCGGGTATTTTTCGATTTTAACTTAAGACTAGGCATTGCTATATGTATTTTAGTTGATCTGAGTGCTGAGCTGACTAGTTTAACTAGACTGTGTTGAGAGTATTTAAAGTGTGAACCTAATAAAAGTCTATACATACCGCCTTCTTCCTCCGAATCGGACATGAAGGACTCGTGCATCGCCTCAGGAGCAACCACACGGTACTTTTCTTCGGCCTGAGCCGGAGCAGCAGCTGCCTCATCCTCCTTGGTAATGGATTTAAGGGAATCCAAGACACTAATGTAGCCCAGCTTGCGGGCAATGTGAAGTGGCGTCTGTCCATTCACGGTCTGGGCATTGGCATTCGCCTTGTGCTCCAGGAGTAGGTTGACAATATGGCAATGACCCTGCTGGGCGGTCTGATGGAGAGGAGTGTAACCGGCCTTGGTGGCCATGTCGATGTTAGCACCATTCTGCAACAGGAAACGCACCATGTTCGCCTGGCCAAAGTGAGAGGCGACATGGAGTGGCGTGTAACCCGCTTTGGTGGCCATGTCGATGTTGGCGCCATTGCGCTGCAGAATCTCAGCGACATTAACATTATCCTCCTGAGCACACAGATGCATGGGTGTTAATCCATTCTTGGCCGGATGATTGACGGCAGCCTTGTGCTCGATCAAGAGATTCGAGATCTCGGCATGTCCCTCCTGGCTGCTCAGATGCAAAGGCGTAAATCCAGCCTTGCTCTCGGCATTCGCCTGGGCTCCGTACTCCAGCAAAGTGGTTGCAATGTCCATCTGGTTCTTTCGGGCCGCAATGTGCAACGGAGTGTGTCCATTCTTGGCCGTGGCATGTGGACTGGCGCCCTTCTCCAGCAACAACAGTGCCACCTGCTGGTTGTTGTAGTGGCATGCCACATGCAGCGGAGTCACTCCGTTCTTGCCCTGCGCATCCACATCCGCCTCCTTCTGCAGCAGCAGCTGGGCGACCTTAATGTGACCATACTTGGCGGTCAGATGCAATGGGGTGAATCCCTTCTTGGTGGCCGCGTCCAAGGCGGCACCGTTCTCGATCAGCACAGCGGCCACCTGGAGAAGTAGGAAATGTTTAAAATAAACAGAAAACAACTTAGCTACAGTCGACTTCCGATTCCCCTCGATTAATAGCAATTAAATATCGATAACATTAACGCTACAAGTGAAAACGGTACACAGATGAGGCCGAGGTGAAAACTTTTTCACCACGGATGAGGATGCCTCATTTCACCACGCATGTGAACTTAAAACCATAAATAAGTTTAGGTAAATAAATACGAAAATAATACTACAAAATAATGGCAACATTTATTTATGGCCATATTAATAAATAAATACGAAAATAATATTACAAAATAATGGCAACATTTATTTATGGCCAACGTAAAAGACAACAACCAAAGGCACAACAATACTCGTAATACTCGATGAAAGTAACATAAACAAAAGTAAAGATATAAAATAAACAAACTTAAAAGAAAACTTCAAATGAAAAACTCCTGATGACGTATCCAGAACAACTGCATCAAGTAGACGGTGTCGATGTGATCCGTTATCTTTTTGGCAATCAAATCTTTTACCTCATCCTGTCCCTCCTTGGCGGCAATATGCAATGCTGTGTACATGTCCTTGGTGGTGGCATCCACCTGAGCGCCATGTTGCAACAGCAGCATCACAATATCAACGTTGCCCAGACGCGAAGCAATGTGCAGTGGCGTCTGCTGCTCCCGAGCCCGTGCATCCACCTGGGCGCCATTGCGCAGAAGAATGCGAATGATGTCCGTCTGCAAAAGAAACAAGACTCAGTTAAATCTCAAAGGCAATGCAGGGTTAAAGATAAGAGTTCCCTATCTAGTAAGAGTACAAAAAAAAACTGTATATAGGGCACATTTGCTTTAAGATCGAATCAAGGCTCCAGAGGGGAACAATTTTTGTTACGATATTAATTGAATTTAAATGCCGAATGAATTTAAAAGGCAAACCTTGATCAAACTGACATTCCGCTTGAAAATCAGTTCAGTTTTGTAAAGTTTGAAGTTGGTCGAACCTTGGACTTAGCACCTGTACAAGTCAAAATTTTTGTCCGATTTCGCATGATTTTTTACAGAAAATTGAAAGGTCTCAGAATCAAGTTTCAAGTGTTGTTTTATACTAATTACGATATAGGGAGTTGATTAAAAGTGCTAACTTGAGATTTAAAATTTTGAATTTTCAAAATATCAAAGGGGACCTTAGCATCAAAACCATGATTTTGAGGAAAATAATTTTTTTACAAAATCAATCAAATTTGAATGTAGAACGTAGTAAGGGGCCAAATCAAAATCAAAATGACATTCCGCTTTAAAATCGGTCCTGTTTTGACAAAGTTATGAAAGCTTGAAGTTGGTCGAGCCTTTGATCTTACACTTTACAAGTCAACATTTTTGTCCGATTCTGCATGATTTTTTACAGAAAATTGAAAGGTCTCAGAATCAAGTTTCAAGTGTTGTTTTATAGTAATTACGATATAGGGAGTTGATTAAAAGTGCTAACTTGAGATTTAAAATTTTGAATTTTCAAAATATCAAAGGGGACCCTTAGCATCAAAACCATGATTTTGAGGAAAATAATTTTTTTACAAAATCAATCAAATTTGAATGTAGAACGAAGTTAGGGGCCAAATCAAAATCAAAATGACATTCCGCTTTAAAATCGGTCCTGTTTTGACAAAGTTATGAAAGCTTGAAGTTGGTCGAGCCTTTGATCTTACACTTTACAAGTCAACATTTTTGTCCGATTTTGCATGATTTTTTACAGAAAATTGAAAGGTCTCAGAATCAAGTTTCAAGTGTTGTTTTATACTAATTACGATATAGGGAGTTGATTAAAAGTGCTAACTTGAGATTTAAAATTTTGAATTTTCAAAATATCAAAGGGGGGACCCTTAGCATCAAAACCATGATTTTGAGGAAAATAATTTTTTTTACAAAATCAATCAAATTTGAATGTAGAACGAAGTTAGGGGCCAAATCAAAATCAAAATGACATTCCGCTTTAAAATCGGTCCTGTTTTGACAAAGTTATGAAAGCTTGAAGTTGGTCGAGCCTTTGATCTTACACTTTACAAGTCAACATTTTGTCCGATTTTGCATGATTTTTTACAGAAAATTGAAAGGTCTCAGAATCAAGTTTCAAGTGTTGTTTTATACTAATTACGATATAGGAGTTGATTAAAAGTGCTAACTTGAGATTTAAAATTTTGAATTTTCAAAATATCAAAGGGGACCCTTAGCATCAAAACCATGATTTTGAGGAAAATAATTTTTTTACAAAATCAATCAAATTTGAATGTTGAACGAAGTTAGGGGCCAAATCAAAATCAAAATGACATTCCGCTTTAAAATCGGTCCTGTTTTGACAAAGTTATGAAAGCTTGAAGTTGGTCGAGCCTTTGATCTTACACTTTACAAGTCAACATTTTTGTCCGATTTTGCATGATTTTTTACAGAAAATTGAAAGGTCTCAGAATCAAGTTTCAAGTGTTGTTTTATAGTAATTACGATATAGGGAGTTGATTAAAAGTGCTAACTTGAGATTTAAAATTTTGAATTTTCAAAATATCAAAGGGGGGACCCTTAGCATCAAAACCATGATTTTGAGGAAAATAATTTTTTTTACAAAATTAATCAAATTTGAATGCAGAACGAATTTAGGGGCCAAATCAAAATCAAAATGACATTCCGCTTTAAAATCGGTCCTGTTTTGACAAAGTTATGAAAGCTTGAAGTTGGTCGAGCCCTTGATCTTACACTTTACAAGTCAAAATTTTTGTCCGATTTCGCATGATTTTTTACAGAAAATTGAAAGGTCTCAGAATCAAGTTTCAAGTGTTGTTTTATACTAATTACGATATAGGGAGTTGATTAAAAGTGCTAACTTGAGGTTTAAAATTTTGAATTTTCAAAATATCAAAGGGGGGACCCTTAGCATCAAAACCATGATTTTGAGGAAAATAATTTTTTTTACAAAACTAATCTAATTTGAATGCAGAACGAATTTAGGGGCCCAACCAAGGTAAAAATAACAGTCCGCTTGAAAATCGGTCAAGTTTTGACAAAGTTATGGAAGTTTTGAGGTTATTTTTCTCCAGTATTTGAACGTTGCTCTTATGATTCTTATTTGAACATTCTTAGTCAACAACAGGTTCCAAGCATAACTCACCTGGTTGGCGCGTGCAGCCAAATGCAATGGAGTCTCACCACGCACAGTGGGCACATCCGGGCTGGCGTCGTGTTGCAGCAAGTAGATGACGATATTCATGCAACCCATGAAGGCGGCCACATGCAGCGGAGTGAGTCCACTCTCAGTGGTGGCACTGATGCTTGCCCCATGACGCAGCAGCAGCTCCACGACCTTCAAGCGGTTCTTCTTGCAGGCAATGTGGAGGGGCGTGAATCCGTTGAGAGCCCGAGCATTGGCATCGGCATTGCGATCCAACAAGAGCTTTGCCACCCGCACATGTCCACAGTGGGCGGCCACATGCAGTGCGGTCAGATAATCGACGGTGACCTCATCAACGGGGGCACGATGGTAAAGAAGAATGCGGGCGGCATCCACATGCTCACCCTGGGCAGCCATGTGCAAGGGAGCGAGACCGTTCTTGGTCTTGGCGCTAATCGGAGCACCGCGTTCCAGCAACATGTCCACGACCTGCTCATGTCCGGAGCGGGCAGCACAGTGGAGTGGGGTGAGGCCATCCCGGGTCTTGGCCTCAATGTTGCCACCCTTCTCCAGCAGCAGCGAGACCATGTTAGTCTTGCCCCACTTGGCTGCCACGTGCAGCGGACTGATGTTGTGCTTGGCCGAGTAGTTGACATCGGCGCCCTTCTGTATCAAGAGATTAGCAATGTTCTGGTTGCCATAGTGTGAGGCAATGTGCAACGGCGTGAAGCCCGACTTGGAGGTCACGTCCGGATTGTGGTCATTCTGTAGATAGACAAGTTAGTACACAATCTATTAATTAACTATAGATACACTTACATCCAGTAATAACGTAGCAGCTTTGACGTCATCCTTCTTTGCAGCTATGTGCAACGCCGGCAGACGCACCTTGCCACGTGTGTCGCTCTCGAGGAGCACGGCAACAACCTTGTCGTGCCCCTGCTGCATGGCCACAGCGAGTGGCGTGAATCCATCCTCCGTGGCAAGACTCTGATTGGCGCCATTGGACAACAGCAGACGCACTACGGCATCATGATTCTCCTGGGCAGCCATGTAGAGAGGCGTAAAACCATTCTGCGACTGCACATTGACGGAGGCATTGTGCTCCAGCAGCAGCTTCACCACCTCCTCCTGTCCAGCCAGCGAGGCAATGTGCAACGCGGTGTTGCCCTTCTTGGTGGCACTGTCCACAATTGCCCCGCGACGCAGCAGCTCCGAGACAACATGTATGTGTCCATCCTTGGAGGCCAAATGCAAAGCATTCAAACCGTTCTACAAGGATTTCATTAGGAGATTAGACAGCTGACTTTAATATAGCTTTATATTATTACTTACCGCATTACTGGTGTTGATGTCAATGTTGTTTTTCAGATGCTCCAGCACGCGCTCCAAATTGCCAGCACGTGCGGCTCGCAGGAAGGAAGTATTGCCATCGCCCTAAAATAATAAATGGATACATTTTGGATAAATTTAAAATAGCAAAGAGGATGCAAAATTAGTTGTAACTATACAAAATGAAAGAAACTTCACAAGAACTGATTGAGAATTATATTTTGATCAATATTATTATATTATTTTAAATGAATGTCGAATAAGCGAGAGGAAAAAGCCGAAAGCAAGAACAAAATCTTAGGTACTCCAAAAGATAATGTATCCTAAAAAGTTTCATCAAGATAATTATATATAGTACATTATTATTAACTGTTATACATATACTGTTATATTATTAAGGACTTGCGGGAAGAAAAGCACAGCGATTAAGTACTTCAAACTTAACCCAAACAAAATATTTTTATAACGTGAAAAGAACTATTTGATAAATACGCTGAATACCACAGTAGAATATAGAATAGGAACAAATCTCTCCAATAAGATGAAAACTAGCTCAAAAAATACTATAGAACGGTATTTACAATTAATGATAATTAAAGGAAAATAAAGTTCCAAGCTTATATGACATTCAAATCAGACACAGATAAATATCACATTATAGTTTGAGGAAGCTTTAGGGCATTTATCCCCTAGTCGGAGACCCAGCGAAAGTTGCGTGTTAGTTGCGTATTCATCAAAACGAGCTTTACTTGGGGGTGTTATTGATCGTTGCCGTGTGTTATTAACCGTTACAGTCGTTGCGCAACTAAAGCTTAAACTAGCACCTGGCAATGTGTAGTGTGTAATGTATAATGTCTGATGTCAGGCTCAAGTTCAACGTTGGCAACGGTCAAGGCGAGGGGTCAACGTCAGTGCTGAACACCGCTAAATGCGCAGGTGTAATTCGGCTTTATAGAAACCTAAAATCCAACAGCTGCCCTTTTTTATGTACCCCCAAACCCAACGTCACCACCAACACCAACACCCACAATTTGTTTATGTTTTTCTTTTGCTGTACGCTTCAGTGAATTTGGGAATTCGATATCGAAAATGACGTCATGTCGTTCAGCTGGAAAGTGCAGCTGGAATAAAGGCGGTTTTTTGAATTGAACATTTTCGCACTGGAAATGAAAAAGTTTTCGCACTTGATAAAAATGACCGCAGACAGAGGCACTGTCCCGACCTGAAGTTGCCTCCAGCCCCAAGCTGTTGCAATGTACAAAGGCTCGCCCTGTTCCGACCCCTACTCACCCCTTACCCAGTGTAGAGGCAAATACGGAAGTGAGCTGCTCCTTTTCATGGCTGGGCCAACAGAAAACTCATTTCGTATGCCTGCGCATACATACGAGTATAAGTACTAAGGCGAATTCTAAAGGATGTCTTCCTTGTTTGCCCAACTTAATGAGAGACGGAGACGGAGACGAAGACGGAGGGACATACGCAAAAGTTCAAAGGTGCCAGGCATTGTATAACAAGCTCAAGTTGTGTAAATTGAGTGTTTGACGATGGCAACTGTAAGTTGGGAAGCCTTGAAGTGGATTTACTTTGAACTTGTGCAGCAAAAATGTCGCTTAAGTGGCAACATGTTTGGTAATACTCCTACTCGAAACTCAAGTGCAACATTAAGAAGATGAAGAAATGCAACAAATGTGAAAATTGATTTCTCCCACTTGCTGAAATTGGAAAAATTAATAAGACTCTTATTATATACGTGTATATAGGAGCTTAAAATTATGAAAGACTTAAAATAAAGTGATACCCTTTTAGGTGTAAACTTTTAAAAATTAAGCATTAATAAAAGTGAGGAAAAATGACTCATAATATGGATTTTCTCCATCTTGGTGTGGCGCAAAATGTCGCATGTCATCATTAAATTTAACCTAAATCTCTATTACCGTACACTACCTTTGCTACACGGATACACGCACCACTCAGTGCCGCACCACACCCAGTTATGTTTGGTGGGGCAGGCGGTGGTGACGTTAACATTAATAGCTAACAAAAGGTGTCCTTTTCCCTTCTGCATTTGAGCTCATTGTTCGATTAAAGATCACAAGTGCACAATTCGATTGGAACTCAATGAAAAATCGATAAAACTCTGCTTTCATTGAAATGGGCGTGACACTAAGACTTAAATGTATCGAAAAATTGTTGATAGCTATAAAACATTTAAGCGGATTTATTTTAAGTCCTTTTTGTTGCGTTTTTACGCAATTTTCACTCCAGACAATGAAAAATCGATAATGTGCAAAATGGACGCCAACATGGCCGTCTCTGCACAGTGCTACCAAAAAATGAATATACGCTGCAATATAATACGAAAAATTATTTAAAATTTCTTTACCTGAGCTCCATTTTCAGTGACCATTTTGAAATTAGAAAATGACAGCTGAATTTCAATCTATAACCGTAAGACCGTCGTACTTAACGGTATATCTAGTATAGATAAATTGTGTAAGCGCAGCTCGCGTATGTCGTCACTGATTAGTCATATTTTTCACTGGCTAATTAATGCATTACTTTTCGATTTGGACGCGAAACTACTTGAGATTTTCCTTTTGAATTTTAAATGCACTCTTATCGATTTTTCCTTAGATTTTATGTAAGCTTTATGTACACGAGTGCATGTGTGTGTGTGCGCGAGGGTGTGAATGTGTATATGTGTGTGAGTGTCAGTGTACGTTTATGTGTGACTGTGAATGTAACTGTGACTGTGCTGGTGTGTCTGATTGGATTCCTTTCTATTCAACACAGTCGCTTCTATATTCACGCTGAGGAGCAATTTTTAATTTTGCTGCCGTTTTCTTCAATGTTCAACTCCAGACTGGATGCGTGTTGGCTCAGCGAAAAGTCCTACCAGTCGTGGTTGAAATATAGTCGGCATCGCCAGGATTTTCGAAGGACCGGACCTGCGCACTTGCATATTCCAATTGGAAACGCCAACCCCCCTCGTCCAACACCAACTCTGTCTGCCTCTCTGTCTGCGTCTGCGCCACCATCGAAGGGTGGTCCGACTGGAAACGGAAGCGAGTGTCGCTCGTCGGACACGTGCGTTTTGTTTTGTTGACATTTTGCTCTGGAAGTGGGAAGGAGCGTGGTGGAAAAGAAGAAGAAGTGGAGCGCAGCGGACACGTGCAACGAATGCAGCAACAAAGGGTAAGTCATCAGAAATTTAAAAAGAACCAACGCTTTTCTAAAAGTACTATATTTACTGCAGTTAAAAAAAAGCCAAGAATAAAGCCTTGAAAATTGAATTATTGAATTGAAACGACAGAGAATAGAATTTTTTACTTAATAAAAAAAAATGGTGTAAAAAAGCAAAAAAAAAAAACAAGTACATAATCATTTTATTGGGTTCAGTTCGGGCTTAGCTCAATATATCGCATTATCATCCAAATTTTAATTTCAGCACAAATTCTAAAAGTTAGAAAACAAAAATAACATAATTTTCCTAAATTACAGTTTTTAAAAAGTTTGCTATTTTTTCTCCAAAATATTAATAACTTAAAATTAAAAGTCAATATTGGAAGCAATTGAGATAATATCAAAATGAGAATAAATTTAAACACAACAAAAGCTTCTCCAGAATTTTAGAGATTTGTAGATATGATTAGGGGACATATTTAAAAATAGTTTGTGATATTCAATATCAATCCCACTAATGCAGCTAATTATCCTGACATTCATTTCCTGGCGCACCCATTGATATACTAAACTACACAGCTGAGAAAACATTATACTAATTAGTTGGACAAATAAAATCATTACTAAACTCCACACATATGCAGGTCCTACCCCTAGCTAGTATACAAGTAGTTGTAGCAACTTTGTTGATTGAGCGTAAACAAGGCCAACAAATAATAAAGGCAATCCACAGTTGGTTGATGGGTGGTTCTATGAGGTTTCCGTCTTCCAGAGAGGCGTATGTTGGCGCAAACGCAATGTTTGACTGGATTTTGTTTACTTCCCGTTTCGAACTGGAATTCGAAATTCCCACTCTCAACCCCTAACAGTCGCAACACCCCAATAAATCCAATCAGATGCGTTTGCAGTCACAGTCACGTTTAATGCCAAGAACGACAAGCAAAGAGAAGCGACGACACAATTTCCTTCCATTGTTGTTATTGTTTTGTTTCAGTTGTTGTCGCAAATTAGGCGTTATAAGGAAATCCACCCTGTGAAGACAATAAAACTCACCCCCAACGATTGCATAAAATTGCATTTCAAATTGCATCGTGACCAGGGCAAATTGTAAAGTGCTCGCTTTACTTTATCACGTTGCAAGTAAATACACTCACACATAACGTATATATACGTAACAAATGTGGCATGTGGCAAGCAAGGTGCGACGCACTGTTTGGAATTTAATTAATGTGCTGCTGGCTTCGCTTGCGGGGTGTCTTTAAGCTGCAGTTTGGCCTTTATCGCTTGGCCAAACATTGGCTTATTTGTTTTGGCCAGCAAAAGGGTTTTTGGTTACGCTTTAAACCACCCATTTCGAATCCAGAGGGTGGCTCACGACATGCCGACAAAACTTGACCAAATTGCATGTTTGCATGCCAGCTGGTACTTGAAAATTTATACGTAAATATACTCTTTGCTTTGTAAATGGAGACTTTATAGCATTATCACGTTGTTTATATAGTATTTCAAAGGAACTATCAGATGTATTGTGTGATTAGCAGCGGCACTTTCTATTTAATCGATCAGTAAGTTAGATATAGATACTCTAACATAAATACTTAAACTTTCTATGCTTAAAGTCAAATTATCTGGCAAACCATTAACATAATTCACAGTAAGTTAGACATTTTATAAAATTGTTTAACATTTAAAATATATGTTATCAAGAAATAAAACTTCAAGAAATCAAGTCAATTAAATTTTATACCTATAAATAAGTAAAAATATATATTTTTTTTGGTTATATATTTTAAATATCAATACCGAAAGGGAGTAATTTGACTCAATAAATTCACGTTAATAGCAAACAGTCTTACTGACCAAAATTCATTTCAAGGAATCCCGACTTCAACAAAATTAAAATCCTGCAAAAAGCTAAAGTTTCCCATATTTTCGTATTATTTTTTTGTAATGACTTTAAAAAGATCTTCTCTGCAAATTATAGAATTCTGAAAAAACTTATCAAAAAGTTTAAACAATAAACAAGTTGTCTAATATCTGGCCTTTTTATTTACATTTTATTTAAGGATAACTTTCCTGTCTCAACGTGGACCATTAACTAATATGCGAAAATATTAATGTTTACGGAAGGGTATAAAAAAATCGACTAAACTGCTTAAGTAGTTATTTTTATGATTATTAATTATGGTGCTGGCGTCGATGAGGCTATCGTCTGTTGGCCTGGCGTGGCATATGAAATTACAAGAGCCACAACAACAACAACAGCAACTACAACAGTGGCGGCAACGCCAATGTCCTAAGTAAATCGCCTGCCAGACGCTTTGGCCTAAACTAATTGACCATAACTTTGACGACCTCGCAGAACGCACCATAAATACGGGGACACTTTGTGGAAAGCCCCCTTGGGAGGGGGAGGATGGATATTCATAATAGTTCACTGCACCTCGCACCAAACAAACGCGATTCACACACCGCCGATAGAAATAAAAAAATTTCAATAATTTTCGCACAATTCTGTCTAGTCTGTCAAGACAAGAGGTGATATTTTTAGGGCAACTGCATTAAATTAAATGCAGCAACTTGCAAAAGTATTACATAAAAAGAGTTCAAGGTGGCATGCAACTTACGCCCAAACTCTGCAGCGATGGAAAGCGTTTTTTTAATGTCTCCATGCCGTTCCACTGACAACAAAAAACCACATTCGTTTGTCAATTAGGTATAAACGTAAATATATCTATAATAAATGATATATATACAGAATGCCAGACGCGTCGGCCGCACCAAAAACAACAGACAGCGAGCGATTTGAGTCGTTTTCTAAATTATTTTCGATTGCTCGCTGAACGTTGAGCGCTATGTGGAAGCCCAGCACCAGACGAAGAACCAGAGACTAGAGACTAGAGACCCAAAGACTAGAGGCCCAAAGACTAGAGGCCCATGTAAAGAGCACTAAAAGAGAAATTTGCCATTTGGTTTATTTTTAAACAATGCGAAAAAAAAACACACAAAACATTTGAAAAGCTTTTCGAGAGTACAGGATGATAAGGGGGCCAATATTAAAGGGTGGCGAAAGGCGGGAGGCTTTAAAAGAGAGAGGGAACTGAATTTGTGGGCTGCATTGTGGGGTGTCTAATTTAAAGCTTTTTTAATAAACAGTAAACGATGCCTTGGAGACGTTACGACGCCATGACGCCAGAGAGTCGTCATGAAGAGTTGTTAATGGACGGACAAGGACGAACGAAAGATGGTCGATGGCTGGTGACTCACTTGGCATAGGAATACGATTGCGTCATATCTTAGACTGGGATACCAATGTATAGATATAGATAATTCAGATATACAAGTTAGTCAAGTAATTATTCTAAAAAAAAGTCAAAATAATTAGTTGACTATGTTATCCAAAATGTAGAAGATAACAAACGATCACAACATGCTTCAGTCTTATATATATATACAATATATATGTATGATATCCTTGTGGCAAGCATATGATGTCAGCCTTGGACTCACCGCACTCTGGTGTCCTGTGGGACAGTGTTCATGCTTATTGTGATGCTTGTTGTTGCTGCCGGGCGTGGCACCAGTTCCAGTACCAGCAACGGGAGCAGTACCAACATGTTGAAATGTCAGCTCATGCTGATGCTGAAAGTAGTCGTAGTGGCCAACATGCTCCGCCGGAGGAGAGGAGACCAACGATGGCGGACTGTGATGTGGATGCGACTTGGCATTGCCATGACCCGTCGACTGATGTGACTTTTTGTGGTGCTGCTGCTGTTGATGTTGTTGCTGCTGCTGCTGCTCTGGATGATGATGATGTGATTGCGACTGAGATTGCGATTGCGACTGAGATTGGTGATGCGAGGAGGAGTTGACATGTCCTCCATGGTGATGATGGTGCTGGTGATGATTGTGGGCGGTGGGGGGCGATGGCATATTATGGCCACTGTGTGGCAAATGCGACGAATGCTGCACCCCTACCTGATGGCCATGATGATGCGGTACATGACCTTGCGATGCCTCCATCAGCGTTGGCTGTATGTGAGTCACGAATTGAGCCATTTTCAATTTGGCTTAAAGCACTTGTTTGATTAAGGCTTCAATAAACACTTGACAACCTTTGCACTTTTTTTTCTTAAAAATCTTTAATACTTTTATATATGTATACCAATTGTGGGAGATGGGAGTGTGTAGAAAAAACAAGACACACACACACACTATTATACACACACCAATACACACAAGTGTGTAGTTGGACGCGTTGAAGGCGACTTCAGCTGGTCGACGGCACGGATTAGGTTCACAGTGCGCGAGGACAACCTTTACGCAGGAGCAATGTCAAATGACTGGCCTAGCGAAGCCAGCAGCTATCCCAGTTTCGCCTTAGATGTGACGGGACTTTCACCTCCACCTCCACCTTCACCTCGTCCTCGTCAGCTTCGGTCGCTTCGGCTGCGTTTCGTGCGCGCTTTCTTCTTTTTTGTTGTTGTTGTTGTTTTGGAGTGTAATTGGGGTTTAACGGAAGCTTTAACCGGACCAAGTTTTATGTGCTGCCGTTGCTGATAAGAGCAGATGCTGGCAACTGAGTTCCATACACATTGTATTTATTTTTATTTTGTCAAGTGTGTGCACACAAGCATAATTTAGTAGGGCGTTTGTCATTGTCTAAAATATACAATTTGTTTATTTTTAACGTAACCTTTGATATATTTTTAACAGCGCAAAAAAGTATGCAACGTTGCTCGAAATACGATATAAATACATACATTTAATTGAGCGCGCAGTTTGAAAAGCTTTTAAGTATGCAGAGCTTTTGCTGCTTTGTTGTTGCTTAGTGCGTGGGATCTTAGGTGTGTGTCTTGGCTAATATGCCAAAGCGAATGATATTTGGCATGCCTATTGGAATTTATGTCTCCGCACCAATTGGAATAGAAGCTGAACGAAAGTTTAATTATTATTTCACCAATGCAAAATTCAAGAGAGCGAAAGTTGCATGAAGAGAGAGTGAGAGCGGCAGAGTCTAATGTTCACATTCGCTGTCGACAGTGTTGGTTATGCCCTGCGTCGTCGAAACCTGCTTGATTAATTTGCAACGAGACGTCGACGAGTAAGCAGCGCGACCCAGTTAAAAGCGAATATACATTTAAACTGCAACTAAATAATTACTTGTGTCTACGTCATGGCGTTTCTGAATAAGGTATGCAAATAAGTTTGCTTATGCGTCTAACTGGAGTAGGAAGTGAGAGAGAGTGAATGTTGTAAAGAAATTTAGCAAGTGCAAAAGTGTTGATCATCTGGCAGACATTTTGAAAGCATCTCTCTCTCTGTCTCTTTCGATGTATCTCTGATTATGCTGTTGTTATCTGCGGCGCTTGTACTTTGCCCTCTGATTGGACTGTGGACTGTGCCGCGAATTCATAATTTATTTATTTTGTGTTGATTGTATTTATAGCTAGCGGCGCCTGCACTGCGTCAGCTGGTGTCCAGTCGCTCCTATGCCGCCGTCTCGCATGTCTCGGCCACCGGTCCGTCCTTCGCCCTCACCGAGGAGCAGCAGCAGCTGCAGGAGATGGCGCGCAAGTTCACCAGGGAGGAGATCATTCCTGTGGCGGCGCAATACGACAAATCCGGCGAGTACCCGTGGCCCATTATAAAGAAGGCCTGGGAACTGGGACTCATGAATAATCACATACCCGCCGAGTTGGGTGGTCTGGACTTGGATGTGTTCACCACCTGCCTGACAGCCGAGGAGTTGGCCTATGGCTGCACCGGCATCATGACTGCGCTGGAAGCCAGCGGTCTAGGTGTAAGTGAAGCTAATCTATTCCTCATATAAACTGCAGCTAATTATACCTACTCCCTCCACAGCAAACACCTGTGATCCTCTCGGGCAATAAGGAACAAAAGAAAAAGTATCTGGGTCGTCTGCTGGAGGAGCCTTTGGTGGCTGCCTACGGTGTCACAGAACCCGGCGCAGGTTCCGATGTGTCCGGCATCAAGACAAAGGCCGAGAAGAAGGGCGACGAGTACATCCTCAATGGCCAGAAGATGTGGATCACCAACGGCGGTGTGGCCAACTGGTACTTTGTGCTGGCCCGCACCAATCCCGATCCCAAGTGCCCGCCTAGCAAAGCCTTCACCGGCTTCATTGTCGATCGTGATACACCCGGATTGACGCCTGGCCGCAAGGAGCTCAACATGGGACAGCGTGCATCCGACACACGAGGCATCACCTTCGAGGATGTGCGTGTGCCCAAGGAGAATGTGTTGGTTGGCGAAGGTGCCGGCTTTAAGATCGCCATGGGCACCTTTGACAAGACCCGCCCTCCAGTTGCTGCCGGCGCCGTCGGTCTCGCCCAGCGCTGCATGGATGAGGCATTGAAGTATGCGCTGGAACGCAAAACCTTCGGTGTGCCCATTGCCCATCACCAGGCCGTGCAGTTCATGCTGGCCGACATGGCCATTGGTGTGGAGACATCCCGTCTGGCGTGGCGTCTGTCCGCCTGGGAGATTGACCAGGGTCGCCGCAACAGCTACTATGCCTCGATCGCCAAGTGCCATGCTGCCGATATGGCCAACAAGATTGCCTCCGATGCGGTCCAGATCTTCGGCGGCAACGGCTTCAACAGCGAGTATCCCGTGGAGAAACTGATGCGCGATGCCAAGATCTATCAGATCTACGAGGGCACCTCCCAGATCCAGCGTCTGATCATCTCGAGAAACATGTACGAGGTGGCCAAGGGCAATCAATAATTAATAATACAATTCTCTCCTCATTCACAAACGATAAATAAAATACGTTAAGTTACATAAAACAACAAACCAATTACGATATGTAAGGAAGCTTTGCTCGACTACTTGATACCCTGCGTCCAGACAATCTTCTCTTCTTTGGCTGTGCAATGAGAAATTGTTTTATAGATAACTTCCTAGTTTATTATCTGATCAGGATGAAATTTTTAGGCCAGATGATGACTTGATGTCCAAAATTTTCAATAAACCAGATCTGCCTGTATAAATGAGTCTACAAATCAAATTTGATGGCTACCATCTCTGAGAACTGTTCATTGATATTCGTTTATGTATATATATACTTTATGAGGTCTGCCACGCCTCTTTCTGCTTTACCCTATTATACCCTCGGACAACAAACTAATTAAGCGAATCTTAACACATTTCAATTTACACTGGACAAAGTTCAAAACAATAGAAGGAAATATAGCAGATAAGTCAAGTACACTCTATATTCGAGTCTTGAAGACATCAAATTGCCGACTTATCGCCGTCTAGTAAAAGTGGGACAGCCAAAAAAAAACGCACACTGATAAGATATGATAAGAAGTGATTGCCCCCTTAGGATTGTAGATACATTCGCACAATATAATAATACTATTGCGACTTTTTTATTTAACAATCGAAACAAACATAAAAGATGACAATTCCAACGTCCTTGACTTCATCATGTGCACCAATGCAGATCACTTTCGTCAACGTAGAGCTGGAGCAGACCCTTCTGTCGCTTGGGGAGTATCACCTTGGCCTTGTCGCCCCATTTCAGCTGCCAAATCGTAGTCAGTGTGGTCAAGGCGCCGGGCAAGGCAAAAGCCTTCTCATCAATGCTCAGATCCATGCGCTTGGGCAGCTGCTTCTGTTGCTCCAGTTTCTGCAGACGCAGATCGTCCATCATTCGTATACAATTTGTGGCCAACAACGTACGCAATTGCGGCAGCTCGTCCAGCACGTAACCCAGAGCTGGACCACTTAAGCGTTCATTGTCGCTGATGTCCAACCATTCCAGCTGCTTTGCCTTGGCCAAATACTGTGTAATCTTGTAGATGTGGGCATCGTTAAGTCCACAACCGGCGATCTCCAAGCGAACAAATCTCTCACTGGTGCCGCTCTCAAGGAGTGCTACCAAACGCTCTCCCAACGCAAAGCCGCTTTGCTCATCGAGTGGCCAACGCATATAACTAAGATTCAGTTGCTCCAAGCGGCAACTGTTGAGCTGATCCGTCAATCTGCGCACACTTTGTTGTGTTAGCTGGTTGAAGCTAATGTCAAAGCTGCTCAGTTGCGTGTAAGCCAAGTCAAAGTCCTGCAGCTCCGTTAACTCACACTGCGACAGATGCAACGTGGTCAGCGCTCGTCCTGCAGAGCTGCCGCAATATCTATGCAACGTTCTGAGACTGGCATTTCCAAGCGGGTTTTGACTGAGCTCGAGCTCTTCTAAATGTTCTAGCTTCTCCATTGCTTGGCCACATAGCAGCGCCTCCAATCCCTGATTGCTGATGGCATTGCACTTCAGTCGTAGTGTCTTCAGTTGCAGCAAAGTGGGCAGCGCTTTGGCCAACTGCTGGCATCCCTCGTTGCCAATGAAGTTGCACGCTAAATCCAAGATCGTGAGACGCGCCTGATGCAGCAATGCCTTGAAAACTGGCTCCGTTTGCGTTTCCCGTAGCCAGAGACCCGCCAGCTCCAGTGTCTGTGTGTTCTGTGAACGCTCCAGCAGCAGCTTGATCTTGACATCGACAGCTGCAAATGAGAGATGTCATTTAAGAGATGTCCTTAAACTTGTTTGGGAGTGCTTACCTTTCTGCAGTTGATGGCACATTTCTTCGTAGCGCTGCGAGAGTGGAGATATTTTCCAGTCCAGAATGGTGGACAACAGCATGTTCTGCTCCAGGGCAACGCTCACTGCATCCGTTTCCTCGTATGCAAATCCATCGGAAGTTTTAAGACGCAGCATGGGCGTTAAACCAGTTAATCTAAAATGATTAAAATGAATTAAGTTAATTAATTATTAAATTGTAGCTGCACTTACTTATTGTAGCGTCTTCCTGACTCCTCCGCCAACCAGCGCATGTTAATATCCTGCAGCTTCTTGCGCTCAATGGGCACCAGCAGCAGCTCGTCCTGCACTTTCACCTTGAAGGATACGGTGGTGGCCAGCACTGGAGTTGCCTGCACTTTGATGGGTGACGCATGCTTGGCAGGTGAGATGAGCAGCTGTATGCCGGCATTCTGGGT
The DNA here is from genome assembly GCF_004354385.1 of Drosophila innubila. Classification (NCBI taxonomy): domain Eukaryota; kingdom Metazoa; phylum Arthropoda; class Insecta; order Diptera; family Drosophilidae; genus Drosophila; species Drosophila innubila. The sequence continues at coordinate 10,052,332 of NW_022995376.1, forward strand.
GGTGGAATCTGGCTCAATACGCACCACAGATACACTGTCCCGTGAATCCTCGCCGCTGCCCAAAGGACTTTCACTGCGAAAGCGACAGAAACCGCTGTCCAGCAAAGATGCCTGCTGCTTGGACTTGGAATTGCTGCCGCTGGCATTACTATTCATGCTGGAGGAGCGTGAGAGCGAGAGTTTCCTCATTTGCTTCTGACGCTGCTTGGAATTGGCCGCCTCAAAAAGCACTTGATGTGCATCCAATTCGGGAGGCGTGGCTTGAATATCTGTGTCCCAGGCCAAGGCAGAATCTTGAAGATTCTCCTTTGCATTCGCTGCTCGACTGCTGATGCTTCCGGAGTTGTAACGCTTTCGCTTTCTTTCTGGCCCCACATCATCAATCAACCAGTGATCCGCGTCCACTTCATTATTGTTGAGAAGTGCAGCACGCTTCTGTTTAATACTAACACCACTGCTGCTGCTGGTTGGCTCATCGTAGTTGGCGGGTGCCCGATTTGGGCGCTTCAATTGTGCCATCACATTGCGATATTCCTTGCTAGCGCTTGATGATGGACACGGACGCGGACTACCACTTGAGCCCGCAGAACGATTAAGCATTAAGGAGCGTCTGTTTCGGGGTGTCAACTCCTCTTCTTCCTCCTCTGATGACACCGACGACTCCGGCTGTGCATTGGCATTGGTCAAGGGACGCGCATGCCGCTGACTGCAGATGCCCACCTTGGACAGTGTCCTGAGCAGCGTCTCTCGCAGTTGCGCATACTGTGCCTGCTCTCCATCTATCAGCTGCTTGGATTTCCGCCACTTGTCCAATGCCTCGATACAGGTCTCATTGTAATCCGTGCGTACAGTTGCATCCGCGCCACGTTCCAACAGCAACTCGGCCACATCCAGAAAGCCATTGGCACAGGCGTCGTAGAGTGGTGTGATGCCATCACAGCTGGTTCCCCCTTTGTCATTGATTGCCACTGTGGCTCCCTTGTCCAGCAACAGTTCCACAATATCCCGATAGCCATGATTGCTTGCCTCGTGCAAGGGCAACCAGCCAGCATGATCCCGCACATTCACCGTGTGTCCCTGGTCAATGAGGCGACGTGCCAGCTCCAGATTGCCAGCGATACATGCCTGATGCAGCTGCGTTTCTCCCTTGTTGTTGCGCTTGATTGTGAGCGTGCGATTGCCACGTGTTGTCCGCTGTGGACGCGGTTTGTCCGTCTCATCGAGATCGCTGGCATCGGAGTCGGTTAACACGTCCAGATCCACATCATCGCCCCAGTCGGGTGTGTTCTGTTGTAGCGGTGCTGCGACATCGCTATCAGCATCCTCGTCCTCATCCTGCTTAGCTGCTTCCATCGCTAAATTAATGCCCTTGGCCATGGCTTCCGTCTCCAGATTCTCCACCAACAGCTGCATTTTGTGTTTCACCTGCAATTTGTACAAGCGCACCATTGCAATCTTCTCTAGCTTTTCCGACGTGGCTTTATCCGCTTTGGCTGCCTGTCGCAATGCCTTTTGGTACACATCGTGCACCGTCCAAAAGGGTTGCGCCTGCTGTTCGCAAATCTCCGCAATGCTGCACAGTGTCGTGAACGCCTCAGCGGGCACATCCTGATTTATTTCGAATTCCTTCCACAAATACTCCAAGGCCTTGTCGTACTGTTTGTTATCCTTGTATGTCTGGTAGAGACTCACATAGATTGGCACCAGGCTCTTTCCTCGCTCCTCGTTCAGCTTGGCGCACTCCAGCATCTTTTGATAATAGACAATCGCCTTTTCGTAGTTTAAAAGATGACAGCATCCGTCCCCCAGTTTCTCATACAAGTCCTTTAGTTTGCCATAGTCCACGGAACTGGTTAACACTAGTTCATCGAGTGTTTGACAAATCTTGACCACCACTCGCAAGGAGCGTTCAATGCTGACGCGATCGTTCTCATCGGGTGTGTGCTTCTTGTATGCCTTGGTCAGTATTTGCTTGACGCTGGCAAAGTCTCCTGCTTGGATCAGAATGTCCGATTTGGTTATAAGTGTCTCGCAGATTTTCTTCACCTTATTGGGCAGCCTTTTGGCCACTTGCAGTGCCATGTTGCAGTACCGCAACGCTGACGTCGCGTCGTTCTTCTTGCAGTTGTAAAGCAGACTCATCGAAATGTAGCACAAATGGGTCAATTCGAATAAATCGTGTGTCTTGCTGATTTTAATTGCTTTCTCAATGTAATCGATGGACGCCTCGAATTCCTCCATATGTTCTTTCACAACGCCAATGTTGAGGTAACAACGTGCTTGCATATCTAATTGTTCCAGTTTCGAAATCTGACCTGAAAGTCTACAAAAAGTAAATACATTTAATACATATAGCTTAAGGTGTTTATTACTTACTCTTTGATCAGCAGAAGACTGCGAAGAAAGCTCTTTTCGGCTAGCTTCAACTGCTCCATGGCGCCCGAAGCTGTTGTGTCCGTCAAGCTCTGTCCGTGAAGAAGATGCACCCGTCCCAATGTTGCATATGCACGTTGCTGTTCCACTTTGTTTTGCAGCCTCTTTACAATTTCTACAAATGAAGTTGTAATTAGCAAGGAGGAAATTGCTGATTGCAGCATCTACTTACTCAGATAGTCATTAATGTAATCCTTGGCCGTATCGTACTCAAACAGCAGCGTATACATTTCTCCTAGCATGCGCTTCGCCTTCGCCGTCTCCAGTTCCTTGCCCATGCTGGCGTAAATTGCCGCCTCTTGTTTATATTCATTGACAGCCTCATTGTACTTGCCTAGCTGATTATAGTAGTCGCCCAGTTGATTACAGCTCACTGCTAGCTGCTCTCGATTTCCATCAGTGCGCGCCTTCTCCTTGCGCTTTATGTAGCGCTTTTCATCCATTTAAACACGTTAAACACATAAGTAAACACAAATTTCACAACATAACACACATTTTTGCAACAATCATTTGTTTTCGGCGCGAATTAGTGTTGGCGTTGCCACACTGTTGCCAATTTCACAAACAACTATCGCAATAACTATAATATCGATGAATATGATACAACAGTCTGGCAGCCGTATATGCATACGGCGTGACCAACAATTTGTTATCGACGCAGTGCGATTTTCATATACACATCGCTACTGTCGCCGGTTCATAGACGGAAAAATTTTCATCTATAGTCCACATTAAAGGTAATTTAATTGCGCAAATTGTGTTTTAAACGTATTGTTTTATGTGATAGTTGTTATACTATTTGTTTAACATTGATTGACGTGCGTGTGTGCTATTTGCATATATGAAAAATGCATTGAAAGGGTCATTCCAAAAAAATCGATAGAGTAAAAATGGTGGGGGCTTCCTTTTTGGTAGTGATTGAAAAAGAAGAGACATGACGTGACTAAAAGCACTTTTTCCTCGCATTCTATTAACAGATAAACAGACTATTACTCGACAAGCACAAATAAATATAGCGTACCGTCAAAGCCAATAAATATTTGGAATAGCAATAAGAAAGTAATAGCAAGTAAATGTAAGTAGAACAAACTGATTTGTCATTTGTGCGGGAGGTGGGCAGAGGTGGTAAGGGAATTGGTTGGGGTAGGAAATAGGAATAGTAAATGATTTGCATTGATTGGTAATTTGTATGTTCCTTTTAACAGCAATTGCGTGGCAATGGCGAACAATAACTATGCCGGGTTCAACTACGGCGGCACCCAGTACAACACGGGACAAGTGACGTACCCGGCGGTAACTAATGCAACATATGCAAATGCGGCTGCCTATCAAAATGCTGCTGTTGCTGCTGGCCAAGGTGGTGGCGGGGGCGGGTATGCAGCGGCCGGCGCTGGTGCTGCGGGCTATGGCGGCTATGGTGACTACAGAAGCGCCATGCAGTCTTACGACGCAACCAAGACATTCTACCAGCAAGCGCCGGCCAGCTACAACACGGCCTCGGCGGCGGCAGCAGCTGCAGCAGTCAGCAAGACGCATTACTCGGCACCGCCCGTCAAGAACCCCAATTCAGCACAAAAAGGCATGGGTAAAATGGACAAATCGAATGGCACGCCAAAGCCACCTCCGAATGTGGCATCTGGCAACAATTATAGTGGCTACGATACTGCGCTCTATAATGCTGCCAGCATGTATGTGGCCCAACAGCATCCCGGTCCGCAGCAGAAGCCCAACGGTGGTGCCAACAACAGCTGGTATCAACGCAAGATGGGCCCAACCATTCCTGGAGCGGCTGCTTTGCGTGGCCTGCGTCCAAAGGCGCCGCCACGCCCACAGCAGCTGCATTACTGTGAGGTGTGCAAGATTTCGTGCGCCGGTCCGCAAACGTATCGGGAGCATCTCGAAGGGCAGAAGCACAAGAAGCGTGAGGCATCACTCAAGATGCAGGCAACTGCCACCAACAGCACACAGAATCGTGGCAACAACTATCACTGCGAGCTGTGCGACGTCACCTGCACTGGCACCGATGCCTATGCCGCCCATGTGCGAGGCGCCAAGCACCAGAAGGTTGTGAAGCTGCACCAGAAGCTCGGCAAGCCAATACCATCCGATGAGCCCAAGAAGATGGGCAAGATTAACTTTGTACCAGCTGCCGGACCGAATGCTACCGCTGCGGCTGCATCTGCATCATCAGTCAAGCCAGAATCAGCTGATACCGAGGCAGCGAACAGTGGAGCAGCTGGAGGAACCCCATCTGAAAACATGGATGATCTTGACGATTCGTTGGGTGAGAATACGGACAACATTAAGCCGGTGGGTGGCGAGTACATTGAGGAAGTCAAGGACGACGAGGGCAAGATTCTCAGCTTCAATTGCAAGCTGTGCGACTGCAAGTTCAACGATCCCAATGCCAAAGAGATGCACATGAAAGGACGTCGCCATCGCTTGCAATACAAGCGTAAAGTGCAACCAGATCTTGTCGTTGACTTTAAGCCCACTCCGCGTCAACGTCGTCTGGCCGAGGCACGTGCTCAGCGCGCTCTCATGTCCTCACATCGTGGCGATGACCACGAAGGGGGCAACTACTGGGAGGAACAGCGCAGTCGTCAATATACTGAAGAATACGACTATAATAACTGGATGTCTCGCAGCTTTGGAGGTGAGTTTTCCGACACTCCACAGAGTCAAATCGTATTGTGATCTTGCTAGACAATTCATTCATTCATTCTTTTATTCCCAGGAGCTCAACGCTTTGGGCGAGTCGGCAATGGTCCACCGCCGCACTTTGGCATGATGCCCGGAGTTGGCAATGTGCGTCGTCCGGAAAGCACCGATGATCGTCATGCAATTGCTCGCCACGCTGAGATCTATCCCAAGGAGGAGGAGCTTCAGACAATTCAACGCATTGTCTCTCACACTGAACGCGCTCTCAAGCTCGTCTCGGATGCTCTGGTCGAGTTGCCAAACACTGCGGCAGCCAGCGAGGACGGCCCGACCGCCAAGAAGGAGAAATCGGATAAACCTTCGGAGAAGGATGGACGTGATAATCAGATATTCTCATTTCACAAGGATGCCGACAATGGCGGCAATGTGGTGCGCATCTTGAAGGGCGTCATGCGTGTTGGCTACTTGGCCAAGGGTCTACTGCTCCATGGCGACACTGCCGTTGAGCTGGTCGTCCTCTGTGCAGAGAAGCCAACAACAAGTCTGCTACAGCGTGTCGCCAATCTGTTGCCCGACAAGCTCAAGGAGGTGGCAGGTAAGTTGCAAACCCACCCATCGATTTGATAGTATACCACATACATAGACATGCATAAATATATATCCCTTGATATTTCGGTGTCCTTTGTCAAAGGCAACAACTTTTTCCAGAAAAATGGCTCAAATCATGTGAAGCAGCTAGCTTATTTTCCTCTGCAGGGAAATTAAGTGCATCATGGATATGTCTTAGGCTTTCCAAACACATACACTCACATATATACAATATATACATACAGTACGTCAAGTAATTGCTTTGACATAGAAAATATTCTCTTATTTATTTTGTATTTTACAAAATAGTTAGGTCCGCCGTGCTTTCATTATTTAAATTTTTAACTTGTCTAATATGAAGAAAAGCTATGAAAATAGCAAACAGATTTTCCTTTTATTGCAAAATAAAATAGTGAATTTTCTATGTCTTAACAATTACTTGACATACTGCATATAACTTTGAGGAAATTTTTAAATTAAGCAATCAAAAAAAGCAAACTTATTTACTTACCATAATAGAACTGTTTCAAACTGAAATTTGGACAAACAAATTATTTCCTGTTAAAAGTCTCAATGATATAACAATATTTGAAAATGTAATATACAACTTAAATCTCTGAAAAGCGATCTTCACCAATTGCTCGTAACTTAGATGTGATTCCAAGACATATCCATGTCGAATACAAAAACGCGACAAATTGCAAAATAAAAGCAGCAAATTCAAAAACAGCCACATATCTAATTGTCTGGCCAATTTCACAAAGTGAATTTCGCCAAGAGAGTGTAAAAACTTAAACTATAAAAACATTTCGGAACGCCTAAAATACTGGAATGATAATTAAAAATAAAACAACAAAATACGCAAAAGCAAAAAAAAAAATGAATAAATAACTTCAATGCACATCATGCGATACACATATTTATAATCAATATATATTTATGTTGATACATCAAATCGAATTTATTCGTTTTGCGATGCGCAATTTCGCAATTTGTGTGGAAATAATTGTTGAATTATTGATGAATTAATGTATGTTACATACTTGACTACTGTTGAGACCTGTTCTTGTTGTTGCCGTGCTGGATTTGAATAAGAATTTGACGACCCAACAACGACGAACAGAAACAACGAACAACAGCAGCCTAATAAGCAACAACAAAAATAGCAAGATCTACAAAACTAAACCGAAAAAACCAACAAATCAAATCCAACCAAACCAAAAAATAAAATATATAAAAACGTATTTGCCGTTTTCAGCTTCTCTCTCTGCAGGATAAGATTTGAGCCCTTAGCGTTGAGATGATATCACTCACAGTACTCCTCCTCACTCCACACTCAGGTGTCTCAGGTGTTAGCCGTGTCTATAGCTTTCCAAGAGTCGCTGCTGCTGCTACTGCTCCTACTGCCTCCTCCTCCAACTACTGCTACTTACTGCTGGTGGTGGAATTCAACGGATAACGTAATCGTAATGGTAACACAAGCAGTAATCCGTAATCCGTACTCCGTACTCTGCAAGTACCCGCCAAAATGGAAGCGGATGCGTTTGCCCAAGAGTTAATTTGTGTGGAAACGAATGAATATCGAATCAAATGAATTTGAATCACAGCAAATCAAATCTTTTAACCAAACGAATTCAAATCAATTGAATGCATTTTTGAACCAAAGGAATATATTTATACAAAGTTTTGGGCGCTAGCGCTGTGCTCTTGTTGTTGTTTTTTCTACTCTTACTTGCCACATGCCACACTTTCTCTCTTTCCCCCATTTTTCCACTTCCACATGCGAAGAAACTTTGTGTAAATAAAGTCCTTTGACATACAATACAATAAAGCGCGAAAGCAGCTCAAAACTGGCGACCAGAAGCAATGCGATTGATCCACACAGACAGACGCATACACATGGAATATATTATATATACAATATATATGTGTCATGTCCAAGTACTTAATACATTTTTCTTTATCTACCAAAATTGTTGCGCCTCCGAAAAAATGATGAAGGGCAGCTCCTCACCTCAAAAGAGAATCGAATATCGGTGCCGATTTAAGCAGCCGTTTTGTGTGTATCAAACTTGATTGTCTAAACAAAAAAAAACTGCGAAAAACTATAAAAAAATATGCGACCGAAATTTGTGTTGCGAACGGGAACGATGAGGTGACTGCGGACTACTTGAAATGAGTACGGACTGGTCACAGATCCCGCAGGTTTCTCCGCAATCCGCAAATAAACGATAAATTTCGGTCAATGTTTTTAGTTTTTTGCAAAAAAACTAACCTAAGAACAGCCATGTGCTCTAAGGGGAATTGCAATCTGATTTCTATTTCCGACTGGGACTTGTTTGCAATTCCGTTTATGGTTCGGAGGTGGTGTTGATGCCGCCAATCCCGCTGGCTACCCGGTCCGATCCCAGCACGCAGCTCATACGACAATACGATAAATACTTTAATAGTTACGATATACGATATATAATATATAATGATATATGGATGTTTGCTGGGAACAGAGCGGAGTTTGTTATCTGTGGAACGTAGGAAGAAACAAACATTTACATTTTGCTTTTTATTATCAGATATGCATCATCATATCAAATATATATAAATATATTCATATATAATTATATATATATTTATATATTGTGGGCCCCACATCTGGAATTATGTTTCATCTATTTACAATGTTTGTCTCTTTTCTAAGCGTAGTTCAAAATCTTGATAATATTACCTTATTTCTCTTAAATGTTACTGATAGAAGAATATTTACTCTCCGTTGCAGGTGACACCCAGGTTAACTATCGCGTCGAGGTTAATGCCGAGGAGGCTTCTGTTATTGTGCTAGATGAAGTGGTCGCTGTTAAGATTACTCTCACATCGCCGCTACTGCGGGAAACTTGTGAACCTGCCACTGCAATGAAGGTTGATGATGCTGCCTCAGCCTCAACAGCTACAGACGAATCAGACTTTTTGCCACGTGAGCCATGCTTGCGGGTTAGTAATCCAAGTACATTCGCTTAACATAAGGTATTGATTTATTGTATTTCTGTTGCAGGCACTCGCTGACTTGCGTCATGCCAAATGGTTCCAGGCACGTGCAACTGGCTTGCAGTCGTGCGTCATGGTTATTCGTATATTGCGTGATCTTTGCCAGCGCGTCTCATCGTGGCAATCGCTGCCACAGTGGTCGCTGGAATTGCTGGTGGAGAAGGTCATCTCGTCGGCTGGTTTCCCCATCTCCCCTGGCGACTGTTTGCGCCGCATTATGGAGGCATTATCTTCGGGATTTCTGATTAATGGTCCTGGTCTGCTGGATCCGTGCGAGAAGGATCCAACCGATGCTCTGCAGCAACTTACCAAGCAGGAGCGTGAAGATCTCACAGTGTCGTCGCAATTGTTCCTGCGATACATTGCTTTCCGGCAGATGTTCAAAGTGCTCGGCATGGATCAGCTGCCAGCTATGAAATATCCCTTACGCCCATGGCGCATCAATCGCAAACGTCGTCGCTCTTCGGGTAAGGCGGGAACGTCGGGAGCTGAAGCGGATCCCGCAGACATCGAAGAGACCGGATCGGATGAGAAGGTGGCCAAGAAGGATATAACCCCGGCTGTTTCCGGCTAGGCCCGAGTGCCCAGCAATCAGCAATAGAAATACGTAGTCGACATAAAAAAATATGAATTAACATTTTTTTCTCAATCTTATTGCGTAACAAAATGCGCCCGATAACTATACACTATTTCCATTCAAACTAATTGAATCTGGACATTTGATATGTTGTTTATCATGTTCAAGAACAACCGTAAATAGCAGCCCTAAACTAACAATATTAATAACTAATTAAATTAATGGCATTTTGCTAGATTATGCAGAAATTAATGCAAATTATAATTGTATTCGATTAGTCGTGGATGTGTTGATTCTCTATACACATAAAATATGTACTCAACTGTCCCCACTGCGCGTTTCAAACATTATAAAACAGAAACAAAATAAATTTTAATAAAAATACCTATACAACATAATAGTGTTTATTTAATAATTACAAAAACTTTTGCCATTTTGAGAATGGCTTTTTATTAACAATACATTGATCTGGTGCTTTACGCTTGTTGGAACCTCTTGACTTTCTAGCTGAAGAAGTATTCTCTGGTTCTTCCAAGTCAAGTTCTGGGTTAACTATTTTTGGAATATGCGTCTTTTTGGGTGCTTGGAGTATTGGTTCATCCACAAAGGCAGACCATTTACTGGTTGTCTTCGGACGTGGAGATGTTTGCAACTGAGCTTCGATTCCGGTTAACGAAGTCTCAGACTCCTCTTGCACTTCCAATATTTTGCGATCTTCCTGTGCTTGTCGCCTTTGACCATGTTCCAGATTTAACTGCTGCACTTTGGTTCGACAAGCAGCTCCACTTCCGCGAAAGAATTCCCTGTGTACAACCTGCTTTTGGCGGCAAACTTTGCATTCCCATCTGTTGCTCTTCTTCACAATATCCACCTATATAAACATGATAATTAGCACTAATTCTTCCTTTTAAATCGCATTATCAAACGAACCTGATATAAACCGCACTCTATACATTGTAAAACGCGAATTTCTTGAGACATTTTTAAAAACAAATTCGGAGTAAATTATGAAGCAGAGTTGCAGCGGATAATTTCTATCGGTGGAGTAATCGATAACAGCGCTTTGTTGCTGTTTGTTTTTCGCAGTCAGCTGTTGACTCCGCTGTCGACGCCGCAAACGCGACGCTGACGACAGAACAACTGGCACTTTCCAAAGATGCGATTGGTAAATGACAAACACAAAAATTAAATTCACCTTATCAAAGGAAATGACAATAATAAACTTATCTGGATTATAAATTTGTAGTATTGCCTGAGCGGTGACTTGGCGAAGCCATGCTACATCATTACCTTCAAGGGACTCCGGATAATGCTGGATTGCGGCCTGACGGAGCAAACTGTCCTCAACTTCCTGCCGTTGCCCTTCGTTCAGAGTTTCAAGCTGTCCAATTTGCCCAACTTTGTGCCCAGCAGCGACCATGATCCCCAAATGGATGGTGAGCTCAAGGAGTGCTGTGGTCGAGTGTTTGTGGACTCCGTGCCCGAGTTCAATTTGCCCATGGACAAGATGCTTGATTTCAGTGAACTGGATGTTATACTGATCTCCAACTATCTCAACATGCTGGCACTACCCTACATAACGGAAAATACGGGCTTTAAGGGCAAAGTCTATGCGACGGAGCCAACGCTGCAGATCGGACGATTCTTTCTCGAGGAACTCGTGGATTACATTGAAGTGTCGCCTAAGGCATGCACGGCACGTCTGTGGAAGGAGAAGCTGCATCTGCTGCCCACTCCATTGAGTGAGGCCTTTCGCGCCAAAAAGTGGCGCACCATTTTCAGCTTGAAGGATGTGCAGGGCAGTCTGTCCAAGGTGACCATCATGGGCTATGACGAGAAGCTGGATATTCTGGGCGCTTTTATTGCCACGCCGGTCAGTTCTGGTTACTGCCTGGGCTCCAGCAACTGGGTGCTCAGCACTGCGCATGAGAAGATTTGCTATGTGAGCGGCTCCTCAACACTAACAACACATCCGCGTCCCATCAATCAGTCGGCGCTCAAGCACGCCGATGTATTGATTATGACTGGACTGACGCAGGCTCCCACTGTGAATCCAGACACAAAGCTGGGGGAACTCTGCATGAATGTGGCACTGACCATACGTAACAATGGCTCAGCACTGATCCCATGTTATCCATCGGGCGTTGTCTATGATTTGTTCGAGTGTCTCACTCAAAATCTGGAGAATGCTGGTCTCAACAATGTGCCCATGTTCTTTATATCGCCGGTGGCAGACAGCTCATTGGCCTACTCCAACATTCTGGCCGAGTGGTTAAGTTCGGCCAAGCAGAATAAGGTCTATCTGCCAGATGATCCCTTTCCACACGCCTTCTATCTGCGCAATAACAAACTGAAGCACTATAACCACGTATTCTCCGAGGGCTTTAGCAAGGATTTCCGACAGGTGAGTTGACTTTTTGACCTGTTGAATGCATCTTAACCTACTTTCTCCTCAGCCCTGTGTTGTGTTCTGTGGTCATCCCAGTCTGCGTTTTGGCGATGCCGTGCATTTCATAGAAATGTGGGGAAATAATCCGAATAATTCGATTATATTCACGGAACCAGACTTCCCATACCTGCAAGTATTGGCGCCGTTTCAGCCGCTGGCCATGAAGGCCTTTTACTGTCCCATCGACACCTCACTAAACTATCAGCAGGCCAACAAGCTGATCAAGGAGCTGAAACCCAATGTCCTGGTTATACCGGAGGCGTACACCAAGCCACATCCTTCGGCACCCAATCTGTTCATCGAGCAGCCCGATAAGAAGATCATTACCTTCAAATGTGGCGAGATTATCAGATTGCCATTGAAGCGTAAGCTGGACCGCATCTTTATTGCCTCGGAGCTGGCACAGAAGATATTGGCTCGTGAGGTGGCGGCTGGTGTGTCACTCTCCACGCTTACGGGTGTCCTGCAGGTCAAGGACAAGGTTCACTGCATACAGCCGTGTGCGGAGACTGTCAAGGATGAGCCCAACACAAGCAGCTCCAAGGCGCCCTCCAAGGAGGACGTGCTCAAGAATGTCAAATATGAATATGGCAGCATTGATGTGGACACGCTAATGAAGCGCTTGGCTCAGGATGGTTTCTCCAACATCAAAATGGACCGCAGTGGCGGCCACCTGACGCTGCAGCTGGTCAACGAGGACACCACCATCAAGTTTGAGGACAATGAGACGCACATCATTTGCGGTGGCAAACCCACGACGCGCCTTAAACTACGTGACACTCTGCTCAAGTGCTTGCAGAGTTTCTAAGAATCTAAACATTTAAATATATATACATTTAATTTCTATAAAACAACAATTAATTATTTAGCTATTGCTTAGCAGCCAAAATATTAGCACAGCGTGTGCAAATCTCCTGCTCCAGAATGCCAAAGCGACGACATCGAGGACAAAGTGACGCCTTGGAGCTGTCTAGCTTTACTTGTGCCACATCCGCTCCAGCTGCCACCTCCGCCCGCAATAAGACGCTTCCCACTTGCAGAATCTCGCAGAGTTCCGAGTTGGTCACGGGCACATTCAACTTTCCATGTAAAGCACACAGCTGCTCCAATTGTTGCTTTGAGTTGCAATCGATGCTCACTGCGAGATTCCAGCTATTGACATCACCCGCCTGCTGGTTAATAATGCGTTTGATATCCAATGCTGTATTTACCACCTCACTGGCCTCCAGGTTATGCCAATCCTTGCGAGCCTGCACTGTTTGCTCGTGAAAGGCGCCACCAGTTGCATCGTAATAGCTCCAACTCTCCTCAATCAGATAGGGAGCTATGGGCCACAGCGCCTTGCAAAGCTGCCTGTAGCATTGGGTGAGCGTGTGTCGAATGACTTTCAATTCCCGCTCATCCCCACAGTACAGACGATCCTTGATCAGATGCACATAAATGCCCGACACTTGATTCGCTATGAAATTCTGTATGCTGGACACAACACGATTGTACTCATAGGCATTGTAGAGCTTCTCGATCTGAAAAGTAAAGAATAGTTTTTAGCGGGGAACGACTATAATAACGACTATAATTTTTCAAATTCAAATAAAATTTGACTCTTATTTTTTGATCAGAAAAATGATTTTAAATAATAAATAATTATTACTATTATTATTTCAAAGTAATATTTGACACTTCTTTTCATTCAGATGATCTTCATTAGATTTGATTTTTTTTTTAATTAAATATCTTTCTACTGTTGCCCACTTACCTCCTCTTCAAATCCCAATAGATGGTGCAATAGATACTTGTTCAAATAGCTGTCATCCTGCTTAGTTATAGACTGCTCCTCTTCAAGTTCCTTCTGCTGACTAATAACACCGTTCAGATAACGCAATGTGCTGCGAACTTTGCTCAGATTCTCTGCCGATTGCTGCAAGAGTTGATCGCTGACAGTAATGGCCATGTGCTGGGTGCCATGGGAAGCCACCCACCAGCGGAGGACATCCGTGCCGTACTTCTTGGTTATTTGCTTGGGTGAGATGACATTTCCCAATGATTTGGACATCTTGTGTCCCTTCTCGTCCACCGTAAAGCCGTGCACAAAGAGCGCTCTGTAAGTGGAGATGGTTTTTAACGGATTCACCAATAGTTTCTGTATTGGGAACTCACTTGTAGGGCGCACAATTCCGTGCCGCAATGCTGGTTAGCAGCGAGGATTGAAACCAGCCGGTGAACTGATCGTATCCCTCCAGATAGAGATCAGCCACTTGTTGTGGTCCCTTCAATACCGCCGACCAAGTGCTGCCAGAATCGAACCATATGTCAAAGATATCGCTGCCCTTGATCAGATCCTCTGCCTTGCAGCCGAGTTGCTTTGGAAGCTCCTTGGGCAACAACTCATCCAGTGGCTTGGACCACCAAAAGTCCATGGACCCCTCGCTGTGCAACAAGCCACAGATATGCTTGATCAGTGCAGCACTGAGCACCACCTGGTTGTTGTTCCTCTTGTAGAGCACAGGAATGGGAACGCCCCAGGCACGCTGTCGTGATATACACCAATAGGGACGCTTGTGCAGCTGTGTCAGCATTGCCTTCTTGCTGGCCTCGGCATTGACACGCGGATAAATCTCCACCTGCTCCAAGGCAGCAGCAGCTGGAGCCTTTAGCTTATCCGTATTGATGAACCACTGTTCACTGGCACGTATAATGACTGGTTGCTTAGTGCGCCAGTCAATGGGATAAGAATGCTGGAGCTGCGAGGCGTGCACCACATCCTCAGCTATGTGTTGCAGCACCAGGGAATTGCCCCCTCCCAGCACAGACTGTCCACGCAGAAAGGCAGGCGCCTCATCCGTATAAATGCCCGCCTCATTTACGTAGCATTTGATGGGCAACTTGTTGGCCAAACTGATTAGAAAGTCATCAGGACCGTGAGCAGGCGCCGTGTGGACCAAACCGGTGCCCTTGCTCTCCTGCACATGGCTGGCATCGAAAAAGGGCAGCGCTGTCTGCGTTTTGTCTATGGGATGTTGGTAGCTGCAGTTCCTCAAGTCACAGCCCAAAAATCTCTCCACAATCTCACACTGCAACTGGGTGGTCGCCTCAAAATCCGTCACGAGAGCTGAGGCCATTAGATAAAGCTCATCCGGATTGCGATTCGATAGTGTGACCAGCACATACTCCAAGGAACTATTGTAACAGATGGCCTGATTGCTGGGCAATGTCCAGGGAGTTGTAGTCCAGACCAAGGCAAAGATTTGCTTGCCCTTAGTGGCTTCCGAGGAAGTCAAGCCATTTAAGGGAAAGCGCAAATAAATCGAGGGACTGATAAAATTGGCATCATACTCCAGTTCCGCCTCTGCCAGCGCAGTTCTATGAAAGATTAAGAGTCAATACAGTATTTAACCTTTCAAAATCAATTAGTTCTTACTTGGAGGAGGGTGACCAGTAGACGGGCTTGAGATCTCGGTAGACCAGACCACGCTCGAACAGATTGTGGAACATCTGCAGCTGGTTGGCAATGAATTCTGGCTTAAATGTCAGATAGAAGTCATCCTGCTGCCAGTTGGCCAAGATGCCCCAGCTGCGAAATTCCTCCTTCTGGGATCTAATTGCCTCCAGGGCAAAGGCACGTGCTGCAATAACAAGAAGTTGTGTAACTATTCCAACCATTTGCAGAGATACTCACATTTCTGGCGGATTTCCAGTGGCTTCTGTTCGCCAGACGCTGCATTCGTGGCCTTCAGTTCAATGGGCAGACCGTGGCAATCCCAGCCAGGTATGTAGTTCACCTGTTGACCATGTGCCACACGCTGACGCAATGTGATATCCTTGAGGATCTTGTTGACGGCGTGTCCCATGTGCAGTTGCCCGTTGGCATAGGGCGGTCCATCGTGGAGCACAAAGGTTGGCTTACGCTTGTGCTGCTCCTGGTACTGATAAGCAGCTGCAATCTTATGCTGCAACCGGAATCACACATTTAACTAAAACTTCACTTTGGCATCTATGGCACAACTTACATCAAGGATTTGTCGTTCCTGTTCCTCGCGTTTGGCAGCAGTCAGACGATTTGGAAACCTGGTTCGGGGCAGATTTATCGTGTCCGTGTATTTCTGGACATCTTTCTTGGCAGTTTTCACAGAGTAAAGACGAGTCGCAAGGCGACAATGAAAAGCACGCAACATTTTGCACGTAACCAAAACAAAATGCAGCCGGCGAAATGTGATCAGCTGTTCGAACAGCTGACAGCTGACAGTACATGACAGCGAACATGGCGCGAAAATTGAGCTTAACAGTCGGTATCCAAAATTCGAATTCGAAAAAATTATAAATATTAAAATTATTATTTGAACGAAATTTATTAAATGCAAATGCAAAATGCATTTGGAGAGCAAATCATGATCAAAATGACATTCTGCTTGCAAATCTGTCCTGTTTTGACAAAGTTATGAAAGTGGGAAGTTGGTCGAGCCTTTGACCTAGCACTTTACAAGTCAAAATTTTTGTCCGATTTCGCATGATTTTTTACAGAAAATTGAAAGGTCTCAGAATCAAGTTTCAAGTGTTGTTTTATACTAATTACGATATAGGGAGTTGAATAAAAGTGCTAACTTGAGATTTAAAATTTTGAATTTTCAAAATATCAAAGGGGGGACCCTTAGCATCAAAACCATGATTTTGAGGAAAATAATTTTTTTTACAAAAAAAATTAAATTTGAATGCAGAATGAATTTAAAGGCCAACCAATGATCAAAATGGTATTCCGCTTGTAAATCAGTACAGTCCTGACAAAGTTATGAAAGTTTGAAGTTGGTCAGTTGAATCCAGCAACTTTAAGTCAACGACTTTGAGTCACAATACACTTAACAAATATAATATAATATTATAGTATTAAATGGTAGCTTTAATAAACAATCATAGTAAACATTCATACAGTTTGTAGATAGTCAACCAGTTAATATAATTTGACCAAAATCGGACATTGCCTTATTTTTTCTTGTCTTTTGAGGAATCATCCTTTGCGTCTTTAGCCTCCGATTTGGGTGGTTCCGGCTTAGGCTTATCTTTTTCCTTGTCATCTGCGGCCTTTGTCTCCTTTTCCTCTTTTGCTTTATTTTCCCCTTCCTTTTTATCTTTCCCTTCATCCTTTTTCTCAGCAGCTGGTGGTTTCGGCTTGGCTTCTCCCTCCGCACTCATGTTAGCGGCCAATTGATTCGCCTTGGCCAACACTTCATCCACATCGCCGACCATGTAGAATGCGATTTCCGGTATATCGTCATATTCGCCGTTGAGCAAACGCTTAAAGCCTTCCACAGACTTCTCCACGGGCACCATCTTGCCCGGATGGCCGGTAAAAATCTCGGCAACTTGGAATGGCTGGGAGAGGAAACGCTGCATTTTCCGAGCCCGTGCCACCGTGAGCTTATCTTCTTCGGATAGCTCATCCATGCCAAGGATGGCAATGATGTCTTGCAGTGATTTGTAGCCTTGCAAAGTCTTCTGCACGGCACGGGCCACATTATAATGCTCTTCGCCGACGATTTCCGGGTCGAGGATGCGGGAGGATGAATCTAGAGGATCTACTGCTGGGTAAATGCCCAGCTCGGCAATCGGACGCGACAATACAGTGGTTGCATCCAAGTGAGCAAATGTCGCAGCTGGTGCCGGATCCGTTAAATCATCAGCAGGCACATAGACCGCCTGCACGGATGTGATGGAGCCGTTGCGGGTACTGGTAATCCGCTCCTGCATAGTTCCCATGTCGGTACCGAGAGTGGGCTGATATCCGACGGCAGAGGGTATTCTTCCTAGTAAAGCCGACACCTCTGAGCCCGCTTGAGTGAATCGAAAAATGTTATCAATGAAGAGCAGCACATCTTGTCCGTCCACGTCTCGGAAATACTCGGCAATGGTCAATCCGGTAAGTACCACACGGCTGCGAGCACCTGGAGGCTCGTTCATCTGACCATAGACGAGGGAAACCTTTGAAGTGTCATCCTCAAGGGAGATCACCTTACTCTCGATCATCTCGTGATACAGATCATTACCCTCGCGAGTACGCTCTCCGGCGCCAACAAACACCGAGTATCCGCCGTGGGACTTGGCAATGTTGTTGATCAACTCCATAATCAACACAGTCTTGCCCACGCCGGCACCACCAAAGAGTCCGATCTTACCGCCCTTTACATAAGGAGCCAGCAGATCAATCACCTTGATGCCAGTGACAAGTACCTCGGGCTTAACACTCAACTCCGACAGCTCTGGGGCATCATTATGGATGAAAGAGTAGAATTCGCTTTTCACCTCACCACGCTCGTCGATGGGATCCCCAACAACGTTGATAATGCGACCCAATACGGATTTTCCAACGGGAACACGAATGGGGTAGCCAGTGTCGATGACTTTCTGGCCACGTCTGAGACCCTCTGTGGAATCCATGGCAACGCTGCGTACCACATTGTTACCCAAATGATGAAAGACCTAGAAGACTCTTTAAGCCTTAAACGCTAATTAGTTAAATAAGTGTGTCTCACCTCCAGAACCAAATGTTCAACGGGTGCATCTACAACCTCCATGGCATTGAGAACATCGGGTATCTCGCCTGGAAAGTATACATCGATGACAGGTCCAATGACGGCATGAATATAACCCTCGCTTCTCTTTCCGAGCACTTTTCCTGCATCTTTGCCTTTGTCCTGGCCCGACGGCTTTTTATCATCAGATTCAGGTTCGCACTTGGTACTAACATGCTCCGCAATTTCCTTCTTTTCCTTATCGTCCTCACAAACATCAGGTTTAAAGAAGGATTCATCTTCCTTTCCTTTATCGTCCTTTCCTTTATCGTCGGCTTGGGAAAGACCCAACGAAGTATGCAATAATCGCGTCTGCATTGGGTACTTCACCTTTGTAGGCTCTCCTTGGACATTTAAGCCGCCCGGTTGTCCGAATTTCCAGCCAATTTTTGCACATGCTTTAAGTTTTTAACCCAGTATTATTGACTTATTGGAAAGTTTACTTTAGATCCTTTTGCTTACCAGTGCCGAATCTTGTCCAAGCAGTCAACATTTTCCGTTTTTTTTAATAAACAAAAGATAAAATAAGAAACGAAAGTAATTATTTGTACTTCTGATAGTTCTACTTTAATATTTTTGAATATTTTTCCAATTCAGCTCGCGGATTTTTATGAATTATTTTATTTTATTTTATTTAATTCTTCACACAAAGCGTTCACAAATGAAATTAATTTTTTATGATAATGTCAATTATGTCTTTATAAGTCAAAGCCTACTTTGATGCCGTTATAGAGGACTTTTGATGTACAGATTAGAAATATCAATTCAAATTATTAATAAAAACTACAACTTGATATATCACTCAGTGTCAATGAATAGAAATTGAAGATCAAATGTAAATATCTTTTGAACCGCGAGGGTTATTACCTAAATTTAAAAATACTTAATTTGTTGCTTTAAATATGAATATAATATAAATTTTCAGATATATACTTGCATGTCATGTGATATCTGTAAAATATTTAGAGAAATTACAAATTATGAAATAAAATATAAGAATTTTTTTTTATATTGCGAATAACATCTTTTTTAAATTTATTAAAAATTATTTCGGTTTTACGTACAGTTCATTCTTCGCTCGATATGCATAATCTATGTCTAGATATATTCCCATATGGTTTACCCTTGTTTCCTGCCCCTGTGTGATCACTTAGGGGTAGCTTGTATAGTTGCTATGGAAACCAGTAACCATTGTTGTGTCCAAGGTAGTCGCATATGACGCCACCTGCGAGATGGACGTGCTATCCCATTACAGTTCGCCAGTAATTGAATTTCCGGCTACACATCCGATAGAGAAACAAAATGCACTGGTGGATAACTGCACTGGGACAGATCCGCCACCTCCAAGTGCCGAGGTAGGCACTGCCACACAGGAGAAGCAGCATGTGGCAACTCAAACGGAGCAGGTTTGCGCCAGTGGCAACGTTGAATACGATGAGCGTGCCTTGGCCAAGTGGCTTCGACAGATATGTCCACTGGTGGAACGGGAGCTAAGTCAACCAACGCCCCTAATGGATGAAGAGCAGCAGGGAAGTCAGTGTACGTTGCAGGAGCAGTTGCAAGTGCACATCTATCAGAATCTAACAATGGGCAGCATTGAGAACTCTCAGGGATTGGCCATTTGGTTATGTGTGCACACGAACAATGCCCCAGTTTTGGTTGCCACATCTGTCGCTCCCCACGATGACTGGTGTGAGCATGTGGATCAGGAACTGAAACTCTTTGTGCCCCAGCGTGTCTCCCATGGCAACTTTGTGGTCTACACCGAGGCCAAGACTTTGCCCCTGAAGTCATGTCTGCGTAGTCTGTCCACAAATGGTTTTAATAAGAATATGTTCGCTGGTGCCACCATGGATGGAGAGCTCTTTGTCTGGGTTTACGAGCAGGCACGTGGTGGCAGCGACACCAATGTGGAAATAAAGCAGCTGCACAGCGTCTCCTCCACACAAGGTGCCGCCGTGGCACTGGATTGGGTCACCGAAGAGCGTCTGCTCGCCTGCTATCCTAATGGAACTGTGCTGCAGTGGTTAGTGTCCAAGCAGATGACCCTGGACTGGGAGTAAGTTGTTCCCGAAGCAATCAACAATTTCGCCTACTTATCGTATTTCTTAGATACTCCTTGCCAGCTACAGTTGCCGTCGAACTGACGACTATGGTCTCCCTCGGACTAAATGACTTTGTACTGGGCACCAATGATGGTGGCGTCTATCGCTGCTGGAGCACGGGTCGCCACGCCGCCTCTTCTGATAGATCATCCAGCAAAGCGTTGCAGTTGTTGGCCTTGCGTCGTCATCGCTTCATGGTGTCCACATTGCTGAGAACTGAAATGGATGGACATCCGATTGTTATCAGCTGTGATCTGAGTGGACAGGCCTATTATCACGATATGCGACATGAGGATGAGGTATATACATCAACTCTATATCTTTATCAATTTTTTTATGTTCCCCATTATTGACAGGACACTGCTCAGTTGATTGTCCAAATCCCTTTGCCCTTTAAGAATGCCATCGCCTGCAGCCGTGATGCCAATATCATCTACTGTCCCAGCACTGACGGCGCCTTGGAATATTACAGGGTCAGTGATGGTGCCCACGCCCATGTCAAAGGAGCTCTACGTGGACGTGGTAACCTTATTAAAATTAGTGACAATGGGTAAAATATACACTTGAATTTCTTAAACACCTGTCTTCCTTAAATATCATTTATTTCTATTACTATTTGCAGTTGCTGGTTAATCACGGGACTTTACGGCTCCGAATTTCAGATATTCTACATTGAAAACAATTTAAGAGATTAGCATTAATGAAATCATTTTATAATATTGAATTTCGATTACAATTTACGAAATATCTAGATGAAAATTTAAATACATTTAATACTGCAAATTTAGCACATTCAATTCATTTATTTTATAGTTTCAGACTTGGCCATCGGCTGCTGTTGATTGGTGTCCTTAGGCTTAATTGGACTGCCTATATGCTGCTTTATAAACATCTCACAGGGATCCCTAACCTTGGCACATGGATGCTTCGCACATCTGCCGCCGACATGTGCAGCAATTTGCTCCATTTCCTCGTCCTCCTCACAGGGATCAACGCACACACTTTTTGAGTCCTCGCAACATGGCATTTTGGGAGCGCCAGGGCATTCTTTAAGTGTGTCGTCGTCATCATCAGAGCACTCCTTGGGTTTGTCTTTCACATCCTCAAAGCACTCCTTAGATTGACTTCCTTTATCCTCAGGGTTTTCTTCTATATCCTCAGAGCACTCTTTTGGTTTGTTTTCTTTATCTTCAGAGCACTCATTTGATTGGTTTTCTTTATTCTCAGGCTTGTTCTCATTATCCGCAGAGCACTCTTCAGGGTTGTCTTTCTTATCCTCAGCGCTTTCTTTACATTTGTCTCCTTTATCCTCAGAGCACTCTTTCAACTCTTTTTCTTGTTTCTCAGAGCACTCTTTCGGTTTGTTTTCATTATCCTTAGAGCACTCTTTGGGTTGGTTTTCCTTATCCGCCGAGCACTCTGTAGAGTTGTCTGGCTTATCCTCGGAGCAATCTTTGGGTTTGTCTGAGTCCTTGCAAAGCTTTCGAGCCGTCTGAAGAAAAGGTCGCGCTGAAGAAGACAGCAATGGAAGCTTCACCTGTACCAGCTTTCTTTGAGGTTGTAACAATCCGTGTTGTTCAATTCTGTAGCCAATTCTTGGACATGCTTTAAATAATGAACTCTTTGAATGTGTAATGATAATATATGCTCAAATCATAAGCTTACCCATCGCCAATCTTGCATAAGCCATAATCATATTGCTAATTTTGTACGTTAAAATATTTCGCTTTCACAACTTAAATATTTTTAAATGTAGTCAAAGTCTACTTGGATGTTGTCTTGTCAAGAATTATTTCACAATTGCTATCCAATTATATTGAAAACAGTTCTGGGGGAATAAATAGCATCTGCTTAAGTTTAATAGAACTTCTTTTTTATATAGCTGCGCTTAAGTTTATTAATGGTTTAATCATCTTTTAATGTTGCTATTTACACGAGTTTAGCTTAAAATTTTACAGATCTCTAACAAAACACAATACTTTGATATATGTATTTATGTATTATATATATTATAAATATGTAAATAAGAATTTCTTTAAGAATTTTGAACGAAATGCAAAACTTAAAGTCCCATCTTCAGCAAGTAAAAATTTTTCATTCATTCGTAAATACTTAACTGTGCAGTCAGCGTAAAATATTTCACATCAAAAAATAAAGCAACTTGCCCAATCTCAACACACATACGCGTGATGTACATTACTGTAATTAAATTATTTAAGAGTGTATGTACATATACATATGTATGTATAAAATATAAAGTATTAAATTGCATACATTTTCAATGACATAATTACAAAGTGGTAGTAAATGAATAGGTTGTAATATTCTTAAATAAATTATACAATTAACATTAACGAGATACATACATACATACATATAATTATACATATTTAAGTAATATATATATATATATATATGTATATATGTAACATAAATTAGAACTGCACACAATTTTGCTAAATCTTTCTCACGCTCGAAGTTCCGATCGTAAATTCACTAATCTCTACTCTCCTGCTCAACTTTTGACTTATTTGAATAAAATTTTGTTGATTTTGTGATAGTACAGGTAATAATAATTGCTAGGCGTTCGCCTATCAGCTGATTGGCTAATAAATTCAACTTAATTGAAGAGCACTGTATTGGGATCTTCATTGTCCATTTGCTTTACATGGCGTAGCACATCCTTTTTCGTTATTACGCCCAACAAACGACTGTAAGTTGTACACATATTAGATTATTTATTCGAGCTAAAATATCTTTCCATTCACTTACCCATTGTGAGTGACAAGGGTCTGACGCAGGCCCAGTTTGCGGAACATATCAACGACAGTTTCCATAGGCGTTTGATCTGTTACCGTGATGGGAGCCATGTCGAGAATCTTCTTAAGTTTCAGTGGCTGCGGTCCCAGATTTTGTGTGGGTGTCGTTGATGTAAATAATACTATGGAGTTGCTATTTATACCCTCGATAAGACGCTTTGCATTGCCTGTAGATACAAATTTTTATTTAGGATTGACAAGAAATTAAAGAAAATATTACTAACTTACCTATAGCCAAGTTAAGATCCCTACGCAGCACAAATCCAACCAAGTATTGATTTTCTCTAGATACAACAACAGGATATCCATTATGTTCGGTCTCCTTTAGCAGATTCTCCACATCGTCCACTGTCATGGAATCTTGTGTAATGACATTTAAGGTTTCATTACGTTTAGGTTGCATCACATCTGCTGCTAGCGTTGTATGCGCAAACTCCTCTTTGCTGTCCAGGAATGGGTAACCATTTAGCGCAATGTGCGCATCATATATGCCCTGTCTGCCCAATGCATCGCCCACCCATTTGGAGGCCATGGCAGCCGCCATCAGTGGCACAATGTAACGCACACCGCCCGTCAACTCAAACATAATAACCACCAAGGAGACAGTCATCCGTGTAACGCCTCCCAAAACTGCGGCAGCTCCCACAACAGCATACAGTCCAGGTGTTATTAGATTACTATCCGCACACTCTCCAGTAAAGAACCAAATGTTGGGATAGCTATAAGCAAACTGCTCCACGCCAATGCCAACAATTCGACCCATAATTGCACCCAACAGCAGCGAGGGTATGAATAGACCCGAGGGCACCTTAATGCCAAATGTAAATATGGTCAGTGCCAGTTTAAGTATAAAGGTCAAAACAAGTAGCCAAATGGAGCTGTAGACACCAGGACCTGGCTCAGTGACCTCAGTGAAGCTGCCTGTGCCTGTGCTTATGTTCATTCGTTTGTAGTCACTGTTGGCAAAAATATAAAGATAGTAGTTAGTTTAATTTGTATTTGCATAAATTATATAATAATACGTACCACAATGGATTGTTGGTGTCACCAGGTGAGCACTTGCTAACAAGCAGGAAGATAAGTTCGTTCATATTCATGCGCGTAAACGGATTCGGATAGCAAATGATGCCAGTGACCAATGTGACAAAGAGTACCTCACTAACAGGATATTGGCCAAGTTTGCTGAACTTTCTGAAGCGGCACCACCATAAATTAGCCTTAATAAAGAACGTGCCAATAACACCCTGAAATAAAATTAACACATTCATCACAAGAGTAGACAGTTAATTTTTCATCCTGTTACTTACACCCATAATGCCGAGAAAGACAAATGGAATGAGCTCAAAGAATAACCAGGGCTTGTTGTATTCCACAAAGAAGAGCACAGAATGTTCATTACCAAAGGGCGTCAACGAACGTAGTACGAAAGCCGCAATCAACGCGCAGAAAAAGGAGCGCCACAATGTCTTCAGTGGGAAGTAATAGGACACCTCTTCCAGTGAGAATAGGACACCGCCTATGGGCGCACCAAAAGCCACTGAAACGCCTGCAGCGGATGCTGCTGATAGAATTTCTCTCTTTTTAGCCTCATTCCGTCCGTATTTGGGGAACAGATGCGAGAATATATTTCCAATGCAGCTAGCAATATGAACCATGGGTCCCTCCTTGCCTAGAGTCAGACCTGCCGACACGGAGAGCATCAGGCCCACCGATTTGATCAGCAATGTCCATTTGCCCAGATAGCCGCGTATAATAAAGCCCGACAAAATGGTTTTGATCTCCGGAATACCAGATCCGCAGGCATATGGGGCAAACATGCGTACCAATGAGGCACTCAATGAGGCAAACAGCAAGGCCCACAAGATGTACCAAATATACGAGATGATGTACGGTCCCGTGCCAGTGCGACTGAGTCCTAAGATCTCCGGCCATGTTTTCCACTGAAATCAAAGATCCTCATTAAAATAACTGGCATTAGTCTGAAATAAATCAACTTACCGTAGAGCAGTTGCCCTCTTCGAAGACAGATTGCTTGGCCGGATAGCAGCATTGCTCTCGATTAAACCAAAATGCAGTCGGACAAATGCCGTGCTTTAGATCGGACATCCAACTGGCGCCTATGTCCACCATGCCTGCCACACAACCTGCCGCGATTCCCACGAGCAGAACGCACAGCCAACCGGAGCCGGCATCAATGGCTCCCTGTAAAAGATGCAATAAAGAAGATATTTATAGACGTGATATACAGGTGGATATATTTCTTTTGGTTACCTTGATCAAGTCCCAAACAGAATCCTGACGCTTTTTGACTATATAACGATGCCGCATGCGATCACGGGCAATGTCCCGCTGCCAGTCGATAGTGTGGAAATCTTCATACTGCCCAATGCCGGGAATATCATCCTGCACATCCGAGGAGCCATAGAACGAAAGTGCTCCTAGACCGGTGTACATGAGCGCAAAACAAAGGGTACTTTGATTACAATTGTTTATTTTTAAAGCACATTTATTTATGGCTAGATTTTTATGACTGATCTGCATGCTGCAAAAAATTACTAATTAATACAAAGTTGACCAAGTAATTGTTTTGACAAGATAACATGTTATCATATATTGTTCCAAGAACTATACATTCATTGCCGAAACCAATGTGAATTTTACCAAACTTTTGAAACTTCATACGAAACGAATTGAACACGTTTTCAATAAAAATTTATAAATAATAAGAGTATTAATCTTTTAAATGTTTGCATGTTCTAGTGTCAACTTGGAATATTTAAATGCAATCGAAGCCCCACAGACAGACAGTCCGTCAGACAGACAGATATGCGAACCACATTCTATATATGTACGTCTTTCGATTGGCAGTTCTCAGTTATTTATAATAAACACACAATACAAACGAACCGAGCGCAACTGGAATTATGCATACATATGTCTGAATTTTAATGGATACGAGTAGCGTATGTGCCCCCGTCTCCAACCTTCGCCCTCTCACCCGCATCTGTTCATATAATAATAGCAATAAATATATACTATAGTAAGTACAGCTCGCGCCACGCAGTCACAGTTGTCGTGACGTCGCAGCTGACCACGAGATCGCTGCTGAAGATTAAGTAAATCAAAGCGAACCCTCATGGATTATCTTTATCTGACGTTGTTCCAGCGTCCAAGCTCTGATTGGGAACTTACCGTCCATGGGATCTCCGAAAGCGCTGTGAGTTGGCACATGTTGATGCTGATGATGATGAATTGTTCTCTGATTTGGCGCATAATCACGTTCCGTATCCGATTCTGTAGCTGTTTCACGATGATAACTCCCTGCCACGCCGATTAGTTCGCCTGGACTGGATCGTGGCGTTATATCGATCATATCCTCGTCGTCTGTGGCTGCTGTGAGGGATGTGGTTGCTGCCGCATAGGAAATATTTGAATGCGGCGCTAACGGATGATCGCCTTCGCCGGCACCAATAGTGTGACCGTTTGACTAAACAAAAAAAAGGAACAGTTGATTTATTCAACAATAATACAATTTAATTAAATCTTAAAGTATTGTATACATTATTTTTTAAGGGATATTATTTAGGAATTCTAATAAACAAATATGAACTCATTTACTTAGTTATATACAACATCTAAATACTTAAACCCGCTTTAAATTAGCTCTTTTAACTTTCACTTTCAAAACTCTGGGGTAACTTGTGTTCAAGTATGTGCAATTATTGAATGTAACTAGTTCTGTTGCAAATGTACCCAAATATTCCAAAAGTAATTGTGAGCTGCATAAGGTGTACTAGTTACCTGCGTGAATCATTAAAATTTAAGCGTTTTGTGCAAGATCAGCATACTAGACTTGAACAAAGCATGGCTGAAAAATCGCTCTTTGTTTACGCACGAATACTGATAAGATTAAGTGGCATTTTGGGTTCTATTCAAATTCATAGACAGTGCAAATGTTGCTTCATAAGACGGTTGGCAAGTCGGCCGCTCAGCTGTTTAGTTAAACACAAGAGTCATACACCCACGTAGACACTTTTTTTTATGATGGAATTACCGCCCCCTAATTTAGGAAAACTATTTATGCGCACTTATTTCGTAAGCAGACAGGTTGAAATGTTAAATATCATATTTGAATTTGAAACCAAACAAAAAAAAAGTACTACTACTATTGCATACATACCTTTTTCATGACTGTTTGATATGCGGTTATATAGCTGTTGCCTTCTGCTGCAGCTTCTCTGCTACCCTTTAATGGGAATTTGTCCATTATTTTAAAGCGTACTTAGTTATTTGCTTGGATTTGGAATATTCGCAGTAGAGTGCTTGCTGTATTTATCTGCTGGATTTCTGCGTTGCAATATTGCAATGGTATTTATATCTTTCTTTTACATATTTTTATTGATATTAGTGTATAACAAGTGCAGTCAGAGAGAGACGTCACACACACAAAAACACAATCACACAAACAGTTGTTGAACCTGGACAAACAAATACTTTCTTCACATTTCACTTGCACTTGCTGTGTGTATTAATTCTCGAATACAATTAGAATATAATCTGTACATCTTTTACGTGAATAATTTAAGTGCCGTATAGGTTAATTACATTTTTAAATAATTTATTCTTACGTTTTATTGCAATCTATTTTGCTTTTGCAAAAATCACGGTCACAGTTAGGTGTGACCAAGCACGGTAAACAGATATATACTGACCGAGTATTTAAATAATTTAAATTAGAAAAAATACCAAATACCAAGAAGCCGTTTAGGCACATACTCATTTAATCAAATATTTTAAGTTTGTTAAATTTATTATTTAACCTTTTTGCCTGCAAACTGCTATAAAATTCTTCAAACTGTAAATAGTCAAGTCTTTCTACTTTAAGCTCACATTTGAATGTCAATGGAATACCCCTAATGTGATTCTTTAGCAGTTTTGTGTTGCAGTATTTTTTGGTGAATATTTCAAATTAGTATTTTGGCGCATTCAACAAACGGTCGCTGCAGCCTCAGTTTCCAAAATTTTTTAAACAAACAAATACTAAAATAGCATTCGACGGACGTAAACAAAGGCCGCAAAACGCAAGTGCAGTTGGCGTTAGCAGCGATAATACAACCACAACAACGACAACAAGAACAACAACCACATAATGGCTGGTTTCATAGCGGTGCATACAGGTTCGTTATGATTGATTGTGATTGATGAGATAGATGTGTGTTTATTTATGTTTATGCATTTCAGGAGCTGGAAACTGCATCGACGAGACCAAATACCAGCGTGTCATCAAAGAGGCATGCATACGTGCCACAGAAATTCTCCGCAACGGAGGCAGTGCAGTCGACGCCTGCGAGGCAGCGATAATGCGTCTGGAGAACTGTGGCCACACCAATGCCGGCTTTGGCTCGAATCTCTGCCTGGATGGTTCCGTAC
Source organism: Drosophila innubila (assembly GCF_004354385.1). NCBI lineage: Eukaryota > Metazoa > Arthropoda > Insecta > Diptera > Drosophilidae > Drosophila > Drosophila innubila. Next base: position 10,080,993 of record NW_022995376.1, read on the forward strand.
AGTGCGAAGCAGCCATTATGGATGGCACCTCATTGAACTTTGGAGCCTGCACCAATGTTAGCCGGGTGAAGAATCCCATACAGCTGGCCCGTCGCATCTGTGACGGACAGTCGGAGCAACAGCCTCTGGATCGCATTCCGCCCATGGTGCTGGCGGCCAGTGGAGCTGAGCAGTATGCCGAGCAAATGGGCTGTTCCATGGTCGATCCCCATGTGCTGATCTCATCGAAAGCGAAATTCCATTACAATCATTATAAGAGCAAATACGATATGGTTGTCGGCAACAGCAAATCCGTCGTTGAAGACGTCGTTCCCGAACCCGGCAATGAAGTGGAACTCACGGCAGCCTTAGACACGGTTGGTGCTGTGTGCGTTGATGGCGCTGGCAACACTGCAGCCGGCTGCAGTTCCGGTGGCATTCTCCTCAAGGTGCCTGGTCGTGTGGGACAGGCGGCAACGTATGGTGCCGGCTGCTGGGCAACCGATACTGATGAGTTGGCCATTGCCACGTGCACGACGGGCAATGGTGAGTACCTGATGAAAACACTGCTCGCCAGAGAGATCTGCAATGGTGCCTTTAGCAGTGACTGTGCCGTAACGAGTCTCCACAAAACGTTCAAGCAAAAGTTCCTGGACTCACCACTGTTGCCACAACAGCAGGATCTCTACGCCGGCGCCCTGACATTGCTCTATTATCCCAAGCAAAGCTGCGGCGAGGTGATGTGGAGTCACACAACGCAATCGTTTTGTATTGGCTACATGTCCACAACGCAGAAAGTGCCAAAGGTTTGTCTAGTCCACAAATGTTGTCAATCCATCATTTGACTGTCTGCATACACTTGACTACATATAAATATTTCTTTTACAGTTTGTACACTCGCCGCTGCCCACGTATAGTGTGCCTGGCAGATCGTGCGTCGTCAATGGCCATAATTTCCATTTGCGCATTTAGTTTTTGGCCAGCCAAGTAGCCAAGTAGCCTCAGCCAGAGTCTCTGCCTCAATCTTGGGCATACACATAGGCAGACACTGAGACAGCCTCCTCCTCCTCCTGCTCCTGCTCCTCCCCGTCATTCAGTGTCAGATTTGCAGTTTTCTGCAATTCATTTGATTTAATGTTTAATTGCCGCGACAATCGCTGCTGCCATTGCAGCTGCAACGCCCAACCGACAACGCCAGCAGCAGCAACAACAACAACACCAACAGCAACAGCAACAACATTTCGCTTTTGTCTCGATGAAATATTAAGAATCATTAAATGAAAAACTTTTTATTGTATAGTACTTATGTATGTAACTATGTATCTTTCTGTTAATGTATCTTTTTGTCTGTCTGTCTATGATATGTGTGGCCATGCAACACAACTAGCAATAAAATAAGATAATTTCATATATGTTTGTACACACAAACACACACAAACATATATAGATATATATAGTATATAGTAAGAATAATTTCCCCTTGTTGATCTAAGCTAAGGCGTAACGCATCTGCCAGCGTTATAAATCAGCAAAGAGCAAGTGAAAACGTGAATATCATATTCAATAACAGATTTAGACATGATGACGTATGTACTTTGTGCACACATTCAAAATACAATTTTCACATATGTATATATATATTTAATTTTGTTTATGGCCACAGATCTTAACCCATTCAAGTTGGCGACACATCCATTTAAGTATCATTAATTTGTTTAACAATCAAATTAGTGTTCTTAATTGTTACAACAAATTGATTGTTATATTTTTAAGTTTTCAAAACAGTTTCAGTATTTATATTTTGATGATTATATAACTGTAGATAAGTATTATTATAATTATATAAAGTGTATTTCAAAATAGTTTCTTTTTTATGTAATATAACTGCAGCTGTTTTAATATAGTAGTTAATATGTAATTAGACATCTTCTGATTGGGATGCCATGGTTTAAAGAATCTGAAGCCTATTCGACCTTTTCGGTGGTGGAAGGTTCGGTAGTGGGTTCGGTGGTGGGTTCGGTGGTGGGTTCGGTGGTGGGTTCGGTGGTGGGTTCGGTAGTGGGTTCGGTAGTTGGTTTGGTAGTGGGTTCGGTTGGTCCTTCGGTTGTTGTTGGGGCATCAGTTCGACAATTCTCCGCAACTTTTGCCTGACATCTCCCAGTGACCGTATTGAAATAGGGATTAGGTGAAGAGCAGCTGCCGCTGAAGGTGGTTTCGAAGAAGGGATTGCTCACACTGTTCCTCTCGCAGTAGACATAGCTCCTGCAAGACCAGTCGGCGTAGGCATAGAAGAATCTGGTGACCTTTCCGACAGCTGCCTGGACACAAATGCTTTGCTGTTCAGTTGGACTCGGTGTTGTTGGTGGCGCCAAAGTTGGTGGAGTATAGACATCATTCGAACAGGTTGAATTATGTTTTCCCTGCAGTAATATATCCAATAAGTCCTTAAGTTGGTAACTTAATTAAACGAATACTTACAAAGTCTGCGACACATTTCGGCACACAAACAGTACCGTATTGACTTTCGGCTTCAGAGATACAAATCTCATCCTTTTTACAATCAAAGATTATGGACGTGGACATCTGACCACTGACGCAACGAGCGCCTTGAGTTCTGCTTGCACAGGTGAATACTTTTCCGGCTGCGCATGCCTGACAAGCTCCATTGCCATCACCGCAGACATTTTTAATTTTGCTTGTGATTTCGGACTTTGTTACGCAAATATCATCGGAATTGGTGCAAACCTCGTCGGCTTCACAATCGTAGGGTCCAAATGTGTTACCACCTGCAGGAAGTTTCAATCTAGAATCGTGTCCTCATAAATACGCAGCTATTTCTTACCGACGCAGATCAGATAACTGGTCTCCGTTTGACATAAAGCTTTATTCTTCATACACACACCGCACTGGTCTTGGCCCATTGCCATTCCTATTATCGCAAACGCGACAATTATTCCGAACTTAACCATCTTAACTTTCAGGTTTGAATGTAAATCACTGACTGATCTAATGTCCCCAATTGTGTTGTCTTTTATACCCAATATGGCAATCTTCAAGCCAACATTTATGAGTCCTGTCATTATATCTAAATGTTTACTCGTCATAAAGCAATATCGAAATACCCTTTCAAGGCAAAGATAATAACGCGTATTGTATAAATTATATTACTATTTTGGCACAAGTATCGCATGATTTTCCACAAAATACTTTATCAACGCTTATCTTAACAGTCAAAAAAACGAAAAAATATATAAAATAGAAGGCCATTCCAGATGATTTAATTATTCATTTTAAAATCTGTGTTTGGAGAAACGTGTAAACAGAGATCAAATTAAAATAATTATTTTTACACAAAGAACATGCTTCAAATTAAAGATAACATAGATTATATTCTATTCCACACCAGAGCATGACAGGGATAAATATATAAATCTTATTCAAAACCAAGCGGGAAAGACTATAGTTGAATCGCCGACTATAGGATAACCGTTACATACTTTAAAGCGTTTAATTTTTTTTTTGCATTGGGTGACAATATTTTCAAACAAACTTGATCTACCTGGGTTTTACCTAATTCGGTGTGCTAAATATTCGAGGGTTCCTCAGGGTTTGAAGGCTCCTCAGGACTTAAAGGCTCCTCAGGAATTGATCGGTCATCAGAATTTGAACAATTTTCCGGAACTTTGGCCTGACATTTACTTGTGACCGTATTAAAATAGGGATTAGGCGAAGAGCAGCTGCCGCTGAAGGTCGTTTTGAAATAGGTGTCGCTCATACTGTTCCTCTCGCAGTAGACATAGCTCCTGCAAGACCCGTCGGCGTAAGCAAAGAAGAATCTGGTGACCTTTCCGACAGCTGCCTGGGCACAAATGCTTTGCTGTTCAGTTGGACTCGGTGTTGTTGGTGGCGCCAAAGTTGGTGGAGTATAGACATCATTAGTACAGGAGGCATTCAATTTCTGCTGCAGTAATATATCCAAAAAGTCCTTAAGTTGATAACTTAAATTCAACGAATACTTACAAAGTCAACGACACAGTTCGGCACACAAACAGTGTTAAAATCTTCCAATAATTCAGAGATACAAGTCTCATCTTTTTCACAATCAAAGATAATGGACGTGGACATCTTACCCTTGACGCAACGAGCGCCTTGAGTTCTGCTCGCACAGGTGAATGCTTTTCCGGCTGCACAATCCTGACAATTTCCAGTATAATGCACGCAGACATTTTTAATTTTGCTTGTGATTTCGGTCTTTTTTACGCAAACATCTGTGGAATTGGTGCAAAACTCGTCGGCTTCACAATAAAATGGTCCTAATTTCCTATCACCTGCAGGAAATTTCAACCTAGAGTCGTGTTCTCATAAATCCGCAGCTATTACTTACCGTAGCATAAAAAATATTTGCTCTCCGTTTCACATAAAGCTTTATTCTCCATACACACACCGCACTGGTCTTGCCCTATTGCCATTCCTATCATGGCAAGCGCGACAATTATTCCGAACTTACCCATTTGAAGTTTTGGATTTGAATGCACTTACTGTTGCAATTTTTCCAACTGCATTGTCTTATATATCTAAAATGGCCACCTTCAAAACAACATTTATGAATCCTCTCGTAATATCTGAATGTTTACACGTTGTAAAACAATTTCGAATCATTCTACAGGCAAAGCATAATAACGCAGAATTGTATAAATTATATTGCTATTTTGAAGGGAGTCGCGCATCATTTTCCCTAGAAGCTTTATCTTTACGGTCGAAATGTAAGGTAATGACAATAGAAGGCCATTTTAGATAAATATTTTAAGTATCTTGAAATCCGTTCTCGGAAAAAGTAAGAACAGAGATCGTAATGAAGTAATTAATTATACAGAAGAATAATGCTTCAAACAAAAGATAAATTGTAATATATTCTCCACTGGATCTTGATACCGTAGAGCATGATAATCGTTCACTTAAATAAAAAGAAGACAAATGAAATTTTACTTTGCGATCACATTTATTAAGTTTCGTATTTGAATCAAATTTTCTTAAATATTTTCTCACAATTTTACATATTACACATTTCACTTGCTTTTTTTTGTTTTCTTTTTTTCATATGTATTTTTGTTTTTCAGTTTGTTGTTTATCGTATTTCTTTCACGAGTAACACAAAATCTCTTAAACGAATTTAATAAATAACAGAAATATGCGTATGATCATGTGTTTCATTACAATTATATATGTATAAGCGAAAGTCAAATAAGTATAGTACGGTATATATAATACGTTTCAAAGTGAACAACTAAAGTTAACATAATAATCAATTAAATCGTTTCATACACATATGCAACATTATGTGGCATATAACATTTGTATGCATTTATAGAGCGCCAGTTTTAATATAAGATACTGTATCTCAGATTCCAGTTGCATAGCTGGTTTATCAATGCTTAAATATTGCATATGCATATAACTAAAGTTTTAACACTGATTGATTACATGTTTATTGTTTATAACTAAATGAGTTTTAAGTTTTTTAAAAAACAAATTACAGCGTTACAATTAGTAAGTTGTTGTTGCGTGGGCTGGTTTCAAAACATTTCTCACAAACTTTCTTGTTTTCCTTCAAATATGTATGTATGTGTGTGTGTATATGTATATAATTTATGTTTGTGTGTGTGAGTGAATGTATATATGAAAAATATATATGTTTAAATATGTATTTTATATAGTTAAACTAATCTGTAACTAGGGCTCATTTGATGAATATGTTCTCAGTTTTTTTTTCGTTTGTATTTAAAGGTTTTGTTTGTTTTCCTTTTTTTATTTGAAATTATCCGTTATACAACATTCATAATTATAATTAGGTTTTCTTGTTTATAATTTTTTCTATTCGTTTATAATTTGACCAAATACATAAAATGAATTTTCATTCTTTCAATATAATATTTATTATGGAAGAGAGACGAAGAGAAAGAGAAAAATTAAAGAAAAAAACAAACAATTTTCAACGATTTTCGAAACATGGTTTCATCTAGCGCTTAAATGCCTAAACACACAAAAATAATAATAATAATAATCATAATAATAATAGTAATATTATTGTATAAACAAATCTTTCCCTTCTTTTCATCTTTCTGCCTCCTTTTCCGTTCTACATATAATTTAGTTAATTTAATTTCCTTTTGCCAGCGTCGACGGATCGCTTCAATGAAATTGTTGCTTTTATTTTGTTGGTATTGTTGATAAAGGCGCGAGTAAATTTAAGTTAAAACATAATTTCATTTACTTAATTTACTAATTACTCTAATCAACGCAGCGTTCTCCTCCTTCAGGCGATGATTATCCGACTTGTAGACATCAAGTTGCTGTTGTTTTATTTTTGGGGATATTATCGGATTGTGCAGGAAAAAATTAAAAGAAAATCAAAAAGAAATTAGTTTCAAATTAATAAACATAGTTAATGCAACTAGCACATTTAGTCATAGACTTTAAGGGGTCGGGCAGAGTATTAAATTAATAAATTCATGCGGTTTAGTTGGGGTTGCTCTAACTGAAAGCATCTCAGCATCAGCAACAACAAGAACAACAACAAACAAAATTAGTTAAAAGTATCTCTAGTACCTCCAAATTGAATATAAGAACAAGAACACGCCCTAAAAACATGCATAAACATAGCCAAATACGAGTGGAATCTTTATATATATGACAATTTCCCCTTCCTCACCCCCAAAAAAGACTGAAGATGTGTTTTATAATGACACATGTACGATAAGCGAAATACTTAGGAGTTGAAATGCTGATACTAAATGTAGAATGAAGAACCCAGAGCCACAATTCTTGGGCCTTGAGCTATATAGCAATATCGATAAATCGCAAAAGACAATAAACAATAAACAGCTTTCAAAAGAACGACAATTGGGCAAAACGTTTATTGATATAACTCGGATATAGTATAATTTTATCCAACTAGATCAAAACACACACATTAAGAATAAATTTCAGCAAAACTTTTAACAATATTAACAACATGGGAACCATTTTTTTTATAATTATAGTTATAGGTTTAATATAAATTATACATAGACAGGTATTTACAGTCGAGTGCTTCAAAACATTAAATTTTTCTAGTTTATGTTATAGATATCGAAATAAGTCGATCTAAGGCAAATTGAAAATTTTGTATAAATAATTTCGAAACACTTTCAGATAGTACAATTAAAAGTTAAGATTGCTTAAATATTTGTTGATTTATTTATTATGCAACAACAAACAAAAAAAAAAACAACAACAGCCAGCTCATATATGACGCAGGTTCTTATGTGGCACACGTCTGTGTGGTGTCAGGTGTTCAGTGGTTGGACATTTACCGTTAAGCTCACTGCATATAAGAACTGAAGAAATGTGCTGGTGGTGCTTGGTGGTGCTAATGCTGGTGCCACAATCGTTGCTGCTGTTGAGTTGAGTTGATCGAGTTCCTTTCGTGAGTTTTGTAGAGTTTTCTTTTCTTTTTGTTTTTCTTTTTCTAATTTTTTACTTTTGATGTACTTTTTGATTATTCGATTATACGAGTATTTGCGATATTTGTGGGTATATTGTTTGCCATATGTTGTGTTATATTCTTGTACCGATATTTTGCTGATATAAACTGAGCATGTAATTATTTTTTCATTAATTTTTCTAATACAATATTAATTCCCAAAATTTTAACTATAAATCTTTTTGTAAATTTCTTTTAAGCTAATAGTACAGTGGTGCAAAAATAGAAATTGCCTGCCAAATTTTGAGTATTTATGAAAATGTGCACCAAAAATCGTGACCTTAATTAAGCTAGAAAATACATTTAATTGTTGTTATACGTTGCGCTCAATAACAATGCAAATGTTTATATTGTTTATATAGTATAGTATTTATGTAGTAATAAGTACACGTATATTATTATTAAAGTCTAATAAGTTGTATATAGTATCAATTGTTGTCCCAGTTTACGATATAATATTTACGATATTGTAATTAACTATGTACGAGTATGTAATGTACGTTTGTATTGTATTGTATGTATGCTGTACGAGTATATGGTATAGAAGTATATAGAAACGATAACGATTGCGATTACGATAACGAGTACGAGTACGATTACGATATTCGAGCGATATTGTCGCCGTGTGATGCTAACAAAATGATTCAACTCTCGATAGAAGAAGCCTATTTGCTTTTGGCCAGTTGACTCTGTGCCGAGGTGGTCAACTTAGAGACAACTCGCGTGAGTGCACGATTCTCCGCACGCAGACGGTCGTTCTCAGTCTTTAGCTTCTGCAAGAGCTAAAACGACACAACAGCAAGAAAGAAGAAAAAAAAAATACAAAACAAAACGCATGTTTTGATATATATATTTTTGTTGTTTTTTTTGTTTTCATGTTATATGTTTTGGTTTTTCGATATTTCGTATTTGATTAGATGGATGAGGCGCGCGTGGGAAGAGAGAGAGAGAGAAAAGAAAAACATAATTTGAGTGAGCGTTTTATTTGTTTTTGCTTTTCGAAATGAACGCACTAAAGAGAGCACGCCAAATGATTAACGTAAAACGAATAACGTAAACGTATAACGCATGGGAGTGTGACCAAATCATAACAAAATGATTGACGATAGAGCGAGTGAGAGTGAGTGAGTGAATGGATGAATGACAATGGCGACAACAACAATGACAATGACAGAGAGTGACAGTTATAGAAAAGTGCAACAAAATGGACAAATTTATTGTAAAATTGATGAATTCATGTTTTCGGAGTTGTTTTATGATGACTAGAAAAACAAAATACACGATGAATATGTATGTTTTTTACACATGATAAAATGTATGTACAGGTGACATTTATTGGATTTTGGGAAGGTTTTCAAAAAAAATAAATAAGCTATCACTAGTAGAAAATGAAACTAATGGTAATAATAATTCTTTTTTAAGTCAATTGCAACTGTGCCGTTAAAACACATCCACAAAGTAATTGCAAAATTGGCCAAAAATATAAAGCGAGATGATAAAAGGAATATACAGATACTATATTTGTTTGTACAGGTCTTTCAACTTTGGGCTGACTGGGATAACGGTTACTAGTGCTTCAAATGGTTACAGTTAATGCTAGGTGAAAATTAACAGTTGACGTGGTAAGGTAGGGTAGTTCATTTTTTATTAAAGAGGACCTTTAAGTCTCAACTCGTACAACATGCGGCAGGTAAAACAAACAAAAATAAACGGAGTAAAAAACTTAAGAAAATTAAATTATAAAATAAAAGCAGAAAAACAAAAAACAATTCAATATGTTGGCAGAGATCTTGTGAAGGCATCTAACGAAATAGATTTGCGATACCTGGTACGGGAACTCTTTATAAAACACAAACATCATACAGGCACAAGACGTTAACGGTTTTTTTTTGTTTTGTTCTTTTTGGGAATAGTTAGGATGGGAACACTATTTGTAATTACCTTGAGCTCTTCTTCCAATTCGGAAAGCTTGCGTTCCATAGCTCTTCTTTCACGCTTCTCAATCTCAGAGAGTGAATTTTTAGTTGTCTGCGAATGTGAAATGAAAATGAAACAAATTTTGGGTTTGTTTTACATTTGCATTCCATTTTTTTTTTTTTTTTTTTTTTAATTTTAAAAAGTATTAAGGATGAGTGGTAACGGTATCGTGTCTTACTGTTACTATTGTTGATCAGTTGTACTAGTGTTGTTTTTGGGTGGTTTTTTTTTATTGGCTTGTATAGAAACAGAGAGCGAGAGCGTAAGAAACAGAGCGCGAGCGGCAAGCGGGCTAAATTTTGGTTGAGCTTAGTCCAAATAACATTGAAGGAGATGTAACAGAGTTGCCGAGTATTTGGTATATTATTGGTATATAGCAGGCAGAGTTTTTCTGAATGTTTGGGTGTTATAGCAAAGAGACAGTCAGAGTGAGAGCGAGCGATAGAGTAAATAGAGGCCACAAACAGACGTTGAGAGTGGAGTGTATTGGAAAAGAGAGATATAGTTGTGTAACGGCTTTTGGTTTGTGTGTTGTTTTGTTTGTTACTGCTGAGAGTTTTTTTTTTGTTCTTTTCTTTAGTTTTGCTTTTTTTAAAGAGTTTATATGTATTTTTATTAAGTAGAGTAGTAGGCTATTGTGGGCGTGGCATGTTAGGCTGTTTACTTACGGCATTGGCAAAGCGTTCGAGCGTCGCACGCGTCTGTACAACTTCGTCGTCCTTCTGCTTGAGCATTTGCTTGAGTTTGTCGTTCTCCATTCTACAAAAGAGATGAAAATAAAGAGAGAAAGTGTGGTGTGTCGGTAAGATAAGATGTCAGTATTTCTATTTTCTCACATTAATTGTGTTTAAAACTATGCAACAAGGTGATTTTCATTTAAACTAGATACTAAGACTTGGACGGAATAAAATACTAGCTATTAAGGCTTTATAAGATCTGCTTCGTAAGTATGGAAAATATTCACAGTGATGACCGAAAATTCAATTTTTTAAGTTAATAAAATTTTGATGCAGTATCAATTTAGAGGTCAAATAATGATGAAAATGATATTCCGCATGAAAATCGGTCAAGTTTTGGCAAAGTTATGGCTGTTTGAAGTATGCGATAAAGTGTCAAGGGGTAAGTATGGAAAAAATTCACAGTGATGACCAAAAAATAAAATTTTTAAAGATAGTTTAATTTTGATGCAGTATCAATTTAGAGGTCAAATAATGATGAAAATGATATTCCGCATGAAAATCGGTCAAGTTTTGGCAAAGTTATGGCTGTTTGAAGTATGCGATAAAGTGTCAAGGGGTAAGTATGGAAAAAATTCACAGTGATGACCAAAAAATAAAATTTTTAAAGATAGTTTAATTTTGATGCAGTATCAATTTAGAGGTCAAATAATGATGAAAATGATATTCCGCATGAAAATCGGTCAAGTTTTGCAAAGTTATGGCTGTTTGAAGTATGCGATAAAGTGTCAAAGGGTAAGTATGGAAAAATTCACAGTGATGACCAAAAAAATAAAATTTTTAAAGATAGTTTAATTTTGATGCAGTATCAATTTAGAGGTCAAATAATGATGAAAATGATATTCCACATGAAAATCGGTCAAGTTTTCGCAAAGTTATGGCTGTTTGAAGTATGCGATAAAGTGTCAAGGGGTAAGTATGGAAAAAATTCACAGTGATGACCAAAAAATTAAATTTTTTGAGTGATTAAAATTTTGATGCAGTATCAATTTAGAGGTCAAATAATGATGAAAATGATATTCCACATGAAAATCGGTCAAGTTTTCGCAAAGTTATGGCTGTTTGAAGTATGCGATAAAGTGTCAAGGGGTAAGTATGGAAAAATTCACAGTGATGACCAAAAAATAAAATTTTTAAAGATAGTTTAATTTTGATGCAGTATCAATTTAGAGGTCAAATAATGATGAAAATGATATTCCGCATGAAAATCGGTCAAGTTTTGGCAAAGTTATGGCTGTTTGAAGTATGCGATAAAGTGTCAAGGGGTAAGTATGGAAAAAATTCACAGTGATGACCAAAAATTAAATTTTGAGTGATTAAAATTTTGATGCAGTATCAATTTAGAGGTCAAATAATGATGAAAATGATATTCCACATGAAAATCGGTCAAGTTTTCGCAAAGTTATGGCTGTTTGAAGTATGCGATAAAGTGTCAAGGGGTAAGTATGGAAAAAATTCACAGTGATGACCAAAAAATAAAATTTTTAAAGATAGTTTAATTTTGATGCAGTATCAATTTAGAGGTCAAATAATGATGAAAATGATATTCCACATGAAAATCGGTCAAGTTTTCGCAAAGTTATGGCTGTTTGAAGTATGCGATAAAGTGTCAAGGGTAAGTATGGAAAAATTCACAGTGATGACCAAAAAATAAAATTTTAAAGATAGTTTAATTTTGATGCAGTATCAATTTAGAGGTCAAATAATGATGAAAATGATATTCCGCATGAAAATCGGTCAAGTTTTGGCAAAGTTATGGCTGTTTGAAGTTTGAGATAAAGTGTCAAGGGGTAAGTATGGAAAAATTCACAGTGATGACCAAAAAATTAAATTTTTTAAGTGATTAAAATTTTGATGCAGTATCAATTTAGAAGTCAAATAATGATGAAAATGATATTCCGCATGAAAATCGGTCAAGTTTTGGCAAAGTTATGGCTGTTTGAAGTTTGAGATAAAGTGTCAAGGGGTAAGTATGGAAAAAATTCACAGTGATGACCAAAAAATAAAATTTTTAAAGATAGTTTAATTTTGATGCAGTATCAATTTAGAGGTCAAATAATGATGAAAATGATATTCCACATGAAAATCGGTCAAGTTTTCGCAAAGTTATGGCTGTTTGAAGTATGCGATAAAGTGTCAAGGGGTAAGTATGGAAAAAATTCACAGTGATGACCAAAAAATGAAATTTTTTGAGTGATTAAAATTTTGATGCAGTATCAATTTAGAGGTCAAATAATGATGAAAATGATATTCCACATGAAAATCGGTCAAGTTTTCGCAAAGTTATGGCTGTTTGAAGTATGCGATAAAGTGTCAAGGGGTAAGTATGGAAAAAATTCACAGTGATGACCAAAAAATAAAATTTTTAAAGATAGTTTAATTTTGATGCAGTATCAATTTAGAGGTCAAATAATGATGAAAATGATATTCCGCATGAAAATCGGTCAAGTTTTGGCAAAGTTATGGCTGTTTGAAGTTTGAGATAAAGTGTCAAGGGGTAAGTATGGAAAAAATTCACAGTGATGACCAAAAAATTAAATTTTTTAAGTGATTAAAATTTTGATGCAGTATCAATTTAGAAGTCAAATAATGATGAAAATGATATTCCGCATGAAAATCGGTCAAGTTTTCGCAAAGTTATGGCTGTTTAAAGTTTGCGATAAAGAGTCAAGGGGTCAGTATGGAAAAAATTCACAGTGATGACCAACAAATCAAATTTTTTAAGTTAGTAAAATTTTGATTCAGAAAAAATTTAGAGTTTTTACCCCTGAATCATACTTGTCATCTAGCCCAATAATACTCACTTGGCCGCTTCCCAGAGCGCCTTATAGTCAATGCCGTCTCCATTTTCCGCCTTGTCGCTGCTGCTCGTGCTCTTCGAATCGCTGGCGGCGCTTGTTGTTGCTGTGCTTGCGGTGCGAGAGCGCGACGTGCGTTCACTGCCGCTCTGAGAAGAGAATGCGATAAAAGAGATTTGATAAAGATTTGAGCAATTAAATATTGTTCGATTAGATAACAGTTTCATTATTTTAATTAGTTTACTGCCTACAACAACAACACTATCTTTATACTGATTTCCCTGATTGCTTACTTCATAGCCCTCGCTCTTCTCCGAGGATGCACTAATCGAGCGTTGAGCCGCGCTGCGGGAACGTGTGCGATTGCGAGATTTGCGCTCCTGTTCTCGCAGAGAATTGCTGCGTGTGGCAGCAATGGCTGCCACAGTGGCGCCAGCACTGCTCGGCGTGGTGATGCTGGTGGTGGTGCTGCTGCTGCTGGGGAATCCTGTACTGAGACTGCTGTTGGAGTTGGACAACGACTTGGTCTTGAGCAGACGAGCACTGGCCGAAGACTTGAACGAATTAGAGGCACTCAAACTGGGCGATTTGAAGCTGAGCGTGGCGGTGGTCACACCATTGTCATAGCTGCTGGAGTAGGGACTGACATAGCGATGATCGCTGCCATAGGAGGAGCCCGATGTCGAAGTACTGGGATATCCATATCGAGAGGAATTGTCGTAGCCAGAGCTAGCTGCTTTCGAGGATGAGGAGGAGTGAGAGGTCGTGGTGCAATTGGAGTTGGAAAGAGCAGACGCTTTAGTGTTGCCATAACAATTGCCGATATGCTTGCTGACGACGATATGGTAGTGATTCTGATGATGATTGCCTGAGGAAGCCTGCAACTGATAGTAGCTGCCATTTCTATGATTACTTTTAGTGCTGCTGCTGCCGGATGAGCATGTGGAAGTGGAAGCAGATGCGGATGTGGATGCTGATGCTGAAGCAGATGCTGATGATGAGGAATAACCTCCAGGCTGATGCTGATATTTGGAGTAATCGTAATGATTGCTCGCATTACCATTCGAATAACCGCCGTAACCAGAGCCAGAGGTGCCACGACCACCATAAAGACTCTCCCTGGAGCTGTACATGCTAGTGTAGGGGCTCTGATAGTTGCCACTGCCATTGCTGCTCGGAAAATACCCTGTACTCAATGGTCGCGAGTTGTAGCTGCTGCCATTGTAGTTATACGCCCCCGAGGTGCTGCTCCCTGTTCCTGTGGCTCCCATTCGAGAGCTGGAGGACAAGGAACGCCTTCGACTGGCGAGTGGCGCCTGTGTGCGTGATCTTGAGCGAAAGGACATGATTCCAACACGCCAACACTCACTTTATTATATACACCCAACTACAAAAAGAAAATACGTCTTTAGTATACTCTTTAATCGTCCAAAAGCGACTCGTATATCATTCGACACCAATAAATTGCAATTACGCTTTGCCAGAGACGAGAACATGAAGGAGAAGAGCAAGAGAGGACTTTTTTATTTTCCATTTTCCAATTTTACAATTAGCGTAGCGAAAAATGTTTGTAAATTTTCTTTTATTTTTGGCATAAACAAAAGTGGAAAAACAAACAAATTTCCTTTTGTACAAAACTGAAACGATCTTTTTTTTTGTATATGAAAAGAAAACGCAATATTGACATGTGGTTCTCTCATTTGTGCCGCACCGTTGCCACCTAGTACCGCTATGTACCCTCCCCCACCTTGAAGAGAACTCAATCGAGCAAGAAAATGACGTCAAGACATAAATTTTGACATTTTGTTATAATTTTGCCGCAATGCGGTAGAAGGAACCACATTATCTTACTCTCCCCTACAGTCCCCCAAGATCCCCCACCTTCCACTGTGGGGGTCTGTCTTTGTTGTTCCTAGTCGTTTAATAATAATAATAATATTGAAAACACATACAAGAAACGCACTAATCTTTGGGTGGGAATCCATGGCGTGTTCTATTTATTTACCGCTCAGTGTTAATATTTTAAGTTGATGCTTCACCCACGCGAGTTCAACAGCAATCATGAAGAGCAGCAAACAATATTGCTGTGATAAACTATGAAATACCCTTTACAAAGTACTAGATAAGTTATAAAACAGAAAATACATACATTTTTGGAAAATTGCACTACATAACTTCCTTTATACTACAAAAAACTACATATAAAATAATATGAATTTAATTTAAATCATAATGGAACCTCTTTAAACATCTAAAATTAAAAATTATACCCCAAAATAAGTACTACTGTAAATTTTTTTTATTTCTATAAGATATAAATCAAACTGAACAATAATATCATTGTTACTGCATTATGAAAATATAATATCACAATTTTATCTATCTAAACATCCAATTTTAGCAGACTGTTTTAATATTATAAGGCTAATAAGATCTAACCAATCTTCTGTTACAAAATACCCTGTTAATCTTTGGTATTGGGTATGAAAATGTCTAATTTTTATCAAAATGTCGAGTGCATTTAATTTATGAGTTGTCTGTTTCCTGAAATATATATATCTACATCTATCTACAAAGAAAGCGTCCATGAATGAATCGTTGTATCGTCTATTCGTTCTTTTCCAAAAGCAGAAAACTTTTATTGTTTTGAGGCGTTTTGCAAGATGAAAATGGAAATATCTCTTTTACGACCCATCTGACCATTGGTAATTCCGCAATGTAGCTTGGCTAATAAGACATAAAACTTTTCCCAAAATTTGTGTTGTGTCATGGCTACATAAATTGATGTCAAGATCAAGGAGCAAGTATTAAGGGATTATGAAATGGCATATAAATAATACTACTAAAAGCGATGAAAAAATTAAATTAAATTTGTTTATACAAATTTTGAATGGATATTTAGATGTATTGAAATAAAATATAACAATCTTTATAAAAAAATGTATTCCTAATGAAGCTAAAATATTTTATATCAATTTTTATGAATGAAATAACTTGAAGTAATTTAAAGATATAAATCGTGAAAAAGATAGGACTCTTGACGACAATTTGCAGTTTATCTCTAAAACTTTTGCAATTATTTCTAGAATGCAATTTATAATTTAACTTGAACTTTAACCTTTAACCAAACAAACTTTATGCAGTGCGCACGAAATCAAATTAAATAGTGATCAAAATATTTGACCATATTTGGAGTCGACTCAAAGACGAACAACTTGAAATATCCAAAAATTTGTGCGCAATTCTCTAAAAAAGGCAACAACGCGTTTTAACTGGCAACAATAAAAGTTGCCCCCGCTTGTGGGGAAGAGTCTCTTCTCGAGTGCCTCTAGAGAGTCTCGAATCTCGAGTCTCTGGTAAACTGATAGCGAATATTGCAATTCACATATTTTTGACACGTTTGACAAGCGCTTTTGTGGTTTTGTCAATGCACTCGGGTGTAATTAATTGTAAATTACTTAAAAACAGTATTTAATTTGAACTGTTGTTGATGTTGTTGTAGATGTTGCAGATGTTTTTGATCTGTGGAAATTATTGTGGCTGATCCGTTGATCCGTTGCGCTAGACGTACAAAACTCAACTGTGGCTACCCAACAAAGTATTGAAATGTTTTATTCGAAAACCGAAAACTTGGCGCACGATCAGAAATAAAACGCAAGAGAGCGAGAAACTCAAATTAAGAGAAATCAGCATACGTGGAAGAGAACACAAGGCACGCATTGAAAAGCCGGAAAAATTGTTGAATATAAATTATTATTATAATTTGTAGGAAAACAAAGAGTTGGAAAATCTGCTGCGACTGCTGTTGGGAGCCTTGGCAGCAAATTGGACTTTTTTCACTTGAATTGCGCACACAGCATGCTGTTTAATGTGTGTGTATGTGTATTTATGTTTCACCTGTGTGTTGCCATCTAAATTTAGTAAATCGCACACGTATTTGGCCCAATGTCCGAGACGCAAAAGTATAAACTATGCTGGGGTCAGCTGATGCAGCCCAGTCGCAGCAACTGGGCCAAAAGGCGAAACAGTCAACGACACGTGACACATGTCAGCAACATACACAGAGAGAGCAAACAAGTTAAGGAGTCTTTTAAAGAGGAAGAGAGAGTTTGAAGAGTTTAAATTTACATTTAAAAGTTCTTCCATGTTTTTGTTCCCCTAGATGTACATTTCATAACTAGGCCAAAAGTATTGTCTAAAAATAGTCCATGACGATGCCAACATCATTTTCCCCCGCTTTCCCCAATATTCTCTCACCCTCGAAACGTTCCCCTCCCAAATGGTAGAAAGTGCAGCCGGCAGGGAATGAGGAAACAAATGCTTTTAAACCGAAACTGCAATTGCAAAATTTCACAAAATGTTTAAATTTAGCGACAAATGCGGCGCAAATGTTGTACAATTTTTATTTATATTTCTTCATTTTTACTTTTGCATTCGATTCTCAAACAAAGTTCAATGTACGTGTGCGCGAATAGATGTCTGAATTGTTGATGTTGTTGTTGCTGTTTCTAAGTGACCAATTTGTTGTGTGAAACATGCATTGTGAAAGTGTTTAATAGCTTTAGCTATACTCAAGTAGTACGAGTCTTATGTATAAATATGTATTTTTATGGCTTAAACACTTGACATCGTCAATCAGCGTCAATGCTCGAAATGTTTAGGCAAACGGATTTAGAAGACATCAAACGACCAACTGACTGTATACTATCTATAAGTGCAACTCTTGGTATTATTAAACGAATCTTTGGAAACTTTCACAATATATGCAAAATATTGTTACTTAAGAAAAATAATGTAAAATATGCTGCCAGACTTAAAAGAAGGGGAAATTTAAGTAATTTTCTCATATTTTATACCAGAAGTGGGCATGCAGTGGCTTACTTAGCTCACCGGGCTGTTTTCGTTATATTTGGAAAATAATTCTGTTTCATGAGCAGCCATTAATATTCCAAACGTATAATTGACTCGTTAAATAATTAAAAATTGTTTAATTTCCTATTGCGCATTTGTACACATTTTCACGTGCTTAATTAATAATAAATTATGATTTCAGAAGATTTAATTGTTATAGATGTTGCTTGCCATTTTATAAAATTTTTGAAAATCATCTGTAATAATGATATACAAAGAACACAAGTTGTAAAAAGACTCTAAATATACATTGCCTTGTAGTTTAATTGTTTATTTACGAAATTCATAACAATTAAAAACAATTTTAATGGAACCATTAAAAAAAATCTATTAAAACAGAATTGGAAAGTTAAAAAAAAGTGTAAATCAAATCACTTTGTCATTTATTCAACAACATATAACAACATTTTCAAATAGTTCCCATATCCCCAGACAGATAGATGAGCAGACAAACTGTCTGCCGATTATATGAATATGAATATAGTCGAGGAGGAACGACGAATGACAGAAATGCATTTAGAAAATTTGACAGTTTAAATGAATGGCCAACACGGCGACTTGCTTAAATAGACGATTTAATAAATTGTTAACAGGTTTTGCTGCCGAGAGTGTCTCAAATGTTTCAAATATTATCACAAATTGGATGTGCACTAATAGTTTTGACCTCGGCCATGAAAGGATTTGCAAATGCATTTGCCTTGCACAATGAATACGTTTTGAATATTCCACACTTATTTACAATTGGAGCAATGGCATTCACAATGCCACGTGCACACACACTTTTAGCTTCTTTACTTCGTCTTCTTCTTCACCATCTTCTAATGGCAATCATAATTTTCTTTTGCATTTTCGCACAAATGGGTCGCTTGCTAATTGGAACAGACAGAGCTCGAGAGCAAAACCAACAGCAGCTACTTTGAAGGACGCACGGGACTGACTAAAATTGTGACAAGGTGTGACGGAATGAGCACCAAAGACGGGTAAGGGGGGTTGTCGAGAGGGACAGGGGAAGTGTGTGTGTGTGTCAGGTGCACAATCGAATACGCAATTAGAGGAAAAGGCAGCTGTTGAAAATAAGGCACCAAAACATAAAAAAAACTGTACCCAATTATTTGCAAGGTGTGAAAATATTTATATACACTCAATTGTTGTTTCTGTTTTCGTTGTTGTTGTTGTTGTTGTAGGTACAGCAAAATAATTAAAAATACATTTGTTGAGACATGTTCCAAATAGCAAATTCGTAGAAAATTTTTAAAAGCGAAATTAGTTCCGCGAATTTATAGATTTGAAAGACAAAAGCTTATTTAAATGTATTTTAACTGCGGAACAGGTCTTTACATTGCATTAAGTACAATTTTAAGCTATAGTTATTGTTGTTGTGGACTCACCTCCTTTTCCTTCTCATCGTTGTCATTGTTGGCCGATTCGTGTTGACGCTCCGGATCAAGCTCCTGTAAGAGCAAAAAAAAACCAGCATGAGATTAGATTTCAACTAATTAGCATTTATATTAAAAATAGTTTGCATGCTGCCCACACACGGCTCATTTAGTTAGACAAATGGCCAGGCTAATTAGCAGGCAGCATGCAGAGATAAAAAGAGAAAGAGATGATGCTCCACTTACATCCATATCGAGATGCACCACACCCGTGGATCTGCGCTTGGGCTTGCGACGCCGCTGTATGACAGTCTGTGTGCGATTATCGTTCTCCTTGTCGTTATCTGTTTGGTAATTAATGAATTAGTTAAAGAAAAGCTGTTGTGTATTAGAATTTGTGTGTATGTGTTACCCTTATCAACATGGCTGGTTGTAGCACTGGAAGCCGTTGCATGGTTGGCACTGGCTGCTGCAGACGCGGAGTTGTTAGCTGTTGTCGTGGCAGTTGTTGTGGCAGCAGATGTCGTCTCATATCTGCGGGCTGGAGGCGTCATATAGGCGCTATTATTAATCGTCTCACTAGGCGCAGAGACAGGACGTCCGACAGAGTTGAGCGATTGATTGGAAGCATTTACTGCAATTAAAAAATAAATATATACCAAAATAAATTATCTTATATAGACATAATTTAAATAATACGAAAAAATAATTATTCAATTTCAACTTACGCGCATTGGGGCCACTGCTGATGCGACGTTGTGCTCCGGCTGTGTTGGCCAAGTTAACAGCTGCCATGACAGCCGGCGCACTTGGTATGATGGTGCTCTGATTGGGCGGGTATGTGCCACCGCTGGTAATATCCTCCAGCTTGAACTGCACAGGACATACAACGATTATTAACAACAGTTCTTGGCAAATATCTCACAAATATCAAAATATTTATAAGTAATTTTCTTCTTCATTTTTTTTAATAATTGTTTCTGTTGTTTGTGTGAATATGTTTTGTTGTTGTTTTAGAAAAAGCTATGCTGGCAAATGTGGTTGTTTTATTTTTGGTTAATTTGTTGCATTGTCTTGAACCATATCAAATAAGTAATTATTTAGCTGCCTTAACTAGTTTTTAGTAGACGTTTAGTAGACAATACGCCAGACACCCGTTGCAATTTTCTATGGTATTTCAAGCGTCATATTTTATATAAAAGCCCAATACCTCCTCACGATTATGTACTTAAATTAATTATAGTTTAATAAATGTTGCATGCATTATTAATAAGTCATCAGAAATATTATTTTCCTAACATTTCCTTTTACTCTACTAAACTATATAAATTCATTTTAAATTTGGTTTGTTTTAAAAATTAAAATAAATTATTTTGGGCATACGAAAAGAGCAAGCCAAACATAGCAATAATTAATAAGCGTTAATTGAACACAAAATTCCAAATGGAAGTCGCAATAAAATGTATATACAATAATGTTCATTAACCGAATGTGTGTGATATCATGTTTTATAGAGAGATAAGTACATTTATAATAAATAATGGTAAGATTTAAATTTAGAGAGCACTACAATAAATAAAACATACATAAATACATACAATACGTAAGTATAAGTTATAGAGTCATAGTTATATTCACATTTATATGCAGATGCGTTGCAATTGAAACAGGCGTACAAAATGAGCAAACTCAAGACCAAAAGTACGATAAATAAATTTTAAAAAAATATTCTTAAAAAACTGAGAATGTTAAACCTAAAACAGACATATACAAAACTCAGTCTAAGTAATACCCTGGCAAAACTTGAACATATTAACAAAAATCTTTTAATTGTAAGATAAAATCAAATGCAAGTTTTTATTTTGGATTTACTTTACATTTTTTATATAGTCTTTAAAACTAAGCTGGGGTAGTTAGTGAATAGTTTATATTCTTTGCTGATTAAATTTAGTATTTAAATACTTTAATACTAGATAAAAAATACATGCTACACTTAAAGTTGCACAAAAAATCGCGTCATGTTTGAAAGCGAGTCGAGAAAGTCAAAGATGAGTTTCTTGTTGAGGTCGGTACGATAAAGGGTCAGAGGTCAGTTAGGTTGTTTAGTTTAAATTGTTGCAGTTGTTGGTTGTTCGTATTGTCGTTTGTTGTTGTGTGCATTACCTTTGAGCCCGCATCGAACTTGAGACGCCACGAAGGACGTCGCTCAGCTGCCGTTGCAGTTGCAGTTGAAGACGACGATGTGGATGGTGCAACAGCTGAATTGGCTACAGCACCACTAGCACCACCACTACCAGCACCACTCTCCACAGTGCGACGTGCGTATAAGCTGAGCAACGAATCGCGTGCATTGAAATCCGCATGTGTTGAGACCGGCGAGGCCGTATCGGACTTGGCATCCAGCTCTTGGCCAGCACCGCCTGCACCACCAGCACTTCCGGTGGTGCTCAG
This sequence comes from Drosophila innubila, assembly GCF_004354385.1. Classification (NCBI taxonomy): domain Eukaryota; kingdom Metazoa; phylum Arthropoda; class Insecta; order Diptera; family Drosophilidae; genus Drosophila; species Drosophila innubila. The sequence goes on from NW_022995376.1 coordinate 10,102,744, forward strand.
ACTACGCTTGTCACGCAATCGCACCGGACTCTCCAGCACTCCGGGTGTTGTGGCGGGTGTCAATGTTACGGGTTTACTTTCAGCTGTTGCGGTTGTTGCTATCGCCAAGTCTGTGGGTCTGGCTGGCAGTCCAGCTGACTCGGAGTTGAGCGGATTTAGCTCCTGGGCAACTGCGTCAGTCTTTAGTGATTTTTCCTGCTCCTCAACGGGCTTCTCTCGACGCGAGAACATCGTGAAGCTGGCGCTGACCGCCGTTTGTTGATCATCCTCGGCATCGCTGCCAGCATCTACGTCAAGGTCATCCGATCTTCGTGCGGTTGGCGCTGCCAATGTGAAGCTAGCTGTGGTGTCGGCAATGACATCGCTTGGCGCCAATGTGGCAACCACAGCCTCAATTATTTCCGAATCATCCGCTGTGGTTGTTGTGCTTGGTATTATGCTTGGTGGTGGAGTTGTGGGCGGTGGTGGTGGTTGCGGTTCTTGTGGACTATTGTTGTCGCTGTTGCTGTTGCTATTGCTATTGCTGTTGTTGCTGCTGCTGCTGCTGTTGTTGGTTGTCGTCGTTGTTGCAGTTGCTGTTGTTGTGGCTGTTGTTGTGCTTGGCGATGTTGTAATTGATGTGGATGTTGTTGTTGCTGTTGTTGTGGTGCTTGATGTGGAGCTTGTTTCATTCTGTTAATAATATTAGTTTTGGAACAAATAAAAAAAAACACAATTTCGATATCTGCGACGTTTCTCCAAAAACAAAAATCAAATGACGTTTCTGTATGACTTTTCAGTAGGGGATCGTGTAGGGATATCAGATAATCATATTTAACGATAACTAACGAGTATAGTAAGTTACGATATACGGCATACGATATACGATAAATGACATACGACATACGTAGAGTGCTCCGAGCACTTTCATATACTTTTAAGAGAACTTTACGCATGCAAACATCTGACATGCAGAAATACATAAATATGGTATGTATAGTATACATTGTATACATTTGTATATATATAGTATTGGTAACTGTTCAGTCATATTGTTTATATACATATAGAAAAGTAAATAAACTAACTTAAAATACATACAATTAATTATCTTTATGAGAAAATCATAAATAAAGCTACTCTTATAAACCGCACTTGATGTATGATTGTTATGATATTACGAATATATATGAAACGACGGCGATCAGCGGCAATTGCGTTTGCTTTGGCATTGCAGAGCGTTGCGGTGGTGCTCGGTGCTGCGGTGGTGCGGGCATTTCAATTTGATCAGCGCAATAATAAAACTCGGATGCAGACAGAAAAAATCACAAATTGCAATCGCAGTATAAAACTCAATTTGATTGGCTCGCATTTTAATTGTTTGTTAAATTTGTTGCAGCTAAATGAGAGCTGATTGATTGATCGACTCGAGCGGCTGATTGATTGATGAGACGCTGATTGAAAACATGATCAACTAAACTACTTTTTGGTAAAGGTTTTTTTTTTTGACACTATGCAAAGACAAGAGATCTGTCAAAGAACAAAGTTATAAGATAAATAATTGTAATTTTAGTTAAATATTTTTATTTTATATAGATACAAATCTTTATCGTACAAACGCAATGTGGCACAACAGCAGTTTTAAATGTATTGTATTTATTTTATTAATTTTAAATCCTTTCTTACTTGGCTCTTCGAGCTCTTTCCGTTTATAGTTTTTTTTTTTGACAGATCTGATAAGCAATCCTTTAATCTGTATTAGATTGCATTGTATTCTTGCATAGTGTCTGAGATACTTTGATTTAAAACTAAGCGCTACCATAAGGCTTATTGTTACCAACTAGGCTTAACAAACGTGCTCACACACACACACGAACATACATAAATAGACACACACACACACACACAGAGGGTGGGAGAGTTAAACACATGTGTATGTAAGTGAGAACGACAAACACCAAATTAGCAACATTCTTGACTTGTGGTGTATGATTTGATTCAGAGTAAAAGAGAAAGAACGCTGGGTGATGCACACGCACACACAGACACAAGTGTAGATTGATGGGATGAGTTGGTGGTTGGGTGGGGCATAAAACGAGTACATTAAATGGGGGGAAGGGAAATAGACACCATAACCATAAGCAGTTGTTGCTGGTGTACGAGCTAAAAACTGCATTGTGAACATTGTGTGTGTGTGTGTGTGTGTCTGTGTGTGAATTGTGGACTCTTTGTTGCTACAGATAATGAGCATACATAAGTATACGCATGTATGTATGTCTAGGCGATCTAAGTGATAATGGTGGTCTACTGATAACATGAAACTCTCAAATGTGAACTGATCTACGAACTTTGCTGATTTTGAAATGTGTCAAATTGTTGAGTGATTTTGTTTATCGATGTTTCTAAGATTCATTTTGTTGTTGTTATGTTTTGGCATGGTCACACAAAGTACTTACGCTGCTGCTGTTGTTGTTATTGTTATTGTTGTTCTTATTCATGCCCAGATTCTTCTTCTTGACCAGCTCCTCGGCACTCTTGATCTCATCGAGGGTGACACCCTGTGTGGAACGACGCGTCTCTCGCACTCGCTTCGCATGCGCTTTACGCTGCGTTTCGCTTTCCTCGTCGCGCACTGGAGGCACAAAGGATCTACATAGAAGGATATTTCCATTAGATTACACCAAAAATATGACAATAGCAACGAAAACAATGAGAGCAACTCATGCTAAACAAACTCAAAATGAATTAAATAACAATAGGCAACTATTTGGGGCAAGTTGAGAGGTTAGCAGCTGGCACACAATATTTTAATGGCTCTTCGGGTTAGCGCAATTTGACAATTTACAATTATAAATAATTGTTAGCCAGTTAACAATTTCGTTTATTACTTGAAAAAGTTTTTGAATATATTGCCCGCCGATTGTTTAGGTTTTGGAGTCTCCACTTCGCTGGCAACGGCACTTGCCGTTGTGCTGCCATTGTTGTTGCTGTTGCTGCTGCTTTGGGCAGCCGGATTGCTAACAAAATTATGGGTATATATGGTATATATAATAAGAACCGATAATATAAACGATGTTCTTAGAAAACTTGAAAGATTTAAGCTATTTTATGCATAAGATCAGTTTTCATAGGGCAATGTTTAAAGTAAAACTAAAATTAACGACAAACTATGTACAAATCTGTAGTTCTGACCAAAATTACAAACTGTTATCGACATGTTTCAATAATTTACATGACAAGAAAACTGACCTTAGACATAAGTATCTCTGTTAATTTTCTAACACCCTACTCACCTGCGTATTGGTGGGGTATGCACAGTTGTTGAGGGTGAGCTGAGCACTGTTGTTGTTGGTGTTGTTGTTGTCGCTGCATTAAGCATCGCAACTGGAGCAATCGGTTTTCTACAAATGATCAAACAGAGAAGAATAAAATAGAAAAGAGAAAATGTAGAGCATTAAAAAGAGTCACTTGAATTGAAAATATCATAGCTAATAGATGTAGACGACATTGTGCGTATTGCCTAATTAAATGTTAAGTATAGATATTGTTTGTTGGTGCAATGAGAATTTATCGGGTATACATATAGAGAAGCTAAGCATAAGCAAAGATTATATAGTTTACAGATTACAAATTACAATTATTAAGTATACTTTCTAGTTAGTTACGGTTAGCAATTTTGATTACGAGTTGTTTTTGTTTTTTTTTTCTTTCTTTTTGGCCTTTTGGGCACAAAACAAACCTGAAATACACAGAGTTATCTTTGAGGGAGGCCGATCTTTGTACGCTATAAGTTAGACTTGGATTTGCTGTAGATGTTATTGATGTTGTAGTTGCTGCTGTTGCAGTTGTTGTTGCTGCTGCTGCTGTTGTTGTGTTGTTGGTGTGTGTGTTGAATGTTGTTGTGGTGTTTGTTGTGCTTGATGTTGATGTGTTGTTATAGTTGTTGCTGCTGCTGATGCCAGTTGTGTTTGCAGTTTGTCCCAACAGCAGCAGACTCTTATTGTTGTTGATGTTATTATTGTTATTATTATTGTTGTTATTGCTACTTTGGTTATTGTTGTTATTGGCATTGCCGGGCAGAGCATTCGCCGTCGTCGCTAGCAGTATGGGACATGAATTCGCCTTAATGCGTGCCCGCAGCTCATTGTACTTTTGATAGAATCTGCACACGGTTCAAGATCATGATTCAGCGGGGCGGGCAGATGGGCAGGCGGGTGGATTGGTTGGTTGACAGGCGGGCGGGCGGGCAGGCAGGCGGGTTAGAATTGAATTTGATTTTTTTTTTTTTTTTTTTTGGTTTTGAATCAATAAGCGTTTGATGATTTGGTGCGATTTGGTGAGTAGTTGTTGTTGTTGTAGTTGTTGTTTTTGGTTGCACATAAGAAAAAAGAACACACAAAAAATAACAAAAGAAATCAAATTTCAAATAATAAGACGAACAAACTTCTTAAGTTCTTATTAAACTTCGGATTTGTTATTTGTTTGTGCTTCACACCTTGCCGTGCCACTTGTGGCAGCTGCAGCACCTGCTCTATTCCACTTAATATTTACAATAATTTCTCATTTCTTTTCATAACAATTTTCTTTGTGATTCAGAATTAATTCCGAGTAGAGAGCGACAGTTGAGCAAGTTGATAGTGTGGCTAAATTTAAAGAGTTACTGCGTAAAGCGGTTCGATAATGGTCAATTTGATGGTTGTCTGGTTCTGTACAAGTATGTGTGTGTGTGTGAGTCTGTGTGTTGATTTGTGAGAGAGCGGTGTGTGTGTGTGAAAGATGTACATGTGTGTGTGTGATAAGCGGCGCGCAATCAGCAAAAGGTGAAACACAAACGGCAAAAACAAACCGAAAATGTTGTGCAGTTTGTGACACATAAAATATACAATTTGTTGTTACTCGTATTATATATAAGTAATAATATATATGTATTTTGTAAATGCGGGTTAATTTGCAATGTGTGTTTGTTTGTATATGTGTGGCACGCATTTCTGTCAAGTTACTCTAGGTGTGTTTGTGTGTGTGTGTGTATAGAGACTGAAACTCACTTTTGATCATTCTCAAAGCTGTGCGTGCGTCGCAAGATGACATCGTTGGCGCTTTCATTGCCGCTTTTGCCGCTCAGCTCTTTGTCAGGAACTTCTACAATAAAAACATTCAAATTAGTAATTGTTTATAGATAAATACAATTAAGAAACAAGGCTGCAAACCTTTAAAATATTGTAGGAGGATGGTTTAAATCCGGGTTTAATTTAACAACAAAAAATAGATTAATCTTTTTTTTTTTTATTTATTAAAAAAGGAGCAGCCTTGTTAACAGTTACTTACGATTCTTAGTGGGACTGTCGTTGGGCGTGCGGAGCGTTTTGCGTCGCCAGGGCGCCTCATCCTCCACAGAGTGTTCGGCGGCATGAATTTGTTGATTGGGCTTAACATTTTCAGCTGCAAGATGGAGAATAAAATGTTATTAGAAAATGATATAAAACTGCAAGAACTACATAGAGATTAGCTGGTTCAACTTGGCTTAATGCAGGCAGAGGGGGAAGGGAGGCAGTTGGTAACGCAGACGCTAAACAAATTGCCAGACTACCTTCGCTCTCTGATAGACTTGTGCTGTGCGAGCTCTCTGTAGAATCGCTGAGATCTGAATCGGAATCGTTATCGTTTTCTGGCGATGCCATAACATCATCATCATCATCATCAACAACATCATTAACATCATCATAATTAAGATCCTTAGCAGCAGGTGCAGTAGCAACAGCAGCAATTGTGGCAGCAACATCATCGGTTTCAACTTGAGCTTCAACGCTGGCGCTAATCGAACTGCTGGCAGCTGCAGTGTGCGGTGTGGACAAAGACAAGACACAAATAGAGAAAAGACAGACGCAGACAGAGAGAGAGAGTGGGGAAAACGGGAAGAGAGAGAGAAAGAGAGAGTGGTTGCAGGCTGAGAGAATTACACAAAACTAGACGATGAGATCTATATAGATGATGATGATGATGTTAATGTTGATAATAAGACGCAAAAAACATACAAAGTGACAAATTGAAGATGTGACATGACATGACGAGGACAAGGCAGTGTCTCTATGTCTGTATATGTGCAAATGTTTATAATAAATGCAACAATTCAACTAAACTTTAACGCGCATGAGAACCTAAATTCACAACCATAACAAAAGATACACGCACACACAAAAAAGTTGGCATAGAAATATAAAATTAAAATAATTTTTTTGTTTTTTTGTATAAATATGCAAAAGAAGCAGCAGCAGCTGCTGAGCGGGGTGAGATATAGATATTTTCTAGGTTTCTTGGGTTCAGTCTACGCACCATCCTTAGCGGCATCAGTTCTCACTTCAACGCGTACAAGTTTCGTTGGTGTTTTGTCCACATGATTTTCAATCGCATCTGAGATTCTGCTGTAATATTAAATAAGAGATGTATTAGCATGCTGATTAACTGTCAGATTAGTATGATTAACTCACCTGATTTGACTAGAGGGACGCCGCTTGTTGCGTTTGTTGGCACGCAATTCTTCCAGGAATTTGACCATTTTGCGATCGGCGACATCGATGCAGGATTGGCCAGCATAATTGCGTATATCCATGTTGGCCCATGACTCCACCAGCATTTCAGCTGTCTCCTTTTGGCCCCAGTGTGCAGCGGCATGCAACGGCGTCCAGCCATCATTATCCTGTCTATCGACATTGGCACGTCCGGCGAGCAACAGACTCAGCACATTCGTATAGCCCTTGGCAGCTGCCACATGTAGCGCCGTTGCACCAGTTTTTGGATTCGGTCGATCCACTTCAGTGGCATCGCTAAGCAGCCATTTATTTGCATCATTGAGCATGGCCTTCTCCTCCGCCTTGCGCGCCTGATCCACATCAATATTTAGCTCCTGCACCACCTTTTCCATGTAGTCAATCATGGGCATATGTTGCACATCAATTGCCAAATCCAGCGCCAAATCTCCATCACTATTCACAGCAGCCACATCGGCATGGTTCTCCACCAGATACTGTGCTATGCTCACAAAGCTGTAAATGAAAACGTTTTATCAATAGCTTGTATCGGAAGTTAATAACGGTTACTCACCCGCAGGAGGCTGTTGCATGTAGCGGTGTCCATCCCTCGTTGTCCTGACGATTAATATCGGCTCCATGTGTCACTAAGAACTCAACCATTTCGAGCTTGTCATCGATGCAAGCCTGTAAAAATGTAACAATAAATTTTATCATAAATAAATTGTATAACAGAAGATCGATAACGATATAAATCTATAGAGATAATAAACGATAGCTAGATTAAGCAATGACTACAACAATCCATAAAGCTCGTCGAATTTTGTTCATAGTAAATTAATTTAAAAGTGTGTAATATAAAAAATATTTAATTTAAAGGTATAAGTCAATAGCGACAATTATCGAAAACTATCATTATTAGATTTAAATACCCTTGAATTTATAAAAAATCGCTTTCCACGATAATCGATAGCTGAAATTTAATTTATATTTTGCATAAACATAATTTCCAGAAAAATGTCAGCCAATTTTATTTCTATGATCCAAAAACTATGCTACAAAAATGTTACAAAATTATGAGGTTGACGAATTTAGGAACATGCCTGGTGTTTAGTATGTTAATCAATTCGAAATTCAAATGATTTTAGTATTGATTTTCACAATTTAAGTATTTCAATAGAATGATCAAAGAGGCAGAACAAACTGGAATAAATAAATGCAAAGTAAAGTATTTGATGATTCTGTGTTAAGGTAAAATAAATTTACATTTCTCGATTGTTTATGCCGTTGCCAGTTCTTGTCAATATTTCAGTTTGTAGATGAACTAAATTGAATCTTCAATATATTGAAATTGTTTTCGATTTTTGCGAATTTCATTATTCAGTTGCTGCCAAAAGACTCTTATACAGTTTAATGTTTTTTTTTTGTGCCATGTTTTAATAGCTCTGCTCTGTTTATCTTGCTAAAAACGATAAAGTAAACATATTACGAGGGAAAGAGAGAGAGAGAGAGAGAGAGAGAGAGAGAGAGAGAGTAAAAGAAAGAGAGATAGAGAGACTGACTGGGTCTGGAACTCTGACTGAGGCACATGGACAACATTGTTTATGCGGATTTCCGTTGAAGCGAAGACATCGCCGCCAGTCGGCGTGTGCACAGCGAAGACGACAACCAACAACCGACAACCGACAACGATGGCGTTGATGATATCATCGTGAGCAACTCCGACTCGTCGGCTTCTTCTATGTGTTGCTATCTAACTAAGAACCCACCCAATAATAATGCGACGCTTATAACACACACTCTCAAATGCTCGATAAGAATTCTTCGCCAGCAACAAAAGAATCATAATAAGAAGAAGAAGAAAGCGCCAAACCTCAATTCACATACCAATATTCCAATTGTTTGACTTGATAAGCGCACGTTCTTTTCAAATGTTCTTAAGTATTTTGTTTTTTATTTTTATTTTTATTTTGTGGTTGCCATATGTTAATTTACTTCTTTTTGTTTAATACATTTAAGGGGCTTTGAAAATGCAAAAGTAATTTTCATTTCGCAGTAAAACGCATAAAAAAGGGGACGGTCGGGGCGTGGGGCACGGGGGCATGTAGCATGAGGGCACACGAGGCACAAAACAAAAACAAAACGAGATTGAAGGAAAAAGACTGAGCAATTTGTAAATCTGGAACGCAGCCAATTAATTAATTATGAGCAATTTTGATAAACTGACCAACTGACGACAGCGACAACTGACAAACGGACAGACCGACAAAACGGACCGATCGACAAGCAAACTGACAATACGCCCACACATTGACCATCATCCTGTTTCTTTGACGAACTTGTTGGTTGGCACGCAGAATTTGACATAAGTTATCTGGCCAACAATTTGTGACTTTTGATTTCTGTGGTCTGGTGTTAATGTCAGCCAAAGTAGCAACAACTACAACAACAACAAGAACAACAACAATGGCAATTTCTGTGCTATTTTCATTGCATTGAAAGCGAATTTTTCTTGGCCAGCTAAAGAGAATGAGAGGGGAAAGAGAGATAAAGAGCGAGAGAGAAGGTCTACGAATTGCATGCTAAGTTTAGCCTTTTGTTTTTGGCACGCCATTGAGCGGCATTTTGACTATTTGCCACTCTGCTTCACTCCCTCCTCTCTCTGTCTCTTGCTCTGCCCTCTGCTGGCCACTTTACGCCCAAAATGTTATTCACCCCGCGGCATTACGTATACGCCGCGTATTGCGGCAACTTGTTGAGAAGGCTTTGCAGCAAGCCGCTTATGTTGTGTATAATCCCGAGCTGCTCTCAACAAGCTAAGTTGCCTATTAACTCCCACAGCATCCTTAGAAACCCCCTTTCCCCTAATTGTTGGGAGAGTTCAAGAGTTTAATTTCGTATTTAACTAGCCTGTTTCTTTCTCCACGAGATGTTGGTAAATACGTGATTAACAATTGTATATATAAGCGTAGATACTGTGCATGGCTTTACTCTCTTGAGAGCACATTATCTTTTGCTATGCTTACAATCCACACTCTTTTATTTCTCTCTCTCTCTCTCTCTTTACAATCCTTATATCGCAATAAGAAATTAAAAACTTAAGATACATTATGAAATGTTAATTTTTATCATATCTATTACTTCTTTTTTTAATATTCAATTGAAATGCATTAAAAATTAATAAAAAATTTATTTCAATGGGGATGTCTCGAGAAGCTTGATCTAAAATACAGCAATAAAAGTATAATTCAAACTAATTGCTTATGAGTAATTAAACAAATCAAAGCCAAAGCAAATCAAACGCATGAGTTGAAAGAGTTTTTAAAATGTTAAACTAATAGCATTTGTCCTATATCCAACGAAATATCTATATCTTTTGCAAATACATATGCATTTCGGATATACAATATCTAGGCATATGGCAAAATAGTTTTTTGGCGTATGGCAAGCCTTCATAATAATTTCAAATAATTTTAGTAGTTCTTTTTTGGGAAAGTTCGCATGTGTTTGATGCCACTTGAATGCCTCGACCTCGTCTAGCTGCCAAAAAATATTAATAAAAAGCGATTAAAACAAAGAAAAATACCAACTGTCTGCCATTTAGTCAGCTGAGTGATCTTTCAGTTAGAAGCATTTGGCCAAGGACAAAGTGAAGTCAAGAGTCATTATTAACTTAAACATATACGAGTATAAGAATAACTTTTTGTCGAGCATTCTTAATTAATTTTTTTTAATCTTGCTGTATTATAAGCACTTGAAAAGTAATTATAACTGATTTTATTTTATATATATGAGTTAACAGTTTGTGATTTGTACTTTTATCTCGTCTATTAATAGTGCCTATATTGTCTAGATCCACCCACAAACTGGACATGATGTTATATAGATGTTCAACTATTTATTTTTATACACATTTCGTCATGGTATTTGCAAAAAAGTTCTGTAGTTTTCGAAAATGTTCGTGTTCGTTCGCCTTAAAAGCCAAATACAATTTTCAATTTTCTATCTTTTGGTTTTTTCATAAATTTTACCCTATCTTTGTGGGTGTATGTGTGTGTGTGTAAGAGCTTGCAGCAATAAAATGAGCTCAAATAATACAATCAAAACTGGGAGAATTGGGAGTAAGAGTAAGAGAGAGAGAGAGAGAAACTAACGTCAGCAGGCGGTTGTAAAATGTACAAATTTAAAGGCATCTAGCAATTGTTGCTGTTGTTGTTGTTATTATTTCGATTTTGCTTGAAATGGTATTATGCAATGCACTACTCTTCACACACACAAGTATACACATACACTCATTGCAGACATAGAATTATTTTTCAGTTTGCACAATTCGCAAGATTTTCAGCATCGTTTGTTATTTTGGGTGTAAAACACCAAACGAGAAATAAATCAAATCAAATGTAGCCACAGCAGCCATTTATATACGTATATACACACACATACGCACACACACAACTACATATATATGGTATAGTCAGCAGATATATGAAACACGCGCTGTGAATTCTTGAGGATGTTTGATTTGTATCTGTATCTGAATCTGTTGCCGTATATCGCATATCTGTCTGTGCGTTCATCCGTCCGTCCCATGGCTCGTCTGTCCGCCCCGTTGAGAGCGCAGAACACAGCAGAGCAGAGATAGAACCGGGCCAAGGTTACAAAACACGTCAATAAAACGCGTTAGAACCTCAAAACATTCAATACTTACATACATATACACATATTGTTTTTGGAAAACTCACGCAACGCAACTGATCTGCCAGATTTCCGAGACAGGACTACAACAACAAACAAATAAGCCGAAACAACAACGGCAACAACAAGAATACAACATTACAACAATCATCTAGAGATCAACAACAACACACATTTGGGGTCATCTAACGATCACGTTCATGATTTGTTGCTATTATTTGTAGTTATTATTATGTATTTTATGCATTTTCGTATTGCGAGATATCGCTCAATCTGAAAAACAACTAAAACTTGACAAAATAATTAGCTAATTTATGCAACAACAATGTAGCCGATTGTCAAGTCTGATTGAAGCCCAGTTACTAGTAAATAGTTTAAACTAATTGTATCTCAGTCTTTCAAGGTTTCTATAAAAGGCGCTATAAAAACAAAACAAAACCAAAAACATCTTTCAGATCTCTTAATTATAATGAAACCAAATTTGTTCAAGTGTTATTCAAACGCGTGTTTCTTGGCTCCGAAAAAAAAAATACAGTTTCAGCGGAAGTTTGAAATAAAATTAAAAGATATCGCTTAGAGGATATGATTCAAATGTTATAGCAACAACAATATGTTAATCCGAAGATTAGTTGCCAAATATTTATGAATAGTAGTTTAACCAAAAATACTGATAAGAACAACAATTGTTACAGTTTACAATTTGAAGGATTACCATAAAATAATGCTACTTTGAATTGAGATTAGCATTACTGTGCCCTTGCTGAGAGTATTTAAATTTTTGCAAGCATTATGTGACGCCTTTGAATTCAAAAGACAAAATAAACTGTAATATTTAATTTATATATATTTATTTTGTAGATTCTTAAACTTTGTATGGCATAGAATGTGAGTATACATTTTATGGCACATTTAAAAAAAGTTTAAATATAGCGCATTCCATTAAATATATATCTGAATATTTATATGTATCAATACCAAATAATATGGCATGAACATTTAAATATATTAAAACTGAACAGCGTCAATCACAATATCCTTGAACTACACTGTGATAGAACATTGAAATATTCAAAAAATACATGAAGAAAATATTATATATAGATTTATTAAAACTTAAGATGTAAACAAACATATGTAATTTATTGCAATTTCTTTAATCATTTCGTGGCCGTCCCCCCAAGTGAGTTGAATGTCAACGCACCGCCACGGACACCCCCAATGTCCGTCCGTCCGTCTGTCTATTTGTCCGACTGTCCAGTTGGCCGTCTGTTGGTTTGTCATCATCATCATTCATAGTCGAAGGTGGCAGCCGTTTTGGTTGCCATTGAAAATGGCATGCAGGTGTTTTGCTTGTTAGTGTTAGTTATTTATTTATTTATTTGTTGTAGTTGTTGTTGTTTATGAATGAAAGCAGAAACAAACAATTTTCACTTGTATGTTTGAATCGTTTGTTTGTAAAAAGAAAGCACAAGACATGTCTTTGATCATCCACAAATACAGCAATGTATTAATTAATTACAATACTTAATGCTTACAACATATTGTAATTAATGCAATGGAAATTCAGTTTGCGGTTTAACAACAACAACAACAGCAACAACAACTGCAATTGCAACTACAACAACAACTACACAGGTAATTCAAGACTCTGCGCAGTTCCCATTGTTATTATTATTATTGCTGTAATTGCAGTTCCTCCCCCTTCAGTCACCTTATGCCACGCCTTGTACAACTACATATACTATATCATCTACTACTATCTTGTGATTATGTACAAATTAGCATCTGGTTAACAAGTGCGCCGCGGCTAAACGGTGAAAATCTGCTGCTCTTAGCGGGCGCAGCATAATTAAAATCAATTAGCTGAATTAAAGCGACAGTTGCTGCTAAGAGTCTGTGCACACATGCATGATTCGTTATAACAAAGCTTGAAATATCGTATGTCGTAAATAAGTATCGAAAGACATTTCTTTTTAAATGTTCTCTAAAACTGTCCTTGAGAAGATAAAAATGAAATACAGTTAAAGTTAATATTATTTATCTTTTATATATATATATATATATAATTTCTAGATCAAAATGGGTAGACTCTACAAAAGTATTAAAGATAAAGTTTTTGAGTTTCTTATGATATTTTATTGATAAATCATTAAAAAAAAAACTAAACAATGAGTTCTCTGACTCGAGTGCCGGGAATGTTATGTACAGAATTTGAGTTATTATTAATAACAAATTCCGATCCTGATATTTAATATAAACAAGTCAGATACATATCTACATAAATAAATAGATACATGTATATAGATATGGATAACAGTCTGTGTGTTGTGTTCTGCACAGTCATTCGCATTGAAAGGCGCCACATGAAATAAATTTCAACAAAGATTTTGAAATTATTTTCTTTTTAGTATTTTCATGTGAATTTCAAAAGAACAATCGAATAAAATTGAAAGAAAAATGAAAATGATTTTGCGAAAATCTTTTTCTATATACAAACTCGAATCTGTGCATGTGTAAGTGTGTGTGTGAATTGTATATTTTTCTTGGCATTTAAAAATAGAAAATTTTTGTATTTTTCTTATTTAATGCTTGCGCCGTTTGCCGTTTGTTGCTATTGTTGTCGGTGTTGTTGCTGTTGTTGTTTCGGCATTTCGACTTGTTGTAAATCGTCGGCTTGCATTAGAAATGTATTTGTTAATGTTTTAGTGGTTTTGCGGTGCTTTGGAAACCACAGCGAGAGCACGAAATACGCCGTAACAACAACACCAATGAATGAACAGCTAGAAAATATATGTACAAAGTTTTTGCGTCGACTGCGGCAGCGACAGCGACTGCGACGCTGACATCGCAACACAGTTGGGCGCAACAGTTTCGAAATTGGCCTGCACAGTGCCCACCCCCTGTTGTTGTTTTTATTATTATTGTTTTTGTTGCTGGGGTCGCGTGTTCGCAATCACTGACGTAATGTGCTCCATTTATATTACACGCAGTTTATCGATATCGATATCGAATGCGAAAGAGAGTGGGGAGAGAGTGAGAGAGAATACACACCTGATGCAACGCTGTAAGGCCATCCACATTAGCAGTGTTGATATCGGCGCCATCATCGATCAGCTGCAGCACATCATCCTTATCCCCAGAGAGGCAGGCAGCGAGAAAAACGCAGCCGGAGCTGAACTTGATGTGACGGCCGTTATGCGTACGGCGGGGTGTCGGAGCGGCGCGATTTGTGTCCGACTCCTCCCAGCGCTTCAGCTGCTCGGCCCGCTTCATCATTGCCGAATTGTTGGGCACGTCCAGCGTTGACATTTTGCCGTTTTGCAGTACTAACTCTTTTTTTTAATTTTATCTTACTTCTTTTTCAATTTATCTGCAACAGCGTTGCAGTTGTTTTCACTTTTATTTATTTTTGTTTGTTATCTGCAATTTGTTATTATTATTGTTGTTATTGCAACTGTAATTGTATTTGCGATCAATCGAAACTGGCCGCTGCACCGAGAATTTTGATTTGCACTATTTATAGAAAAAAGTTGCTCATTCAATTTGTTGTTTGTGTTGTTTGTTTTAGCACTGATCACTTACAATTTGCTTTGCGTTGCTGTGTGTGTGCTGCTGCTTCTTCTTGCTAATTATTAATTTTCTATTTTCACTCGTTTCGTGCCTACTGCTTTGTGTGTGCTTTTTGTATTTTGTACGCTTTATCAGCTAAAACGGGCGCAACTGCATGGCTGGCGTGTTATTTTTTTCTTCTCCTTTATTTTTTGTATTTTTTTTTATCGTGTTTCTTTTGCACTTCACTGCACACTCACACACTCAAGCTCCCGCTCACACATACACATAACACACACACACTTGCAGACAGACAGGCACACACACACACGCATGCAGGCTGGCGCGTTCTCTCGGCCGTTTTTCTTACACGCTTGCAAAACAATTTTTCGGTTTTCTGTTGTTGCCTGTTAGCATTTATCACACTTTTTTGATTCTTAGCTTTCGCTTAACATTAAAAACAAACATTTTATCCATTTGCGCGTCGCTGGGGCTGCTACTTCCGCTGCTGCTGCGGCTTCTGCTTCTACTGGCTGCAAAGAAATAATTGAGGCAAAAAGTTGCGCGTAAATTATTTTGACGATGGACATAAAACACAACACTGCGGCTGCGGCCTGCGTTTCTGCCGACTTCGCTGCTGGCGCTGACACACGCATTAATATTTTGATTACGCTTTAAGCACAGGGTTGTCGCATTGCCATTATTTTTAATTATTATATTTAAGACAACTTTCTATGTTTACAATTAATAATAAAAAGTATTGAATAAAAAAAAAAAGAACATTTGTTGCTGATGCTCTTTACACTTTGTTTATCATTGCACGTATGCTCGCGCGCTTGTTCTCTCTTTCTCTCACTCTCATCACCAGCACACACATACACGCACTATGCAACACTGTGTGTGTGTTACCAATTTGACATAAATTCAACAGCCGCGACGCTGACGTCGGTACGCGAGTAAATAGAACGAAGAACGCAACTTAAGATGGAAACCTATATTTTTCACACAGTCTTTTCGGCATATTTTTATATAATGAATTTTTAGGCCAATTATAATTCTAAATACACTGCGCGTACTTATGTAAAGGCATTTTACAGAGCACCATCCACACACACATACACGCACATCACACATTCACATACACGCATACGAAAACGTAGAGAAAAATGTACAAATTGCAGTAGAAACTTTTCACACCACAACGGCATCGAAACCGAACGAAACGCACAAACTTACTTTGTTTCTAGTTAAGCGCAAATTGTAGACACTATTTTAGGGTTAACAGGGTCAAGCGGTTAAATAGTGCAATGCACAATAATTTAAATTATTGTGCATATTTCGGATATATTTTAAAACTTAATTGCGTTCACAATTCCGTGCCATTCCGTGCGGCCACGACAAATGTTAAAATGAAACTGATGAAAGAGAGGGACAGAGAAAACAGAGAGAAAGAGGGCGACCCTGTTCAAGAAATATGTTGCTGAAAATTGTGAATGCTGAAAAATGTTGCCTCAAATTGTGAGTGTTGCCTCGGAAACATGTCGCTTCGATAAATTCAGTGATGCGACCATGCCAAAAATAGAAACAGTGTGTACACAAAAATAGAGAAAAAAGTAACACTATACACCAGGGTTGCACGGTGGTAATTTGAACTATCGACAAGGCGCCAAAAATATAACGATATTATGTAACGTTCAGCATTTAAAATTTACTTAGCGGATAGCACTTAAATAACATTTGTAAAAGTGATGCACAAATTATGCGACTCCGCCCCTGTAAATGGATAAAAACCATGTCTCGCTCACACTACTTTTCTACCCCTTAAAGCGCTCTCTCTCTCTCCCTAAAGCCACCACCCAAAATATTGCGCAGCACTTTGGCAACTATTTCTCGTTCCATCTCGATGCGTCTATAGAAAGCAAAACAAAACTAATAACAACAACACACCTATGGGCATGGGCATGGAAAATAGTCTAGGCGAACCGCATAATTTTCATTCGCAGTCGTACCGTGACACTCAAACCAAACGGTTCATACCAATTGTTGTTAAATTGCTTACACAATAAATATATATTATTGAAAAAAAAGTACAGCAATATTTTACAGCCATATCGTATCAATAATTAACAACAGTGATTTTCCGTTGTTTACTTGGATAAAGCAAAAAATTCCGAAAAATACTCAATGATAAGATAAGAAATCATAATGAATTCGGTAAGTGCAAATGTGTGTACATATATTTTAAATTTGTGTGTGCTAAAAGCAAGTGAGGACATTTGTGCAGCTTTAAAAAGGATATTCGCTTTTCGTTGTACCGTTGTCAATAAAAGGGGCGATGCCGGAGGGTTGTTGATAATGCCTCTTCATTCATGCAACCCAAGAGCACGCACGCTCTAGGATTTTCCCATTTCCCAATTGTATGCAATTCTGTTCCTTTACCCCTCTCTCTCACTCTCTCTATTTCCCTTGCAGTATTGCCATCCTTGTTTGACACATGCAATTTATTATCTAGAATTACATTGCGAACTATTTGATGTCATTGCTTTACGCCAGAAAAATGATGCTGAGCTCATTTCATTCATGATACCTCGCAGCCCCCGCCCCGGTGAAATACACACCCCCATCTCCACCCCCACCCACTTGCCCTAGGGCCTAGACAACAATAATAAAAGCGGCTGCTGTGCTCTCAGTTTGTTTTCTAGTTTCGTTTACTATTTGTTGATAATTACAGCCCAATGTCATTTCAATTGCAATATGTGGTTCTTGTTTTAGTTGTTATTATTGTTGTTGTTTTACATTTCTAACGACAGACTCTTGTATTAATTTTGACCGTATAATCAGCTGTTACCACATTCTAGTGGCTATGCAAACCGCATTTGCTATCTTGTTTTTAAGGTATGCATTACACAACGTGCATGGGCGTATATATTTACACTTTACGAAAATAATACTCATTCAGAAATATAAAAATAAATACAGTCGGGTCTGAGAATAGTTAGACCGCTTTACTTTATCCAGCGTGACATTTTAAAGAGTATTACTGATATTTAAAAGTTTAGTCGAAATAGATAAATAGACATACGTGTATTTTAAAAATTAAATGTAATCATTTCTAATTTGCAATAAATACTTATTGATTTCTACATTCTACATTTTCTTCTTCAAATTTCTTTGAACTTAATCAGTTTTGAACAGCATTTTTATTTTTAAATTTAATTATGATCGATATGCATACTTAGGCTATCAAATAATGCGCTGATAACAAAATATCAAATGATAGATGGCATATTAATACTTTCTGAGTTTATTTTGCAGAAATGTTTGAATGTGAATCATAAAACACTTAAAGCTGTTTATTTATACAACAAGCTTACACAGCTGGTATTCAAAATTAACTGAACTAAAGCAGTTGTGCAAGCAGTACAATGCAGTTAACTGCTCAAGCAGTGCTTGTAAGACAGCGATCGCTGTTGGTTTCTTACTTATACATGACTGTGTTGACAAATTTTAATAATTCTAATTATTTTCTTATATTGTTGTAGTTGTTTATATTTTTGTGATTTTTTTTATTGATTTTTACAATAAAAATAAAAAAATAAAAGAGTACGTTTTTCTTTAAATAAATTTGATCTTTATTGAAAGAAATTAAAATCACGTGTTATTTTGTAACTTTTAATATTACAAAATTAAAAAAACTCCTTGGTAATAGTGTTCATATTTTTGTTTTTATAATAATTACTCGTACGGCCCTCGTCGATGGCCTGCCGCCAATTGTTGCCAGCATTAAAGCGAACTAACAAAAAGGATCCCGATCCTGCTCAGCGAGGCAGTGCGGCAGCTGGCAACGTCATGTCAACGTCGCGTTCCTTGAATCACACACATACACATACATGCAGACAATAAGGATCTTAATGTGTGGATGTCTGAATGTGTGTGTGTAGCACATGAAACAGCTGCCGATTTGTGATCCTTTAGTGGACAGCTGCCGGCACACGTCTTCAATGCATGTCCTGATCCTGATTGAGGCAGGTAATTTCAGCTGCAACGAAGGGACGACAACAGATGTTGTAATAGGCAATCTAATCAATTCGTGCCAAGCAGTGCTTGTTATTGCTGTTGTTGTTGTTATGACACCTTTCGCAAATAGCGAATGCAAAAACCAAATTACAATAAATACACATGTATAAATAAAATAAAACTGGTTTTCCTGCATTTGGCTGTCAATTAAAGCGAATAACAAGAAAGAACAACTAATTTGCAAGTGACGAAGTTTTAATACCCTTGCAGCTACGTTAATACAGCAGTGTCAAGCAGTTTTATAAGCAGTGTGAAAGTTCAGCACTGGAAACTAAATCTATCATAAAGTCATAGTAATTATTTTTATTATCAACATTAATATTCTTGATTCCTAGTATGGACGTGTACTCATAATTGAAATAAATAAACAGACACTTCAATTGCAAATTAGTTATTGATAAACTAATTTATTTATATATAATTATTAATTTATTTTCATAATCGCTAATGTTGCTATAGTTAGTCTCGCAACATTTTTATTAATTATCTATATTTCTTTATGTAAAATGACTTATTTATTGTCATGAATACTATTTTTTTTATTGTGATACTTTGTTTTATAGCCCCAGTTTTAATAGAGTTACAAGTTTAATAGCACAGTGATCGTACTTTTTGTGAGTGTATCAAAAAATTTAACAAAATTACTAAGCACACCTGAGCAGAGCTGCGCATGCGAGTTGCGTTTGTATACTTGCATACATTTATATATTGGTGACTAACAACAACAACAACAAGAGAGCAACAACAATAAGAGCAACAACAACCGCAATAAAAGCGAGTGCAACAACTTTAAAAGGCCTTGCAAGGCCGTTTTAGCACTAACATTTACCTCAAGTTGCCTTAACTCAACTCACTGCGGATCGCTTGAGTTTTCAGTATCTTTAGCGCCTTAAGCAATCTCTGCAAATTATGAAAATGGTAGTCAAGTCAAATGATTTCGTATGCCACAAATAGAATATCATTTTTCTCAAAAGCATTTTCAACTCATCCACACACAGCTTGTCAAAGTAGTCTAGACGCAGTTTTGAAAATGCGTCGCGACGTCTCGACTGATAATTTTAGCTGCACTTATTTATAAAAGTTCAAATACGCATGAAAATGTTGCAACTAAAACTAAATCTGGTTGCTAACCGAATGACGTGTATTGTATTGTATCTCTATTTCTCAATCTCTCTCTGTGGGTTTATCAAGTGTATTATTCACATTACATATTGCAATTGTCTGAGTATCCATTCTATTGTTAACGAGCTTATGTATGTATATATTTCTTATAAATATACAATATGTACGTGCTGGTATTTCCTTTCATATTGCATTGGCTTAATCATTTTGCGATTACACCAACATTTATATACTGTCATATTTGACATTAACTATAAAAATACCTTTTGATATCAAAGAAAAGTCATGGACACATTTGGTTTATTTACCCAATTAAATTTATTAGGGGTTTTTCTGCCAATTTCTATAAAAATCTATTCCTCTAAATAAGAACGCTTGCTTTGTTTCAACAATTCCTAATACCAATACATTTTTTTTCAGAGATAAGAAGTCTTTTTTTTTTGCTAGAACGTTTAAAAAAAAATTTGAATGAGTTTGATAACCGTAAATCTTATTTTGAAATTATAATCTTTTAAGAAATACCGAGACATCGAAGAGTTCTACAGTCGATTGACTACTGTATGTTAGATAGGAAGACTTTTAATGCCTTTCCTATCGCGTGCTATATATACCGTATACAGTTTGTCAAGAAAATATTTTGACAAAATATTAAATTTACACATTTATGGATATTTATTTTAATTCTTATTATCCTTGGCTTCGATTCTTTGAGCATGTTGCAAAAATAAAGAGCAATAATTTTTATTGAAGCATGTGAATTGTTATTTTGTCTAGACAATTTCAAGACTAACTGTACATCTATTAAAAGTTTCCTATATATGCCGATTATGATTGATCTTTGGGCTCAGTTCCAAGTACAATAGCTAGTTAATATAGAATCTATATTATTGATGACAATGGCACGCTTTCAGCCAAGTTGATTCGTGGCAAGGAATGCTTGAATAGTTTCTATCGCATGGTTGTTGCTATTTGCAGCTGCCAATGTCCAAAACTGAAATTTAAGCCAACTCCAGACAGGTAAACGTGTGCAGTGAAGCATATGTATGATATATTCATACATATGTATGTACAAAGAGATGAACATATAAAAAGCAGCTGCTGTCGACGCACTCGTCGCACTGCCGGCATCGACGTCGGCGTCGACTGCGATGTCTGCGTCTGGAAGGTGCGCGTCAATTATGGACTGTCGTGACGGTGCATTGACACGCGCCACAAGTCAAAAGTGGACGAGGCTGAGAGTCTATTGCCATGCCTCGTCTCACCTCGGGTCGCCTCGGGTTGTCCTGTCGGGCGCATGCTCCCTTCGGTCCTTCTGTCCTTTGGTTGCAAAAAAATCAATGATCCTAGACTGTTGCAGTTGGCGATGCACCTAGTGCTGGTTGGAAAAGGATAACCGTAGTGTAATATCCGTAGACGGTTGTACGGTACGCCATCTTGCGTACTAATACTTGCCGTAGTAGAAGTTGTACGAATTGCATGGGGCGTCATTCTGATGCAGATGAGGTCAAAAAAGAAGTGCGGGTGGCTATGTGTGTACATACTTACAATCCACATTTAAGTTCCAAATCTATGTAAGTGCTGTCTGCTAAAGCAGCTAAATTATTATAAAATATTACTAATGTTTTTGCTCTCTGATATGTAAGTAAACCCAATTGCAAATTAAAATAAAGTGTACGAAAAACTATAGAGACCACCATATGCACATACATATGTATGAATGTATAAACACAACATACACATATATATGTATGCTCTTACACAAGCCCATATGTATCTGTTATGTTTCTCTCTTTCTCCCTCTTAACGTTCGCAATCAACGAGTACAAACAAGCCGAGCATATCGTCGCCTCGTTCGCTGACTGCCTCTTACTGTTCGGCTGCTTCGTGCCTTTTCGTATGTTCAGTTCAGTCTCGAAACTCGAATAGTTCAGAAGCTATGGATACGCAAACTCAGCTACATTGAAAACTCTAACGCATTTATAAAATAATACAAAAAAAAATATTACTATAAAAAGAGTACAAAAATAAAATGATTTCGGTTTAACGGCCCAATCTAAATTGTGATATTGGTAGTATTTTAAAAAGCAACAATACAAATTTAATCAAATACAGAACGTGTGTGCGTCTTTAGCTCTTTTTGCTTTCGTCTCTGTGTTTTGTATTTTCCGTCAACGTCAAATTTGTCGCTCGGAAAAAAATCGATAAGTGTGCTGCGAGAATAGCAAAAAATAGACTTTCGTGTCGAATCTCAACAATATAAAATACTTAACAAATTAACAAGCAGAGCTGGTGGGGAGAACTTGAATTTTTCAACAAAAAGAGAAAAATTGTCAAGGTGAGCTAAAGTTTGGAGTTAAAAATGCATTTAAATTAAGTGACTTTAGTTATAACCCCAAAAATAACGAAAACGTGACATCACAAAGCTGTTTTGTTGTTTTTCTTCTATGTATGTATGTTTGTCTGTACATATGTTTATACAGTGTACATTAATTAAAGCTTGAAAACTCACACATATGTATGAAACCACACACGCGCACACACCACCAAGCGAGCGATATCATATATTTTTGTTTACTGACAAAACTTACAAAATCATTTTGCTAAATATATCCATGATAAATATATATTCGCTTTGCATATGCCAGCTGAAAAGAAGTTTATTAGAATTTTCGAATAATAGTTTTTTAAGTTATTTAAAATTAAAAACAAAAAAATCCATTTGCATGTATCGCAAAACGCTTTTGACTATTTTGCCGGGTGGATAACTCACATTTGTTTTGTGTTGTTCCCGTTTTCTCGCTCTCTCGTTCGCTCATTTGTTCGGCAGACGATAGCGAGAGGTCGTTTTCGTAAAGATGGCGGCTACAGAGTTGCTGAATACTTGCATTTTGGGCAATATATTCAATTGTTTACAATATTACAAATTTTTGTATTGCGAATCTCTCATTGTTAAGTTTGTTTATCATTAAAATAAACTGCACATGACACACCGTGTTTGCATTGGATTTCGAGAGTATTTAAACAAAACATTTGGAACATATGGTAACCCTATTCACACTCACTGTCAATGATATCAGCAACGAGCTGCTGGCGCTTAAAAACAACATTCCCCATTCTATATGGAGAGGGCTGGAGAGTGTGTGTGGTGAAGTTGGGGCCTGGTATATAGCATATACACAATGCCAGACACTTATTTGTTTTCAGTGGAATTTTTGACTACGCCATTTTCGGCGATATATTTATATATTTAACCGACGATGACTATAGTATTGAAAACAATGTTGTTCAATTTTTAGCAAGCTAGAAGGCCAGCTGCTATGACACACGTTCTAATTTAATTAATTGTGTTGTTATTTCTTCTTCATCTTCATTTCCTCCTCTCCTCGTTCGTTAGTTGATGACGCGTCGTTTTGGTTGCTACGCTTTTTACTACATCCGATGTACATAAGTTTATGTGTATGTATGTGTGTGTGTTTTAATGTTTGTCTGTTTGTACTACTTCCTTTACGCGCACACATAATCCACAGCCCGAAGCGAGTACCATGCCCAGCCCAATACAATCCACCACACATACTTACACTCATGTTGGGCTGTTTTTCTTTGTTCCTCATTTCCGTTGGGAGCGGAAGTGGTGCACTCATGCGTACGCTGCGTTTCACTCTGCAACAAAAACACACTCATAAACCATGGCCAAAGAAGACGTTAAGAGACGAGACCAATACCAATGGAACAGATGGAACAGTCCAAGTCAGCAGCAGCAGCAGCGTTGCAATGTTGCCAATTTTCACAATGGCTTTTTGCAGTTTTTATGCTTCATTGCTTTGAACTTTTGCGCTCATTTCTCAGAAAGCAGAAAACACAGCACCAACTCCAACAACAACAACAAAGAGAAAGTCTCAACTTCAGCTTTTGAGCTCAAGTTGTCGCGCTCTCTTTCGAAGCTTGGGCAACTTATTGTTATTGCTTCAACAAAGCCCGCACCCAGTCCGACAACAACAACAACAACGACGCCTACACAGGGAATTCAGGGGACAACGCTGGTGGTCCTGCTGGGTGCCTGGCACTAACAACGCCTACGATTATTATTTCCCCTATACACACAATGCAGCTGAATGTTGAGTTGATTTTCCTCGCTTTTCACCAATAAAACGATAGATAACTCGCTTTATAAACAGTTGTCGTTCTCACGTAGAAATTCCGTAAAGTAGAATTTGCTCCTAAATAGAAAGAAGGGAACAAAATTGAAGATTTCATATTGTCTTTTGTATTTGTTCCTCTGCTATCGCCAGCAGACGCGACGGCAATCAGCATGAATGGGCATTAGAATGGACCAAAAGGCGGCGGCCCTTAAAAGAGATAAAAACAACAAGAACAAGAAGAAGGAGGAGAAGGAGAAAAAGATGATGATGAAGAACAAATACCAGCATAAGATGTGTAGGAAAATTACTTCGGAATTCCCGGAATTCTCTGGGCTGAATCATCTCGGATTCGAATGCGAGACGACCTTTGAATCTTGGCCGCGTGAAAAACGACCTTTCATCCATTCTACACACTAACGAGGCGCATTTAATGCGAGTCCGTGTTGTGTATCTGTATCTATGCATCTGTATCTGTGTGAGCGTGAGTGTGTTTTTCATGAGAGCGTACCCACATTCCAAGTCTCATAGATGCTGCCACAAAGATAGAGATGCATGCAACAACAACAACAATCAGACACAGTACGACTTGACTTTGGGTTTGAGAACAATTTTCTTTCTTTGGAAACGTCGCTTCGGTCGCGTCGTTGGGTCTTTGAACTGAGCCGCCGTTAGTTTTTGGGCAATCGATCAATGCTCAATAGAGTGAGTGGAAAGCAGAGCGAAAGAGACAGATAGACAGTCGGCTGTGTCAGTTGTTGTTGCTGCTGTTGTTGTAGTTGGAGCCCCTCTTAATGCATTCTGCAGCTTGAGCTGCTTGAGAGCGGCTCAGTCGCATTTATTATGATTACGATGATATGGCCCTTTGTTGGGCATTCTTTAAGTACATACACCAATACATACATACATATACAGCATCCGCAGCTTGAGTATTTTATTATTATTATCGATGGCGACGTCGTCGGCGGTCGTTTCGTTCTTTTCTTTCTTCTTCTTGCTGTTGTTGTTGTTGCTGCTGTTGCTGCACGCTGTGGCTGCATTTCTTGGAAGGACACGCACGTACACACTAACACACTCACACATGCGCATGCTGAGCGAAGAAGAATATTCTTTGTGTGAGTGTGTTTGTTGTTTTACTCTTTCGCTGCTTCTTTTACAACAGCGCTGCCAGTCGGCAGCCTCTCTGCCTCCCTCTCTCCCTCCCTCCCCATATCCTTCCTTCTCCACTCCTTCAAGTTCTGCGTGACGAACACTCATGCCTGTCTCTCTCCCGCTCCCTCTCGCTCTCTGTGTCGCTCCCTATCTTTTTATCGCCTCTTGCTGCTTTATGTTGCTCCACTCGTATCTGGTATCACCGCATTCCAATCTAGGTTTAGAAAAAAAAAGAATGGTAAAGTGTTTATAATAGTTTCCCACAGTCTGAGGTTACATACACACACACACACACACATACACACACACAGACAGCAGAGACCTTTGCTTGCTGCGGTTACCTTCACTTACAACACAGCATTGAAACTCCAATCTAAACCCGTGAGCCCAGCTTTATAGTTTAGGTTGGTTTCCAATCAGAAAACCAGCAACTCCAGTTGTTGTTGTTGCTGGTTTGTTTGGATTTTGCGTGGCATGGAGTTTGTAGAAAAGTTGTTGGACTGCATTCCAATGCGCGCCTCGTTAGGTTCGTTAGGTTTCTTGCTGCATGGGGCGCTCTCTGTGTGAGTGTGTGTGTATGTGTATGTTCTCTGTTTGTTGCCTTGCCTCCTTGGCTGTTGCTGTCTGGCCTTTGATTATGATTTTTCTTTGCTTTGCGCTCTATGCACATTTCTGTGTGTGTGTGTGTGTCTTTCCACTTTGGTATTTTCTGGGTTCTCATGTCATTCATGCGCCCGGGAGGCCCTTCTGGAACAGACGCTTCTACCTCGTCAGTTCACGTTTGTTGCTGTGATAAGTCGCATATACGGCATTTCTTTAATTATTTTTTTATTTCTTAATTTTGTTAAAATTTTCAAGTACACATTTGCTAAGCAAATTGCGCTTTGCTAAATTTATCGATTCATTTGAAATAGAGTTCAATAGTGCAACACTGGTAAGTGTTTCCATACATTATGAATGCAAATTTTTGACATCTGGCAGCACTGAATTGATTGCATTGAACTTTTGCTTGAATTTCCTGCTAAAAGCAATACATTAAAACAAAATGCCAAAGCGTTTGCATTACAATTGTTAATGGGCATGCATTCCACAACGACAACAACAACAACAGCAGCAGCTATAATTGCAAGCTTCTGCACTTTGTACTGTTCAAAAAGAAGCAACACAACAACGGTGCATGTGCAATTGAAGCAATAACAACACCAACAACAAGAAGAAGAAGAAGAAGAACAAGAACTGTAACTTCAGCATCTCGAAGCTATCATCTTTGTCTGCGTTGCTCAATCTAAAGCTGTTGTTGTTGTTGTTGCTGTTGCTCCACTTCAAAAACAATGCGCAATCTCTGCCGCGACTGCAAAGCGGGCGCAGCAACCCCAACAACAGCGTCGGGCATTTGTAATTTACAATTGCTTTTGTTTTTGCTTGATTTTTATTTTGCATTTGGTGTGTGCGCCTTTTTTTTTGCACTCTTTCTTTGCACCCAAGCAGCAGTGCATTTGTGTGGAGCCCGCTGTCTGTGTGTGTGTGTGTGTGTACGTGCATAGTCGTTTTTCCATTGATGGTTTTTGGTGTCTATTGCTATCCCGCTTGCACACGCTTGCCGACAACGCGTCCATCGTCACTGCATTTATGCTGCACTGCTTTTTTTATGCTGTGGGGCTGCTTGCGGCTGCCAAGCAGTTTGACTGCATTCCATTAAAACTTTCTCACAGTCGCCGCTGCCGCTGCCGCTGCATTCGGTCGGCTAGCCAGCACGAGTTTAAGTATGAATACGAGTACGAGTGCATGGTAGTGCCAGCTCCAGCTACATGTAACCAACCAACCAGCCTCCTCTCTCCCCCTCTCTCTCTCTCCCTCTCTGCCCCTGCGGCTCCACAGTCGTTGCCCCGTCGTGAGCTGCTGCTGCAATTGTTTGGCGAGTTTGGCTGGTTTGTGGCTTGGCTTGAAATTTGGACTTTGTACACAACGTCCCGACACACAGCGTTCGTTCGTGTTTGCTGCTGGCTCTGCTCACCTCCTGCCGCCTCCTCCTGCTTGGTTGGCTGGCGGGCAAGAAGTAAATGTCGAAAAACTGCTTACAATCTCTTTGGCTGCACATGAGAAAGGCTATAGTCGAGATCCCGACCATTGGATACCTGTCTTTAAAGAAATTACTTGTTTTGCTCTGAATACTTTAATACTTTACCACAAAAAACGTATTATCTTTAAAACTGTGGGTGTGATGATTTTTCCCGATTTGCGTGGTCGGAGGGGGGCGTGTCAAAAATTTAAAACAAACTTGACCTGCGTGGGGCATATAGAAATCTTTGTGCCAAATTTGGTTACTCTATCTCTAATAGTCTCTGAGATCCCTTTGTTCATACAGACGGACAGACAGACAGACTTACAGATAGACATACAGATAGACAAACGGACAGACACACATGGCTATATCGACTCGGCTATTGATGCTGATCAAGAATATATATACTTTATAGGGTCGGAGATGCCTCCTTTCCCCTGCTACATAAACTCCAACGAACACAGTATACCCTTTTACTTATTTTTGAAGTAACAGGTATAAAAAAAAAGAGACCACCAAAACAGTTTAACGCCGATGGCATAAGTTAAACTATCGATGCATACATACGCTTTTATTTATCGATTGCGACTGCGATTGCGATTGCTGTGCAACTGTCAGCGATTAATATTGTTGTCAGAGCACTTGAACTGATTATTCGGATTTTTCTTTTATAAATATTTATATGATGTGGCATTTATTGTTTGCAACTAACTATCACGTATTGTAAGAATGCAATCCTTGACTTTTGTTGACGCTTTGTCTCTCTCTCTGTCTTAATCGTTTTGAAAGTGCATTGTTATTTGTAGTGTTAGTTTAACTATTTGTAATGCTTGCACAGTATCAGTTATATACTCATATTCTATATGTATTTCCGCTTATTGTACAAACTAGTTTCGTCATATGCGGTTTTTCATGCAAATTCGTAGAAAAACACACCATGAGTAATACTCGTACTGCTTGCCAACTGCTTATCAAGCGGCGTCTGGAAAGGCGCCGTTCCATTCTCACCCACAATGTGTATGTATGTGTGTGGGTGGGTATACGTATGTATGTGTCTGTGTATAGTTCAAAGCTTCTAATCGACCGACCAGCTGTGTTGCTCGTTAGGCAGTCAGTCGATGCTGCTGTTCCGTGTGTTGCCCCCCCGCTCTCCTGCTTGCCACCTTCTGTTGCCAAGATACGCAACATGCAACACGCATCGGCGCACTGCACTCCAGTTGTAAGAAGGTTGTACTCTATACGCTACGTTTGCACGTTTGCAACACGTCTGTTCAACCCTACGAGAGCTAAAACCAACCCTGTCTGTCATTTGTTTCTTTCTCCCCTGTGCGTGAGCGAGACAACACGAGTAGCCTTCCTCCCTTGAGAGAGGGGGGATGCTTAAAGTTCGTTGATGCTGCATCATCAGTTCAACAGTTCATCAGTCGCTTGAACTGCGTCTCAGCTCTCGCTCATTTTTCACAGTCTAAAAAACAACCTCAGGAGTATTTGCAGTAAAATTTGTTCTAGATTAAAGTATTACTATACTATATTTCGCTTATCACGCCGAAGTGAGTGTTTTATTTATAATGCTGATAAAATGAAATTTATATCAACTGTAGAATGATACTTTATTGTTGCGTCAGACGTTGAAATTGCATAGAGAAGCGTGAGTTTTTTTTTAATTAAATAATTATCTATCCATCAATTCCATTCAATTGTTGCACAGAACTACAGAATTAGTTTTTGCACACAAACACTGCAGCTGTGTGAAAGCTTTAAAGCTGTATTTAAAGAGCTTTTCAGACCTTAAAAACACACAAATACAGGAGCAAACCAACAGTTTTGTCACAAGTTCAAATAAGCTAGATTGGAAAGAATAAAAAAAAAAAAAACAAAAGTGTACGCTAAAAAAAGCTTAACAAAAGCAATAGTTATTAAATGTAAGCAAAAACTAAAAATAATAAAATGTGTAGTTTGTCATTTTTAGTGGGATAAAAAATCATTTAAGCTTTAGAAAACTAGCTAGATCTATCTTTTAATAAGCTAAACTGGCTAGTTTAAAATAAAAGTTATAGAAATACTAATACTATAATTGTAGTATTTTCTATAGTACTCTTGACTAATCTTATAATTAATTTAGCTGGAAATGTGGTTGAGTTTATCGCTTTTAATAATAAGTGTGTGTCGCTGATTCTGACTCAAAGCTGTGAGTAGTTGTGAGTACAATAGCTGGAAACATTTGCTGTTGTTCCAGTTGAGGTGCAGCTATGGTGGCACACGCTTGTGTCCAGACATTAAAAGAATGCGTGTTGCCGCCGCGGATACTAAAAAGTATACTAGATACTCGTATCTCTCGTCGCACCTGTAATATCTTATCGGACACATTTTAATCGTTTGCTCATTTCTGTTATCTATTTGCAGTTTGATAGTCCAAGAAGAGAAGCAACAACAACAAGAACAACAACAACAGCAGCAGTTCAAGCAACAACAACAACAGTTCAAACAACAGCAACAAAATGGCAAATGTAGCAACGCAATCGCGGTATATTCCACCTTGTAGGCCAACAGCCACAGCAGCAACAGCAACAATAGCAACAACAACGACAACAACATTAATTCCACTGCAGGATCGGGATCGAGATCGCGATCAGGTGGACAACAGCACGAATACAACGCAGATCTTCAAGTCCTGCTTTGTGAACAGAATGAATGATAAATACCATCGAGAGGATGAGCGATTGAGGACATTCGATAGCTGGCGAGTGGCATTTCTCGATAAGAAGGATCTGGCCTTGACGGGCATGTTCTTCACCAATCAGGAGGACAAGGTCAAGTGCTATTTCTGTGAGGTGGAGATCGGTCGCTGGGAGCGCGATGATCATCCAGTAAATGAGCATTTACGCTGGTCTCCCAACTGTCCTCTGTTGCGTCGTCGCACCACGAACAATGTGCCCATCAATCCGGATGCTCTGGAGCGTATCCTGCCGCCGATAAGCTATGACATATGTGGTTCCAACGATACGTCGACTCTGGAGGTGCGCGAGCACGCCTACTCCGAGGGTCGCCAGAGGAATGTGCCCACGGGGATAACATTCGCGCCAGCAATGCAGCAGGTGGTGTCCACTGCCCACACGATGCCCACAATGCAGACGGGACCATGCAGTCAGCGTGCTCAGACCCACAACGGTGGCAATTATTATCCCGAGTATCCCGAATATGCCATCGAGACGGCGCGTCTGCGCAGCTTCGAGGATTGGCCGCGCAACATGAAGCAGAAGCCACAGCAGCTCGCCGAGGCGGGTTTCTTCTACACGGGCGTCGGCGATCGCGTCCGATGCTTCAGCTGCGGCGGCGGTCTCAAGGATTGGGACGACAACGACGAGCCGTGGGAGCAGCACGCTCTGTGGCTGAGCCACTGTCGTTTCGTCAAGCTGATCAAGGGTCAGCTGTATATCGATCAGGTGGCTGCCGCTCAAGCCGCCCAGGAGCAGGAGCAAGTGAAGCCGTCAGCAGCGGCATCCGGCGAGGAGAAGCAGAACTCAGCCAACACAGAGACAAGTGCAACAGGCAGCAGCAGCAGCAGCACATCTACAATCACATCTCCAGCTTCAGTTACAGCTGCAGCTTCAGTTGCAGTTGCTCCCTTGGCCATTCCCGCCGAGACTTTGCAGGCTGGGGACGTGGCGCCAACAGCTGCCACACGCATCTTCGACAAAATTGTGGCCCAGGGCTGCACAGAAGGCGCCCTGGCCAAGGTATCGCCTGTAACTACGGCCACGGCCATTCCAGAGGAGAAGCTCTGCAAGATCTGCTATGGCGCCGAGTACAATACGGCATTTCTACCGTGCGGCCATGTGGTGGCCTGCGCCAAATGTGCCTCCTCCGTAACAAAGTGCCCGCTGTGCCGGAAACCCTTCACCGATGTCATGCGTGTATATTTTTCTTAAATGGCATCAGTTCTATCCCAAACTCTGTACATCCAAACGAGGCCAGCGAGGCTGCTCTTGGCCAATGTAATATAGAATATCCAACCGCATCGCCACCACCTGCTCCACATCCAACCCGACCCCGACCTGGTCCTCGATCGTAACGGCCAGCTGGTCCTGGGATACCCGCCAGCTGGCCGTTGCAAAATCAAAATTCAAACAAATCGGAAAACATGGAAAGCGGAGTATAGAATGTATAAACAAAAACAAAAACAAAAACAAAAAAATGCAAAATCAACAACACTATAACAACAACTATATAGTTATAACGTTAGTTTCACACAATAATTCAGTTTACGCATATGATAATATTATATAATATAGAGATACATGTATAACTATAACATTAATATATATAATGATAATAATAATTATGATTATAATACCAGATCCAGATATGTAGCTTCACTTCATCATCTGAGTGCAGTTCACTGTAAATTTAGCTTATCCCTATTAATATTATCATTTTTCTATAAATTGCATTATTTATGTATAATAAAACTAAAATAACAAACACACGATAAACGAGTCTTGTTTCCATTTACGTCTCACTGGGCGGTCTCTCCATCATTCTCCATCCTCCATCCCACCAAGCGGGCAATTAGTTGCCGACAAAGAGGAGAAGTTGATCTCGCCCACATGACATGAACAGATTCCGATGACGGGTTGCCGGAAGACTGGAAGATTGGATGCACTGGAGGCGTCTAACACGGGCCTCGACCAAAACAATGATCTAATCGGTTTATAGATTGACGGTTATAGTTAATAAACATCGATTATTATAGTTTATGACTTGGCGCATTGCGTAGTTTTATTTTTTTACGTTTTTAAAAAGAACTTTCTTAGTCTTACCAATCAAACAGATAACATTTATTGAAGCGATGTGAATACCTTGAATTCCTTGAATTTCCGTTTTAACAACATGTTTGTTCTACACGATAAATACAATCTTTGGTGAGTGTTTATAATTCCATGGGAATATCGTCGCTGTAATCAGAATTTCTAAAGATTAAAAAACTGATTGGGTTTAAAAATATGTTAGCCACTGCCACAACTGCATTTGTTTTTACCACAAGTTTATTAATAAAAAAATTGTTCCATACATGGCTTTTTTTTTTAATTGGTTTATTCATGCCTTACTTCTAACAACATTTTACTTAAAAAATATGGTGACTTATTTGTATAAATTTATTACAAACGTTCTTAGAGAAATGTATAATAACATTTTTATATTTTAAGATCCTTTGTTGGGAAATGTTTTTGTTGTGTTAAATTGTATTCTTGAACTTGGTTCTTTTGTTCTGAATATGAAGCTTTTTAAATTTTTAATTATATTACTTGCTCATTTATATTTTTGTTTAGAATATTTCTAAATTACACTATGACAAACTTTCTAAGATATGCGTAATTTGTTTATTTTTGAGAGTCTTATCGATTTGGTAATAAACTTTAATGAGCAATTGAGGCCTTTGTTTTAAATTTGCAAAGTTTTTGTTTGGGGTCACTTCGCTACACAAAGGGAAAGATCACGTTTCCCAATTAGCGAGTATTCAGGGCTTTGTGACTGTTATCGGTCGGCTTGGCTGTTATCGAGTGTTATTTGTGGGATTATTCACTGCACACGCCTTTAAAACAAAGTTCGTTCAACTGCAGACTACAAAAAATTGTGCAATTTGCAATGTTTAATGCATCATCAGTAGTTTTTCTGTTGCCAAGCGATGATTGTTTTGGAATGTCCCGTGCTAAAGTCTTAAGACAGTATCTCGACATTTTCCACATCATCAAATAAATGTACAGTGCATTTCAATTAGTTTTGTGCCCCATGACAGGCGACGGTGTTGCATTCTGATTCTGCTGGATCCGGTTTCGGATCTTAGCCAAGGTAGTTGCTGTCACTATCTGCGATATCTGCGATATCTGCTCTATCTGCAATCGGGCATTGCGACAATTGCATGCCGTTTGTCATCGATTGGCAACCGAAAGTTGCATCACTAGATATTTATCGATGGCAATTGACTTGAGCAACTTGAATGAAACAAGCAGTTGATTCATATTGAATAATTATTCATATTACTGTTTGTAACAATAACCACAAATCGTGTGAAAATAACTGAAATTCTCATCATAACTCAAGCAATTTAATATCTTGATAGTATGTAAATCAATGCTCTAGTTTTTCTCTATAATATAAACTCATTCCTGACCTTGCATTCGTTGCGTGTGGCTTTTAATTAACCATTAAACGAGTATCTTAAATCACCACATGCAAAACTTGCAGCTCCTGAAGGTCGCTATAAAACTTTTTAATTCCAATACGTACATATTATATATCGAGTATCGATTGCCTTACTAAATATAGCGAAGCTTTTAATTGATGCAGAAATGACAGCCAAATTAGTTGACTATGACGAATTGCGTATTTAAATATACAGCTGTACATGATATCATGTCCACATCATATATATACTCAAAATATATTTTTCATATGATGACAGTTCTATTTTTAAACTTAGCCCATTTTGAATATTTTTAGTCTGCAACTTTCAGTTGATTTATTACTCGATATTATTTAAATTGTGCATTTCGTAAGATATTAATATTTTGCAAAGAAAAGAAGTCATTTTAATTTAGTGAGTTTAATTATTGTGTTTTTATAAGAAAACATGCATTGCACTGTTTTAACTTGCGTCATTCTTCGACTTTTATGGTATCTAATGCTGATGTCGAATCTGTTTTTAGTCGCATGAGTGCAAACGAGAAACACCGCATGGCGTAATCGACAGTTCAGGCGAACTGAAATGAATTGTATTCCAATGATAGGCGATCAGAAATGAATTGTACTCCAAAGATAGTACATTTCCTTTAGGAAGCTAGAGTTTTAGCATGTTGTCAAAATTGGCCACGATTAAATTACGAGCTGCCAACCAGTTCTTACACTGATTTCTCTTTTTAAATCGTTAAAAACTAACTGCTTACGATAACTGCTTTATTAGACTGCTTGCAATATATAAGTGGTATACTGCTTGTAGTAGCTGAGATGTCAACTACTTGCAGGAGATAAGTGGTTTGTGTATTGGCTGACTGTGCAAAGTGCTGCCAACTTAGTGGAAATAAGTGACACCCACTTACAAACAGTTGACTTGGTTTTGAGTGAAAGTGTGAGCAAAACTGCTTGAGTGGAACAATTGTATTGTTTAAGGTTCTAGATATAATGTAAATTTTTAATTAAAAGTAGTGCACTCAGATCATGAATATTTAAAAAATGGTTGATCATTTATTAATACAGAGTATACAGTTGGGCGTAAATTATAAAAATATAAATGGTCTGTGAGGTTACAGTGCCTGCGAATTGTAAACAGTCAGTGACAAAACTGCTTTCTGTTAACGACTGATTATTTCGAGATTAATAAATTTCTGATTGGTCGCAAGGAAAGCATTCACACGAATGGCTAGATCAACGAGGTTCGTATTGCTGAAATAATCCATGGCCACGACATTGGCATTCAATCCCCAGGGACCCGAGAGCCAGAGATTTACTCTGGGATTGATGAGAGCGGCTCGTTCCTTGGCCGTTTGCAACTTGTGGTTGTTGAGAGCCTGTTCGATGCTCTTCACGGCATGGAAGATCCAACCGTCGTCCTGGACGGGAGAGTCCGGCTTCTTGCTGAAGAGCAGACGCATGTAGTCCAGGGTCTCAGACATGTTCATGTAGCTGGTGCTAAAGCGCTGCCAGGGCGGACACAGGAGCTCAGATTCTGCAGAAGATTCGATAATTGAGTGTCACATTAAAATCAGAAAGATATGCTCAAACCATTCTCCGGATGCGGCAGCTCCTGTGTGGGAAACAGGATCACCACCTGTCTACCCACCAGTCGCAGTTCCTCGAAACTTCGATCCGCACAATGCTCATTGATGGACACATTCCGCTCGTAGGCAACGTCGCCCAGTTCCTGGCGTATCAGCTGGAAGAGACCGCTGTAGACCTCGGTATGCTTGTAGAATCCAATGGGAAATGAGCTAAAGTCCAGCACAACCACCTCATTCGATAGCTCCACAAAGCGACGCACATCCCGCAGGACACCCGTCAACGGATTTATAAACATGTTCTCATTGACTATCCAGAATTTATCCACTTCACTGTTGCCGTCCTTAGTGTCCGTATTCCTATAGCTGATGGAGGAATGAGTAGTCCAAATTTGAAAGTATAAATAAGTAAAATTTTGACGAGAGTGTCCGACTATGAGATACCCTACTTCAACACTTACTTATCTAACCACAGAATTCATCTACTTCCTTATATATATGTATTTGTCTTAAATCAGGAATGTTTGTCTTAAATATATATTTGTTTTAATCAAGTCCTATTTATGATAAAAAAACTACAAAGAACACTAAAGTACAAAGAAAGGTGGCCTGACAATCAAGTTATTTTCTCTATTTTCAAAACTATTTAGTTCTTTATTCATTTATGACACATCGAAAAAAATAATAGTAAATTTAGTGCCTCTAGCTCTTATCATCTTTGAGATCTGTTTATGTTTTTCTGTTTATGGTTTTCTAATATTCGGACTTCGGATACAAATAATTCATATTTAAAGCTTCAAATAAATTTAAATTTACATCAAAATTTGATTTCTATAAAAAAATATATATAATTAGTTTAAATTGAAGAGAAAAATTTATAAAAATAAAAATGTTTTTTTTGCATTAAATTGAACCAAGGTTCGAACCCAAACCTTGCGTTCAGGGGGTATATAAACCAATTCGCGAGCCGAACCGATGTCTTGCTCTATGGTTCGAACCGCCGAGCCGAACCCTTAACATTTCTTTGGAGGTTTGCTTTATAGCAACATACACTTTCTATAGTACTATATACCCTCGCTACAGGGTATATAAAAGGAACAACGTCAATTACCCTATGCTCAGATCCAGATAACGTATGCCAAACACCAGCTGTGACCAGACATCAAAGTGCTGGGCCACCAGGTAATCCTTGACCAGGAGCGACTTGGTCTTGCTGTAGTTGGTTATATAGGCTCCCGAGGCGTGAGTTCCCGGCAGGAAGAGACGCTTTAGCGGCATATGAGCGGCATCCGTGAGATGTGCCATCCAATTGGGCTGAAACTTGAGGCAATCAATGGTCAGGAGCTCGGTGCCATTGTAACTGGCCGCATAGTAGGGCAGACACTTGCCCTTGGGATAACTGGTGACGGACAACGCTTGCTCCGCGTCCTGGCGATCCCAGCCGCCTGGAAAGTGCAGTTTGCCCAGCTTAAATGGCGTCTGTCGTTTGCCCGTGCGATTCTGTATGCCGGAGATGTGCACTTCCGGCGCCAGATTGGACACGGACGGATCCTCGCGATAGATGCCAATCCATTCTGGCGGCGCATAGCAATCGGGTCCCCAGTTGATCTCCAGACAGGCATCGGCCAGTGTCTTTCCGGCCAACGAAATGGTCAAAAAGATGGGACAACTGGCTGAGCAGTAATCAGTCAGTAATCAATTTCAAAGGTCAAACTCCGGCTAACCACTCACCTGAGACACCTGCCACAAGCAGGTGGCACTGCAACAACAACAACAGAATTTTCCTCATTTATCTCTTACACTTTTCCCTTTTCACTTTTCAATTTTCTATCTAATTCACTTTCAGATTATTTTCGCGTGTTGATTGTTTGACTTTTGGCGTTGAATTAAAAATGAAAAACAAGCGACAATTCGTAACCTTTGTGGCTCACTCTGCTCCCCTGCACCACCCCAACCCACCCCTTCGCCTTTAGATCTCACTAAACTCACGCTGAGCATCAAAATTGAGCGGAATCTCAAACTTACTGAGCTTAGTCTAGTCAACGCCAGTTGCCTCATTCAATTAAGTCCAATGAATGCTGAGAGTGGGAATATTTTAGAAAGAAGAGATAATACTCTCACGAATATGATCTAGATT
This sequence comes from Drosophila innubila, assembly GCF_004354385.1. NCBI lineage: Eukaryota > Metazoa > Arthropoda > Insecta > Diptera > Drosophilidae > Drosophila > Drosophila innubila. Next base: position 10,139,949 of record NW_022995376.1, read on the forward strand.
CTAGATGTTGATACATATAAAAAACAATGGAAATTTAAAAAGAGATAGATAATAGCTACAGTTTAATGATCTTCGTCATAAAATTCTTCCACACAAAATTCAAACTGGCATAACTTTGACAAACCTTGTCCGATTTTCATGCGGAATATCAATTTGAGCATTATTTTGCATTAAAATTAATTCTGCATCAAAATATAATTTATTTTAAAAATTTGATTTTTTGGCCACTACTGTCAATTTTTTCTATACATTCCCCTTGACTCTACCTCATAAATTTCAAACTGTCATAACTTTTTTAAAACTTAACCGATTTTCATGCGGAATATCAATTTGATCATTATTTTGCATTAAAATTGATTCTTCATTAAAATTTTATTTATTTAAAAAATTTGATTTTTTGGTCACTACTGTCAACTTTTTCCATACTTTCCCTTGACTCTACTTCATAAACTTCAGACTGGCATAACTTTGCAAAAACTTAACCGATTTTAATGCGGAATATCATTTTGATCATTATTTTGCATTAAAATTAATTCTTCATTAAAATTTTATTTATTAAAAAAATTTGATTTTCGGTCAGCACTGTGAACTTTTCCATACTTTCCCTTGACTCTACTTCATAAACTTTAAAGTGGCATAACTTTACGAAAACTTATCCGATTTTCATGCGGAATATCAATTTGATCATTATTTTGCATTAAAATTAATTCTTCATTAAAATTTAATTTATTTAAAAAATTTGATTTTTTGGTCACTACTGTCAACTTTTTCAATACTTTCCCCTTGACTCTACTTCATAAACTTCAAACTGGCATAACTTTGCGAAAACTTATCCGATTTTCATGCGGAATATCAATTTGATCATTATTTTTCATTAAGATTAATTCTTCATTAAAATTTAATTTATTTAAAAAATTTGATTTTTTGGTCACTACTGTCAACTTTTTCCATACTTTCCCCTTGACTCTACTTCATAAACTTCAGACTGGCATAACTTTGCAAAAACTTAACCGATTTTAATGCGGAATATCATTTTGATCATTATTTTGCATTAAAATTAATTCTTCATTAAAATTTTATTTATTAAAAAAATTTGATTTTCGGTCAGCACTGTGAACTTTTTCCATACTTTCCCCTTGACTCTACTTCATAAACTTTAAAGTGGCATAACTTTACGAAAACTTATCCGATTTTCATGCGGAATATCAATTTGATCATTATTTTGCATTAAAATTAATTCTTCATTAAAATTTAATTTATTTAAAAAATTTGATTTTTTGGTCACTACTGTCAACTTTTTCAATACTTTCCCCTTGACTCTACTTCATAAACTTCAAACTGGCATAACTTTGCGAAAACTTATCCGATTTTCATGCGGAATATCAATTTGATCATTATTTTTCATTAAGATTAATTCTGCATCAAAATATAATTTATTTTAAAAATTTGATTTTTTGGTCACTACTGTCAATTTTTTCTATACTTTCCCCTTGACTCTACTTCATAAACTTTAAACTGTCATAACTTTGCCAAAACTTATCCGATTTTCATGCGGAATATCAATTTGATCATTATTTTGCATTAAAATTGATTCTTCATTAAAATTTAATTTATTTAAAAAATTTGATTTTTTGGTCACTACTGTCAACTTTTTCCATACTTTCCCCTTGACTCTACTTCATAAACTTCAGACTGGCATAACTTTGCAAAAACTTAACCGATTTTAATGCGGAATATCATTTTGATCATTATTTTGCATTAAAATTAATTCTTCATTAAAATTTTATTTATTAAAAAAATTTGATTTTCGGTCAGCACTGTGAACTTTTTCCATACTTTCCGCTTGACTCTACTTCATAAACTTTAAACTGGCATAACTTTGCGAAAACTTATCCGATTTTCAATTTGATCATTATTTTGCATTAAAATTAATTCTGCATCGAAATTTTATTAAGTTAAAAAATTTGATTTTTTGGTCACTACTGTCAATTTTTCCATACTTTCCCCTTGACTCTACTTCATAAATTTCAAACTGGCATAACTTTTCCAAAACTTAACTGATTTTCATGCGGAATATCATTTTGATCATTATTTTGCATTGAAATTGATTCTGCATCAAAATTTTGTTCATTTAAAAAACTTGATTTTTCGGTCAGCACTGTCTTTCAATCCACACTATAGGCGAAAACTAGATATATTTTCTAAGAAAAATAAAAATTTAAAAGACTTTGGTTAATTTTCAATTAGAAATATTTTCGGTTTTATTTGTTTTATGTCAAATGTTTTTGTTTCTTTGTTTTTCTTGGTATTTTCTCTTTTTCGTTTAAAGTTAACAATGACATTAGCTGATAACTTTTATATTCTTCTTTTTGATTATCTTCTGCTAGTAGAATTCAGTAAGGAATAATTTAAGCACAACAATTCTTAGGCTAATCTTTAACCGGTTTCTGTACAGGCTAATTTCAAATTAATCGTAATAGTAATTGTTTAATTGATTACTTATCATATTTGAATAGTTGTGATTATACTTAGCATTAAGTTGGATAGATTCTATACACATATATCTATAAGTATTAAGGTATAAGTATTCGAGTTGTTCGTTCGCTTCATTTTGCCGGCATAATTGCATAAATTTACAATTAATTTATATGTTAAGTACGATTAATTTGAACGGAATGCAAACGTTTAATCATAGAGTACAAATAAATATATAGATTAAGTTTTGTTTATTTGATTTAATTTGCACAGGTACGCAATGGTGTTCTAGGCAGCTGTTTAATTAATTTTTGTTGAGGTAGGTAATTCATAATTTGTAATTAACAATTTCATTTAATTAATTTCATTGAACTTTTCGACATTCTTTTTTTTTTGCGGGCAATTGAATAAAAATACAGCTTCTGTCTTAGCAATAATTATAAATAAATTAGATTAATTACATTTAATTACTATGTATTCTAATTGTCCTCTTTTGTTTTTCATTAATTACACAAAAAATATTTAAAAAAAAAAACATAAAAAACAGTCTTGTGGTTGCATTTGTGTTAGTTTCTCGTTTACGCAGAAAAAATGGATGCGAATGAATAAATTACGAATACGTTAACGAATACGACGAGTATCTCTATAACTATATATATATATGTATATATATATATGTGTTTTTGTGTGTGTGTGTGTGAGTGTGTGTGTATAAATAAATTCTACTTAATTACTGGGTACTATGCGCATGTCTTTTTTTTAGCTTAGGAATTGGAATTTCTTCGATTTGGATAAATATATATGTACGAGTATATATGTAATCCCTTATAGATGAAGTATATACAGTGTGAGTGTGAGTGGGATTAGGGTGAGGGTGAGGGGTTAGGGATGGGGCTATACAGTCTATGGCTATATCTATATACAGGCCAACTATTTACAGTTTTTTTAGCTCAACTTTCTATCGTTATCCGCTTTCGCTTCCGCTTCCGCTTGTCTTCAGCTGACCTGCTGCGTCAGCAGATTCACCAGCTCCGTTCGGTCCATGTTGTTGAGCGTAAGCATATCTACGCCCAACGCAGCGGCAACTGCCTCAATGTCCAGGCCGAAGGAGGTGAGCAGCTCGAGGAAGCGCATCTCCTCGCCGGTGAGCGGATTGGTGAGCGTGGGACAGGAGTGGTTGCACTGCGGCCAGCTGCAACGCTCCAGCAGACGCAGGTTGCACTTCTCCGGTACACGAGGCACGCGCTGACGTGGCTTCAACTTGGAGGCGCTGTTGGAGGCGCGACGCTTTTGAGGCTCCTCCATGGGTTGCTCCTGTTGCAGCTCCTTCTGTTGCACATCCTTCTTCGGCTCCTTCTGCATCACTAATTGGTAGCGTCGCTGCTGACGCTGCTGCTTGCGCTGCAGTTGCTGCTCTGCTGTCAGCGGCTGACGACGTCGCTGCTTGTTGTTGTTGTTGTTGTTGTTGTTTTTCTTATTGTTTGCTGCTTCGTTTTCACGCTTGCGCTGCTGTTGCTGCTGTTGCTGCTGCCGGCGTCGCTGCTTGCGTCGCTGTCGCTCCTGACGTCGACGCTTGCGCTCCTCGCGCTGCTCCTTGCTGAGATGATTGCGCTTGCGCTGCGCCTGCGTCGGCGTCGACGCCTGCGCCACATTGTTCAGCTTCTGCAGACGCTGACGATGACGCTGATGTCTTTGGTTATTGGCATTGGGATGAGGATGCGAATGGGAATGGGAAGGGGAATGGGGATGAGCCTGCTGCACCGCCGTCGTTCGCTCCGTGGAACGCTTGAGTTTGTCGTGTCGCTTGCGTCGCTGTCGCGTCGAGTGCTCCCAGCAACGCAGCGCGGCAGGCAGCGAGATGTCATCGATCTTGAGGTTGACCCAGTCGCGCTTCGATAGCACCGCATGGCCAATGCAACTGGGCGCAAACACGGCACTCACATTGTCCAGCGAGGAGCGCAGTGCTCCGCCCATCTCATGTATGTAATTCCATTGCTGAGGCGTCACCGGTGCACCCACATTGTCAGCCCGCATCTGTGCCTCATCGAAGAGCCATTGGAACACGAAGAGTGGAGCTGCAACGGGTAATGGTTTGGTTAATAATAGTTTGTAAAATTTCTAGGAATTTAGAAATGCATTTTCTTTATTTTGAAATAATTTTAAACTCAGCTTTAGAATAATATTTCAAGGGGGAATAGTTTGGTTAATAATAGTTGTAATATTTATTGAAATTTAGAAATGCATTTTCTTTATTTTAGTATAATTTTAAACTCAGCTTTAGAATAATATTTCAAGTTATTTAAAAATATGTTTCAATTATTTTGGCTAGGAAAATTTTGAAAAAGAAATTCCATATTTTAAAGATAATTTTTTTTAAGTGGAAGCAAAACGAATATTAATATATTTTCCTTAAATAAATTTTTGTATTTATTTATTTATAAAAGTCCAATAATTAAATAATTTAATGCCGGTATATAGAAGTCCATTAATTAAATAATTTAAACCAAATTATAAAATGAGAGAAGCTAACAATATTAAAATTCATTTTGTAAATATTTAAAAATCCAAAACTGAAATTATTATACCGGTCTTGAAATTTTAAAACAAACTTGAATATTGATACTAAATTTGGTAGATCTAGCTCTTGTAATCTTTGGGATCTTTGGGTTTATACGGACAGACAGACAGAAATTTGGAGTTTTCTGTTAATGCTGATCGAACCTGTGAATCAGTTTCGTACATTGCCACTAAATTATCATCAACTTCTACCCCATGTATTATGTTTTAGGCTAATCTCAACTTACTTTTTAGCGTGGGATACAAACGGTATCCGAAGTAGCAGCGCCAGGGCTCTGTGGGATGTGCCTTGGTGCAGTCCTCGGGCAGCAGTCCCTGCCACAGTTTCCAGCCCAGACGCACTGCCTCACTGGAGGCCACAGCTGACGGCGTGTACGGTTCCCTGTCCAGAAACCAACCCGAGTCGCTGACACCACGCACCGTCACCTGCAGCTTGCGTTCGTTGACCAGGAAGTCACGCACTCGATCCAGGCTGAGCATGACACCCAAACCGCCGGCGGAGGAGCCCACCAAGAGCAACTCGCCGCCGGCAACGCGTCCCAGACCCAAGGGTATCAAGTCGGCGATCACCTGGCGCAATATGAGGGCTCCCATGAAGCGCCAACTGTTCTCCCGATCCCCAACCGGCTCGACACGAGTGCCCGACCAGGAGTCGCTGCTGCAGTAGGGAACCAGCACATGGTTCGCATTGTGCCAATAGGGATTCTCCTCGGCATGTGGCGACAGAATGCCACCAACTGTAAGAAAGAGATTAATTCAGAGATTAGGTTGAGCTCAAGAGGGTGAAGACTCAAGGGTGACTTACCATCTCTGGTCTCTGGCCATTGGGAGCTGGTCATCAGATGCCGCAGACGCAGCCAACGCGCTCGGCAGGAACGATTGTCGAAGCAATGCCAGCCGCCTTCGAGGAACACGATCCACTTCTTGGAGTTGGGTTGCTTGCGCCAATAGAAACCCGCATGGGTGCCATCATTGCACGTGATGCTCGTGTTGGTCAACGCGGCACGCTTCAAGGATCGATTCTCATCCTTGTGAGCGTCTTCAATCGCCTCATGCATTATCATATATTTGCGTTGGATCAGGTTGTTGTTGCTGTTGTTGTTGCTGTTGCTTTTGCCGCTGCTGCTGTTGCTGCCGTCCAATGGCAGCGAATTCGCATTGGCCTCCGCCTCCGCTTCCGCCTCCACCCGCTCATGCTCCCACTCCAACTCCAATTGCGTTGTTGCCACGCCAAGAGCTTCTAAATTGTCGCTGCTGTTGTTGTTGCTGTTGTTGTTGCTGTTGTTGTTGCTGTTGTTGTTGCTGCTGTTAATGCTGTTGCTGCTGGCGTTGTGCGGCAACACACTGAGCACAAGCAGCAGCAACAATGCCGACAGCGACAGCGACAGCTGGCGTCGCAGTTGCGTCGTCGTTGACGTCGACGTCGTTTTCTACAAAAGAGAAAGAGAGAGAATAAAGTAAACAATTAATAAATGTTAAAACTTAAAAGAGAGTTTGTGACATCACAAATTTAGAAATGTACTTTAACTCGACTTGTGATATAATCTAGTGATGAGAAAAACATGGAAACATTTGTGATTTTTTTGGGAATACATAATTTCTTACATTTGGAATTATAACTTAATTTTTTTATTTTCATAAATAGATTCAGCCAAAAAGAAAATGGAATCTAAATTAATTTCATTTTGAGAAACTTATAAAAAAAATTTTACACGTTTACTACATAGAAAAGTTAATAAAAATAACCCCAGTTCTTGAACCAGAAATAAATTTTCTTTCAAAGATTTTTTTTTATCTGGTGAGCGAGTAGAAAAAGTTAACATAGTTAAGTTAAAACTCATTAGTTAAGTTTAGCATTATCAATAAACCTCATATTATATTTTTAAATATTTTATATTTTAATATTCTTTTGAAAAATCGATGCATCAATGAAATGTTTCTATACGCAGATGCATTGATTTTTTTTTCATTTCAGATATTTAAATTGAATCCTTAAAATTAAGCTTTAGTTGGTTTTACAACATTATTTATTAAATTCTTAAGCTTTGTATTGTGAAGTGAGAGAGTGAGCTTTGCTTAACCTCTAACTATGCTCTTCCTCTCCCTCTCCCTCTATCCCTACCTCTTTCTCTTTGCCTTTCTCTCTTTCATTCTGTTGCGCTCAAAACTCATTCACAACTTTTTGTTGTTTTCAACGTAATAACAACGTGCGCGTTATCTGTCTCTGTCTCTCTCTCTCTCGCTCTCTCTCTTTTTGTCATGCTGCTGCTGCCGCCTGTTGCTCTTGTGGTTTTCTGTTATTGTTATTGTTGCTGTTGTTGTTGTTGTTGTTGTTACCTTTGTATTTTGGCGGAAAAACTTGCTTTGATCAAAATGCGAGCAAGAAGCTTTGCGATAAGATCAAAGAAATTTTTGCCGCGCATTTCGTTATGTTTTTGTTGTTGTTGTTTGTTTGCCGTGCGCTTTAGAGACGCAGAGAGAAAGAGAGTGAGAGAGAGCACGCGTTATGAATAAAGAGAGTGGGAATAAGAAAAATACGGATAATAAAGCAAAGTATTTAGACAAACATTAGACTAAAGAATTGTTTTGAATTTGTATATTAATCATACGACTTGTGGTACCCACAAATAGTCCGCAATACACAAATATATAAATATAAAAACATTTTACATTGTCATGGCCGTTGACGCGTGGTAATCAGCGTCGTATTTTTGTTGTGGTTACAGTTGTTGTTGTTGTTGCTGTTGCTGTTCTTGGCTTTGAACTTAAGGTCGGTTGTGCACATCAATCAAAATGAGCAGCGTTCTTTTTGATTTTACGCTATTTCCCAGCAATTTGTAAATGATACAAACACAAACAACAACAAAACGCGTGCCGCCAACAACAACAGCAACTAGAACAGCAACAACAACAACAACAACAACAAGTCAAGTCAAGTCAAGTCAAAGGCAACGATTTTAGTGTCTCAGTGTGTCAGTCTGTCAATTGTGTCCGCCTGTCTGCGCCGCTGTCTCTGCATAAATAACCATTCAGAAATCGTAAAGAAATCTTCAATCAATGTTTATTTTGGCTTTGAAGTTGTGCCGCTGCCTCAGTCGCTGCCTCAGTCGCAGTCGCAGTCGCAGTCGCTGTTGCTGCCTCAGTCTCTGTTGCTGTTGCCGCTAGCAACGACAATTTGCAGACAAAATGCAAATGACACGGACAATTTGAGTGGAGGCCTACAAGCAGCCAAGAACAATTATGTACACACACTTACACACACACACACACACACACACATAGACAACTTGACCAGTTGCTGAGCAAGTTCGTTGTGGTTCGAACTTGACCAGCGGCAATGTAACGGTAGCTCAAGAAGCTTTCAACTTTTAGCTATAGCTTTTAGTTGCAGCCTTAAGCTGTAGTTGCTCTTGTTATTTTTGTTTTTGTATACTTGTTGTTGTTGCTCTCTTATTAGTTGTGCTTGTTGTTGTTGTCGCCTGAGTTTTGCTATCGCTGCCGTTTTTTGATTGCTGTCTGTCAGAGCTGCCCCGACAAAACTCGCAACAAGTGAGGCAATGTGGCGGGAAGACCAGGGGAGTGTGCAGTGTGTGCTGCGGGATTGTGGGGCCTTCCCCCTTCCCATGACTGCCAAACAAAACTCAAGAAACCAAAAAAAAAAAACAAAAAATACACAACTCTCTGATGTTTGCCGCTTTACAAATTGACAAGAGTTCTAACGCTAGAATTGAAGTCTACGAGGGTTGCTCAAGCAATTTTCTAGCCAAAAATATATACATTAAAAAAAAAATGCCGTACTTGTTCGAATGGGTTTCATTTAAGAATGTATTCGTACTTAAACTTTTAAATTCGTTTCGTACTATTATTTATTTAAAAATAACAAAGTCACTTTTCAGCCTATTTATTTATTTAAAATCAAATAAATTCATATATTTTGGACTTTTTTGAATGATTTAAAAAATGTTTTCCAAAAAAAATCTAAGGAAAGACTTAAAGAAAATAAGTTTAGTTTATTAAATGCTATCCTATCACCTATTGATTTTCATACTGATTTATATTTTTTGGGATTAATTAAATTTAATAATAATATTTAATCATTAAAGACACTTTATTACTATTTAATTTTTTTTAAATAATTGTTGAATATTTTTGCTATGCTGACTTTTGAATCGGCCCTCGCTTATTGACATGCTTGACGATTTATTTTGGGCTGCGCCTACGATCTTCTAATGTTAACCACGACCCACCAAAAACAAAATTACGTGTTTGCGCGGATTTACGCTTGAGTAAACAAAACGCGTGCCTACATTGACATACAACACACACACACACACACACACATACAAATACACACACATACAAATACACACGCTCAATGAAATGCACAGATACAAATGTAGACACACATTGAGATAGAGATACTTAGATTTGAGCGTACGTTGCACTTGTTGTTTACCTGTTAAGAGAAAAAACGGCAGCGCCGACAACATCCACAACAACAACAACAACATCCACAACAGCAACAACAACAGCTGCTGCTCTGTCGTTGTCGTTGTCGACGTCGTCGTCGTCGGCTCCGCCAAAGGAAAAAATGTTCACAAGCGCCGCTTAATTACCCTATATAGCGTCTTAAGTTGCGCTATTAATTGCGGGCACTGCTTATTAATATTTTGCTTTTGGCTTGTAGCGACTCTTTCATTGTTGTTGTTGCTATATTTTCCGATTTCTTGTGGCCAGCAACGCCGACAAAGGCGCCGTCTCCCTACCTCTCCCTCTCTCTCTCTCTCTCCATCTCTATCTCTATCTCTCTAGCTGAGTTTAGGCGTCTGCTCTGTCTGGGGGCTGGCTGGCAGCCAACTACTTGTCGCGACGATTAAATTGTCAGTTTTTATTAATTGCTGCAAATAGTCAAGTGCCGCTGCCGCTGCCGCTGCCGCAGTCGCTGCCTCTGTCGCTGTCGCTGTTACTGGCGCTAAGCGTTTACCACTTTTTTTCCTCTCATTTTCTTTTTAATTTGTTTTTTATTAAAATTAAGTATACGCCCCGTGGTGACTTGAATTGATTTGATTTGATTGTGCGCGGCATTTTAGCTGATCTGCGTACGTATGTGTGTGTGTGTGTGTGTTAATTAAAATGCATTTGTACTTGTGCACTTCATATTTTATTCTATGCATTGGATTAAAAATTTATAAATATTTTGTCACAATAGATTTGCAAGCAATTTATTACCTATAATTATTTATGAACTCTGAAGTGTGTGTTGACCTGCAAGTGTGTGAGTGTGTGTGTATAGGAAAGTTATTTGATTTAAATGCGCAAATAAATTTATCAGTCTATTTAACTATTTATAATTTATTGATAAAGCCGATTGACGCTTATTTTAAATATGATGAAAGTAATTAAAAATGAATTGATGGTATTTGAGTTTTAATGATTGATTTATCTGCTTATTTGTACCCTTTAATTTATATATCAAGCATCAAGTATATTTAACAAATTAGAAGTTTCTTAAATTGAATAGTTTACAACTGTACCACTTTGTCATTTACTAATCACACACATTTGCAACACATACACACACACTCTTACGCTCACATATTTACACAGTGTCAGTAAAAAGCGCAACATAATCAATAACGACCTTGTCAAATCAAAGGAGCCAAGACTGCAACCTGCGTTGAGTTGCCGTGGGGCAAAGGGGGCGGCAAAGTCGAGGGGAGTGGCACGGCGGGGTTTGTATTTCTGTGCCTCAATTACTCCACTCACCCCTGATTCAACTTATTAACACGACACTTTCCGCAACAGCAACAGCAGCAATAACAATAACAATAACTTCTCTTTCTCTCTCTCTCTCTCTCTCTCCTACTATCTTCATCTCTTTCTTTTGCGGCTTATCGCATACGCTTAAATAAATATCGGACCAGGCATAAATAAACTTCCGTTGCCGTTGTTTTTGTTGTTGTTGTTGTTGTTGATGTTATTGTTTGTTGTTGCCAGCTTTGTTTGATTTGCATGCGCCGAAGTTGAAACAATTTGAAAGAGAGCGCGCCTAAAGTTCAAAAACAATAACAACAGCTAAATTTGAAAGGAAGCTGAGGAAGCAGCGGTAAATATGCCAGATATTACGTCAGTTTAAAGCTCAAACTGCTTGGGAATTGTAAATGAAAGCACAATGAAATTCAAAAGTAATGCAAAGATAATTTTAGAAATTGTATAATAATGCATTTAATACATTTTATATGAATTTATTAATTGTATGAAATATGCTAATAAATAAAAACTTATTTAAAAGTTAAATATATTTAAAGCTGACCATTTTTCTGACACCGAAAATATGTGCGAAAAATAAAAACTTTGACATTTCAGGTTGATCAACATTTTTTATGAAGCAATTGTCTTCGAAGCCTGTACAGACTTGTGTAGATTTTGCAGATTAACTAATACATTTGTTAAATTACTTGGCAAAATTTTCTGAATGTTGTATAGAAATTGATAGTGTAGTTGTTGTTTTGGCTTTTCGGCTTGATAATTTAATTGCAGAGTGCTTTACAGCGTTTAGGACTGAAGTGTCCTGTATCATCCTGCCTTACTCTACACCATATTGCCCCACTAATATCTGCAATACTCTGTTCTGCTCTCTCTCTTGTCTGCTACTTCCCTCTGCCTCTTCATCATCTTCTGGCCTGTCTCCTGCCTGCGAGGCATACATAGAATACACCTGTTTGCAGCAATTTAATACTTTGTATGGCAGGGAAATAAAGCGACGGTTGTTGTTGTTGTTGCTGTTGCTGCAGCTACTGCAATGCCACGCAGGTAATTCGGAAGCAGCCTCAAATGAAGCCGCAAGCAGCGACAGCGGCAACTGGCAACAACAAAAGCAATGCCGCGGCCTAAAACATGTAGCCAAGTGCCAGCAGGCAGCGTTATTAGACCGGCCTGGCTGTAAATGTTTCTGTATCTGTGGCTGCGTCTGTATCTGAATCTGTATCTGTGTGTGCGTGTGTTGGCTGTGTATCTTTGTATCTGTGGGATGTGCGCACGTCTGCCGAGCGTCGACGCTGATCGCTTTTTACTCTGAGCGCGCTAAACCCGTGCCGTTTTCGTCTTTGTACTTTGCCGCCACATTGGACCATTGGACCGTTGGACCGTTGGCTCTTTGCGGCATGTTGCAAAGCAGATCGCAAAGCAGGCAACCAAGCAACCAGGCAAACAGGCAACCAGTTCGGTCTCCATAGTAGTAAGTATTAAAAAGCCAAAGGCACTCGGCGTCGCACTCATTGATCTTAACTTTGAAAACAGTAGCAACTACTACGAGCTTGAGCTGAACTCGAATCGACTCAACTGAAGCTGAAGTTAAAGTTGAAGCTGAAACTGAACTCAAGCTGAAAGCTGCGATCTGTGACTCTTCAAGCTGGGATGTGGTTGAGGTTGAGGTTGCGACTGAGACTGAGACTGAGACTTTAAAGCGAAGTGGAGCGCACACGAAAGCGGTCTGCACTTTGTTGTTGTTGTTGCTGATGAGGGTTTTTGGTTAGCTATACCTAAAATGAGTCTCGTTCTGTGTCGGCCTTTTGGCTTTGTTTTGTTTTTTTTTTTTTCGCTCTTTATTTTCCTTTTTTTTTTTGAGACTTTTTTGCGGCTTTTTGTGCACGCAGGCAAATTTAATCTCATTTTTTAATGCCCTTGCAAAGGATTTTCAAATTGATTTCGATTTCTGCGATATGCTAATGTCGTAAATAAAGCTGTAGGGTTTCTTTTCGTCTGTCGCTTCTTCGCTTAATATGTTTTTTAGTTTTTTGTTTTTTGGGTTACCTCTCGGTCAACTGGGACAGCGGCTTAAGTCGGAAGCTATTAATTTTAATTGACGTGCTACTGTTTTTGCGTCTCTCATGTGAGTTGTTGTTGTTGCTGTTGCTGTTGTTGTTGTTGCTTGCGGCAACTTTTGATATTTGCGGCGCTCTTTAATAAATTGCTACTGTCGTTGTTGTTGTTGTTGCTGTTGATTTTGAGGCACACAGTAGCCTCAGCTTAGCCAATAAATTCTGCATTTAAACTCACCTGCTTGTGTGTGTTGCTGTTGTTGTTGCTGCTACTGCTGCTGCTGCTATTGTTGTTGCTGTTTTTAATCCATTTATTTGTGGCTGCTGCCATGGCTTCTATGTTGTTTATTAATATAATGATAGCTGCTATTTATAGATAATTAGCTTGACTTGGCTCTGTGAGTTGTTGTTGTTGTTGTTCAGCACTGTTTGATATCAATGCACATTTTGCAGCACTGCATGTTTGTTTCTGCACATTGCTAAACACTTTTTACACATATGCTTGTATTTATTAATTATTTCTCTTTCTTTCTCATTGATATATTTCTTTTATATTATTATTATTCACTTGGCCCGTTTCACACGACGATTTAACTGAGACTGAGACTTTTACTGAGGGAAGAAGACACACGTCCGCACACGTCGAATGCTCGAAACGGAATGAAATTTTTACCTTGCCTTGTTGTCGCTCTTTGGCAGCGTCGCCGCTGACGTCGCGTCGCTGCCGGCAGCATAAAACGGTTGCGTCGCTGCCAGCGCTGCAGCGTTTGCTCACGTGCGCGCTGCTCTCTCTCTCTCTCTCTGTCGCTCTCACTCTCTTGTTCTTGTGCTCGCGCTCTCTTGCTCGTTGCTGCTTGACGCGCTCGGCTTGATCTTCGTTTTTGTTTAGAATACGCAAAATAATAACAAAACTAATAATAAACTGCAAGGCAATGCAATTTGAAAGAATTATGCGCGTCGTCTCACTCTTCCTGCCTCTTCTTCTCCCTCCCTCATCTCTCTTTCTGACTCCTTCTCTCTCTCTCTCTCTCTCTGCTGACGCTGGCAGCGACGTTGGCTACTTGTTGATAATCGTCTTACGATTATGGCCGCATTTATCAGTGCCTTTGATCTGCTTAATCGAAAGCCGAAATGGCTTCTGGTTTTCGCTTCGGCTTTTTTTTTCAATCTCTTTTTTGGCTTTTCGCTTCGGCTTTGTCGCTTCGCCATTTTTTATCGCTGCGTCTGTCGCGTTCGTTGCCTAAGTCTTTTGTTTTGCTCGCACTTTAATTCACATTTAATGCTAATTTAGTGTAATTGCAGTTTTTAATGCAGTTATGCTACGCTTACCGCTCCCACCTCATCTGACGAGTAAAACAGCTCTCGGTTTTCAGCTCCTTTAGCCCAAAATACGCGTAATTCGCTCTTTATATATCGCATATTTTTTATTTCTTTTAATGCGCCGCATTTTTGTGTTTTATGATCGCGCGGCATTTCTTGGAATGAGTCTCGACGCGTTGTGGCCCTGGAATATACGCATATACATATATGTGTATATACTCGTACTTATGTGGAATATGTGGGACGGCAGCTTAAGCACATAAAATCTCAATAAAGTAGTCAGAAGCGACTTTATCTAATTGTAAATCTAAAAACAAAATAAAAAACTGAATAAAATACAAAAATACTTTTAATTCCCATACGAAATTGCTAAGAGAAATCATTTTAGCTTATGAAATTTTTTATTTCTTTAATTTAATTTTAGTTTTTGATTTTCATTCGATTTGTCGACAGCAGGGACTATTGGCCCTATTTGATGGTAGGCATTTTCATTTCCATTTCTATACGAAATTCAATTAATGACCGATCATTAAAAACAACAAATACACGCAACTTTTGGCTTTGATATTTCGCCGTTGTCGCTGTCGTTGCCGAAATCGAATTATTTCAATCTTTTACGATCTTTCAACGCCGCATACTTGATTTTAACTGCCCACAGAATAGGCAGGCCATAAAATAGTATTTTGCAAGGCGACTAAATGGATTTTGTCTCTCTTCCCCAGTTGATAGAGAAATTTGTAGGCTTAAAAAGAAATAAAAATAAAATAAAAACAACAAAATGTTGTCGGCAACTTGAAAGTGAGAATTGGAAAGGCGCTGCAATAATTTTGCATTAAGTACGAGTTGATACTCGTTGCGAGTACGCAATTATTATGCGGCGACATCTCTGGAGATTATTGGATGCTCGCATTGCTCATACGCACCGTGGTGGCACTTGCTGCCGTTCCTGTTGCCGCTGTGGCCGCTGTTGCCGACGTTGCCGTTGCATTGGAGGCAATTAAAACGCCGCTGGACAGCACGCGATGAATGCCCATAAACATTTAACGCGCAATCAGCAGGGAGTATGTTGTGCTCAGCTCAGGCAGGGAGGGAGGTAGGACGGTGAGGAGAGGAGGAGAGGAGAGGAGAGAAGGGGGACAGTTAGGGCTGTAACTCTTCTTGCAACAATTACAAGACGCGCACACGAATTGCACACAATTGGAAAGCCGAGCATAATGATGTCTTTGGCTCACAACTGAGAGCATGCTAATCATCATCATGATAATGATAATGATGATGAGCAACGAGTGCTACTTTTGCTGAACAACAAGAGAAACAGATGATCGCCGTTGCGTTGAGGTTGAGGTTGAGGTTGATGTTGCGGGGACATGGACATTCATTTCGCTTAAGCGCACTAACCGGTCGGTGTCTTTGATCCTGGCATTCTATTGTTCCGTTTCAAAGGCCACTATTATGTAAACAATCGGCAGCTTTGATCTTGGCCGCATCAAAGTGTTGCCGCCACCTTTCATCTTTGCCGCATTGCCCAGCGACGCCAGCAGCAGCAGCAGCAGCAGCAGCAGCAGCAGCAGCAGCAACAACAGCTGATGATGATGATGATGTTGCTGTTGCTGATGATGCTCTTGATGTTGATGAAGAAGCGGCCACTGCGTAGTTAAAGCTGCTGCCACTGAGCCATATAATTTCGCATGCTAGGCCAGAACACCTGGAGCCGCCGTGTAGTTGCTGCTGCCGATGTTGCTGCCGATGTTGCTGCTGGCATCATAACTTTCAGCATAATCTTCAAAGTCGCTGTTGCCGCAGTCGCAGTCGCAGCGCTTGACATCAATCGTGTCTCAGTGCGCCTGTTTGCCTGTTATTCCTCTTTCGCTCTCACTCTCGCTGTCGCTCCCTCTCCCTCTCGCTCTCTAATCTCTCAACAGATGTGCACAGGTCGCGCTCGATAAGCAATTAAAATTTTCAGTCAATGCTGCACAACTTTATTAACGGGTCACCAGAGCCAGAGTTACGGTAACGGCCTTTGATCCTTATGCGGGCATCCCGCTGCATAAAATGTTGCTGCCACTGCCACAGTCACTGCTGTTGATGTTGCTGTTGCAGCTGCCAGTTGTTGCTCGTTTCCAATATACACGGCAACAATGTCTGGTGGGAAAAGCAACAGGTGCTACAGATCAACATTCAGATATGTTGCCCTCCAGCTCAACAACTCCCCCTCTCTTTCTCCCTCTCTCTCTCTCTCTCATTCTCTCTGGTGCAGCAGTTCTCCAGCTCTAATTTCAGCAGATTATCATCATAATTGCATTGCTCTCGAACGCAGTTGCCGCCAGTGTTGCCAATGTTGCCATTTCGCAGATAATAAAGAACTAAATTTATAGCGATTTGGCCAGAATATTATTTGTGTTTAAATACTACTTAAAAAATGCTTTTGACTTTAAATTGTACTCGTTCCAGAATTAACTGTTAAACAAATTTATAATATCATTTGTATAAGATATAAACTTAAGATAATTGTATTGCTTGTATTTAATAATTGATATTTAAATACTCGATTATTTAAGTATTCATTTCATTTCATTTTATATTTTAAACATTTTGAACTGAAGAGAATTTTATTTATTTAATTTAATTTATTAAAGTTAAATGCTACATTCAATAATACTTATGCAAAGCTGTTTAGTAACTTTGATAGTATGTATACTAATTACTTGAATTTTATTTCTTTTTGAAAATGATAAAATACATTATTTTTTAAAGATTTCAACTAAATTGAAAACTTTTTTATTTAATAGGAATACACATAAAAACTTCAAAATATTCTTAATAAATTTGGTATATGTTTATGACTTAAAATTAAACTAAACATTTGTGAGTTAGATAATATAGATGTTTGTAATTTAAGCAACTAACTTATAATGCAGAATAATAATTGAGATTTCACACATATCTCCCAGCTGCTTTGTCTTTAAAAATCGTTCAATATTCGAGCAAGTTGGCAGCTCTGTATTTTGGTCAAACTCAAATTAAGCAACGGCAACAACTTGAGGAGTCTGTGGAATTGTTGGGGCAAGTAGAGAAGAGAGAAGGAGGATCAGATGTGTTTTGGGGCATTTGGGAGTTAGCTTGATTGTGCTGCCTCTCTCTCGCTCGCACAAACGCTTTGTCTCTCTCTCTCTCTCTCTCTCTGTCTCTCTGTGTGAGTGTGTGAGTTTTGCGTCTGCTCTCCACGCTCCACGCTCGCTGCGACTCACTTGGCGGCAAATTGCTGTTGCATGGCCGTCGACGACGCGACGTCGCTGGCGTCGGCAAAACAACAAAGCGGAATCTCTGCATTGGGCACACGCCATTCCCAACATCAAAGCGCCGCCGACCGAGGCACAGATTTCTGAGGCTGCCGCCACCGTTGGGGCAGCAGCAGCAGCAACTGTTGTTGCTGTTGTTGTTGCTGTTGCTGCTGCTCATTTGTGTTTTGAGGCGCATTGTGCGACGCGCGTGTTAAGTGGACTGTGAATATGAAAGGAAAGTTTGAAGTAAGAATACAACAACAACAAAAACAACAACAACAGCAGAAAAAACAACTTTTGCCGCCAAATAAATGCAGACAAGACAAGGCAGCTCCTTCTACAGTCCAGCCTGTGTACGTCTGTGTGTGTGTGTGTGTGTGTAGTGTTGTTGTTGTTGTTGTGTCTACCTCCTTGCGCCTTGCGTCTCTTGTTCTTAATCAAGAAACGCATCGGCGGCGTATCACAGTAGCACTTTAAACGTAAATTGCTTTTAACATGGTTATTACAATCTTAACGTTTGTCTGGCCACGAAGCACTTGAGGCAGCAGCAACCTGTTGCTGTTGTTGCCAGTTGTTGTTGCTGTTGCCAGTTGCTGTTGCATGCAGTTGCCGCTGGCAGCAATAGAAGTCAATGTTGCTGCTGCTTTGTAGGTTTCGTCTCGTTTCGTTTCGTTTCGTTTGTGCCCGTTAGCTTGGCCAACGTCTCGATCATCATCGGTCTTTGTGTTGCCTTCTCTGTCGCTCTGTCTCTTGGTCTCTCTGTCTCTTGGTCTCTCTGTCTCTTGGTCTGTCTGGGTCTGCGTTTCATTTGGAAGATTGTTGTAATTATGATTGTGCGATTATGATTGGATTAGTTGTCGGTAGCTTTTTGCTTTAAGTTCGTCTTAATCGAAATTGTTTTGTGGCGGAAATGAGCCAAATGCCAGGCCAGCTGCTAATTAGTTAACGCGCTGGCCAACAACTAAGCCAACCGCAACTAGAAAGAGGCAACTGGCAACAGGTAACTGGCAACAGGTAACAGGCAACTGGCAACAGAAGCAGATCAAAAGGGCAGGCCGCAGGATTAAGCCAAGTGAGCCTTTTTCTTACTCAGTTACCAGCTCTGTTGCGGCTCAAAGCGATAATCTTACATTTAAATATTTCGCTGGAAAACACGCAAAATCCACTGACTTGTCACACCTTGTGGCCAGGTAAGTTCACACAACAACAACAACAACGACAGCGACATCTGCAACTGCAACCAACAACAGCAGCAACAGCAGCAACAAACTGTGGCCTTGCAAGAGTGTAAGTGTGTGTGAGTGTGTGTGAATGTGTGTGAGTGTCAGGTGATCAAAGTGTGTGCCGCTGATTAAAAAGGGGGAATTTGTCGCCCTTCTTATTCCCTGTTTACTGAAAATGTAACAGTTGGGTATCAGAAAACCAAAGATTTTATATTAAATAGTATTTCTTATATTTATTTTGTGTGAATTTTAAATAAAAAAATGAATTTTGTCTATAACATTTTGTGAAACTTAATTAAGAAGGGAAAATAAGAAATAACAGCGCCAAAGCAACACAAAAGCAATTGTTGCTGTTCCTGAGAACAAAAAACCATTGCTTTCAAATATCTAAAAAATTCTTGAGAGATTTGACTAAATTTATTATTTATTAAATTAAATTAAACTATATTTAAATTGAATAAAAATGAAAAAAAAAATATGTTTGCAAATATTAAATCTCTGACATTTTAGGAACACCAACAATTCGAACGGTTTTTTTTTCCAAAAATCTTAAGAGATTTCTGGCACACACCATTATATTATTGATTTATACTTTGCTCAGCTTTATGTACAGGGTATATTTCAGTCGGTTCCATATTTTTATTTATATTTTTCTATTCATTACTTTTAGATATTTGAAAAGCTAAACTTTCACTTTAGTTCTGTACTTTATTTATACTCCTGCTTATCTCAGATAAGTTTACTTTGCATTCCAGGGTATTTACCTGTAGATCAGTGCACTCTTTGGCTTGTAGCTGCAACGTAAGTATTTAATTTCAGGTAAATTTGTAAGATAAATAATTGTCGCTTACCTGACGCGTCGCGCTTCAAAGAACTTCATTGTGTTTTGCATATGCAGCGCATCATCCATTGTAGCCGTGTTTGACTGTATGCGTGTGTGTTTGAGAACTTTGGCCAAAAGGACCTTCAAAAGGACCGACGTACTGTGTGTGTGTGTGTGTAACGGCAACGGCGACAACGAGCGGCATTGTTATCATCACTGTGGGCCTTTTGTAATGTCTCAAGCTGGGAATGGATCACAACAGCGGGACATGGACGATCAATAACGCTCGGCCGCATACTTTTGATGTTGACTGTAAGTCGTCGCTTTGGGCTTGTGCTGCATCAAATTTAGGTGGAACTGGTAACAGTACGCGTGTGTTCCTGTGCGCATGTGTGTGTGTGCGTGTGTGTGTGTGAGTATGTGTGCCATGCTGTCAAAACACTCAGAATATGCCACACACGGTGAGCATCAGTGTTTCTTTATATTTTTATTTTATTTTACTTAAGTTGTATGTATGTTTTTTTTTTACATTTTTCAGAGCAGATTGAAACTTCACTCGTCGCATGATGACGAATCGGAAATGGTCCCCGTTGCGGCAACAGAATTGATAATCAATAAGCCGAGAAATGTAAGACGTTTTACACGAACCCAAAGACACTGCGACTGCGACTGAGACTGCGACTGAAACAGAGATTGAGATTGATACAGAGACGGAGACTGAGACTGAGAAAGAGACTTAGACAGAGACTGGGTCTCCCACTGTGCGCTCATCAAATTGTGCCAAGATTTACGAGCCCCTTGATTGAGTTTTCTTGTGCTTTGAATACGGCAAACTTCAGACAGGACCACCGTACTGAACTGATCGCTCAGCAAGAGAGAATGAGAAGGAGATGTTGCCAGAGATCTGTGAACTGCAATCTGGTAGATGCAAGAATTCGGGTAACATCCGAAACATCGGGAATATCGCCTGCTGGCTTGGTGGCATCCACATTCGGAGTCACAGTCACTTACAATATGACAAATTGTGAACTGATATTGCAACATCTTGATTGAGTGTTGCAACATTCTTAAATCAATTTTGAAAAATAAATAGTCTAGTTAGCCTTTATTTTTCGCGTACTAGGCCAAGGTGCATTTACTTAAGGTGACGTCTTCTTGTGTTTTGAGATTTTCGACGTCAAATATATTAAAGAAAACCCAAAATTTCTCTACATTTTGTCTGAAGTATTAAAAAAAGGGCTTTTGAGTATATTTAAGTATTAAGGTGTTTACAAAATCGTGAGGTTTTATTAAATCGGAATTCATAATTTGCTCAGGTTATCAGCTGGAAAATTTAGTTATAATGAGCTCAAAGAAGTTTCCCAGTTTCAACTGACAGCTTCAATTCGGGCTATTTTGTTTTTTGGTTGTGGCTCAAGAGGATGATACAACAACAACAACAACTGTGGCAACAACAACAACAACGGAAGCAACAACATAATCCATTGTTATAAAATTACTAGGCCTGCTTAAATTCGTGAAACGCCGGCGCCAACAACAGCAACAGCAACAACAACAACAATAGCGCAGGCGTAGACGCCAAGAGCAGCAGCGACAGCAGCAGAGGCAGCGGTATCGGTAACGGCAGCAACAACGCAGACTTCAGCAGACTAAGAAAAGTTTTAAAGAGGAAACAAGTTATAAACAAAACAAAAAATATTATTTTAGAACCTATTTAATAAAATGTGTGAAATAGGGTTTTTTATATTTATTAAAATTGCTGAAATATTTATAAAATTTATTAAAATTTATTAGACACAGTATTGCTTTTAAATACATTATGTATAAGTGACAACAAATTATAATATTAACACTTATGAAAAAAAAAAACAAAAAATTAGAAGTTAATTTATCGTTACAAAGAAGTTGATAAAATTTTAATTTATTTAATAATACTTATAAATAACACATTCCCCAGCTATAGAATTTCATTGACGCAAACTCAAGGTTTAAAAATTCAAATTTGTGTACAACTGTTTACAAAGTTAAATAAAAAACACCAATTTAACCTTTAGCATGTAAGCTACTCGTACTTCTTTGATCATTGGATGAAAAAATAACATGCATTATTGAATTGGAAATAATTTTTTATATCCGCTGTATACAGCTGAATAGAGTAAATAAGTATAACAGCTGTTTCCCCTGACTGTTTGATCAAGTTTCTTTTATAAGTCAAAGACAGTTATATAAGCTCAGGTGTCAAGTCTAAGTCTTAACACTCATTGCCATGCGTTTGATAACACTTTTTGGTCTGTTCAGCTGCCTTTTTCTGATTAATCAGGTTGATTCTCAGGACTATGAGTATCCTGATTATCCTGACTACGAGTTGACTACAGAAACAACCGGAACAACAACAACAACAACCATTGCAACTAGCACAGGGAGCAGTACAAACAATGAGACGCAAAAGCTTCTTAGATTGCTTCGAAATTTGAGGATCTTGAGTCGGCGACAGCAACGGCGACTGCGACGCTTGCGGCGGCAGCAGCGCAGACGTCAGCAGCAACAGGGTTGAGAAAGCTCTAATATGGACTCCAATTAGATAGAAAATAAATCACAATTTATAATAGAAAATTCTTAATATTAAAATGTCAGTTAATTGCTTAAAAATTAATAAGTTATAAATGATTCAAATATTATTAAATAATATATAGAATATATAGAATATGTTTTCAGTTTCTATATGTCTGTCATTTCTGTAGAGCCAAAGTTTTCTTTTATAGTCAGTTTGTAGAATACTTTATTGCCATGTTTTTAGTTGAGGTAGGACCTCTGCTGCTTCCCATTAAATGCTGCATATAAGCGTAAGTATAGCCCTTCTGCCAGCGATTATTTTCATGGCAGCCATATGATATAGGGTGCCCATTTAGCCAGGTTGCATTGTTGTTTATGGGATGACAAATTGCGCTGATATCGCAACATGTTGATTGAACGCACACGCGGAAACATTGTAAGCTCAGTTGGAGAGTGGAGATGAGAGGAGAGTTGGAAAGAGAAGAGAAGACAGGAGTAGGGATCTTCTGCTGTTATGGTTGTGCTTTTGGGCAGCATTCTTATTCCCATTCCCGTACCCGTTCCCGTTCCCATTCTTGTTCTGTGCGCGTGCTCACTCGTCGAGGCTCGAGGCTCGAGGCTGGAGCTCGTCTTGGGATTGGAGATGCGAGAGGCGCAACGGGCGCGGGTTTCGTTTCGTTTGGATGTTGTTCTTTTTTTTTTTACACAATGCAGCGCAGCGGCCGCATGAAAACCCAAAGAAATAAAGAAATAAATAAAACAGGCAACAGCATAAAAAAGAATAAAAAAACACAAAAACACAAAGAAGACTCGAGATGCCGACAAAGTAATAAACCAATTAGGACATCAAAGTGTTCAACCGACAGCAGCAGCGGCAGCTACGTCAGCAGCAGCGGCAGCAGAGGCAGCGGCAGCGGCAGCAGTGGCAGCAGCAGCAGCAGCAGATCCAGAGAGTCGCCAGAGATCACAGAGATTCGCGCTGATCCGACTTTGAATCTAAGCTACAAAACGCAACCTACATATGTCGCAAGCCTCACCTCACCTCAGCAGCAGCAGCCCTCCTTCCCCTCCTGTCAGCCCAACCATGTCCATGCTCCTCTCCAGACCAACGTTTGGGTTTTTCTTACCAATTTCTGTTCGTTGTTGTTGTTGTTCAGCGCATGCGGAAATAAGTATGAAACCAGCTGAAGGATTAACGGAAATGCGAATGAAAACTGGTAACTGGAGTTCGTTATGGTATAAGTCTATGATAGGTAAGCATATCAGGTTCAAATATATGATTTTTATGATTAAATGTTATAACCAAATTCAATTCGGAGATATTAAATAAGCTTATTCTATAATATGATCGTTGGATTTATGTTTGATACATAAATAAATGATTTAAATACTTAAACAATTTCTTAAATCACTTGTATTGCTTCTAGCATAAGATATATTATTATTTAAAAGAAACTGTGGAACAACAAGTAAATGCTCAAAGTATAATTAATGGATCGGCATACATTTAAATCTTTAAATAATTCCTTAAATCACTTTAACTGCTCCTAGAATAAGATATATTATTATTTAAAAGAAACTGTGGCACAAAATGGAAATGCTCAAAGTATAACTAATGGATCAGCATAGTTTTTATTTCTAACACGAGCTGAATTTATGGTATATTATAAATTATTTAGTTAACATTTGCTAGACGATAGCTCAGCGATTTCCTAAAGATTTCACCCCAAAATAGGCCTACGGTTATCACATATTTTAGCGAGTCACTTAAGAGATAAAGATTTGCATTATAAGCTGCCTAATTGATCCATGAATGGGACTCATTAATGCACGTAGAGCTTCACTTTGTCTATACAGTAAAGCCAAAAATAGTGGCCGCCTACATTATGCAGATGGGTTCGTTATCATTTAAATCATCGCTGAGGATTGAGCTGAGGAGGCGACACCCCCGCCAATCACCAAATTTGTGCGGCTTCATTAAGAATTTAAAATACACACATAATTAAGGCACAACAAATAGCTCTGGCAACAACTTTGATATGGGACATATACTACTACTACTCCCAATAACACCAACAACAACAATAGCAGAATTTAGCAGTAGCTAGTAGCTACTAAATGAAGGCATAATTAAATCATTAAACGTTGAGCACATCATTAAAATCGTTGAAATTGCTACTCGACTTAAGAGCACGCCGTGAATTTGTTTATTGTTGTCTGAATATTCAAAATGCATATTTAATAATAATAAAAACAGAAGAGCAACAACAACAAGATCAACGTGTGTATATTTATAAACATTTTGGTTTATTAATTCAAATGGCGCTTTGTCGCAGATTTGATTGGATCATTGGATCAGCATTGGCGGCATCTCAATTGGCTTCAGCTTCAGCATCGGCATATTTTGTAACGGCATTCCCCCTCTGGCCTCTCCCGCCACCTCTCTAGAGTCTAGACTGTTGACGCAAAAGCCCAAGTTAAAGCCAGATTCGAAGACAGAGTCACAGACCGAGTCGACGTCGCCGTCGACTGCGGCGTTGGAGGCTGTGTGGCACGGCACGTGGTAAACGAGATGCACGCTTCAAAGGCGCCGTCCACGGCCCACCTAAAAGTATAAATTGAATACGTAAAGAGCAGCAACAGCAACAACAACAACAACAACAACAACTTCGGCCTAAACTGGTTGCAAACGCACATAAACCATTTAAGCCGAAAAGAAATCGGTGCTCTGGCAACTCTAAAGATACAAAGATATGGCCAGCATCCAAAAAGCCAAAATACTGCTTTCAATGATATTTTGAATATCAGTTTATGCATACCCTGTATCAAAATTAGGCAGGATATTCCACTTACCTAACTAGACAAGGCAGCAGCTAAAGAAATTTGTCAATTGTTGTCTTCTACTTGTATCTTTTGAAGATATTTCGAAAGATAGATAAGTTTTTGATAACGAAATGAGAGAATGATACCACAGAATAGGAAAAATCTTAACTAACATGTGAAAGTTGTAATCCCTTTAAAATTGTCAGCAATAAATACAAGCTTAATCAGTCTTAAATTGTATCAAATTTGTATCCATTTTCAAAATAACTCTACTGCGACTAAATCTATTAAATTTACATGCGCTTTAGTGGCAGTCATGTAAATATCTAGGGCCACCCTTAGGGTATATCATAGTCAAATAACCCTATGTCTGTGTGTCGGCATTCTTGGCTGTTTGTGTGTTTGTTTGCTTGTTTGTTTGAGTCTGTGTTTGGGTCACCCACTGGTTGTGCTGCTGTGGCTGCTGTAAGAGATCGATTTGAATTGGA
Organism: Drosophila innubila; assembly: GCF_004354385.1. NCBI lineage: Eukaryota > Metazoa > Arthropoda > Insecta > Diptera > Drosophilidae > Drosophila > Drosophila innubila. Next base: position 10,165,332 of record NW_022995376.1, read on the forward strand.
ATTTCAAAGAGGCCGCATTTCATTTCACAAAGTCAAAACAGTTAATTTATATCATGTCGCGACTACTGGTCTTACTGATTTTGCATTTTGTCGGACTGTTTTGGTTGCTCGACTGGCTGCCGTCTTTCGAAATTGAAATATGAAAATGAAATCAATTTGGCCAAAGAAAACCTGATTAGCAGCAATCACAATGTATGCAGGCGGACTTGGTTCAGTTCAGTTTTGTTTTTGCTCTTTTTTTTCTTCAGTTAGTTGATTTGATTTTTTATTTTTGGAACCTAAAATCACCATAGTCGCCATACACACACAAATTAGTCAGATTATAAATGTACATACAGATGTGTGCGGTCATAAATTCTGATTTTGATTTTACGTTTTTGAATCGGTAACGAATTAATTCGAAAGATGCAAATTCATGTTAAAAACTGAATGAAATCGCAATGAAATCGAAATTCAACTAAACAAATCAATAACTTTATAGGTACACACACATATAGAGATTTAAAGTATCTGTCAGATACATATGCGGGCTGTTGGTGCGTAACTGAGTAGCTGAGAACAAGGACACGGTGTCAGCAGGTGCACACAAAGGTGCCGCTGAGCTCGGCTAATTTCAAATTACACACTTCATTCGTCTAGGATAAGTAAGGGTCAGCTTAGGGACAGGGGAAGAAGAGGGAAGGGAGAGAGGAGATAGAAGAGAGAAGAGTGCAGGGGAACGTCAACAGCGTAACTAAGCCGCTTTCCAAGCCAACCGCAATTGATAGCGCGCCCCTTTTGCCGGTCGCTCTGATCCTGCAGATCAAAGCAGCCGTGCCGCAACTCCCGCACCCCGCCCGTCCACAACGTCATCGTAATGTGCGTGCAAGATGAATTTTCGGCATCGACACCGTGGGTGTGGCTTATTTTAAAGCAATTAAACCATAGTGAAGCGTGTCTTTTCAGATAAGCGACCATAGACCGAGTGCTATACAACCCGGTGATCTACGAGGACACTTTTTACTATTGTGTGCCACTTGGCTTTCATCTCTGCCGCTGACAATGAGCATTGCCATTAGCTCTCAGCTTAAATCAGATTTGCTGCGTAGAAAAGATTTGTAAGCAGTTTGAAAAATCAATTAAAATGATGGAAAATAATGGTTTTGACAAGACAGCAATTCGTTATGTACATTTATATATCCCTAAATATTTTATTTTCGAATTTACTTCTCTTAAATGAAAACTTTTTTATTAATACTCCAAAGTTAGTGTGTTTCAGCCATCAATTTGGATCAGTTGAATAACAGCCCTGTTTCAAAAGTAAACGCTGAATGTAAATGTTAAAATGTAACATAAATGCAACGCTAAACACTATGCAATGATTTTTTTCGTAACATAACATAGACTTAACAGTGTAATACAGCAAGTCTCTTCGTTCAGTTCTCCCATTGCGTACATGAGCTAAATTCGTTAAGTGTTCTCTACAGTTAGCAGAGCACATGAATTCGTTCAGTATCGCTGTTAAGTTAGCAGAGTTTCAAACCAACTATGAATATAAAAGAATGTTCTGGCAAGCAAATAGAAAAGTTGGAAAAGTCACAAAATGGTTGCTTTAGGTCGAAAAGAAAAAGGGCAATGTAACGTATAAGATGTAATGCAGATATAGAAATAATTTCCTTTTTCTTCAACTATTAATAGAGTGGGCAAAGTATGTGGTTATTTAAGGAAATCAATGTAATTGTGTGTCAAATTTATACAAGGCCAGAAAATTCAAGCGTGGGCAGATTAAAATCAGTTTTATTGTACAAGTAAGTTAAGACACTTGACGCTAAGTGCAGTTGATTGCTGCTGTCTGCGAGTAAATACGCTCACAGTGCCTATACGCGTGTATAGTTCATATGCCAGATGGGCTTTCAGCTTTATATCGAGGCGCAGCGCACGGAGAGCGGCTTAGTGATATCATATCGTTTATCATGCTGGCATCGCATCACATCTCATATCTTTATATCGCTCGACCATGCATTATGCTTCAGTGACAACAATAACCACTTGAGAGAGCCAAAGCAAACCCAAGTCAAATACCGGCCAGAACAATCGAAGGATTCCTGTGGTGTGATGGTGTGTGTGTGTGTGTGTGTACGGCCTGAGATGTGATGCATGAGAGATCAACTTGAGTTGTTTTGTCCAATGTGTTTGTACGCATATATTTTTTTATTTTCTGCATATATTTTTTTCTTTCTTAGAAATCTTTCTCATTCAAAGCAAAAGTTTGTCCAGGGTCCCGCCTCAAAGGACCAAGCAGCTCAGCAGCAAATCACCAGCAGGATTAGGGAGTCAGAGAAAAAGCAAAGGGCGTGCAGCAAATGAAGTTTAAAGTTGTTGCCAAAAAGTTAGCAGAACAAATGTTTTAGAGTGGTTTGTACACAGTTGTTATGCATTTTGTTTAGATATTTTATTAATACCTAATGCCCGAATATTGTTAATAAATTATAGATGGCATTGCATTTATCATCCGTTTTTGTGTCGGAATGCGTCTGTTTTTACACCGATATCACGCATACGCACCGTGCTCATTTTATTGCCCCCCATGAACAACGGCAACGTGTCTCTGTTTGAATACTAAAATGAAATTAATTTATAATATGCCGATAATTTGGACAAATTATGGTTGCAATTACAATAATCCAACAGAACATGCTCCCGGTAGAGTTACTATATTGGCTGCTGTTGCAAATACCCAGTAAAGTGTGCTTTAAGAGGGCATGTTAAGCTCATAAGTAGAGACAATATCGGCAGTACTATTCTGCATTTCATGCACACGGTATCGTGTAGTCGAGTATTGACTATAGTTTTTGCTTTATTTTTCTGCAGTTGCCCCTTTTGTAATTGTTGCCAGAATTTATTTGTATAACCAACCTAGGGAAAACAATTACTTTGGAATGGAGTGCAAATATGCCAGCTGAAATATTTGTTTAAATTTTGGAGTACGCTTCTTTGTTAGTTTCCAATTTAAGCTGCCCCAAAAACATTCTCTTTTTTGCCATGACGCGTTGCTTGTTTGTTCCCTTTTTTGGCAAATTTAAACTCCCAAAAGTGGTGCGCATAAAATTAGATTGGGCCAATAAGTGAACCACACACACACCTACTTTACACACAAGTGCACACACACACACACACACACACACACCCACTGAGTCGCCCTAAATGCCGCAGCATTGTTGAATTTCGGTTGCCTGCAAAGTGATTTACGCAATTAAAATAATTTCATTCAAATGGTCTATAATTCAACTGGCATTTCATGCGGCTCTGCAACAGCCGCACTACAGTTTGCTATAGTCACGCCCTCAATAGTCTATGACAACACGCACACTCGCACACTCGGACACTCGCACACACATGCTAACCATAAATCTGTTTTAAAAACGCATACAAAACTATTAGCCGCAAATTCGTGTATTATCGCATGCAACATTCTTATCATCAACGCATTGTGGCAAGGTCTTTGCCGGAACTGACCTTATAAATAGGTCAGCAAATATCATTATTTAATTTTTACTTCTATTGAGAGTGGATTGACATAGAGATAATACATAAAATTTATTTATTATATTTCATATATTCATCAGAGTTAGGTACTTTGATATCTATAAGTAGTTCGGCTATAATAAAAATTCTGAGAATGTGATATTTAATATAAAGTATATCCACAAACTTCAAGTGCCACTTGACTTATGTATATATTTGATTTGAAAATTTTTCTAGGAAATTCATTTATTTATTGAGAATATTAAATTGTATCTGCTCTGGTTATGTTATCTTAAATTTGCTTCTTTTAAAATCAGAGGTTACAAAATTATGGCGCCCAAATCAATATTAAAATGTGATGTGATTGCTGCTGTTGTTGTTGCTGTTGCTGTTGCTTTTGGGCAACAAATGTGTCTAATGCGATGTCATTAAATAGAATCTATTGGGCCAAATGACATGTCCATGTCGATGTCCAACACGGCAGAGTGGCACGTCAAGGACAACTAACAACTGACAGCTGACAGGACATTCTGGCGCTGCGGTTGCTTAGGCAACCACAAAAATTTGCATAAGCAGCGCGCATCAATTTGGACTCAAGTGAGCGTATAAATATTTTTATGCCAACGCAATCGCAAAAATACCAATGTTCCATCCCTTATGTATATATATATATATATATATATATATATATATATGGGATATCCATATTGGGCCAAAACTGGAGCCAGTTGGCAGTTGGGTTTACTTGTGGCCATTTTGCGGCCTCCATTATTATTGTGGATGCGGACATGCATGAGGATTAGCGCTGCTTTGTGGTGAATTTTAGTAGAATTACAGTTGCATTTTCAGCTGCAATCGACCAATGCATTTTTCCAGCATTTTTCTCATCCTTTGGCCACATGTGTGTGTGGTCATGTGTCTGTGTGTGTGTTAATTAATGAGGCGTGTATTTGGCATTCGGTTTTGGTGCTCTGTCAAAGTTCGCAGCTGCTGACGGAATTACATGAAGCTGTTATATTATTTAAAATACTCTTAAATTGGCCATAATAACTTTGAGATTTAGTACGAATATAAAAAATTAATTAGAAAATTAAAATGTTTAAGAGTTTCAAGTAGGGCTTTAAATTTTTCTTTTCTTAAGTTTCTGCACAACATAAAAAAGTATGTATATTTTTCTTTTTATTGTATACATTTTAGTATTAATTACTATTTAGATAGCTCTCTAGCAGCATCATGGTAGATATGTTATAAATGTTTGCTGATTTATTTTATTGTAAATTGCAATTTGATCTGGAAATTGCGAAATTTTAAACAGTTCTATTGTTAAATTGGAGTGATTGTATACTATTTGTTGCTGTTTATACTTATCCATTTATTCGTCAATTAATTGTATACCAAACTTACCAACATAAATGGAAGCAAGAACACTTCATATGTGCAGAATTCACTTTAATAAACCGACTATTCTTCTTATATGATATAATATTGTTATTGATGGCCTTAATAATAGTCCTTAATCGATTGATATGCTAGTAAAAAAAGGGCATGCAACATTTCGGTTATGTCTTTAGTTTTCTGTTTAAGCCCCTTCGATTTATTTGCTGACCCAGTTTCCAACGGGCCCATCTGCCAGCCCTGGTGCCTGGGCTACAGCTTGGGCTTCGGTTTGGCTCTGGGTTTGGGTGCTGCTCCTGGGCTTGGATCTGTGCTGAGCTGCCCGGCTGCTGCTGTCTATAATCCACAGATTACATGTGACACACGCATACGTTGCAGCTTATTTTTCATTTCTTCGGCTGTCGTTGCGTATTTCATAGAGCACCGAACAGGGGCGACAGAGGGGCGAAAAGGTGGGCGTGTCATGGCAGCTGCTGTATTGCATTGTAGTTTGCATAAATAATTGAGAAGCTCATATCAAAGAAATGAAGCTTTCCAAATCGTACAAGTTAAGCTTTCAATTTCCAGTTCTATAATGGGAAAATATTAAAACACAAAACTCCATTGTATTTTTTAAATAAAAAATTTTAATTGTTCTTCCGTTTAATGTACATAGTTCATATCGTTTTTGTTGTTATAGTACGTGGTTAAGAACAACAATTCAGTATTTGTTATTGAATTCCTTTTTCTTCATTTTATTTTTCTTGGCGTCATTTGCATATGGCTTTTGTTTTTTTTTCTTTCTTTTTTTATCCTATCCTTCTTGTTGTTTCTATGTATTTGTTCTTCTTGTAATGCTTTGCTATCATTTCTATATTATATCATGTGTAACGCCTTTGGGTTGAGTTTCTGATTCTGATTCTTGTTTTTGTTATTGTTATTGATTTTGACTGTCAAGTTACATATAAATATACGTAGTATGCATTATATTTAGTTTATATAAATATTTTGACTAATTTATAATATAGTTTAATGTACGCTTCGTTTTATCTCATTCAGTTTAACAGTTAAAAGTACTCGTTCAATTGCTTTATTTAAACTAATATAATAACTAATAGCTGTATGTAGCTTAGATAACTATCTCGTAATTACACATTCAATATACTCACACATTCACACCCATTCTCTCATCTAAAGTTGCACTAATTAACTTGCATAAACAGGAATTGTTGCTGTCTGTTGACCTACCATAAATCGGGAATTAATATAGTTCGTTTTAATGCATGGCAAATGCAATGTTGAGATACAGATACAAATTGGCTGGCATATGTATTGCATACTCTTAACATATCTATATATCTATCTTACATTTAAATTTATACTTATACACAATTCTTCGCTTTATTATAAGTTGAATTTGTCGGGTTACGAGTTGCTATGAGCATTTAACTTGTGTTCTGGATGACAATGGGGAAGACACTGAAAACCACATTTATTAAAGGTATAATATTCCGATTTTTAAATATAAAATACATAGTTAAGTTAACCAAAGAATAAGATTAAATTAAAGAAATTAATTAATGACGGATGGATCTTGATGGGTGTATCCCAACATTTTGAATAATTGTTTAGCAGAAAAAGATTTGACAAAGTATACTATGATGGATGTATAGGAAGACTGTTTATAATAACACTGGGAACTTAACAAGTCAATAATGTATGTTATATATAACATTCTGAGTCTTCTTTTGTAATGCTATAAAACTTAATGATACCTTTATAATTAAACCTATATCTCATGGATATCAGAGAATATGGCTATCATTATTTTTACAGCTTTTATTGGTGTGAAACAAATGACAATTATTATGATTAGCAATATTATAATAATATACTGCAATGCAGCAAAAACATTGAATAAAAATAAAAATACGGCCTTAGCTAAAATTTAATTATTATTTCATTGTAGTCAAACGTGAATCACAACTCGAAGCCTCAGCCACAAATATTAATTACATTACCAATTTAAATAACTTTTGTTGCCAATAATTGAGCTACTTTCAAATAAAATTAGTTTTTCCCCGTTGCCACTCCAGTTTCTTTCTTTGTGTTATGACTATTAAATTAAAATACGAAAAAAAATTAAACTATAAAATAACCACAAAAAAATGTTGTTTTTACCGAGGCAATTGATAAAAATTTATGCGGCATTTTTGTGGTGTGTCAACATGAATTTTATTGAGTTAGCCATTCGCATTGCATTCAACATTTTCCGCAATCCGAATAGACATTGTCACGGGGTGTTTAATTAAATTAATTTATTAAATATCCACTCGAGTAAGCAAATCAAATTGAAATGCCTATTGATTGCATACAAAAATAGCTGTGCAAATAAAATTATAAAATTTAATTAGCTTTTAGGTCTATAAAAAGTAATTAGAAAAAAAAAAAATTAAGGATGTAACGAAACATAAAACTTGAAAAAAATTGAACTGAATAAGATATGATATTGAGGGATTCATTGGGAGAATTTACTAGATTTATCTTCCATCCTCTTCTCCCACTGATAATTCTATCTTGTTATTGGGAGAGCTTCAGAGAACTCTTGATAAGAGTCAAAGTTGACATTTTGTTGAACTAAGTACTACAATATTAAATTCAATAGCAGTTTGGTTTGTGACGTACTTTTTTAATGTTTGACTCAAATTAATTGCTATTTATTGAATTAATTAAAATCAACAAAAAAAGAAAACAAATAATTTAAATAAAATAAAGTATAACTTGCAATTGGTGTGGAGCAAATACAAAGAGCAAATATTTGCATGATATGGCAATTAAATTAAATATTTTATGGCCACTCAATGTACGAGTTGTAGTTGTTGTTTTTGCTTTTTTATCTAATTATTAAATACACTTCGCGCCCCTTTGCCTACTGTACAATGCACATTATTCGATTATTTATTTATTTAAAGATTCAGATTAATGTTTATATTTATTTTGGAATGTGATACATTTGATGTGGCAATTACGTTAATAAGTTTACGCTTGATATTTACATGTAGCTTAAAAAAACTATACAAAATACACATTAAATGTTAATCCAAGGTGATCATATACTTATGTGGGAGGATGTATGCAAATGAGTACTCGTTAATACTCGTAAACCTTCAACTAGAAGTGCGCCAGTGGATACACGAATTGCTGGTTTAGAACCGGCAATGGTATTTAATATGTTACTTAAGGATATCTAAAGATGTAGCTAGTCACTTACTTAAACACATAGATATATAGATAAATAAGTAGATGGTTAAATGAATAGATGGATATACATATATAGATATAGATACATTCGTACACATTGTAGATACATTCGCGCACATTTGATGTGTCTGCTTAGATTACGCTGCCTTCATGCGATCATCTGTGACAGCAATGCTTAGACTCGCCCTGGGCGTTGTTGTGGGCGTGGCACGCCTGCTGGCAGTTGCCGCTAACCGCAGTTGACAGTTTCACGTTGCCAGTTGAAGGTTTTGCCGTTGCAGCTGTTGTTTTTGTCGCCGTTCTCGTGTCACTTTCACTGGCCGCGAGTGTGGTGTTGCTGCTGCTGCTGCTGCTGCACGTGCCCCATGTGGCGAGTGTGGCACAGTGTTGCTGCTGCCGTTGGCTAAAACTGAGCACCAGGCCCACCAGCATGACAATTGTCAGCCAATTGTACTGGCAACCGGATGAGCCAGTTTGCATTGCCTCCGGATGTTCACCTGAAATTATGGCCCGAACTAATTTCAACTTTATTGCATTGTCTTGAGCTTAGATGTTAAATTTGTACTTGAACAATAAGCACTAAATAAATGTGGACTTGTGTATGTGTATCTCTATATCTATCTGTGTGTATGTGTGTGTGTGTGTGTGTGGGAAGTTTGCTTTCAAGTCAAGTTGTTCTTGTTGTGTCTCTTTATTTGTTGCGCTCTGTTTGGCTTTTGCACATACAAGTGTTTGTTTGTGTAGTTCTTACTTTAGTTGCTGTTGCTGTTGTTGTTCTTGTTGTTGCTGTTATTATTGTTGTCTGTGTGTGCGTGTCTTGTGTGCATAACACATAAATATTTAATTAATGTGCAGCTTCTGTTTGCTCAGTTGCCCCAGTTGCCCCAAAAGTGCCGACATTTGATTTGCTGTTTCAGTTTTGCACTCACTGTTGTTGTTTTTGCTGTTGTTGATTTTGTTGCTTTTGTTGCTGCTGCTGCTGTCAGTTATTTTGTGCATGAACTATTTAAATGCAAATTGCTGCACACTAAATAATTAGCTAATTTAGCAAACCAAAAAGCTGCCATAAAATCTCTGCAATATTATTGAAATCAAGCTGTCAAATACAAATTGTATTCAACTTAATTCAATTCGTTCTTGCATGAGATTTCAAAATTTAAATACAATTCATTTGAAATGATCTTAAAATGGAAGTTTAAAGCGGAAGTGCAAGACACAATAAGTTTAATTGCCAATATTAAGTGGACTGTGAACAAAGATACGCATACACAGATACGCACACACACACACACACACACACATACAAGAACACGGAGGGTTCATGGTGTTAAGTGGAGTACATGGTGAACACATACACACACACCTTGAGAGGTGGCCACTCGAAGCGTGTGCACGCGAGGTGTATAAGTGTGTGTGCGTGTGTGTGTGGGAGGTCTTGGTTCTTGTAAATTGATTGAGTTCAATTTTTCAAGCAATTAACTTGTGCACTTGAAACTCAATACAGTGTGCAAACAAAAATATCGATAGCTTTCAACGAGCAGCATACACGGCGTATGCGCAACGTCGCAGCGGACAAACAAAGTGAATGAACTGATCATAATAGCGGCATGTGTGTAAATACTGTAACAATTTAAAAGCAATTTAATTGATAATATATAAAAGCAAGTCTTTTAAATGTTTTTAATGTTCACTTCCTTTGTAAGTTCCGCTTTAAATGATTGCAAAAGCGTTTAAAAATCATTAAAGAAAATCGGAAGCCTCCAAATGGCGTCTGTCATGTGCGTGTCCTAACGTGATTTGCGTCATGTGCGTGCACATCTCTGCGTCCTGTTTCCGCCCACCCCGCACACCCCGCACACCGCATCATCCCCTCACACTTTCTACGCCTACAGACACAGACTTCAATTTGAACATGGTGTTTTTTTTTCGGTTGATTTTGCTGTTGCTGTTGCGGTTGCTGTTTTGGGGCGCAGCAGCTGCTTAATAAATTTGAGACCGCAGTGTTGAAAATAAACATATTACGCATACGCAATGTGGGCTAGCACACGCTCGCATAGGTGTGGGCAGTGGCAAATGTAACACTGAAGCGATGTAATGCTGTAACGCACAATGTATTTGTTGACAGCACAGAAATTATTAATAACGTACGTGGCGCACATAATTCATCATCAGAGCCAAGTCGAGTCGAGCTGAGCAGAGCAGAGCAGAGCTGAGAAAAGCAGAGACAAGGACAACGAAGTACGGAAGATGCTTTCGACTGTGCCTAGCTTAAATGTCTTTGGGCTACGGCTGTGAAAACACACAAGTCACAAGCCGGCTAAGCCAAATAAAAAGCGCACAAAAACTGTAGAAGAAAACCTCTAAAAAAATACCAAAAAAAAAATAAAAGAACATTCAAGTAAAATATGCAAAATTAGCGCTGATGGATTTTCAGGAAGGAAGCCGAGCATACAGAGGCGGCAGGAAGCAGCTAAGCAAGTAGCAAGTTCCAGACACAGAGCGAGAGAGCATAGACAAAGGCAAGGATGCAAGGAGGCAAGGACTCAGGACGTGGGTTGTTGCTGGCAACAGTTGCTGTCAGCCTGCAATGCACGTTAGTTTTTCGAGTGTTTTTATGAGCAGCTTTGCATACTTTGGCAGTATTTTAACATTTTACAGCGCGTTTTGTTTGTGCAGTCGCCGGATGAGTTGCCTCTAGGAACTCGACTAATGTTTGACAGCAGAGAGAGAGAGAGAGCGAAAGAGCGAGAGTGAGAGTGAATGCTTTTTAAGTGCATCTCAAGTAGCCCGATTTGGCTAAGCGGCCATTCAATTAGCATTTACTTACACATTTGCATTTACATTTCGATTTAAACTGTTGACTTTAACATTTTATATGTGATTTTTTGTTCATTTTTCAATTCAATTCCTTCTACTTTTCCTTACTTATAATTGAAAGGAAAACAGCAAGAAAAGAAAACATTACACAGTTCATTAAAGCTCTTGTTTCGTGCTTCATCGCACACTTATTGTTACATAATTACCATTATCAAGTGCAGGCAAGTGCGAAATAGCAAAAATGTTGATTGCCATTAAATTGTGATTTGACAGAAATTTACTTTCACCTCACCATCTTTTCATGTCCTGCTCGTGTTGTGTGCTTGGCTCGTAAACAAAGTCAAATAAAAGCCAAATGGTCAGCCAACTGATGTCTTGGCCTGTGCACTCTTAACACTACTCAGCACCGAGCTGATTAAAAAGACCCCAAGTATTCTAAATTCTATTTCAATTACACATAAATTTGTGTACGTTTACACTTTGAATATATATATTATTTTTTATTCTTTATTTTATCTTTTGGTAAGAGAAATTCGCAAAGTACTTTAACTGTAATTTATAGCTTTGCAATTTTTGCACTAGAATTTGCTGAAATTATTTGGCCAGACATGGGTTAAGAGCTGACCATTCTGTCGTGCACTATTGTTTAACTTTGCGTGCTTTTCAATTATGCATTAAACTATCGCTTAAATTCCACTTGCAATAAAAACTATTTGCAACTGCTGCTTCCGTCTCTTCTCTTCCCTCTCTTGTTGCTCTTGTTCCTTCTGATCCCACTGTTTGACACTGTGCACATCCGGTTTGAGCTTGATAAGCATTTTCCCCACTTTTATCGCTGCACATGCGATACCAAGCCGGCCAGCTCCCTTCTCGATCCCTCCTCTCTCCCTCTGAGGTGGCCGCTTTTTATTATTTTCTACTTTTCTGCCAGTTTATAAATAAAATGTGCATATGCGACACTCGCGCACGCAATGCCCGCTGCCGTGACAGGGGGCGGGGCAGGAGGGCGTGGAAATGGAGGAAAAATACCAGCGCGCGAACAAAAACCGGAAGCCATGTATCGTAGTCACCGTCGTCCTTGTCCCCTGTCCCCTGTCCCCTTTCCCCTGTTCCCATCCTCTTGGCCGTTGCCTTGTTTTCGTCCTGCTTGTCGTCCTGTTATTGTTTTTGCCACACGTCGCGGTCGGTAAAAGTTGCGCCTGGCATTTCGGGCTTGTTTTTCATTCGGCGCTGACATTTACTTCGCTGTCATTAATTTTAAGCCGCATGCCTCTGGCTCTGCCCAAACAGTGAGCACTCGTGCTTGCACCTTGCCACTCGACACTCGACACTTGGTACATGCCACTAGCCAGTGGGCTGGCAACTTGCATGCCTCACAAACATTCTGAGCCTCGAATATATTTTAAAATCATTACCCCGTGTACTTGAATTATCGGAGATTTTTTGAGCATCTTTTCGGCGCATAAAACTATGCAATAAATGATTTCATTTAAAATTAAAAAATGAATTCAATTGATCCATTTGCAGTTTATTATAGTTGTGTAAATTCAGCTGTAAATCGAGTTTAAAATCGAATACAAAAATCGAGAAAAAAGAATCGAGTTGTCAAACAATCGGCAAACAATACGTCGAGTTACAAATATCGAGTTTCCAAAACACTTTCTTTTTTTAATAAGTGTCAAGGGCAAAGAATGGAAAAAATGGACAGTGATTAAAAAAAATCGAAATTTTCTAATTTTAATGCGAAATAAAAATTATTTTATGAAAACCGGTTAAGATTTGCATAAGTAAGTAGAGTTATGAGAATATTTGGAAGGAATCTATATACTGAAAGTTTTCAATTATCTAATTATCTAATTATCTTATAAACGAGTGTGTAATACGTTTCGCTGATTGAGAACTATCTATAATCTGACTAGACTATCTTTGAACTTAAGTTTGTACTGTAGTAATTGTATAGTTCAACTCAAAGGCTTCAACTTGTCTTAAACAGTTAAGAAGTCAGCTTAAGTAAAAGCCTATCAACCTCAACTCATTGACTGTCTCTCTCTTTCTTAAAATGCAATTGAAAAGTTTGGATTTTCATTTAATTTTTATTTGTTATTCTTATTTCTGTTAGATTTTCTTTTGACTTTATTTTTGGCACGAAAACTATTTGCAAAGTTTTACATTAAATGCGCAAATACGCATTATGTTTCTTTGCGTTCTCTATCTCTGTAGCTCTTCTTCTTTTTCAACAGACTCTGTCTCTGTTTGGCTAACTATCTATCAGTTAGATAGATACTGTTGGGCTGTCTGTTTGTTTGTCCGTCCCTTTGTCTGACAGTTTGTCTGTCAGCTCGTGTATCCGTGTCCTTTCGGTATCTCCTGTAATACGTTCTAACAATATTGTCGTTTGTACCGAGAAATTCGTTTCGCTGCAAAACTTTTTGCACTGGGCTGAAATAATAATTGAATGTCACTTGAACGACAAGTTGTACCCGAACCACCGAAATCTCTCCTCTCTCTTCCACTTTCTTCGAGAGCCAAGCAAAAAGTAACAACAATTTTGTCAAAGTGACAAAATGGCGTTTCGAGCCAAAAAATAGAAACTTGCCTTAGCAGGCTTAGCCAAGTTTCTATCGTATTACGACATACTCGACTATTACTTGTATGTGAATATCTGCCTATGTATGTATGTGTATGTGTATAAGTGTATGTCTGTATATGTGTTGCCACATTTTATCAGCGGTTTTGCTGGCTTTCGACTTTGTTGGCTTACAAGAATCTGGGCTGAAAATTTGAATTGAATTTTGAGCAATTCAAGAGGAATTTTTAATTGAGAGCCATGGCCAAAACTAATGCACACTGCAAATCTTAGCACTTTGGTGGGCTTTGACTTTAGCTTAGGGCCTGGCTCACAGCAAACCGCAAAAATAGTTTCGTTCGCTTTTGGCCTCAAGCCCTCAAAATAAAAAAGAGACAGAGATAGAGACGGAGACGGAGACAGAGACAAGCAACGACCACATTTAAAGTCTCTAAAAGCGACTCATATAAATCACGAATGAATTAAGTGTGGTTTGTATGCTTTTGTTATTGTTGTTGCTGTTGCTGTTGCTGTTGCTGTTGATATTATTGCCAGTTATATTTGCTATCTCTTTCTGTATATATCACTCTCTCTCTCTCTCTCTGTCTTTCACTCTGCAACTGTGTCTTTGGCTTTTGCGAGTTTCATTTCATTTCGTTTATTTTTTTTTCTGTTTGTTGTCCTTTGATAAACTTGAGACGTGCGGTGACTATCTGTGTATGTGTATGTGGGTGTAATGTGTGTGGCAAGTGTGTGTGGTTTACTGTTTATATAAGTCAAACCCGCACTGAGATTGAGTGTGAGCCTCCAGCGTGAAAGACGACGCTGACTTGGAACGCTCGTCATTTGAGTCATTGCGGTCAAGGCGACATTCACGTGTGTGCAGTGTCTGTGTGTGTATGTGTAAGTGTGTGTGGTTGGCTATTTTAATACTTTATTTGCACGTGTTGACACCCCCTAACCCCGCTCGACGTACACGCACTAGGGATTAGCAGGCCTAAAGTCCTCGATGCTCAGTCGAGTACAAAAGCAAAATGACAGCATGGACTTGACTCCAAATGGGGATTACCAAACAAATTGTGCTACTAATGTGGCGCACTGTAGCAGCAAGTTCTCGCTGCGAAAGGATTACGCTTACCAAAAAAAAGTATTGCATACTTTTCTTTCCCGCCTTTTTTTTGGGACAGACTGTAAAACCTAAAGTTTCCATTGTATTGTGGAGGGAAATTAATTGACGACCACACAATTAGCCAAGTGCTTGCTGACTGCTGACGTACGTGAAACTGTGATGCACATGCTCTGTCTCTGTCTCTGCCTTTGCCAGGATATGCCAGCACATGTCCTTGGCAACGCCTTCGCCAGCGAAAGTTTGTCTATGGCGCCCAACGTGTGTATGTCTAGTTCTGTGTGTGTGTGTGTTGACCTATCAGTTTACGTGCCATTTAGCACTCAATTAAATTCGTACAGCAGAAGCACACACGCTCACACACTCTCGCACACACACACATGCGCATTTAAGTAAATGTACGCTCATCAGCAAGGAATCAGGAGCTGGACAACTGAGAGAACCAGTTGCTGTTTCTTCTGTCTTCCTTGCTATTAATCAAAGCACTAAGCATTTGTTGAAAGCAATTTATATTGTTATCGAATGAGGGAATATTCGCAGCCGCAGGATTCGAATTATGCAGGCAACACAGAAGAAAAGAAAATACGAGAATATAGAATAAACATAAAGCATAGTTAAGTACACATTGCACATTGAATGAATCTGAGTTATAGACTTCAATTAAAAATGGAACAGTTTGAGCACAATTCACATCTATCGATTTGCCGTTCAAATTTACGTATATATTATATTTTATTATTTAAATTAACAGGTCGGACAGCTGCTGTTTCAGAGATTTCCAATTTGGCTAGCAAATAAATGAGTTTCGTACAGATTTCAATTAGTTTTGCTGACAGGCAAGTGTTCAGTTCAAAAGGTTTCACTAACACTTCCCACACTCTGTCAGCTGATTTATCTATCGAGTTTTATCAAAGCACTGCAGACACGGACTCACTCACTTCCGAATCGTTGAATCTGTTGCCTAGCACGAACAGCAAATCCTTTTACTTGCCAAATCGAATAGCACTCATACGCACTGTGGTGCGCCTGAACATTCTGAATTACTTTTTTGATGTTTGACGCCTGATTAAGCAGCACAGAGTCTTTGACAACATTACATTACCAGTAATCAGTTGGTATTACCAACAACACTATACAGCCCAGACGTGGCTCGTAACTCGTCAATTGAGTTTATTCTGTGTGGCTTGGCCTATTACTTACTTGGTCAGGCAGCAGGCAATCGAATTAAAATTCTCTTTCTGCCCAACGACAAGCTGATTGACGGACTGATTGACCGACCTGAGCCTGCCTGTCTGCCTTTCTGAGTGCTTAAATGATTGCCAAATTAGGCAAAAGTGCACTTTGCTCCAACTTGATTGCCAACAAGAGTAAAATTCCAAAGCAGATAAAGTTTACTATTATATTGAGTACAGCATATTTAAGCACTCTCGAATTATAATAACAATAAGGATTAGTTTTCTCATTATGTAGTCCAACTTATTTGAAGCATGCACTGCAAGTTTATAAATAATGCAATAATAGCTTAAAATTTGACATAGATTTCTATAAAAGTTATACAAAAGATACTGAAATAATGAACGAATGAATGCAACAAGTTAACAATTAAAATGAAAATGAAAAAATTAATAACATAAAGACAGCTTCTAGACAGCTTCTGCAGCAAATGTGCAAAAAAATTTAATTATGTTTAAAAGCTAAAGAAATTGCACAAGAAATGTATTCTCTCCACTCATAGTTGTTGAGTTGGATAACTGTGAATAATTTTTGGCAATTCTTCAAGATTAATTATATTATTTTTTACCTCATTTTATTCGTTAGCTAACAACGCCAAAGAAACAGAAGAAAATTGAAAACTCAACTATTTGTAATATTTTGAAATATGTATTATAATATGTGGGGGCTTTTCCCTTGCTAAAAATGTTGTGCTCTTAATTTTAGTTAAAGTTTAGTAAAGCTGTCAATGAGCTAAACATTGCAACTAGAAACGGTGACAATTTTTGGGGCCAAGAACTTTGTCGTGGCCATAACAATATGTTGTGTGGGAGGATGTCCTCCAAAGTTGCCAACTAAACGAGCATGGTTGGTCCTGTAGTTTACCTGTGTGTGTGTATGAGAGTGTGTGTGTGTGTGTGTGCGTGCAACCTCAAGTGCTCCGTAAGTAGTGCTGTATCCTTCGTGTCCTTTAGCTCTATCTATCTACATATGTGAGTGCGCGCGTGTGTGTGTGTGTGTGTGTGAGTGCGCGTTTAGTTACAGCATTTTGTGGTTAGTAAAACATTGCAGCTTCAGCTCAGCTTACAGCCAACTCACCAAACTTGGCCAACAAACCAGCACAAGTTGCATTCTGGGTCAGCTTGTGCCGCTCGGTCGCTGGGGAGCCTGTTGCAAGACAGCATATAAGTGGCAGACAGGCAGACGGACGGACGGACACACAGTCCGACAGTCAGAGCGGAGAGTAGAGAGTGGGAATGAGGAAGAAAGTCGGGAAGTACATATGCCAGAGCAGGCGCCATTACGGAGCACCTCAAATATTATTACCAGCATTTTTACTGATATTGTCGTGTGCATGAAATGAGACTCGACACTGACCTCCCCCTTTTATTTCTACCCCTCCTGCTGTTAACTGGACATGTATTAAAGCCAACTCCAAGCGAAATATTGTTAAAAAAGTTTGCCGCACAGCAAATACAAATCTGAGAGTGTTGCTGTTGCAGCTGCAGCAACTTTAATCCAATTTCACGTAAGCGACTCGAAAATGAGTTTTGCTGCACTTCCGCACTTGAGGAAAAAAAAAGTATTTTGCGGTGGTGCAGGTGGTGCGGTTGGTTAAAGCGCTTGCAAAATGCTGACATATTTTTGCACAGTACTTGTTGTGGCATTAAATATGCAGCGACATAATCAAATATTACGTATACGCCGCATGCAGCGCACATATTGCTGAAATACAATTACGAGCAAGCCAACAATGAGTTTACGTGTGTATCTGTGTTTGTGCTTGAGTATTGCATGGCATACAAAGAAACATGAGAATTTTTATTTAATTTAACTGAAGTTGTTGCAGTTGTTGTTGTTGGGTTTTTTTTGTTGTTGCTGCTGCTTTGTTCTGTTTGCAGCGCGCACACTTGAAAGTTGTGCAGTGCATGCAGCCGAGCGCTTAATTTGCAACATTTCTTTTGTTGCAAGCAGGAGGCGCAACAACAAGTCGCTGCCACGCCTTAAAAGGAGCCAACAACAACATTGCACATTGTAAATAAGATGGAATAATTTTCGCAAAAACCTGGCTAGAATTGGTGAGGGCAAGAGTGCAGAGGAGTAAGCAATTGGGGTAGGCTAAGAGGGGTAAAGTTCTGACTTATTGTGCGGCTCGGGTTGCATAAATGTCTGGGGGACAACAACAAAAACCTATTAAGCTGCCTGTGACAGATTCAAGGGGAGAATGGATGGATGGATGGATGGGTGGGTGAAAGAAGGAAGAGTGCGGGACATCTGCGTCGCCCCAGCCATCAGCATTGGCATAAAAAAGGCAACGTCGCGTCGCGACGCATGTTGCAATTGACAGCGGCAAGCTGCAGCAAAGAAGGCAGAGAAGCGAAACCACGAAGATCTTATAGAAGCCACACACCACACACACGTGTGTCATAAGCACTAGGGATGGGCAAGATATGTGCAGGGTTGGAAAACTAATAAGGCAGGCAAAAGAAAAAAAAAATAAAAAATTGAAATGCCAAAACATTAAATGTGACGTGTTGTAAATTTCGTTTGATTAAAAGCATAAAAGCACATTTAAAATAACATGACGGGGAATCAAACACGGTTATTTTCCAAACTAAGGTTCTACATATATGACTGATATAATAATGATAAAATAATTAAACATTCCGAATTCTATCATGTATGGAGAAATTATGTACTAGCTCCATTTATTGAGCGAACTTTCGATCATCGTAACTTTCCAGTTCAAGCTTCATTTTTTTTAAAAATTTTATTAATTTTAATTACTTATTATTTTATATACAAAAAAAAAAGAATTTGTATTCTTGTTTTCATTGCGCGTGCTTTTATCGTGCCGAAGGCTCAAAAAATACCCGTCCCGTGCACTTCTCCAATACACACAATCCATACACATGCACATACACTTGGAGAAATTGCCCTAAAGCTGCTGCCAGCTGTTTCTGTAGCTCAAAAAACCCCTTTGTAATTAAGTGCTGCACTCTGTCTGTGAGTGTGTACGTGTGTGAGAGAGTGTGGAAGTGCATGGGTTTGTTTGTGTGTGTGTGTGTGTGTGTGTGTAGTTATTGGTAGTGTGTAATGAGCGTAAACTAAGCTCGGCCAAAAGGCAGCTGCAGTTTAAGCAGACTTTTTTTTTGTGAGCAAGTAGAAAGGAGTCGTTAGGGGAGTGTGGGCGTGGCAATATGCTAGCCATGTTTGAGCATTTGTTTGTTTACTCAAGTTTTCACCAGCTTGTGCGATTTTTTACAACTTTAAATTAGAAATTCCTTGAGCAGCAACAAGAAGAATTAAGAACGAAAGCATAAAGTAGAAAAAGCACGCACTCGTATCATTACGAGTACTCACATTATCCAAGCGGGCTAAGCGATTAATTATAAAAGTTTACAGCATGTTTCTCAATTTAATCCATGTGTCTCGCATGGGAAGAAACACAAACAATACATTAACAGTTGGAACAGGTAACAATGCTGGCGACCAACAGGTATTTCGATAAACAGAATAAGAATTTGATAAGAAATCAACAAGAGACAGAGAAGAAGTAAAAACAGAGAGAGGAACAAATTTGCAGTTGAGCCAAGAAGAAAGCAAACCCTTTTTGAGAAACTTTTCCAATGAATTTTCAACAGTAATTCCAGGAGAAATTCGCAAAAATATGGAGCAAGGATAATTTACCAAACCTTGACAAGTTGAACTTGGCTGTAAGCGCTAAACCAGCAAAGGTCAAAACAAACGATTGTACTACGTTCTATAAAATAGAGATTTTATTAGAGACAGAAGGTCGCTCGATTAAACTGACAACTGGGCTGGATGTAAAAACGAATGGCTATCATCTGACCAAAAAATACCTGTAAGGCAGCAGCTTTTGTCTGGTTGGTCGAGTGGCATTGAGAATGAAAAAAACTTGCCCCAAACGGGCAAACAATCCACACAACGCTTTGGGGTGTGGATACAAGTCAATCGGATTCGAAGAGCATCGAATCAAGTTATCTGACATAAGACATCGATGACAGCAACGAGTTGCAATAGCAATCAGAATCGAAATCAGAGTCCAAGTTTAGATGCCACAAATTATTTGGCCGGAATTCGAAGCCTGTGCAAACGCATTTGATAGCCGACAATACATTGTACTAGTTGTGTGGATTCAAGCAATTTGACTACAAATTATGCTTTTCTGCACCATTGGTATAAAAATCAAAACCAAGATCTTGAAAAAAAATTTTTTTTTGTGAAACTTATTAAGTTTGAAAGCAGAATGATTGTAGAGTCCAATCCAATTCAAAAACGACATTCCGCTTGAAAATCGGCACAGTTTTGGCAAAGTTATGAAGGTTTGAAGTTGGTCGAACCTTTGACCTAGCAACTTTACAAGTCAAAATTTTTGTCAGATTTCACATGATTTTGTACAGAAAAATGAAAGGTCTCAGAATCAAGTTTAAAGTGTTGTTTTATACTATTAACGATATAAGGAGTTAATAAAAGGTGAAAACTTAAGATTTAAAATTTTCAATTTTCAAAATTTCAAAGGGGGGACCCTTAGCATTAAAATCGAGCCTAGGTCGAAAATAATCAAATTTTCTAAATGAACAAAACTTGTATGCAGAATGAATTCAGAGGCCAAAACATGATCAAAATGACATTCCGCTTGAAAATCGGCACAGTTTTGGCAATGTTATGAAAGTTTGAAGTTGGTCGAACCTTTGACCTAGCAACTTTACAAGTCAAAATTTTTGTCAGATTTCACATGATTTTTTACAGAAAAATGAAAGGTCTCAGAATCAAGTTTAAAGTGTTGTTTTATACTAATAACGATATAAGGAGTTAATAAAAGGTGAAAACTTAAGATTTAAAATTTAAAATTTTCAAAATTTCAAAGGGGGGACCCTTAGCATTAAAATCGAGCCTAGGTCGAAAATAATGAAATTTTCTAAATGAACAAAACTTGTATGCAGAATGAATTCAGAGGCCAAAACATGATCAAAATGACATTCCGCTTGAAAATCGGCAAAGTTTTGGCAAAGTTATGAAGGTTTGAAGTTGGTCGAACCTTTGACCTAGCAACTTTACAAGTCAAAATTTTTGTCAGATTTCACATGATTTTTTACAGAAAAATGAAAGGTATCAGAATCAAGTTTAAAGTGTTGTTTTATACTAATAACGATATAAGGAGTTGATAAAAGATGAAAACATAAGATTTAAAATTTTAAATTTTCAAAATATCAAAGGGGGGACCCTTAGCATTAAAATCGAGCCTAGGTCGAAAATAATGATATTTTCTAAATGAACAAAACTTGTATGCAGAATGAATTCAGAGGCCAAAACATGATCAAAATGACATTCCGCTTGAAAATCGGCACAGTTTTGGCAAAGTTATGAAAGTTTGAAGTTGGTCGAACCTTTGACCTAGCAACTTTACAAGTCAAAATTTTTGTCAGATTTCACATGATTTTTTACAGAAAAATGAAAGGTCTCAGAATCAAGTTTAAAGTGTTGTTTTATACTAATAACGATATAAGGAGTTGATAAAAGGTGAAAACTTAAGATTTAAAATTTTCAATTTTCAAAATATCAAAGGGGGGACCCTTAGCATTAAAATCGAGCCTAGGTCGAAAATAATGATTTTTTCTAAATGAACAAAACTTGTATGCAGAATGAATTCAGAGGCCAAAACATGATCAAAATGACATTCCGCTTGAAAATCGGCACAGTTTTGGCAAAGTTATGAAAGATTGAAGTTGGCCAGATCCTTGACCTAGCAACTTTACAAGTCAAAATTTTTGTCAGATTTCACATGATTTTTAACAGAAAAATGAAAGGTCTCAGAATCAAGTTTAAAGTGTTGTTTTATACTAATAACGATATAAGGAGTTGATAAAAGGTGAAAACTTAAGATTTAAAATTTTCAATTTTCAAAATATCAAAGGGGGGACCCTTAGCATTAAAATCGAGCCTAGGTCGAAAATAATGATTTTTTCTAAATGAACAAAACTTGTATGCAGAATGAATTCAGAGGCCAAAACATGATCAAAATGACATTCCGCTTGAAAATCGGCACAGTTTTGGCAAAGTTATGAAAGATTGAAGTTGGCCAGACCCTTGACCTAGCAACTTTACAAGTCAAAATTTTTGTCAGATTTCACATGATTTTTTACAGAAAAATGAAAGGTCTCAGAATCAAGTTTAAAGTGTTGTTTTATACTAATAACGATATAAGGAGTTGATAAAAGGTGAAAACTTAAGATTTAAAATTTTCAATTTTCAAAATATCAAAGGGGGGACCCTTAGCATTAAAATCGAGCCTAGGTCGAAAATAATGATTTTTTCTAAATGAACAAAACTTGTATGCAGAATGAATTCAGAGGCCAAAACATGATCAAAATGACATTCCGCTTGAAAATCGGCACAGTTTTGGCAAAGTTATGAAAGTTTGAAGTTGGTCGAACCTTTGACCTAGCAACTTTACAAGTCAAAATTTTTGTCAGATTTCACATGATTTTTTACAGAAAAATGAAAGGTCTCACAATCAAGTTTAAAGTGTTGTTTTATACTAATAACGATATAAGGAGTTGATAAAATGTGAAAACTTAAGATTTAAAATTTTCAATTTTCAAAATATCAAAGGGGGGACCCTTAGCATTAAAATCGAGCCTAGGTCGAAAATAATCAAATTTTCTAAATGAACAAAACTTGTATGCAGAATGAATTCAGAGGCCAAAACATGATCAAAATGACATTCCGCTTGAAAATCCGTCCAGTTTTGACAAAGTTATGAAATATTGAAGTTGGTCGAACCTTTGATCTAGCAACTTTAGAAGTCAAAACTTTTATCGAATTTGACCTGTGTAGTTTTATACCAATTATGATATAAGGAAATGGAGTCTTGGCCATAATGATCGAAAAATTTAATTTTCTAAATTAATAAAGAGAAAAATAATTTATTTCGCTTACGAATTCGCTTCCAGTTTAACTAACCCTTGAATGTTAATAGTTTAGCAACGAGAACTTGGCAACATCTAAGCCCACTAATACACACAAACATAAAAAACACACTCACACCCACACAAATACACATTTAGATAAACGAGGCAAAAAGTAGTAGAAAAAGTAGCAACGTTTTTTCTCCGTCAGTGCTCAGCGTTTATTTTCAATTTGCTCGAGAATTATACACTAACACACATTTACACATGCACAAACACACACATACAGATACATTTACAGTCGCATATAAAAAGAGCATAGATTTAGCCAGTGCATGGCCTTAAGCCATTGTTTTTAGTCTTTGACTATATTTTAAGGATATTTTGGAGCTGCTGCTGTAGGTGAAGTGTAGTGCAGGATGTTGAAGAGAGGTGAAGTGGGATAAAGGAGGAAGCTGCCTTCTGAGTCCTTTTCGGGCGTTTCTGGCGCCCAACGTAAGCAGCTTAGCCAAGCGACATAAATTAAAATGGCCAACGCTTTTTTGCTGCATATGCAGTCACACACAAACACAAACACAAACACAACCATACAAATACACACACAGAGACTTAAACATATCTACAGTTACACCTACAAGTTGGCCATTTTGCTTGTTTCTACGTTTTGTTCATTTGCGTGGCAAACAAATCGCCCAAGCGGCAACAAATTGAGTTTCTTTATGATGTCCCATTTGCTGTTGCCAGGTGTGTGTGTGTGTGTGTGTGTGTGTATGTGTGGGTGTGCCTGGCTTTTGGGACAGTTTGTGAAATGATTTTTCATCTTGCCTTTTGGCATAATTCTGCTGCTGTTGCCATCTGTTTTAGACCAAGTTGAGAAAACCCGCCAAGTAATTTCTTCTATCAATCACAATTAATTATGCACATGTGTGTGTGTGTGTGTGTGAGTCTCTATATATATATGTATGTGTATGTGTGCGCCTTAGGGTGTTGCTTTTAAATGATGTACAACATGGCACTTTTTCTTATTAAGTTAAGCATGTCAAAGGTGCGCGACGAGCAGTGGCGCCATCTATGGCCAGAAGGCGCAATTTGTAATTTCACGGTGGCAGCAACTGCAGCGACTGTCGCCGTTTTTATTTTTTTTTTTCATGTTGTTCTTGTTGTTGCATGTTTTGCTGCTTAAGCAACACTTGAGAATTAATCGCCGAGCGAAAAGCCGGGGAAAAAATTGCATGAAAAAATAGTTGAAGCGAAGGGTAGAAGAAAAAGGAAGGAAAATAGGTGGCAGTGGTCGTTGTGGCAGCAGCAGCAGCGTGTAATGAAGTGAAAATTGTCCTTAAGCATCAATTTGCAACAACGGCAACAGCAGCCGCGACGAGGTCCTTGCTGCGGTTGGTGGTGCGTCCTGATAATTTGATGCTTGCCGATGCGCGATAAATATAATTTGTTGCACGTCATGTGTATTAACTTTTTGCAGACACTGTCTCATTCTCTCTCTCTCTCGCTCTCGCTCTCACTGTCCATGTGTCACTCATTGCTTGAAGTACGCCAAACGAGGCGTGGCAAACGCCTTGGGAGCCAACAGTATTTTCATTATGCAGCTATTTACACACGCCTCTTAATGCCCCAATGGAATACATGTGTGTGTGTGTGTGTCTCTCTCTCTGTCACAGTGTGCGTATGTGTGTTCTGACCACCACGCCCACAATTTGTAATTAAAATTGCATAGCAAAATTGATTATGTGTGTGTGTACTGTTAGTTTTTGTAAGTAATTCCCAGTGTGGCGCCAAAGTGCGGCAAGTGGAAATTTTTAATTAAAAGCAAATGCTTTTAAGTTTAAGCAAATTTTTCGTGTGGCATGCAACACAGCAGCAGCAGTGGCATTTGCTTTAAATTGTTCATAAGAGCTCAGCTCGACCCGGTGGCATGCAACACTTTTATCTACAGTTTGTGGGGCAGCCTTCAATTAGCCAACTGACCGCCAAAAGTTGCTTTCACTTTTCACTGGCCAGCAACACTCACCCGCCCCGCCCCGTCCCTCCCCTTCGCTCCCCTCCCTTCCAGCTACGTTTGCAACTGCTGCAATATGCGAATTTTTATCTATTTCAACTTTTGCCAACTCTCAGCAACTGCAACGCTCCAATGAGTTTTTTCATCTAGCGCTTCACGTTCCCCAATCAAAACGAAATTGCAGCCGCATTTAGATTCCCCCTTTATTCCTCACTCCCCCTCTCTCTTTCTCTGTTCCCTTTAACTGCATAAAAACGTTAACAAATACTCAGCTTAGTAAGCAAAAACATAAACATTTGTTTATCCAACAATACGTCACGTAAAACAATGAACTGTGACCCGCCTATGTCCCCAACTCACTTCACCTCTCCGCGACACATAAAAAAAACAAAATGAAAGGGGGAAAATCAACAAAACAAAACAGTGCGAAAATGTTAAAAAAACATTGCACGATTTTCCATGTTTCAATTTTGAATATGCTGCACGTTTTTATCTATTTTCCACGTTTTTTTTTTTTGGGCAGGGAATGTGACTGCACAGCGATAGAGAAAATTGCTGAAAACTGTTTTGGATGAGGTGCAAAAAGGGCAGAAGATGGAAGAGGAATGTCCGCCCGTGGGGCACATAATACACAATGTCGAAATAACTACGAGGAACTAAGGTCCCCAGCCAAATGGATGAGTTTTTTCACCTTTTTGTAATGTCTTTTTTTTTGTTTTGTAAATCAACCAACAAATTGGCGTCTAAATTGATTAAAGCAAAACAAGAGCGCAAAGTTAACTATAAATGCAAAACATTTTTTCAATACAACAAACAGAATATGCACAAAAAGCAAATTATTAGGTAGTCAATTATTTTTTATGAGGTTTTTTTTTGATTATGACACGGTTTGAAATGCGGTAAAAATGTTTTCAAATAATTTTAAAACAGTGGTATGTGAGTATGAAAAAAAATTAAGGACAGCGAGCGATAGAGAGGGAAATATAGATGGAAAGAGAAAACAGAGGAGCGGCAATTAAAGCTGAGATAAATGAATTTGACAATTGCAGCTTGACCAGTAAGAAAGTAAATGTAATTAATATAAAATGAAAGTGTCAATTGACAATAAACAAGACCTCAAGTTCGCCAAATTTTTCTCCATAAAATGTTTATCGTTTAGTGTACAATTCAATATATTAAAATCAAATTAAAATCTAATTATACCGCATGTTTCCATTAATTTAATAGGCTAATAAGTGTTTCCATCTGTCAGTATTGTGCCATTTTAAAACGAATTTGATAAATTTCAGTGGTTATTGTACAAAGTACTAATAAATTTATGAAAATATATTTATTTTGAGTCTGGCAGTTCATGTGGTGTGAATATTAAATAAAGCGTTTATGCGGTTTATTTGTTTTAAATAAATGCGCCACAAATTGCAGCGAATTAATATTGGCGCAAAAGGACGGCGCCTAATTGAATTGCGAGCCAAATTGGTGTTTAATTAATAAACGAAATGTAATTTTTGGCAACACGCAGACACACACACTTAGAGCAGAACGATGTCTGGCAAGTAAATTACCATTTACCAAACACACACAGCGCAAAAAATTTCAGACAGATGGAGAGAGAGAGAGAGACCACCTGTCAAAATGCCAAAGTTACTAACGGATTTTCGCTTCGTTTGAAATAATCAAAATGCCCCCAAACAAATGAATATGTCACCTGGGGTAACTCACCTGCACAAAAGTCACAGCACAGCAGGACATCTGCAACAGGCATGAAACGAGCGAAAGGACGCCGAGTCCTTGCTTTGGTCCTGGCTCATAGCTGGCTTACGTACATGTATGACCCTTGGGCCAAAGGTAATTGCAACGATAACAACAACAACAAGAGCTTTGCCAGCAAAGTGAAACATACAAATATTAAATAACAACACACACACACACACAGACATATGTGTGTGTGTATTTTTAATCTGCATTTTCATGAAGATATGAAGAATTTTCCTTTTCCTGTCATTCGTTCTCAAGACAGCAACCGTATGAGAAAAGTGAGTTTGTGAATAAATCTATTTATTCCGTTTACGTAATGCTCTTAAATTTGTAATTCATAAAAAGGACCAACGCATAAACAGGAGCTAGAAGTTGGCCAAGAGCTGAACTCTGAGCCACTTTGAGTCGAAGGGGCAATGCGAAAATGCGGAAATGCCTGGACAAAACGAAAGTCCAATAGCCAGGAATGGACTTGGGAGCAGGTTGCTCTCTCTCTCTCTCTCTCTCTCTCTGTCTCTCTCGGCATGTGGCATGTGACATTCTGGCCCTGTTGACCCTGTTGGCCAAGCCAGTGACATTTACTATACACTTCAGCTCACTTGATGCTCGACTGAATGATTGATGCGCTTTAGTCACTCGCACATAACGAACATAAAAAAAACTAATAGCAATGGTTACAGTCGAGCAAACTTGACTTTGAGAGACCCTGTACTTATGCTACAGATAATACAAATATTATTTCAAAAAATTTATATAAAGGGTAGTCCATTTAAAAATTGGAATTTAATTTTGTTATAAAAAGAAAACGGTTCGATATTTTTCAAAGATTGAACATTAATTGTAAAGGTTGGTTTATGTTATTTATTTATCACATTATTTAACTAACAAATTTAAATGTAGTTTGCAGAGCTGCAATTTAAATTACAGCACACATATTAAAGTTAATAAGCCTTGTGTTTAGTTTATAGACCATTTCAGAGTTTTAGGTACAGGGTCTCAAAACAGAATGGAAACAGAAAAACTTGATTTTCAAATCACATTCGTGAAAATCCCCAACAGAAAAGCAAGGACTAGTTGACTCTCACTGTGTGGCATGTGCCGTGGAATTGACTGACATTAATGCTAAAGCCAACATTATGCCACTGAATGTGCCGTGTAACCCACACCAACAACAACAGCAGCAACAACAACAACAACAACAACACCATGGCCAATCACAATCCCATTTCGAATACTCGTCTCATTCCCAGTGGCAGTCAACTTGCCACAATCTTTTTTTTGTGTTGTTTTTGCTGCCGCATGTCAAGTGACAAATTTGGAAATGACAAAATGCTCGTTGAAAATTGCGCGAGCTGCGGGGGAGGGGGGGATCCATCGTATTGGCCAACGAGCCAAGATAATCGAATTTTTTTTGGTGCCATTTTTTTTTGTGTGCTTCTGGCGGATGCTTTGAGTTCCTCATAATTGAGTTTGCCCTGTACCGTTGCAGCTGGAATTTGGAGTGCATAACATTGGAAGGGCTGCATTGTGTTTAATGCTGGCAATTCGCATATGCAAGGGGCAAGTGGCAAGTGGCAAGTGGCAGGCGAGTATGCCAGAATTGCAAAATGAAATTTTAATTAAATTTTGATATCCGCTTTGGCTATTCCAGCAATGGGTTCAACTGTACATTTTTGGCATCGTGTTGTGCTTAGTTATCTGCTTCAATCATACACCAACACACACACACACACTCACATACAAAATCACATACATACATAGACAGACAGTTGGGGGCATATTAAAAGTAAATTTCAATTGAAAATTCGAATTGGCAGCACGCAGAGCGACGACATTGATAGAAAGCAAAAGAGAAAGATGAAAGGAATGAGGAGAGCAAAGAGGGTAAAAAGGATGCAGCACCACATATCCTTTGAGATTAGCTTGGGGAAATTGCAAGTGCTTTAATCAGCTTTGTTGTTGTTGCTATTGTCTTTGCTGTTGTTGTTGTCCAGTGACCTGTGATGCAGTCGAATGACTTTCGATTAGTTTGTTTGGCCAAGTCAGCTGCAAACGTTGGGGGATTTCTTAGAGCGGAAAAATACCTTATTCCTCCAACTCATTTAACTAAATTAAGGTTCTAGCATAATGCATAATAAACCATTTTCATCAACTCATTTGCAGCGTGTAAAAGGGATTACAATAATTAGTCAATCAACTGAAAGTTTATATAAAAGATAAAAGATAAATAATCAACTGTATATATGCATAAATATATAGTTAGAAATATGTTTGCTCCGTTGCACATAATAAATCTGTGCTAATTTGATATATTGAGCGTCTTTAGAGAGCGATTAACATAAATAATTAGCCTGGAACCAAATCCAGCAGCCAAACCTGCCATTTTCAGTTTAATAGCCAAGCAGCTTTTGTTTGACCTGAAAACACACACACACACAGATTAGTATATCTAGTCACACACACACACACACATACACACACGAACACAAGCAAAGGGCACTGAGGCAAGAACAATACGTTTTTCCATGAAATTAGCTTTTGGCATAAATCTTTCGTAAATATGCAAGTTAGCTACTAGTAAGGTAAGGAGAGGGGCAGAGCGGCGAACGGGGATTGAAGCAGGTCAGCTACAAATAAGCGTCGAGTCGCATTGGACATGGCCAGCAGGAAGAAGGAAGCAGGAAGCTGACCAGGATGAGGTTACCAGTCGTTTCGGCCAGGTGTGTCCATGTCCCTGCCACGTTGCCATGTAACTGTGTATTTCTAGTTTAAGTAGCCATAGTTTACACATTTCTGTAGGTGTCAGTGTTGCCATTTTAGCTTATTTATTACTAGATATAGCAGATTAAATAATATAAATGATCTTTCATTTTCCTAAGTATTTTCCTATAATTTTTAAAATTAAATTCAGCTTGTTTTGGCTCAAACTTCATATTACATTATTTTCAATTTATATGTTTTTAATCCCTTTATACATTAGGAAAAACCAGAATGCTCAAAAAAGTCTATTCATAAATCATAAATGCAATATTAAAAAAAGGTTTGTTTTTTAAATTTAAATTTTACAGATAAACATTTCATAGACATGCCAAATACTGAGACAATTATGAATAACTTGATCTGAATCATTGTGAATATTTCGATTAAATTTTAAATTAACTTTTTTTTTGTGCATTTTAGTTACCTTTTTTTTTAACACATTTACTTCCCTTTTTAGCTCATTTTAGCAACTTTCTTTCTTTGCCAATTTAGCTTTTTTGAGTGTAAGCTTCTGTCAACACTATCAGGTATGTGCGGGTGTGTGTTTATGTGTGTTGGGTGCGTTGCCTTGCCTGCGGTTGTGGCGGCTTCCCTGGAAGCTGTTGGCCAGCTGCAGTGGCCATTGTCCAAATATCTGTTGTCCCTGCCTCGTTTACGAAATTAATCTCAGAAAAAGTGCCAAAGTAAAAGAACCAACCACAACACACAAACACACATGTAAACTCACACACTCACACACACACACTCACAGAACGAAATGACAAAGGTATGTGTTGAACAAGTAGGCTGAAAGCCAACAACCAACCTTAAGCCTACCTCTCTCTCTCTTCCTTCCACACACACACACTCACACACATATGCACGTCAGATGTGTCGCCAATGCTGTGCGTAAATTGTGCCTTTGTGTGCGCAAGTAATTTATCAGTAAATTAAGCAATTTATTTTATTTATTCCATTACGTAAATCATGCAATTTGTGCTCGATTTCGTCATAGACCAACAACACAAAAAAATGTGCCAACGGCAGCGATTTCTGGTCAGGATTTACATTACACCCCCGCCCCCCGCCCCCCACGATCCACTTTGTAAGCCATCTTGTTTTTACCTACACGCGTTGCCAATTTTATTAAAATCACTTCAGGCAGAAGCTACAACCAAACAATAGGGGAACATTGGGCCTGCATTAGGGGTTGGGCAATGGGGAGTGGGGTTGAAGGGGGTGCTACTTGGAGCGGAGCACACAGTGCGACCATAAAAGCAAACATAATGAGTGCCACACCAATACACTCACGTCCACACACGTATACGCATGTCGCAACTTGCCTGGAAAATGTATGAATCTAATAAACAAAAGCCGTATATTATTAGCTGCGGATTTGTGAGTGTGTGCATGTATGAGTGTGGTATGTGTGTGGGTGTGTGTATGGGTGTGTGTAGTGTAGCAGTAGACTTCCTGGGGCTTTCAGACGGCTTTCGTTTGAACATGGCACAAATTATGTTAGACGGCAATCTCTAAGGATTGACTCTGCGTGAACTCTGAGATGAAAGGGGGGGAGAGTGGTGGGTAGGGGAAAGGCATCAGGCAAACGATACTGAGGCCTAGACGCGCACGGAAATGTTATCATAAGTTATGGCTAAAGTTTTTAACCCCAACTCTAGTTGTGGCTAATACACTAAACAAAATGAAATTGAAGTTGATTTAAAACCGAAAAGGAAAGAGTTTAAAGTCTTTTGGGAAATCAAAATAAAATTTCATAGGAGCAAAATGAATCAAGCTAGAGTTAATTGAAATAAAACTAAATTCAAAAGGGAGTACAGTTGAGAGTGTTGACGGAGAAAAATAAATATTCAATGTAAATATAGTTGAAATCACAAATAAAATATATCCAACCAAGATTTTGTCTTGCTTTTAGTAAGAGAACTTAATCTTTAAGAAAATGACTTTTAAAGGAGTTTTTAGACAAGTTAAAGTAAAGTAAACACCCATTATGTATACGCACTGTTAACATAACTGCCTTGGTTTATGCAACTAGAACTCTATTGAAAGTCTTTTCTTTCCATTTTGTAATTGAAACTCCTCTCAGCTGGCTATAATTAATTAATGCATATCCCAGAGGAATTTGGATATTTTTTAGCTCGAATATTCGCATTTCAATTGGAAATTTCAGTCGAGCAGAATAATGAAAATGGATTGTGAATAGAACTAGCCCAAACTACTTCTATTGTGATTAGTTGCCCCAATTCTCTGAGCTATCAGTTGTCATATGGGAATGAGAGAATATTTGAAATTAAAATGCGAATTGTTTGGCTTTTGGGCAGTGTATTAGTTGTTGCCTATCAACATATAGGCATCATTGTCATTTAAATACACACACACCTACAAAAGAAACCTATCTCTGGCAAATAGCAAAGTGTTGAACGAAATTTGGTTGACACAGGTTCAACAGGAGCAGCAGCAGGAAACAAGCCGTTATTTTTGTCCAGGAGATGTAACCACAAGAGAGAGAGGAGGAGAAGGAGTGAGAAGGTGTGTGTGTGTAGTCGAAGTTGTAGTGTAAATACTAATGGAGCCAAAGTTACGTTTGCTGCTGCAGCTGAAACGATAGAAAGTTGGTCAGGTGTGGCAAGGAGCAGAGCAGAGGGGCAGGGAAAGATGTAGGACTCCCTGGGATAAGATGAAAGTGAAGCTGAGCTCACACGACGCCATTTGTACACGTACACACGATTAGATAGAGGGACAACAACATACTAAACATACACATATATATAGTTGTAGTCGCAATCCTTAAGCGTCGCACAGGACATGCACCTCATTTTGGCCAGAACCAGAGCCCGAATGATGCCATTACAGTCATTGCACACTCACATCCACACCCACAACCAAACACACAGCAACACACACGTGCAAACAATGAAACGAAATTTTTGCGCTCTGGCATCCTTAAGGCGAAATGTAATTTCCTGTGACAAAATACAAAGCTAATCCCTACATACTCACAGCGATAGAAAGATGAAGAGGAAGAGAGAGATACAGATAGAGAGAGAGAGAGAGAGAGAAGGGTAGAGTATATTGCAGTATGAGCCAAAGTTGGCCAAAGGATTTGTGAGACTCTGGGGTTAGGGAGGGCAGCTTGACTTCGATACGTGCAGCGAACCGTGCGAAGTGGACTGACTTCTGCCTCTTCCTCTTCCTCTTCTTCTGTCTCTGCCTCTGTTCCTGCCTCAGATGCTGCTGCTGGCGAGTGTCCTGTTTCTTAGTAGGCCGCTTCAAGTTAAGGTTCAGCTCGGTTGTCCGGGCTTAGGTCAAGGCTTTGCGTTTACGTCTGCCGTTTCCGAGTGCTCCTTGGCATTTGGCATTTGATGAGAGCGCCCGGAAAGCGTAGCGAGCCTTTTGGCATTATTGCAGGTGCTGCAGCAGCGATGGCAATGTGGCAGCTAAGCCAGGACACGACACAGGACACGCTGGGAGACAACAAAAGCGTTACACAAATAGCCATGGAATTTCAAACTGGCAAAAATAAATCGAAAGTTGAACTTTGTTGCCAAAGCAAAAAGAAGCAGCTGAAGCAAAAAGCAACTGAAGCAGCAGCAACAGCAACAGCAGCTGGCAGGACATTTATCCTGGACTCTGATTGCCAGCGCATGTGATATGTATTCGGTCAGGGGCTTTCGTTTGATTTCTCAAGTGTAAACTACGCCCCGACGAAGGCTTTGTGCCCTGTCACACAAATATCAATATGACTTCAGCTTCCCCCCCTCTGAAAGGTCACAAATAACCGCAGCAGCTGCCACATGCGCTGAACTACTAAAATAGGAACGACATTAATTGAATGGAGCACGCACAAGCAAAAGAGGGGAAAGTAATGGTAAGGAGCGTGAATCCAACGACGGGCAACAAATTTTCATCATGCTCAATTTTAAGCCAAATTGAGGAGCCAGCAGACACATTTAAGCAGGTGCCAAGTGCAGCATGAGACCTCACTTTGATTCAAATGCCAGACTGAAATCCATACTCAACTACGGAATCAATGCACACTGGTTGCAAACTCAATTTTGAGAAATTCATTGATTGCTTGAAATTTTATTTTTTTTTTTTTGGCAATTAAATTGTTATTTTTAAATGAAATAAAATATTTGGAATTTTATATAGAAATTCAACAACAAAGAAATACAGAAACCTTTGTTTTAAGCAACTGGTAGTCGGATAATCAATAACTTTACATTGTTTTTAACTATTAAACTGAAATGAACACTAAGGAAAACCACACAAGAATGTTTTAATTGATGATAAATGATTGCGCTTAGAGGCAGGTGTAAATGGTTAGATAACACAGAGATAGCAAATGTTGCACAACACTTCAAGGTAATAATAAGTTGTAAAAAATAGTTTATTCTTTTCAAGTTGCTAGAGTCAACATCTGGTGAGAATATAGTTTTATAAGGCATTGATGTTTCTATTAACAAATTTCAGTTATTGAAATATGTAAAATGTTGTAGCACAGTGTAGGAGTCATCTCTTAAATTCTACTTTTCATTGAAGGATATTTGATTTGGATACCACTGCTCACTTCATACGAAGATTGACTGAAAATGAAAGCGCCAGCAGTTTGGAATGAAAACGAGATTGAGGAGACTAAATGAAAGAGAGAGACAGAAGACTGTCTGCCTGCCTCTTTCTGTAAGCCTCTTTTGTGCAACGGATGTAGGCTTTTGTAGTCGAAGTAGGCTCTCCATGCGAGTATTACACATAACTTTCTGCCAATAAGTGCGTAGCATGCCACACAGCCCTCTCAAAAAAGCCTAGATGCTGAGAATGTGCTGCCCCAACTGTCCTGCCCCTGTTGCACTTTGTTATGCCAACTTTGTAGTGACATGACCGGCATGTGTATGTCAGTCATGCCAACAAGTTGGGTCTCGTCCATGTTGCACGTTGCTGGTCAAAACGAAGGCTGCGTTTTGTTTGCCTGTCACAACTTGTGGGTTGCCTTGTTGACGCTATTGTTGTTGCTGTTGTTGTTGCTGTTGTTGTTGCTGTTGCTGTTGCTAATGCCATTAACGCGTGAATTCTAGTGACTGTCAGCAATCGCAGCCACATTGTTGCCCCAAAGCCCAAACACACAATGTGGAAGGGAGAGAGGAGGAGTGACAGAGTGAGGCAGACTCGCCCGCAGAGTTGCTTTGAGGGATAGCCTGATTTTGCTGTGGTTAGTCATCGAAGTATCCATGGAATGCCAATGGCTGAGCGAGTGTCATGCAAAATAACTTTTCAACAACAATATCACTGACAACTGTCTATATAAAACGCTTGACATACAAAGTAACAACATTTACATATTTGAGAATTATTTAACAATTGGCTCTATTTAATTTTAACAATTAATTAAGTTCATTGTGAAAAATTCAATTATAATTAATTTTAATTGTTTTCATTAATTAAAATAAAATTTATAAAAACAATTTTGTTCGTATAGATTTAATGTTCTTCTGTAAAAGAGTGTTATACATTAAGTTTAACAGAAATATTGAAATAATCTTTGCTAGTTTAATCTTAAATCAGTTTGACTTGTTCATAGCCTGTGATATACTAATATTTCAATTAACATAATAAAAAAAATATAAAAATAAATTAATTTAAAAAAAAAGTCTTTACAACTTATAGAACATAAATCAGTAAATGGATAAATTTATCAATGAAATATGTATACACTTACATTTTGTTTGTTATGTAATTAAATATATGAAATGCAGGCTTCTAAGTAGTGTGGTAAATTTTTTTGAAATCTTTTAATATACTATATGATTGAATTAATTTTGTACAAATACGTATACTTAATATTTTACAACTGAATAAAATTACCAATGTTAAATGTTAAAGAGTGAAACAATCTGTAGCTGGAAACTAGTGACAGAGTATAATGGCTTCGATATATTGAATAAAGGTGGTGGCAATTGTGTTTTTATGTGCTATTCGGATTGTAAACGCGTGGCCCGAAGCTCGTTTGCATTGCGGGCCACTTTATTATGCTGTTGTCGGCCATCTGTACCTGCATTCAAGTGAATACTTGTGTGTGTGTGTGTGTGTGTGTGTGTGTGTGTGTGTGTATATATGTATGTGTGTGACACTACGTATTTTCTATGCATTCATGCATAATGGGCTGGCAAACGTTTACAATAGCAACATCAATGCATTTCCGTACGTTGCCATTTGCGGTCCATTTGCGGCTAGGCAAGGAGGTGGGAGGTTGAAAGAGAGAGTAAGTGGGAGTTAGGACTGGTCATCATGGTGCCGTTAGCATGATTGAAAAACGTGCCAGCCAAGCTCTAGCCACGGTCCCAATCCATTGCCAACTGTTGTGGACCAAGGCTTAAATTGCATGCCATTCTGTATGCTGTCACTTGCCATTGTACGAGTATTGTTGTGCGGTTTCCTCTTAATGTTGTTGTTGTTGTTGTGGTTGTTGTTTTTGTTCGTGTTTCCCTTTCACAATTACGTAATTTATTTTAACTGTGTCAAATCCACGCCGATCGACAGCGATTATGCTGGCAAATTGCAACAATTCCTTGCCAGAGTTGTGTCCCAGCTCACAGCTCACAGCTCTTAGCTTTCCCGATTGCAATTTGTTAACGTCGCCAGCATCCGTATACATCCGTATGTCTTTGTCATCCCCTCTCCCCTCTCCCCTCTCCATGCTCTTCTGGTCAAGTGCTGCCACTCACTTGGCTCGTTTGGCTGCAATTAACCGCAGTGTGCTAATTAATTTGCTCATAATTGATGCGATTATGTGTTTCATTTGTGGCAAAACACGAAAGCAACATCTGTCGTCTGGGGCAACATCAAGCGACAACAAAACATTTGGGGCAATTCCTTGACAGGAGACGTATCAGTTCCCATTGTTGCTGTCCCGTTCTATTTACGTGCTGCAGTTCTTTTATGTGGCCAGTCCGTGAGGAAATCAAGCGATTTGAACAAGCATCCTGTACAATTTCTACATTCCAGGCTGAAAATGTGCTTAA
The DNA here is from genome assembly GCF_004354385.1 of Drosophila innubila. NCBI lineage: Eukaryota > Metazoa > Arthropoda > Insecta > Diptera > Drosophilidae > Drosophila > Drosophila innubila. The sequence goes on from NW_022995376.1 coordinate 10,201,663, forward strand.
CTTACAGCTGGCAACTCTAGAATTGGCCGGAACAATGGCAAATTGAAGGCGGATACGCTGTTTTTGTGGCAATTCAGCCAGCAGGTATTCCGTGTCGTTGGCTTTAAGCTGATTTGTCACCTTTGTCTTTGCCAGTCAACTCGGCACTCGTTGCCGGCTGCCGGTTGTCAGTTGCCCCACAGGCAACAACGTAAAGCACATGACAAGAACATGCAACACCGTCACACTACACGTATTTGACTTCATAAACTGACCCAAGGCTAGAGCTTCCCTCTCCTTCACTCTCTCTATCTTTATCACTATCTCTCTGTCGCTGTCACGGATATTTTCAAAATTGCAAATGCCCTGCAGGACCCAATAACATGGCGCCTATCCCCTTTAGGGACGACCCCATGCAGTTTCCCATTGGAAATCGCACACAAATTTGCTAAACTGCCAAAAACAGCAGCAACAGAGGCACGCAACATGAGTACGACGACTGCAGCTCTGGCTGCCACTTTGCCAGTTAATGTAACGCTTTCACAATTGTCATTTTGTGCCACAATAATACCCTGTCAATTTGGCGAATAATCTGAGTGTTGTTTGGCAAAATCTCCCAAATTTGTATACATTTTTCGGAGATATTCGGTTGGTTTCGGTTTCTTTGGCAGCTGATAGCTTTTACACATTGGGCTATAGATTTTGGCACATTTGCAGGTCGAACTTCGTAAAACGTCTAAGTCCACAGTAAATTTGTTTATGTATGTAGTGTAAAAATGTCAGCTCTTACCGTTTACGCTTCCTGTTGACTGCCAGGGATTCAGTCAGGACAAAAAGTTGTATATGTATAAAAAATAATCTATGCTTGGCTAATTTAAAGCCAACACTTAAATTGAAATCAGCTAAAATTGAACTTCGAAATTAATTGCTTTGTCACTTTTTAACTTAATTTAAAAAAAAGAAAAATAAACAATAATAAATAAAGTAGATATTCAATAGATAATAGTCTGTAAGGGGTATCGTGTCGTTGATCACAGTTGGCAGCAACATTTTGCAGCTTGTTCGGTCTAATTTTGTAGTGCGCATTGCAAGAGAAGCGGCGCTACGAAGCAAGAAAATACTTTTTGCACAGACAGTCGTTGTATTAGTGCGTTTGTGTGTGTGTATCTGTGTATCTGGCTGATGTTCGTGTATTTGTAAATGTGTGCACTGATGTTAGTAGGTACTTACCATTTAGTACATGCACACGCACGCTGGCAACATCTGCATTGGAGGGGGCACATGAGTATTTGCCGGAATCGGCCAGATCTGCATTCTGTATGAGCAGAAATGAGGTTGTCACATCGCCCTTTTCGGTAATTACCGACACGCCGCCTCTTGATGAATCATAATTAATGACCTGCAAAGGGAAGAGCATTACGCCCAAAATACTGTGATAAGTAACTGAAGGCCAAGTAAAATCCTCCCATTTCTTCCCACGCTTATTCTACATAATGTGAGAACAATAAGCGTAGTCTCAAATGTTCTTTTTTGCTTTCTTTTCTTTACTTTTTTGTTTTGTTTAGCTGTTTGATACTTGATGGAGCTGCGCTGCTGGCAAAAATAATAAGCGAAAGCTTTACTGCTGTCGTGCTTTTTAACGCGAATCTCGTATTTTTGCCATTATTTTTTCGTAATTTTCAAATGCGTGTGACAACAGTGTATAGAGAGAGAGAGAGATGGGGAGAGAAAGGGGAGAGCAACAGCAACAGCTGCGCTTGACTGACATTACAAATCAGCGACATGTCAGTGCGTCCTGTTTACTTTTTAGCCCACCCTCGCTCTCGTCTCTCGCTCTGTCGCAAAAAATGCGTTTCAAATTGCGATTTTAATTGGAAATTGATGGCTGGGCGTATGATTAAAGTTGACTTAACAGCGCTGACATCAAAGGTTCTATATATTGAGAGAATTAGAGTGAGCGGGAAAAGAGTAGGAAAGGCAGCGAGGAAGGGAGATAACGACAGGCTCATAATAATTAGTTACATACATAAAAATATGTTAATCAAATGAGAATGAACTAGATTTAGCTCGTGCTCCACTCATTATGATGCTCCTCCATCAAAGTCAACTCCATTATCGATTACTGTACGGGGTAATCAAGTCAGGAACAAAACGACGGCTAAATCCAAATGCATATTGAGATCCAAAGTGGAGAGAATATGCCCGAAAGCGCTGACAAAAACAAATACACGAATAATTTGCCAATATCTATACAGACAGAGAAAGTTCAGAGAGTGTCATAGAGAGGGCAGAGAGCAAAGAGCAAGGAGCAAAGATTAGAGGGCAATGGAGGACTGACATTAACACATCATGCTGCTGACAGCGAGGACAAAAATGAAGAAACAACGACAAAACAGCTTTAAGCGGAAATGAGAAGCTTACTTCCATTCCTTTTCTGGCTGGCAAGGATAACTAACTGGGCCAAAAGAGGGCTAGAGGGTATCTGGCGCATAATTTGCTGTCTAATCTCAACTAATCGACGGCATTTGCAATAATATGAAAAATGAAAGAAAAGTTGGCGTCTCTGATAATGATGACTATAGCAAAATGTATATGCCGAGCTGTTAGGAGGAAGGGGGAGAGAACAGGGCGGGGCCTAGAGGTATGGAAATGTGGATACGAGTATAAAAAACAATGACAATGCCCAAACTTTGGCATAACAACTTTTGCGACGGCAAGTAAAAAGTTTGCCTATCAACAGCAACAGAGAGAGGGAGAGGGGAATAACAGTCTGGTTGCTATTATAGCCCATTCTGTCGTCGCTATCAGCATAAATTTCGTATTTGTATTATAATTTTGTAGTTGTTGCTGTTATTATTATTGTTGTTGTTGCTGTTGTTGCTAGCAAATTGGTTAATGAAAGCGAGGTCTCACTGTGACAGGCCGAATGGCAACTGTTAAATGCCAAACTGACATCCTGTGAATCTGCAGTTGCCGTTCATGTGAATTGGAAAAGCATTTTCCGACAGCACTGCATCAAAAATTTACCATATTCTTTCCCTCCCTCTCATCCTGCCACTCTTTGGCAATTGCAGCTGTTTTATTGTCTGGCAATGGCCAAAAATAAAAAAGAGAGAGTAAAGATTGGAAATGTGCAGACATCCACCGATTTATGTGGCATTCAAAGCAGAAAAATCGAGCTTTAAAACAACACATAAAAACTACACAAAAAATGTCTGTCTGTCTGTCTGTCTAGATAAAAAAGGGAATAGGAGGGAGCGGGCGGTGAGGCACCACAACAATACAACACAAGTGCCACACTTATGCGATACAGTTGCCATGGATCCGTGGACTTTGGACTAAAGTCTGCTTTGACAGCCAGCTAATAGCTGGCTAAGTCCACTCAGCGCAACTTACGAAACTTTCAACGCTCGCACATTTATGCAAAGGCTTAGTAAGCGAGGGTTGTCCCATAAGTTGATAAAAAAAAATTACAGTTGCTCAACAGATATTTAATAAGCCAAATGCAAACGAAAAGCAATTTTCGTTGTTACAGAAACCAATTTTGATTGTCTTATCTATAAGGCGACAAATTATAAGTTATCTCTTTACTTTCAATATTTAGAATCAAATAAAAAAGTTATACATGCAAATATAATATATTAAATACATTCAACTTACTGAGCTGCCCTCGCAGCAGCAGCATATGCCGCAAGCCAAAGCGGAAATGCCCGCAAATGTGAGTGAGCGAGAGCGGGAAACGGGATTTAGTCGGATGAGCGCATAAGAGGAAATATGTAACACGTTAATTACAATTAGCGAGCGGAAGTGCGCGAGTAAAAAAAAAGAAAAGCATACATTTAAGCAGGCAATGTGAGGCAGTGCATCAACTAAGTTTATCCATCCATTAAACTAATTAACAGCAAATTTGCATGGATCGTAAATAATCCGTGTGCAGTATGCAGCATGGGCAAGGACCTGTGCAGCTTGTGCTCAGGTTGCGGCTCACACACTCACACATACACACCTGTGCCCCAAGGCACACAATTGTGTGGCGCATGGCGTCGCAGTTGCAGCAAGGATTTTAATTAGAAAATTCCAGGAATACAAGTGGCAGCCAAAGAAGTGAGCAGCCAAACACGAGGAGTTGACTATTACAGCAGTTGGCAGCAGGATTTGTGCACTTTTTAACACGATGCCAGCAAGTTTTTGCCTTCTTTTAGCCAGACCTTTACCCATCTCTTTACTTACCTGGCTGTTTTGTTAAGCATTTGCATAACAATTAGCTTGCAACTCTCGCTTTCTCTCTCTGTCATTGTGTTGAAGAGATTTAAGCGCTTTTAATGCCTCGCAATTAGCCAGGCTTAAATAGCCAGCAACTGCTCGTACACAACTAATTGAGGAGCAACATGGAGCTAAGCGATAATGAGACCAACTGTAGGATGACCAAATGCTTCTTCCATTGCTCAACTAATGTTCGTGCTCTTCAATTGTTTGTCAGCGGCATTAATAGCGGCATTGCGTGCCCCAAAAGCACCTTTTGACCCAGTTCACTTCAAGTTACATAGTGTCATGCAACAGCGTTGATTTACTCATTGAATTGCCAACAGCTGACAGTTTAAATAATGTCAACGGCTTGCAATAAGCTCCACACGCAGCTCCTTTAACTCATTTACCAACAACTGAGTGTCGCATGAGAAGCGGGAAGGGGAACGAAAAGTGACAGAAACAATGTCGAACCGACAACAGTTGGCATTAAGCAACGGATGTGATTGCAATCGCATAAGTTGATGATAAAATCCATTGTCATCGGCAGTCACTTGCGCATCAACTGATATTATTTATCAAAGGCATTTACGATAAGCCACGTTGTTCTTTGATCGATTATTAGTTATCGAATTTTGTCGCTATAGGTAATTTATTAGAGTTGATTTATAAAATTTACTAAATAAATTTTAATATGTTGAACTTAAGCAACCACACAGTCAAATCAGATTAATTATCGATTACTTTCGTTTGACATTCCAGCTCAATGTTTCATAATTCATTCGGACCATTTCAGAGTCTGTTATCAATTTAAATGTCTGAATCTTAAAGTATTAGTTGAATTAATTAAACTAGTGCCCAGAGTAAATGTCAAAAAAATTAAGATAAAAAAAACATGCAAAGAAAAATAGAAACGCCACAGAAATGTAACAATAAAGTTTAATTACCTCCTCGTGATGATACCAGAAGATGTAGGCCGGCGGTTCAGGGCTGAACTTTACAGTGCAAGTGAGATTTATGGTGCTGCCTTTATCAACGTGAAGGTCAGGTCCGCCAAGTATGGTCGCCGTTGGCACTGTCAACAGGGAACGCCATCCGAAAAAAAGTGAACGAAACCAGACGAGTCACCGAAAAAAGATAGAGATGAAGAAGGGAAAGAAAAAGAAGATGGAGAACGTGAAAAACGTTGTTAAAACGAGGCAGAAAAGCAGACTGAAAAGCTAGCAGGCTGTAGAGGGAGCTGGAAGAGAGAGGCCTCCTGGCCTGACACTGTAGAATAATAAACTACGAGATAAAATGAAATTATTGTCGTATAAAAACCAAGTTCTCTGTCCTCCATGCCTTCATGCCTCCCGTTATCCTTGAAGTTGTCGTAGTGCGTGTTCCTCACTCGTTTGCAGTATGTAATTTATTTGCTCAACAACTTTTTTGCTTGTGTCCTTTGCCTTTGTTATTTGCGACAAATGCTTGATTTTTTATGAAGCTCAAGCCAAAGCCTAATGTCGTTGTCGATGTCGATGTCAAAGTCTATGGCTGTAACTCAAACTCAAACTTGATTTTGCACTCACCGACAACATTGAGACGAACAAAATAACTGCGAACTGGTTGCGTTGATATCTGGCACTCATACATGCCCGCATCTCGTTTCTGTGCCCATTTTATCTGCAGCGTCCAGTCGTCGGTGTCCTGATGATGTGTGGCCTGAAACCGCTGATCGGATGTGTATGTGTATGCGCCCACGGTCAGTATGTGAATGTCCCGATGACGAATCCAGGATACCTGCAACAAGCGAAAACAAACAAACAAATTGCACAAAATGTCAACCAAATGTTGCTAGAGGATAGACTGTTGATTAATGCCTGACTACGTAGATATCCTTTAAGCTATGCTAAGAAATAACTTATTTGCTCAACTGTTTTAAAGAGCTCATAAATAAAAGAATTAATATTGAAAAGAATTAATATTAAGATTATTATTTATATATGATTTATTATTTTATGATTTTAAATTTAAGTTTTTTTTGAAGCGAATCATTTCTTTAAGAATATTTAAAGTTTCATTACAATATAAAATTGATTCTTTTTCAACTGTATGTTCCTCAATCTATCCTATCCATATCGATGCGCATGCAGAGTATTGCTACCCAAGGTTTCCTTGTTTATTGCCGTGGGCAAAGAGTTGGCATTAAAAATGTAGCAATTGAAAAACGAATTGCCGTCGCAGTGCCATCAAAATCGAATGAGATGCTCATGTCGGTCCCATTTTCGGGGGCTTACAGCGATTAATCAGGATCGCATCCATCGCGTATTCTCTCCAATTCGTATTGTTAATGGCGGACCGTGCAGCTGCAGCAACTTGGCGTACGTGACGTATGAGCAACATGATGTGGCGCACGCATGAGCTGCTTGAATTTGACAAGTTTACGGCGGTATGGCTGTAATCCTTAAGGAATCTGAGCTGAATTCGTGAGCTGCAGCTCATGGTGGTGTTGGTGGTTCACTGGTTCAGTGGTTGGCTCGTTTTGTCTGGTTTGTTGCTGCTGAGTTTTGAGTTGAGTTTAGCTTTTGCTTAATTATAACAAACTTTTTAAGTAGTTGCAGCGCTGAGACAGAACTTTGTAAGCTGCACACACACACTTCTACACCCTACCTCTCTCTCTCTCTCTCTGTCTCTCTCCTTGGTTGTCACTGTCTGGCACTTGATATGCCCAAGTTATTAAGTCAAATGTAAATGCAAAATTATCGCACTTGACAGTCACAACAAGTGCACAAAACTAACAACTTGGCCCCTTTTTCGACTGGGCGTGGCACATTTTGGTGCGTGTGTTTAATTATACGAAATGTTGTTGCATACTAAACAATGGCCTTAACATCGACTAACACACACACACACACACACATACTTATACACAGTCACTGTGGGAGCCTTAGTTTGGCAGTTTTGTGCACCGCATGTGGACCGCAATGAGTGTATAAAAGTGTGAAAAACATGTCGACAGGGGCTGCCATTAAACAAACATTTTACGCAACAAATTAAAGTGTAATTAACAAGTGTATGCTCTGCACTAACAACAACAACAACAACAACAGAAACGACGTCCAATCGCTGAGCTGTATCCCTGGTGCTAGCAATTCCCTTGCATATCTTCGCTCTTCCCGTCTGCCCCTGGCATATTAGCAGCCCTCAACCCTACTGTAGCTACGAGGGTGGACTGATAAGTCATTGACCAAAGTAGGAAATTTCAACTTTTTTAATCAAATTAGAATTTTCTTCGTTACTGTAATCCATCAACTGATGACTGTTGAAGTTTTGCTACAAATTTATAGTAAACAACTTTCAAAACTTTTTTTTTTCATTACAAAAATGTAAAAATTTAAAAAAAAACTCTACATAAATTTATTTTACTCTGTTTCATTTTCTGTGGTTACTTTTTGTAATTAAAAAATGAATTGTTGTAAAAAAAAGATTGTGTTGAAAAGTTGATTTTCTTTAAATCAAAAAAAGTTGCTTTCCCACCTCGATCAATGACTTTTCCGCCCACCCTCGCACACATAACAGACGTAACAACACACACAACATGTCCAGCTGAGTTCGTTTCGGTTTGGTGTTTGGTTTTCTCAACTCGGACTGCCCCAAGTGCTGTTGACGCATGCGGCAAGTGCAATTTTCCTGAAATTGTTTAAATAATTTCGCTCTTAAATGCAATTGAAAGTGTGCAATCTCCCTGCAGTGCAACCCATTTGGGGGTATGGTCGTGTAAAGGGGCTGTAAAAGGGTTTCACTCCCTTCCATCTCCCCGCCCACTAGAGTGCGTCGTCGTCGCTGACGTGTGGCAGGCAGCGTTGCCAGTTGCCACTCGTCGTTGCTTTTGTGTGTTGGCAAGAAATTAAAAGTTGCTGCAACTGCAAGCTGCAAATCCTTCAACTCTTTTTGCTCCTATTTCTTCCCCTCTCTCTCTCTCCCTCCTGCTGCTCCCTCCGTACCCCCTGTTGATGTTCTCGCTGTTGGCGCATTTGTGTCAAGTGCTTTGGTAGCTCGGCGCGTGCTGAAAGTTTGTTGGTTTTTGGCATTTGGAGTCCTGTTTGTTTGCCTTTTGCGCCGCGTGCTCAGCCATTGTTTGTTAATGAGCGTTCGAATCTTTCCCACCAAGTGCTCATTTGCCACTGTGAGTCCCTGACTCTTCTCCCCCCCTCCCCAGAGCACCTCTTTTGCAATCCGGGGCAGCGAAGCACGTGCTGTTAGACTTTGCGTGGCGCCACTGTGATTAATTGTGCTGTGCAACACTTTCGCCTTGCCTAATTATTCATAAACTTGTCTGTCACGCATATTAAAAATGTTGCCACACGCCGATAAAAATTGTCACGCCCAGACGGCCCGTTGCTGACAGTCCAACATTTCATTTAAATTGTTGCAAAGAAAATAAAAAAAAGCATGAATGATTAAATACATTTGCAGTTGACGTAATTAGATGTTTTCTTATCTCAATGTTGTTTTCTAGTCAAATGAAAGACAAAGATAATAATAATAAAAAAAATAGATGAGCATACAGAAGAAACAAGAAATAATTTTGCTCAATTTATTCAGATTCATTAGACTTTCCAAAAGAAGTATTTACGTAGGGAAGTATTTAAATTTGATAATATAAAAATAGAAAATAAAAATTATTTTTTTGCACAAAGGCAGACACAAAATATTGTACTCTACTTTCTACCTCTATAAATTTGTTACATATTTCATTAAAAAATTGAAATGCCCTTCAAGATAAGGTATCCAAAAGCCTCTGTGCTAATTAAATGTTTCAAAATATGTCAAATTAAAAATGTTGCCAAGTTTTTTCCGCACTCGTATAAGCATGGAAATAATAAGCTCAAAATGAAAGTAGGGCTGATAATACCCTGTAGCCAAAAAGCATGCATTAAAAATAATTTAAATAAAAATAATATATAAATATTTAAAAAATTAAGAATCAACAACTGCAGCCATATTCTGCGAAGTTTTAAGAGAAAAGCCTAGCTATTAAAATGCATACAGGGTATTTTGCAGTTCAAATGAATAGCATTTTTAGCCGGGTTGCCTGCCTGGGGGAGGGGCGTAATTAAAGCAGATAAACAAAGGAAAACAATTGCAATAACAGTCGCGCTTACAGGACAGAATACAAAAATTGCTAAATTTCAGAAAAGAAAACAACTTAATGCCGACTTAGGACTTACGAGGAAGCGCGCTGTTCGGAGGACGCAGTTCGGCCCAAGAAAAGGTTTTCTGTCTAGGCCAAAACACAGCACAGTGAGTAGCACAGACAATACAAAAGAAAAATCAGAAGCAAACAAAAAGAAGTCAACGGAAAAAAAGTGCGCCTTCCTTTGGTTGGTTGGGCGTGTAACTAATTAAAAATTTTGCAGTCATGCTAAGGGAATTACATTTTGACAAGGCGACGATGTCGACCAGGTTGGCGAATCCACGAACTCAACAACAACAACAAGAACAAAGCTGAGCGCATGAGAGAATAAGCTAACAGTTAAAAAGAAAGCAGTGAGTGGCGGAATGTAGGGAGTGTGGGTTAATGTCAAAAACTTTAAAGGCTAAGCGGATCGTCACGAACGAGCAAAAAGTTTGTTAGCCACCTGCCGTATCCACTCACCGTTTTGTTGGCCAAATTGCGCACACGGCAACTCAGATACGCGGATTTGCCCATAAGGGCGGTCACATTGCGGGGCGTTGAGGGATCAAAATACGGCTCCATCCATTTGGGATGCGTATACGCAGCGGTGGGCATTGTGGGCGCCATGGCTGGCGTTGTTGTCATCTCATCTAACGAGTTGTAGCCCTCAATGGGTCCATGTACGCCGCCATTTGTCATACCTGCAACGAGTTTTCGAAAATGAAAAGCAAAGTTGTTAAAACAAATATGAAATTGTATTTATATTTAAGAGTGATAATAAAGGATTTACTTTTAAGTATAGCTTTAGCGTAATTATCTTTTAATTATTTGTCAAGCTTTGAAAAATTCTTGACGAAGATACTTATGAAAATTAAACAATTTATATCTTAACACATTTGAAACAATTCTTTTTTTATATGAATTTACGTTCATTATAAATATAAATTGAATGAATGCATAGATAAATAAAAATATTTGAATGCATATAAATTACGTTCAATCCTTGCTAAACTTTTGCAATCTGTAATACTTCAGGAGGTAAAAAAAAACATTTATTTGTCTAAACGAAAAACGAATTGCAGTGTGAAAAAGTCAAATTGAACAAATAAACGGAATCCGGCATATGTCAGTCAGTCTGTCAGTTCGTCAGAGTCGCGTATGAATCTCTCCCTCTTTGTATACATATAAATCATTCTTTCTCCCCTTGCGAGTAATAAGTCCGGATTTATCTCTGCGCGCCACACGGCAAAAAATATTAAATTTTTTTGGAAAAACTGGAGCAGCTAAAAAAAAAGTTTGTACAAAATGTTTTTAATCGCGAGAAGTAAAAATTTAAACGAGAAATGTAAAAGGTCATATATGAAAAGGAAAAAGAACATCTCAGGACCTACAAAAATTTTGAATGCACTCGTCAGAGTCGGGGATATTGTTAAAAATTTGTCATCGGCTTAATGCAAGTGAAGGATAAAAGTTAAGTTTATTAAATTCTCAAGCCAAAGGTTCGGTCAAAAGGTGCCCAAGTGGCCGCAGTAGCAACACTGGTAGCCACTGGCAACTCTTTAGTTTCAATTTAGAAATGAACCACTGAAAGTCTAAGGGCAACATCAAATGGCAAACTGTATGGAGGGGGGATTTAAAGGGGGCAAAAGCATTTTAAAACCGCAGACAGCTGCAAAATGAACGCATAGAGAATGGAGATAGGGAATGGGAATGGGTATGGGTTTGTGGTAAGGGTTGGACTGTCGGCCTGGCCTAGCAGCCTCAGCCTGGCACGGTGAGCAGCCTTCAAGCGAGTGAAGTGTTTGCGGTTGGCAAGTACAAGTGCACACACGGACACATACGCACAAGAAAGAACGAAATTGTGTCACTGCTTACATCACGGTGGCACACACACACACACAACCACACACATATTTATACACATTGCCACACCCATATTGGCCAACCACAAGCGGCTGCACCTCTTCTCTATCTCATGGTTATGCAAAATATTTGCACTCAAATCATATTTCAAGGATTAAAACTTGCATTCATTCGAAAACTGTTTTTCCACATGCACGCCTTTAGTCATACACACACCACACACACCGCACACACACTAAAAGACACAAATATGACTGCCCTACAACTTCGGCTTCATTAAACAAAAGGTTGCCAGCATATGACGCGCATTTGCATTTCCATAAATTGAGGGCGCCATTGAGGGAAGCACAGGGTGGCATTCATATGATAGATGCTTAAGCTTAATATGCTTAGTGTCTGTGCCAAAGTTGCACAAATTTCGAGTAAGTACTGCATACACATTTAATGCAGCTGCCCATAAAAGTATGCTATGGTTTTTGTAAATATTCTCTCTGCAAAAACAGTCGGAAAGCGTTCTTAAAGTCAATCCAAAACTTATGGGAATTAAGAACTGGTAAAAAATTCAATTGCCACAGCTGAATACGCTTTATTTGAGTCTCATGTGTATATGTGTCTGTGTGCATATATATAGCTGAATAATACATATGTATGTATTAAGGCATGGGTGATTGAGTGTTTGCTTAATCATTACAGAGACTACTGGGCACGCCCACTTACCGACTGCCAGGCAGTCGTTCTCGCTCTTATACAATAACTTTGCATACTTGCGTTTAATTTGTGATGACGATGTGAAGGGAGTAGGGGAAGTGGAAGTGGCAGAAGCAGACGAGAAGGAGGCAGAGTCGACGGCATGAAGCAATTAAGAAAACTTTTGCAATTTTCACGCTTTTATTTTGGCATATTTTCGACATACCCTGTTAGTCCAAAAAAAAGTAAAGTAAGTCTAGGCTATTACTATTCAATCCAAATTGAATATTTTTCTATCGCTGTCAATTTTTTTCATTCGATTTTCTTGTAAAATGACAATTTTTATTATTATTTGTCCCAACTTTGATAAACTTTTAACTAAACTGAAATAAAATCATTTTATATTACTTATTTTCAATCGATGGCAAAGGGTATTTGCCAGTCAATCAAATGACGAAGGTACATTTATAAATTGGTTAATTTTTTGGGGTTCAAGAGTTTGATGTTGTGCCTGAAATGATGCGTAATGTGCAATACTTTGAACCCGTAGCTCAATGAATTTTCATGCCTTGCTGCTAATTGCCTGCTTATTGGTGAGGCTTAAATGAGAGAGGCATTTAATTGTGTTTTATGGCATTGAATTGGTATTTGTAGTAAATTTCGGCAGACTTCATTGTTCTTTTGACTTCGGCTGTGTGTGTGCGTCTGTTTGGGGTGTGTAATTAAAAATCAACATGCGGCGCACAGAAATTGAGCTGCTCGAAGCTACTAGTTGTGGATGCCTTCTTGCCCCATTGTCATTAATTTCCTGCTAATGCAACATGACGAGCACAAATTTGATTGCATGTGAAGCTGGAATTGGACATGTGCTGATGCTGCTCCTTGTGCTCCTTGTTTTCTTTCTGCTGCTGCTACTGTAGTCTTCCTGAGCACGCCAGCATGAATAATGGTGCCTTTTGACATTGTCTAAGCTGTTTTATGCGTGGCACCGTGACTTTGCTGGAAATCAAATGAACCCCAAGCCAAGTGAGTTGCTCGATGAGCCGTCAGGCCAGAGCACCGCGATTCCATTCCTAAACTGGACACTTATGCTGACAGCCACTCAAATATGCATGTGGCACCTTTGGCAACTAAGGATGGCCATCAACAAGAAAGTATCGATAATGACATCGCAAAGAAATATCGAGTAGAATATGATCTTAAAGAGTATGTATTGTAATAAATACTATATCTATCTAACAATGTGAATCAGTTAAAATTGAAAAAAATAATAGACTAACAATAATAATCAAAAGATTAACATACTGGTCTAAGGACTTGGAACGAAATTATTTTAAAATCAAGTGGCAAATGATGACTTTTCTGTAAGTTGTACTCGAATAGAAAAAAGATTAGAATAATATTCAATATATTGAATTCAAAATAGAATGTTATATAGTTATGAAACTTAAATATCGATATCACTATATCGATACCCATCGCTACAGCTGGCAACCACTTAACCACTCAACCACTCAGTTACTCATTTATTTATGTGCTGCGCAGTGCATTGCGCGAGGCTTTTGTCGTCGTCCTTATTGTGGCCTCGCTGCTGGCGTTGGAGCTGGCGCGTCGCCGCTTGCGGCTGACGTCTTAATTAAGCTTAAATGATGCTGCAAAATTTATTTCATTTCGCACTCGAAGCCTCACGACTGTAACTGAAACTGAACCCTGAACCCAACGCGGAAGCAGAAGCAGTAGCTGCTGTTGCTTTGTTGTAGTGGGAGCTTCTTCTATACGCACGGCATGCATATAAATTATCGAGGCAAATTACATGGCACATGCTGAAAATTGAAATGTGGCTACTGTTTGCACATGTATATGTATAGTATGTGTGTGTGCATGTGTGGCAGGGACAGTAGCTGCTGTCATATTTATTTGCTTGCCGCTTCAGAGCTGATTATTTTTAATGCTCGTCATTAAAATGCTTCAATCGAATACTGCTTTACTTGCTCTACTGATTAACCCATGACATGCATGTGAAAAATTAATTCAACTGCAGCAAATACTTTAAAATTATTTTAAAAAAAACCGAAGAATTAATTATTCATTTTAAAGTTGACATAAAAAATTTCTTTTTATTAATTTTGTTAAAAATTTATTATTATTTTAGGCAGAAACTTGTTGATATTTGTAAATTAAACTTTTTCGTTTAATAAAAGTTAAAGCATTTATAAAGCTAACAAGTTTTTTTGATGCAGAGCAAAGCATTTCTTGAGGCAAACCAAAAGTATGAAATGTTTTGTGGCATGAGAGCAGAAATTCAATTTTAAATACAAGAAACTGTAAGTAATGTTTAAAATTAATAGTTAAATAAGTGCTTTGAGTTAAGACTTCAACGGCATTCACTCTTCACTCTTTTAGGTCTTTGTCTTTAGTCTTTGTGTAACTTGTTATCTTCTTCAAGGTTGATTGACAACATTTTTGTGCAATGTTGTTAGTGTCATTGTCGTTGTTGTTATGGTTTTGTTTGTTTGTCTTTGCATAGCCACTTCGTCTGACAAAACATGCGATACGATGCGACACGACAGAGGCATACACATACACACACACACTCACACACTTACACCCATAACTCATATTATGAAATATTCGTAAAATTTCCTACAAAGTACAAGAAAATGCCAAGTGTGTGTGTGTGAAAGTCAAAAGCATAAAGTGAAGTTTATACAAGAAGTTGGTAGAAGGCTGCCTGATTCTGACTGGTTGGCTCCTTGGCTGCTTGGCTGGCTGCCTGCCTGCCTGATTCTGGCAGGCCTTATCACCTCTGGCCTCTGCGTTCAAGCTTATAATGAAGCATTGTTTGTTGCACAAAGTTTAGCCCGGAATGAAAGCAGTAAGAAACAAGTAAGAAGGCTATTATCGAGTTCCCGACTATAAGATACCCCTGACTCATTTTAAATATGAATTGTTTGTATCATTGAATTGGTAACTTTAATTTTATAAAAATTACGTAGACTTAAAACAGCCATAACTAAAATTATTTAAGGAGAATGTTTAATATAAACCGGAAAACTATTAGTGAGGTGGAGATTTTGTCGATTGTGGCATACCCTTGCACTCTACTAGTAAGCGGTACTAACAGCCAAGAGAAAACAACACAGCCAGCCAACCAGCCAAGGCTTCAAGAAGGAGAAAGCTCTGAGAATATGTGTATGTCACCTTGTTTAGATGGGGTCGGGGGAAGAAATGGGAGTTGTGCGATGGGCATCGGGAGAAGAGAGCGTAGAGCGGGTAGACTCTGCTGCTCAACAAGATATTAAAATAATATTTACAAGGACTAAAGTGGTGCGCATAATGCATGAGACGTTGGGTAATAAAGCAAAACCAAAATCATACAGAGAATCATAGTCAAGAGCAGGAACAGGATAATATGAAATATCTGCATTTGAATTTGCCAACATTTTGGCTCGTTTTGGCCATTGTCGAATGCCTGATTAGAACTGTCGTTTGTTATTGTTTGGCAGTTTCGACAATGTCGTCTTGTTTTTATTAATGATCATCATAGATTTTACAATCACACAGTGTAATCCATTGCCCAATCAGAGAAGCAGCCATTTTCCACTCTCCTTCCTCTCTCTCCCTCTCTCCGCTTTGCTTGTGCCCATTTTGGCTGCCAGAAATCTATTCAATGGCTTGGAAAAGGGTCAACACTCGGCTTTCGATTCGGTTCGGGCAGTGGATCTTTGTCGATGAAGGCACAAAATGCTGTCGAATTTTAATTGCGTGTGTTAATATTTGAATTCAGTTCCATTTCGTTCCGTTCCGGCCCATTGTCTACGTTGGGATTTATAGTTGTTTCGCTGCCATGGCAATATACAATTTGCAGCGCGTGTGGCCATAAATTCAAGTTTTAGGGGCGACAATTGATGTTTATCGTTTTGCTGGCGAGTTGCCCTAAAAAGTAGGCAATACATTTTGAAGTAGCCAAGGCTACATTCTCAAATGCCAGGTGTCTTGTGGTCTTGCATTATTCAATCAACCTAATCAATCACAACAACAAAAACAAGAACAACATCTTGTTGAGGTTCATTTTGTTTTTGGTCACAACAGGGCAAAACCGCAACGCAGGCATTTATAGGTTAAACTTTTAATTGCAGGCCATGCAAGTGACATGTCACAACACTTGTAAACACGCACACATAAACACACCCACACACATCTGGCAGTGTAAACATATTTACAGTTGCTGCCAAACCGCAAAAGGCAAACTCAATTGCGATTGCGATTGCAGTTTCTACCATATCTTTTTCAATTGTTCATCTGATACTCTGTAAATTGAGGTATTAAAGGGTATGCACGTTGGTGAAACTTATAAACGAAAATCTTAATAAAATGTTGGCATTTCATCCTTTTAGTTACTCAAATAAATTAGTATTACAGGGTATCTCTGCTGCTGCTCTAAGGCGCTTTCTATTGCTTTGCAGCTACTGTGGCCGGCTCAGCAATATAAAATATTAAATTCAAATGAAAACACCATAGATTTGTGCTCTGGTTTTTTGCTTTCTGACATTTTGTGAGTGAGCGAAAGCAATGAAATATTTACAACAGCGCACAGCTGCTGGCAAATGCAACCGCATGGCAAAGTGTAAACAAACTTACAATAAATCATTTTTAAATAATTTACAATATGGCAAATGGCTGTGCTGCATTTCTACTCGGTCGTTGTCAAGCTAAGCCCCCTAAAAAACAAATACAAAAAACAACAAAAAATATTTCAAAATCGATGTGCAACCAATGCCAAAGTTGAATTTTGCTTTGCACAGAGCACAAATTTTGCACATGTCGCGCTTTACGCGTCAACAATTGGACGGCTGCTACAAATGGAGCGCCAAACAGTTTAAAAAAAAAAAAAAAAACAGAAAACATTTTATTTTCCGCGTTTTTTTTTGTGACGCAACACGAGGCGTGTAATGGCTTAGCCAGAGCCGCACTTTGGCTGTCACGAATTCGGCGGCCAGATCCTCGATACGTGCATGTAGCACTGATGTGACTCCGGCTTGCACTTAAAGAGCTGTTTTGCATAGCGATGGGAAAAATGTTGGGAAAAGTATCACATAGAAAATGTCATTGAATATCGATAAAACTATAATAAAAGCAGCCTGAAAGCTGAAATTAAACATGAGCACGAAATAACCAATTTAACAAATTAATATATATATAAAAATTTTTGTCCTGACTGACTGACTGACTGAGTGAGTTAATGAAAATATACTTTTTAGCAAAAAATCTTAAAACAAAGTGTCAATTTAAATCTATACATTTGCCTTGCATGAGTCTACTTTGTCATAGTTAATATATGTGATTCTTGAATCTGTAAAAACAAATAATTAACTTAAGAAATTAAAATATTTTCGATTTGTGGTATAAGAATCGATGCATCGCATTGAATATTATTTTGATTCTTCCATTCTCCTTGTCGATACATTTCAATACCCATCCCTAGTTCTGTACCCTCTGTGCTGTGTGTCCTCTGTGCTGTGTCCCGTGTCCTCTGTCCTGTTCCATATGCATGTTGTCGCGGTGGAATTTCTTTTTTTTTTTTCCTTTTAAAGACTGTCTGACAAAACTGTTTGCTATACGCGTGCTGACTGCCAAAAGTTGACCGCTCCTCCGCTTCACCTTCCTCCACAATTCTGTCGCACAGGAGAAACGGCATCGTCAGCTGCTTTAGCTGGTTTTCTACTTTGATTGAGTGGCCATTCGACTTGATGGCCACATTTTGAATTGAGTTCGAACGGAGCAAATGACTTAAAAGTGGCAACTGTCCTCGTGCTTAGCTCAACTGTTTGTACAAGTGAACGATGAGAGAGAAAGTAGCTGAGAGTGTGAGAGAGAGAGATGAGGAGGAGCGTATGTCCTGTTACTATCTCCATCAGCTGCCTCTTATTTCACTTACATAGTGCCACTTAGTTATGGCTGCTTCAACTCGAAGCTGAGACGTGTACAATCATTGCGTCAGTCACGTTCTGAATTGAACAAATTCATCAGACTATGTACAAGGTACTATCGTTCGCATAGAACGGCATGACATGAAAAGGACACACTCATTGCCTTGTCGTTATCCTGAATCCAAGTCTGTGGCATTGCAATTTTCTATTTGTATTCAAGCACAGACCAAAATTCAGCACCACGAATACATATCGATCGAATTAAATTGAGATTTTTATGCGTGCATGATTGCATTAATAAACACTTTGTCGAGCTACCGAGCACTGTCGAGCTGCCGAGCACAAACCCAACCGTGATGTTTTATGGCCTTAAATTTCAATTTATAGTTTGCATTATTCTTTCCTTCTCGCTTTGCAATTTTCATTTATTTATTTGCTTATTTGCATTGTTGCAAATGGCAGCCATCAACATTTCATACAAGGCTTTTAGGGGCACATTTCGTTAAATTGAAACAAGTAATTTATTAACCATTTTTACAAATATATTGCAAATATTCGCACAGAAATATGATATTCGAAATTATTTTATAGTCCATCAAGATGAATTGTGAATGCTGAAATTAATTCACTTTAAATAAATAATACAAGAAATAAATAAAAATTAATTTCACACATTCGGAAAATATTTGGCAAAAAGTTGCGACTGATTTAAAAAAAAAAAACAAAGTATGAAAATAAATAATATATTCAGTGTCAGTCAGAGACGATATCATACTTAAGTTAATTAATTGAAAATTAATCACTCAATTAGCTCAATATTGCATACTCTGCGTATACTTAATATGCCATATAATACTATTTCCGCACATTTTATTATTAGAACTTTGAACGTTAATTTCAAACAACAATAAATTCTTCCATACATTTCTAGTTCATTGAAGTTTGAGTTTGGCCGAAAAACAGAATCAGAGTTGGGGTTGAATACGTGTCTGGTTGCACTCAAAATATTTGCCGCATGCACATGCAGTAAAAGTTTCAGCAGCGATAACTCTAGCCTCGCAGCAAACTGAAGGAACAAGTTAAAGCAACAAGCTCAGATAATATTGAAACAGTAATTTAATCAGGAGAAGAAGCCAATGTGCACTAAAGGTAAAGCATACAAAACAAAAGTCCACATTGCAGTGGTAATTACAATTACAAGTCGACGCGATATATATATCCTATTTGTATTGCTGTTGTCTGCTGCCTGCCACATGCCTCTTGTCTCTTGCCGCTTGCCGCTTGCCGCCCGTTGCCTGCTGCCTGTCGAATCTGATATAGATACGCTGCCAAGTGCTGGACGACGACGAGGATGACGATGAAGAAGGCCATTGGAGCAGCTGCCGCGATCTCTTAGCGTGTGCCAGGCACGTACCTGCCGTGGAGTGTAAGTGTGTGTGCTGTGTGTGTGTGTGTATATACATTTCCAGCGGTCGATAGCCAGACTTGAAATCAGAAGCAACAGCAGCAACAGCTCAACAGCAACAGCAGCTGGCTGCAGACACGAGTGCCAGAATTCCCTTAAGGTTTGCCATTTAACTGGTTGGCGGACTGGCTGACTGAAGAGGAGAAGGGGGGCTAACTACCTGTGCAGCAATAGCAGCAACAACAACAGCGAAGTGTATGAAATATTTTCACATTGTTTGCTCTTGTTAACATTTTTCCTACATCTGGCAAACTCTCAGTTGCGCCCTCCTCTTTATTGTTGCTGGCGCTATAAATTTTGAAAATACACACATCTGAGTGTATGTGTGTAAGTGTGTGAGTGTGATAGCGGCTGGCTGCTGTTGCTGACACTGTGGATATATCTCCCGGGGGTAACTCAAAGTGGAAATGCTTGCCTTATTAGTACATTCAGCAGTAAAAATGTGTTAATCTATAAACGTGCCCGAAAGTATGCAATGCTTTTTCGCTGCCATCTCAGTTTCTCTCTCCCTCTTTATTTTATCTTTTTCGCTTTGTGTGTGTGTGTATGTGAGTGTGTGTGTGTGTGCGTGTGAGCACTCTGGTATTTTACGTTGCCCGCGAGACACGTCAGCCAGATTTCAGTTGCTGTGCGAGCAGCTCTTTAATGAATTTATCGCGTGTTGGGATTCCGTTACACATACGCCCCGTAACCGGCAGTGACTTTGACTCGAGCTGCTTGGCTCGCACTTTGGCAAGCCACTACTATTTTAAAGCCTCCTCCTCCTCCTCCTCCTCCTTTTCCTCTTCTTCTCATGCAAACTATGTGCTTTTAATGTTTATGGGCCGCGGCTAGAGATAGAGTGCTGTCTGTCCCAACGCCTGACAGGTGCCATGAACAGGCGGCACAAGCTGATTATGTTGTTACAACATTGTTGCCGCTGCCCTTATTAAAGGTTGTTTGGACGGCACTTTGAGCCTGCCATGTAAAACATTAAAATTTGACAGCTTTTAATGGGCAACAAAAGCGCAGCTGGCCCAACTTTTCAACGCTTTTCTCCTTCTCTATCTCTATCTGTGCATTTGATGTGTTTGCCTCCATGTTGATGAGTGGCTTTAATCGCTGTCTGCATAAGAAAGCAGCACTTGCAGTAGCAACTTGATCGCCGCTCAAGCTCGGCTCATAAATCATCATATGAACAAGATATGCCTTTAAACAACAGTGTTGCCATTTTGGCTTACTTATCGCTAGATTTATCCCTTATTTTAATGGGAGTTTTTTATCATATATTTATTAAAATTTGCTTAAAAAATCTACATTAAGTCATGAAATGCAATCTTTATAGATTATTAGCTTTTATTAATTTTTTTAAATTTGTAATAAATGTTAAATATAATATAATTTTAACTTAAATTTCTCAAGCGAACACAGTAGTATTTTTAGCTAATTCGATAAATTTTAATTTTGAAATTTAGCTAATTTTGGCAACACTGCTTTGGCAATCAGCCAAAAACTGTTAGCGTTCCAAGCATTTCGGTCTCGTCTAGTCGCCTGGCAGCTGCCACAGAGCGAGGCGACAGAGATAGCAGAGTAAGAGAGATAGCGAGATACATAGAAATCGCATAGGAGAGAAAGAGTAGCAGTGAAATTATTGTTTTCCAATTAATAAATGTCAATTACGTTTGTGAGCGTAAAAACAAGGTCAACTTGCAACAAATGCACACACATACAGGGGGAGAGAGAGAGAGAGAGAGGGGCACGCATTCGCACAGTGCCTGCAATATGTTTGCACACTTGACCGCAACAGGATTGTGCCCTGCCCTGCTACTGTCATCTTAAATAAACGACATGGCTGTTTTGGGGGGAGGGAGGCTTAGCCCCAGGCATTTGCCACTGTCTGGGCTTCCCTTAAGCTGACCGCTCTGCCCCACCGCCCTCTCTTTACTCTAGCTGCCCCTCCTTTTCCACCCTCAACTCTCCTGCAACCATATTGTGCATGTATGTCAAGCGGCGTCGCTACAAATGAAACATAATGGCCGAAGTAATGGCCCAGTGCAGCTATTACTAACTGTCTGCATATGTGTGTGTGTGTGCTTGTGTGTGTGTGTGTGTGTGTGCATTATGTGTGTGCCTTGGGGTGTTGTTGCAGCATATGTAAATGCAATTTGTAAAATTTTTGCATCACTTTTATGAATTGACAATGATTTCATTTTCGGTTTGTTTGACAGCCCAGCAAAAGTTTGCAGTCTGTAAACTTCTACGACTGACTGTGCAATGGAATTGTGTATTTTTATTTGCTCTCTTTTTCACTCCCCTGCCCATTCGCCTGCCCCTTCCCCAGCCAACATCTGTTGGCATTGTCTTTGCCATAATTGCATTCTCATAGTTTTGTTCAACATTTTTGCTTAGTGTTCTTTGGCTTTGATTACAGTTGCTGTTTTTGTTGCTATCGTTGCACTTGTTGTAATTGCAATTTACGTGCGTGTATGTGTGTATTTGTGTGTGTGTGTGTGTATATATGTCTTGTTCTAAGCATTACGTGCGAGAGCTGTTTCCTTGAAATTTCCGACTTAAATTATCAACGAATCTCTTTCTCTCTCTCTCTCTCCTTCTGTCTCTCTCCGTCGGAGCCAGTTGTGGGTGCTTCTCCTGTTGGGCAAACTTTTAAGGGATAGCTGTGCAGGATGCAGGCTGCAGGCAGGAGTCGGCAGGATGCAGGATATAGCACGTAGCCGCAGCAGCTGCACATACATAAGGATTTGGGTTTTTGGTTCGCTTTTGGTTTACGGGATTTTTCGGTTGCTTACGAACTGTTTGTTTATGTATGGGTGTGTGTGTGTTTGCGTCTTTTTATGCATGTGTGTGTGTTTGGAAATGTTATGCAATCACACTAATGCGCAGTTTATGGTTAGCAGCAAATGCAACAGCAACAACAACAACAACAACACCAACACCAGCCCGAAGAAACACCTAGGAAAAGCGCCTTTTATAAATGGTTGCCACAGCAGCAACATCATCAACTGCGGCATGCCCCAAAAAACAGCTTTGAGCGACGTTACCTGCGCTCCACTAAGCGCTCTTTATTAATTGTTTTGCACCCACTGCGACCGATTAATAAATAACATGACAACTTTGTCATCGCCCAAAAAAGTAGGCAACACTTTTGCTTCAGCTGCCGCAGTCGTGAGTAGAGATGGATATCGGCAAAATAGTATCGATATTGACGTCTCATAGAAAATATGGTTTCGTAATGAATAAAAGATTAATATTAATGAAATAAACTTGAAAAATAAAAAATAGAACCAAAACACAACTAAAAAAAAAATACATGAAAACTTAGCAACCATTGTGCAACCATTTACAGCCATCAGAATCAAAATCAAAATAAATCTTTTAATAAAGTGTCAATTTATTGTAAATTTGTAGGTTCATCTTATGTTGCTTTTCGAAAAAAACATAATTTCAATGTATCATTATAAAATTGATACCACCAAATCGACACCCATCACTAGCCATGCGATTTGCTCCCATTTGAGACTTTTTTTGGGGGGCCTGCATACATTTTGTTTCAATTATGTTGCCAATTGTATGCCGAGTAAATATTTCTTTGGCAATGGCGGTTGCAACTTGTCCAAAAGGTTGCACAATATCTTTTATGCATATGCAGCGAGTGAATATGTGTGTGCCGTGTTTGAGTGAATGTGTGTGTGCTGTTAAATCATCATGAATGTTTAACAATGCGCACACTTCATTGCACATGCCATATGGGTTTTTGGGCGAGCGCCATAAAACTTTAAAATGCATGAGTCCTTCAAGCAAAGCGTTGCAATCTTAATGGGCAGCCCTTAAAGATAGATCCTAAAAGAGCGACCCCAAAGTGAGAGAGAACTTTACTTAAAGCGTAAGTTATATGCACATTAATTTGACTCGACTTCAGCCAAGGCATTTGTCTTACCAATGGCAACAACTAACAATGCGACTCAAGTCAGAAGCAACAGCAATTCGCCTCCGCCATTTGCTGGCTTTCAACTGTCGACTGTCGACTGTCGCCTTTCGTTTGTCGCTTGTCGCCATTAGAAGCACGCACAATGGCACTAATAAATTAAAACCGAAAGCTAATTTCTGTAATTGCCTGCACGGCGCGAATCAAGCTCCTTGTTCTTGCCAATGTCGTGCTGACTCCTGCTGCCCTTTTTTTCTCCCCCTCTTTTACACTATACCCAGCACATTAAACTCCTTGTGTAATGGGGTATGTTAAGCTAGAAGTAAATGGGTTGCAGCTACTTTACTGGGGTTTACTTTAACTAGTTTAAGTCAAGACTAAATCACTGTCTTTTATTTTTTTTAACATTTTATATGCATTTCAATGTTTTAAAAAAATTAGTATAAAATAAAATACACATATTTATTATTGTTTTTTTTTTAATTAACCCTAATACACCTTATTATTTCTTATTATGTATTCTTTAAGATATCTAAATTTCAGACAATGTTAAATCTAAAATTGGCCTTTATATCTAGCTTAGGGTGTCACTAAGGCGAGCATTGAGATTTGCAGTTTGTTTACAGTATTGTCCCCTATTGCAAACAGGAACGCAATAATGACGACAAAATGTCATTGTCAATTGGGCTTGGGGCCTGCTTAAAAGCGTCAAGATTTACGCACTATTGCCGGGTTCACTTCCCCCATGACAATCTTCACCCCCTTTCTCTTTCTTTCTCTCTCTCTCTTGCCCTCACTAGCTGTCTCTGTCGCTCTAATTGTCTCGTCGAGTGAACACCCTTATGGCATTTTGCGCTTGTCAGTTCTGATTTTTACAGTAATTATATTGTATTATGGGTCTGACAAACTGGTTGTTGGTTGTTTGATGTTGCTGTTGTTGTTGTCGCTGGCTTGTTGTCGCTGGCTTGTTGGCTGTCAAGTTGTATGTGGCATTTGCCAAGTGAGCTTAAGCAACTTGCTTGTAATTAGTTGCATATTTTATGAAAATTGTACTGGTCTTAGCCACGTTAAGAGCATAAGCTCAAAGATGCGCCAAATAACATAAACTTGTTTTGGATTTGAATCTATTACAAATAAATAAAATAAATAAACTTAAGCAGCTTTTCCAATACGTTTTGCAAAAACACCTAGCAAACATTTGTTTAAGCTGTCGAGAGCAATTGAAATGAATTGCATTTCTGTCAATTTGTATTTAATCCGCATTTTGTCAACAAAATCAAATTCAATTTATTTCTTACGGCCTGACAAAAATCGTTTGCCTAAAATGAATTTCAACTTTTTTTTATGGCAGCTGTCGAAAGTCGATAATTGCAAAATGTTTAAACCAACAAACGAAAAAAAATTGAAGAAATTATTTGTTTAAGATGCACAGAACAGAGATTAAGGTTGCTCTCTATTTTTGTGTTGATTTCTAGTATTCAAGCATTTAAAGTTATTCAAATGTTTTCAGTGAAATGTAAATATAAATGTGTTCTCACATAGAAATTGGTGCTTTATTATTTTGATTAGCTGTTTAACAAATATTTTTTTAAGTAATCTGCTTTACAGCTAAGTACAGAGTATAATATCCTTAATTGCTGCACTTGTATCAAATCGCATCAAGCTAAATTCAGTGAATTCGTGTGGTATCCCATTGGTTAACTGGCTTGACCAATATTATGTAATAATTGAACAATTGGACAATAGGACAATTGTGGTCTTACTTTGAATACACGTGTTTCGAGGCGCTGCTTTGCATAATGAGCGTTTAATCAAGATGTATGAACTCGGCCAGGCACTTGGGACGTCGATGATGCAATCAGCGCACCAGATAATTACAAGGATTACACACATATATTCACACTCACATAGAGCAACACAATGCAATGTTGGTCAATTGGTGCTTGGAACAAAGGCGTTGCCTGTGAATTATGATATTGTAATTGAATACAGTAATTATGTATGGCCAAAATGGTAACATAATGCCGGGCTTGATGCTGAGGCTTCAATTGCAGCAACTTCAGAAATTTATAGGCCACCTGCAGGGCAATTCTACAAGTACAATTTTCAATTACTTGCAATGCATTTAAACCAAGCCAAATTGGCAGCAACAACATTATGGGCAAACTGAAATATAAACCATAAAATACGCAAACAATGCGCTTCAAAAATGTTAAAGAGGTTCGATGGAGAGCATGGGGATGGGAGAGGAAAAGTTGAGGTTGCCATTTGCTAGCAATTTATGCTAAAGGCAATATAATGGCCAAAACATTTCAGCATTTGCTTTAAACCATGTTCATTTCACGGCACTCGAAGAGAACCTCAAATAGTTGGCCGATGATTTTCTTATACAAAATATATGTATAAATATTTATATAACTAAACCTACTGAGGGGAAAACTAATATTCATTAAATATTTGAGCAGCGGATGTGCAAACATTTTACGTTTGAGTGCTTCGAGAAAATTTATTTCACAGATTAATATCAGCAAATTGCAAGCAGCTATAAATACTCGTCATTATATACACTGTACACTGTACACTGTACACTGTACATAAGTGCCACAATATAAATATAGAGTATATACTTGCTACAAGTATGGAATGTACTCATATTTCGCATTCTCGCATTTCGTTTAAAAGCAGAAAGAGGCTGGCCAAAAATATGCATAAGGCATGCAACTGCCACAGCCCGCTCTTCTTCTTGCCACTGCCCCAGCCACTGCCACAGCCATTAAATTAAGTTATGAAATATGCAGCTGCCTTTGGGAGGCAGGCAACAATTTGACTTGCACCCCGCATCCTCACCAGCATCCTTTGATGCGACTTAACCTCACTTGACTGTGTGTTGATTTCTGAGCATTACCTGCTGCCATGGATTGTGCATGAATGCACTCTGCGGGATTGCAGTGCCAACTTGGATGAGGCGATGTGGAGATCTGAAGGAGGAGGGGCAGTCGTGCTGTCGAGGGGCATCTTCATATTTTTACTGAAGCTGCGGCAACAATAGACGCGTCATCAATTTGATTTCAATGCGTAATCGAAACGTATTGTGAGCGTCGACATGTCGTGCTGCCGTTTGGTATGCACAACCACATACACACACTCACACACACCACACACACAGCTCACATATTTTTGCTGCGATTTGTGAAACGTGCAAAAATAATCGCTTGAAATTCAATTGATGACATGATTTGCAAGCAAGTGATGCTGCCTGTGGTATTTTGTATGTGTGTGTGAGTGTGTGTGTGTGTGAGTGGGTATGTGTATGCATGTGCGTGTTTGTGGGTGACGGGGCGTGGCAGTCGACGTTGGCGTTTTTCATCAATCTTAGTGGAAATTGCAATTTTGTGGCGCATTGCATATTTGAGTGCGAATACATAAGTGAGTGAGGAGCGAAGCAGCCGCATCAACGGCAACAACAGTTGCAGCAACAGCAACAGCAGCAACAGCAACAGCAGCAACATCAACAAAATGCAGCATCAGCATCAACATGAGCTGGCATTGCTGTAGCCAACGCTGGCGTAAACAAAAACAAGTTGCTAACCAGCAAACCTTTGCTAAATTAACTAAGAGATACCACGTACTCCATAGCAAAACAACAAAATGATCTACAAGTTACATTAAAATTAATCAAATATAGTAATATTTCTCATCAAAAAAATTAGAGAAATGCAAAAAAATTTCATTAAAAATTATTTAAATTAACTTTAAACATTAAGGTTTTTTAACAGAGCATGTACTCGTATTAACATTGGATAGTTCTCAATATTTCTGTATGTATTTTATTACTTGAATTTCAAAAAAAAAATAATATTATAATTTTAAGTTTTATCATATTTTTACAGACATTTTTTCAATGTCTAGTCAAGGTTTCAGTTAACTTACTGCAAGATATTTGGACATAAAACATGTCATATTGAAAAAAATTATGAAACTGAAATTAATTTTCATTAAAACTAATAAATGTTCGAAATTTAATACTTTTTTGAAATTTAAAATAAACTTATAGCAGACAGTTTTTAATGATTTCGAAGATATGTTGAGATAGTTCTAATATTTTTCAAAAACTGTAAAGAAGATTAAAGTATCAATCTAAGCTTATTTGATATGAAGTATCAAATATAAGTCAAGCTACCTCGCTTTTAATTTTTACAGAGTATACGCAGATTACCAAAAACAGACACAGAAGCTGTCGTCACATTTTAAGGCATCTTTGGTCAGTCACACATGAGTTTGTGTGTGTCTGTGTATAGGTGAGCATGCTAAATGCTGCACACACACACACACACACTTACACCACAAAAGAAGGCAAACCGCAACGCAACGCAACTGGGAAAATAACACGCTAAAAAAAGAGAGGAAAACGAAAACGAAATTGGAAGAAACGAACGCTCGAAAATCGACGTTCAAAAATGAAACGAAATGTGAGGCGCGCCATGTCTGTCTGTCATGATGAGCGTGTATGTGCCTGTATGTTCATGTCTGTGCATGTGCGTGTGTGTGAGTGGGTTGCATGAATTGCAATTGTTGTTGAAAGCATTTGCATGTCACTCGTTTGCATTGTGTGCACCTGTATTGGCATTGTCAACGCGCCACACCCCCTCCCCCACCCCCTCAACCACCCTTGCTCACACCCCCTCTGCGTTCACTGCTCCTTTTGGCTGTAGCACATACGTGTACTCTCGTCTTTAATGCAGCCTTTCTATATGCATGAACGTGTGAGCTAGGCAAAGGGATGGAGGGCGAAGAGGGTGCAGGGGATGGAGTGGGGGTGGCACAGGCCCTTGGCTATTGTTGCTGCCACGCAGTAGGTAAAGTGAAAATGAATTGCCACCATCAAGGCGAAAGCATTGCAACATATTGCGCATACGCCACATGAGCCACAGTTTCGACCAGGCAGCATTTAAAATGATGACCCACCCTTCCCCTTTTCCACCCCCTTGATAGAGCCACAGCAATTGATTTGCATCGCAAGTTGTGAACAGCGGCCATTTCAACTGGAAAGGCAAGCAAAAAGTCGAGCGGTACAACTTTGGCAGCTGCAAATACAAACACAACATGATGCATGTAATAAAATGAAATAAAATCAAGTAAATTAAGTATACGACAGGTAAGACAATATGCCAGTGCTCACAACTCAAACACTTGCAAGACGAACAGACGAACTTCAAGTTGTTGCAACACACAAAATTTGCACATTGCATACGATTTACATTACACTTGGCCGCAACCCGATCTCGCTGCAAGTCTTACAAGGCGGTGCATGAAAATCGGTAGAATACTATTATATAGAAGCCAAAACTGGCAAAACAAAAGGTAAATGCCGCACACACTGCTGCAAGCTATAAATATGTAAATAAGCAGCAAAGTTGCCGGTAGTAAATGATGCAACATGAGGCAGCATCACAGGAGCAAGGGCAAAGGGAGGGAAAGTGAAAAGTAGAGGCAGGCAGTCAGATGAGATGAGATGATGGTAAAAAGTTAACAATATGCTCGACAGGACTCATGTTCAGTAAACGTAGCAAAAGTTGATGGCAAGTGCAACATTTCGTCTTGTTTGTTCAGCTCGTAACGTTGCACAGTGGTGTACAAGTGTTACACACCTGTGTGGCACAAGGGCATGGAGAGGGAGAAGTGGTTAAAATGACAGCTGCTGCATTGTTGATCTCACCTGCACATGGCAAATCAAATTATGTGCCACAAAAAATCAAAAAGAGTTGGCAACAGTTGCTCTCAAGTTTTCATTGAATAACAGCTCACATGTAAGACAGAGAGAGAGTGTGTGTGTGTGTGTAAGTGTGTGAGCGAGAGAGGCAGCGACTTGTCACGCACAAAGCAATTGCAGCCGTCGCGCATTGAAATTAATTAAAAGCCTGCTGTTGCTCTGGACGTAGGGGATACTCATCATTCCCATCCCCATCCTCATCTGCATTCTCTTCCCCATGCTCCTCATCAGCATCCTTGTCGCATTTGCGTCCTTTTCAGACTGCATCCTGTGGCGTTCTCGTCGCGCCTAGCTGAATTTGGTTTTCCAGTTGGCACGCACAAAGACAAAGCCCTGAACACATGTCTGCCGTCAAAGCAAATTAGAGAGCGCTTAAGGACGCATTTCCTTTCCCACATTCTCCTCTCCACTCATCGCTCACCGCTCTCCACTCTCTGCCTGTCAATCCGAATGTCTTTAAACTAGGATTCAAATTTATGTGGCTTTAAAATTCGACATGACCATAAAAACGTATCGTTCGCATAATATTTCACTAGTTTTATAAGAGATTTTCTCATGACTTGTAGTAAGGGAGGGTGCGGTTGCGTGTTCTATCTGTTTAATCTTAAATGCAAATACAACAAAAAGACCAAGAGCAAATTGTATTTATTTATCGCTTATTTCGTTGCTTTGGGCAGCATCGGGAAAAAAAGGGACAAATATTTGGCCAATGCCACTGGGCTAAAAAGTATGCAAAACAGATCTGACTAACACCTTCACAGACAGACGTACGTGTGTGTGTGTGTGTGTAAGGGTCATGATGACAATTGTGCAAAAAAGCATTTTACCAAACAGAAAACGAGCCAAGCAAAGTGGAAAACCAAAGGACAATAAATGTTGTAGACAAATCTTATCAACTACTCGTTTACTCTCTGCCTATCTCTCTCTCTCTCTGTCCCTTTCTCGCTCTCTGTTGTTGTTGTTATTATCCTCTTTGTTGCTGGTCCCTTTATAATTTTACTATGCTATCTCTCTCTCTCTTTTCTGTAAGTCTACGTAACAATGCCCTTAGCTGTAGGCTCTTTGCCTGCTTGTTTGCACCGGACATGCATCAGGGCTCACTCATTCACTCATTCACTCACTCACTCGCTCACTCGTTCACTCAGTTAGTCATTCACTCATTTGCCCATGCATTCATTTGCACATTTATGTGCGCCTCGTCGTTTGTAGTACTTTTATACCCTAACGAAAGCCTATATAATTTTTGGATCAAGCAACTTAGAAATTATTTGTTCAATATTTTTAAATTATTGGAAATTGACTATTATTTTTTAAAAACTAAAAAGAACTCATTAATTTCAATTCTCATTTAAATTAATGTTATCTCCAAATATTTTTAATATAAATATTGAAAGTAACTATTTTATTTTGATTAATTTAATTATTATTATTTAATAATAGTTTTCTTGGATCAAAAAAATATAAAATTAATTTTTATAAAAGGTTTTGGAAATTTTTCAACTATCCAAATTCTATCTTGGAAATAATTAAACAAATCTAAATAGATTCCGATTTAATTTGTTTATTTGTTTATCTAACAGCTTAAGATCAGCTGACTATATTGGATAAATCAAGAGTATTTCTTAGTTGGCCATGCAATTATTTTAGAACTTTTATGTATTGTTGCTGTTGCGTCGCTTTTCGGATATTTACGCTCCATTGTTTGTCGCTCAGGCGGAAGCATAAAATTGTTAGCTAGATAAGAGAGAGACATATCATCGACTAAAATGCTTTTCCTGTCCTATCCCCCTTAGCTCACTCTCTCTCTCTCTCTCTCTGTCTCTTTCTCCCTCGCCACTCTTCATCTCGCTTACTGGTTGAAAAAAAACAATGAATATTCCTTGATAGTTTTACTTTTTGTGGCATTTCTTTTTATTGCGACTGTAAAGTGTTGCCTATGAGCCGGCTTACTGCATGAATATTTGTTGTGAGTTCCGTAGGTGTGTGTGTGTGTGGTGTAAGTGGGTATTAGTGTGTGCATGTGGTATTGTTAACTGTAGTTGCAGCTGTACAGTACAATTAGAGAAATATTTTGCAGGCCAATCCACAGGCAATTGTCCAAGAGGTGAGCGAACAGTTTTGGCCATGAAACGAAGCTTCAGTTTTCAGTTAACGCTTTACATAACTTTAAATATTCTTGCTATTGGCATTGTTGTTGTAGTTAAGCGACGCCGTCGTGTCTGGCAGAACGGCACTTTGAAATTTATGGTTCATTGAATGCGCATGAAAAACAGTCAGACATGCTCCACAGACAGACTAGAGGGGGGAAAATCGCGAGGAATGAACTTTTCCGAATGGTAAAAACAAAAGAATTGAATTTATTTCGCGCAACAACAAATGCCAAGTGGCAGTGACATTTTGGAATTTCTCAACTTAACCGAAGAATCAAATGAAAAACTGAAACAACAATAACATGAAGAAGAAGAAAAACACGCAAAAAAAAAAAGTGTTGACGTTGCATAAACAGAAATAATTTCACTGCCACTTGGTGCAGCTGAAATCATGCTGCAGCAGCAAATCATGAAGGTGAACACAAATACAATTTAACGAAGAAGAAAACGAACGCAATAAACAACATTAAAAACAAGAGAAAAGTTTGAAAACTGCCACAAAAACAGACAGAATAATATGCAGCTAAATAGAAAGTAAGTGTATTGGTCTATGAAGAAAAGCACGCTTAGAAAATTTTAAATTTAGATCAAAATAAATTTAAATGAAAATAAAATCATTGTAGTGTTTAAAAGATTTCAAATAATTGCTAGTTAAATGAAAAGTGAAAAGTTCTTTCGAATTTCCATTTATTTTATGCTTGATTCTGATTCGTTTCCGAAAACTGGGTATTATTTCAGGCAGTTGGGCGGGAGAAACACTTATTGCCAGGCAATGAGCTTATATTGCAATGACCAGCTGCTTTTTCTGCCTTCTTATATACATTTTTTTCGTCTTTCAGCACTCTTTAGTGCACTTTGATGCGCTTCAGCTGGCAATTCGAGTCATAATGCAAACGAAGAGTCGAGAAAAGTGCTCCAAACTATTTTTGATCCTTTAGGATATCAATGAGAGGTCTTGGTATAAATAAATAACACTAACGAAGCAGCAACAACAACAACGATAATAAAATGAAGAAAAGAACAAGCAGCTGTTGGCCCAATAAAGTGTCCAGTTAGCTCTTGGCAGTTTCAAGTTAACGTTTCAAGCTAAAATACTTTTCATTTTGGGACGGAAACTCTATTTCATTTTAACAATTGTTTGTTTATTTATTGTAGTATTTGTTATTCATTTATTTGCTTTCACTTTGCGCACTCATTTCGAGGCAGAAGGGGAAGATTTCAGTTTTCTTATGCTTATGCCTTTGTGGAGGTTTGGCAGCCATTTTGAAAGCGACGCCTCAGGTTATGCCACCGACTGGAACTGTCGTTGGAACTGTCGCAGCTGCTGTGGCAATTAAATAAGGCAAACGTAAATAAATGTAATTATTTTTACAATTTACTGACGAGCCTCAGCACAGCACCAAGCAAAAGTCAGCAAAGAAAAACAATCAACTTTTCTTCAAGTTTTCCTCGTCAATTTTCGCAGCCTTTGAGCGTTGTTTTTATGGGTGTGTGGGTGAGTGTAAATTGAGAAAACTACCAATGGAATGAATTGAAATGTGATCGTATCTCTTAAAAGTCGCATGTGCAAACGCTACCAGCTAATTGAATAAAAAACCAACATTGAGAAACTCATTTGAAGGCGCCACAGGCAACGAGTGTGTGTGTGTTTGTGTTTGTGTGTGTGGGAGTGTACGTGTGTGTATTACGCTTACGGCTAACAGAACTGCGGTTTATACCTAGATCGTGCACGTGTCGACTGATTTATATTTGTGGAAAGCCAACTTAGATCAAAGCCAAAAGCAATTTGACAAAATTTCATTTAAATAAAAATCAATTCAAATTGAGTTTTAACAAAATATAAAATAAAAGAAATTAAAAGGCATATGAAAAATGCGCTTGTGCTCCATAGATTTATACATCAAAAGAATATTAAATTTAAAATGCCCAATGAAAAAAAAAACTGTTGACAGGGTATAGAAAATGGACAGAAAACAAAACCGCAATGCATAAATTCTATTCAGTCATTCATTTGATATTTTTCTCAAGTTTTCAGCTTTATTTCCAACTTGAAACCAAGCAAGTTTTTTAAGTGGCCAGCACAGCAAACACAATAAAAACAACAACAACAAGTGTATACAATCTCAAAATTAATAAAGCGAAACTTTATTCGCAACTGCAAATCAAGTAACTAACTCGGCCAAAAGCATTATGGCCAAATTACTTTTTATGAGTTCATTTCCTTTTTCAATACGCCAGGAGAAAAACATAATCAAAAAAAGCGAAAGAAAAGTGTGTGTACGAGTATAAGAATCGTAAAAGCAAAAAAAAATAAATAAATATATACGCCATTTTCTGGCAAATAAAAAGCCACTCACATCAATGAATCGACAAAAGTTCGAGTACGAGAATAAGAACAAATGAGAACTCGCAACTGGGTAACAAAAGTTGAGCTGGTGAGTCGATGAATCGGTGAAACGGTCGATGAGTTGGTCAGTGGCTCAAACGGTTGGCCAGAATCAATAGCAAATTGCGGTATCCAGGCTGTCAAGTACCTGATGATGTTTAGCTAAGCGCCGAGTGCTTCATGACGGTACCCCAATGATGAAATTACAACATTAGCAAACTAATCGCAACCACTTTAGATGCCAGCAACGTATTTTTACGGGGAGGATATCTGCGTCGTGGGCCAATATAAATGTCTGGGTCTCTTAAGCTAGCACGGGTTCAGGGCTCTGATGAATGGAAAACAAACACAACACGGTAAAGTTGGGAATTGTGTTTCAGCTCTGGTTTACAGAAATTGAGTAAAAGCGACGCAGCTCAAAATAAAGCAATTTCAAGAGGTGCGCGATACGATTCGTTGCTAAATGAAATGAAATGAAATTTATCAATAAATTTCCGTAGGTTCAATGAGTAGTCGATGCGATGCGACGTCATAAATAGCACAGAACTGAAACAAGGCTGAAACCGAGCAGACCCAGCTGCTGCCCTTGGGAATTAAGCTGCGGAAATTGTTTGTATTAAGTAAACACTGCAGCGGAAATGCCTTGTTTAATACGCGTATATGTTGTAACAGTCAAGACAGGCTAGGACAGACCAGTTGACTGATGGCAACGACAAGGGAAGGAGACAACATGCTTTTCTTCAGATACAATTCACAATCGGCAATCGCTCAAATTCACGTTGCTAAAAGTTCAATGGTTTTTTCCTGTTGTTTGTATTAGGATCGAAGGCAGCAAAGCAGCACAAGTGCGACTCATGAGGCGACGCGTAAAGTGCACTCGTGGGAATACGCCGCCAGCAAACAGGCAACAGCAACAACAAGAGCAACAACAACAACAGGCAGACTGTAGACACCAAATCCCTAACCAAATTGATATGTGTGTGGCTCTGGGAGTTGGTGTGTTTGTCTCACGTACCGTGGCATTAAACGCCGCACCAATAAATGAAAAAATGTGTAATCACTGCTCATCAATTGCCGGCAACTACACTGAAAGAAATAAGTAACTCTTCAAAAATATAAAATTATTGAGAAAAAACTTCATAAGAGTTGTTTATTCAAATAACGAATGATGATCGAAAATATTTAAATTTTCGAAATGAACAATATTGAAAAGGCAGAATAAATTTAGAGGTCAAATCGAAAATGGATTAAATTCAAACCCCAATCCAAAAAGAAGAATTTTTTTTAAACTAAGTTAATATAATTTGAATTCAGAATCAATAATGAGGGCAAACAATGATCAAAATGGCATTCCGCTTGAAAATCGGCAAAGTTTTGACAAAGCTATGAAAGTTTGAAGTTGGTCGAACCTTTGATCTAGCAACTTTACAAGTCAAAATTTTTGTCAGATTTCACATGATTTTTTACAGAAAAATGAAAGGTCTCAGAATCAAGTTTAAAGTGTTGTTTTATACTAATTATGATATAAGGAGTTGATTAAAAGTGCAAACTTGAGATTTAAAATTTTGAATTTTCAAAATATCAAAGGGGACATAGCATCAAAACCATGATTTTGAGGAAAATAATTTTTTTTACAAAATTAATCAAATTTGAATGCAGAATGATTTTAGAGGCCAAACCAAGATCAAAATGACATTCCACTTGAAAATCGGCTCAGTTTTGGCAAAGATATGAAAGTTTGAAGTTGGTCGAACCCTTGACCTAGCAAATCTACAAGTCAAAATTTTTGTTAGATTTCACATGATTTTTTACAGAAAAATGAAAGGTTTCAGAATAAAGTTTAAATTGTTGTTTTATACTAATTATGATATAAGGAGTTGATTAAAAGTGCAAACTTGAGATTTAAAATTTTGAATTTTCAAAATATCAAAGGGGGGACCCTTTGCATCGAACCCATGATTTTGAGGAAAATAACTTTTTTTCCTAAATTAAATAAATTTGAATGCAGAATGATTTTAGAGGCCAAACCAAGATCAAAATGACATTCCACTTGAAAATCGGCAAAGTTTTGACAAAGTTATGAAAGTTTGAAGTTGGTCGAACCTTTGATCTAGCAACTTTACAAGTCAAAATTTTTGTCCGATTTCGCATGATTTTTTACAGAAAATTGAATGGTCTCAGAATCAAGTTTAAAGTGTTGTTTTATACTAATTATGATATAAGGAGTTGATTAAAAGTGCAAACTTGAGATTTAAAATTTTGAATTTTCAAAATATCAAAGGGGGGACCCTTAGCATCAAAACCATGATTTTGAGGAAAATAATTTTTTTTACAAAATTAATCAAATTTGAATGCAGAACGAATTTAGGGGCCAAATGAAAATCAAAATGATATTCCGCTTTAAAATCGGTCCTGTTTTGACAAAGTTATGAAAGTTT
The DNA here is from genome assembly GCF_004354385.1 of Drosophila innubila. Classification (NCBI taxonomy): domain Eukaryota; kingdom Metazoa; phylum Arthropoda; class Insecta; order Diptera; family Drosophilidae; genus Drosophila; species Drosophila innubila. The sequence continues at coordinate 10,237,656 of NW_022995376.1, forward strand.
GAAGTTGGTCGAGCCTTTGATCTTACACTTTACAAGTCAAATTTTTTGTTTAATTTCACATGATTTTTTACAAAAAATTGAAAGGTCTCAGAATCAAGTTTAAAGTGTTGTTTTATACTAATTATGATATAAGGAGTTGATTAAAAGTGCAAACTTGAGATTTAAAATTTTGAATTTTCAAAATATCAAAGGGGGGACCCTTGGCATCGAACCCATCATTTTAAAAAAAAATATTTTTTTTTACAAAATTAAATAAATTTGAATGCAGAATGATCTTAGAGGCCAAACTAAGATCAAAATGACATTCCACTTCAAAATCGGCTCAGTTTTGGCAGAGTTATGAAAGTTTGAAGTTGGTCGAACCTTTGACATAGCAACTCTACAAGTCAAATTTTTTGTTAGATTTCACAAGAAAGATTAAGCATGATTTTTTACTAATTGTATGCATACTTTGTTAATAAAGTTTATGATTTTGTATGCCAACAAATTGCGTTACAAATTTTCACTTTGTGACACGCCTTTTCAGGTATTTTCCCTCTTTTAATGCTCGTCAGCAGGCCCTTTGGGGAAGGTTTGATCAACAGGAGGCATTATGTTTAATTGCCGCTCACCGTAAAGTTTGCTCTATAAACATTTTAACTAGGCCTATAAACTGTGTCTAATAGACGCCATCAAATCGTTTCCATGATTTATGGCAGAGTTCCCTTTCATTTTTTTACCATGTAGCATAAAAATGTAGTAAAACGTGAGACCGAGAGACCGAGAGACATAGTCCCGCATGGAGACATAAAGCGATGCAGTAATTGAGGCAGGACATGTTGAGGAGCCTGCCAGTGGCAGGAACTGAAGCAGATCCCCAGTGGCGCTTAATCAATACCCAAATCATATTGCACAGCAACGAGAACAAGAGAAACAGGCACAATAATAGGGAGTAACAGAGCAATGCAATATAAATATTTGACGTGTGAGAACGTTTGGCTTTTATAGCTGTCCAAATGGATGAAGCAACTGAAAGGTTTGCCTACGATAGGCAGTCAGCTTCTCTGGATGCCACAGAGAGAGAGAGAGAGATGGAGAGAGAGTGCGAAAGAAGAGAAAGTGAGTTCGAGACAAAGTGAGTTGTTTAACAGGCGATATAACAATTGCAGATTTAGTGGAATTGCTTTTACTCGACTCGCCACATGACCACGCCCACAACTTCTAACAGTCAACAGGGAAATGTGTGTGCGTGTGTTCGTGTGTGTGTGTGTGCAAGTGTGTGTGTGTGTGTACGTGCGTTGTGCCTGTCATCGTGCCGTAATCAAATGGAACTTGACGCATAATGGCACAAATTGCGCTTTTATGTATGCTGTCGAATTGCGCTCTGTCCTTTGCCTGCCCCATCACCTCTTCCTCCTCCTGTTTCTCTTCCACCCATCCACCCACTCTAAGTACTTGTGCATCTGTCAAATGGTTAAACACTCGTCTATGTTAGACCATCTAGAAGTCGGTAACGCCCACAAATTAGCGCGCCTGTCGAGGAGTCGGTTCCTAAATTGAAAATGAAACGTGGCATGTGGTAGGTGGGCGTTGATAGGTGGGTGGTAAGTGGGTGGCGGAAGGGGCAGAGCATCGCATGCGGTTCATTGGTAATTCATTTATGCGCAAATGCCTGTCAGTCCCTGGACTCATCCCCACTGTTGGCAGCTGGTCTGTTGCAGGTGTTTCGCATAAGAAATGGCTGCCATCGATAGCAGCGCCGCATTACTTGTAATTTATACTTTTTGGCAGGCACTTTGACCCCGGCAGTCTGGCAGTCTGGCAGTACGGGCAGTCACCACGCACGACTTGACGTCATGATAATGTATCGAATTCATTTTCCACTTGTTTTGCTTGCCAGCAGCACCTACACTGTAAGAGCGCTCGTCTCTCCGAATCTCTCCGACTTCTCTTCTACTTCTCCTACCTGGAATAGAGCTCAAATCCTCTGCACGGCTGCCGACAACTTGCCCACTTGTCTGGGCATTTCGCTCACATTCAACTTGCCAGCGTTTTGTTTGGCAAATACGAAAAAAAACGGCGACCAACAAGAAAAACAAAAAACGCTTTCGACACATTCCACATTCATACTCAATTACCTACGTGGAAATGCTTCGCTTGGTTGCCGGATACGAGGCATGCCACGTGGCCGCCAAGTCACAGAACTCTGCTGAGTTATCGACTTGGCAAGACCCAACTGTACTTTTACTCCCCTTTTCTTGTATCTACTTGTACTTTATCTATTATTTTCATGGGTGTATTCAGCTAGCGCAGACTCGATTGTGATTGTATTTATCAATTGACTCACTTTTTGTTTGTGTTCTTTTCGATTACTTATTTATTTAATAATTTTGTTCTACAGGGTATCTTATAGTTTATTTACTTTGCACTACACGTGAATTCTGCAACTTTTGGTTTTGTACGCCACTGTTTGAGTTTTGCGAGCCAACGTTCAATGACTTGGCCAGGCCCGAAAAGTTTGTTGCAAATATTTGACCATCGACCACGCGCAGGCAAGCACTCAACTTCAGGCCCCCTAGATGGACCCTCTTCTGCCCGCACTCCCCTCTTCCCTCTTCCACTATTCCTCTTCCTCTTACTGTGTTGGCTTGTTGCCGAACGCGTTGGCACGTTTGCTTTTCGCTATTCGCCGAATTTCATTCCAATGCATTTATTTATTTGACTTGTTTTTGGACAATCAACCTATCTGCTTCTTGCTTCCCTATATCACTCTTTTCTCTGTGTACAGATAAATGCAATTTCTATGCTACATATAAGCGTTGCAATGTATGTTTTTCCAACTTCAAAATATTAATATTAAAATTGCTTTTATTGAGCGTCGAAAAACTCGTAAATTTGACTTTGTAGAATTTGCTATGAATCGAAATGAACTGAAACCGTTTGTCTATTTGCATTTGATTCAAAGTCAATAAACAATATTTTTAGTTTTGCCAGCTCACTAAATCAATCATAATCAAAACTGTAATTTAAATTGAAAAAAAAATTTAAAAATACAGCAAAGGCCGCTAATAGTCTTTGCTATTGATAAAAGCCAACAATTGATTGTTTATGGCCCGAAATATGAAAATATTCCTTTTAGAGTTGATGATGAATGAATTTCAAATATATTCTAGTCAATAATGGCTCGATAGTTTCAAGAATCAATATAACTCTAGAACATTTGTAATGATTAAATTTCAAATTATAATAATACGTATAATAACAAATATTAAGATAGTTTTGTATTTTTTTTTTTAATTTAACCAACAAGTTTAATTCATAAAATGTATAAATTATTTTAACGGCTCAGTTGCATCTTAAACTCATAAGTTATTTGGGTACAGTAACTAAATAATATAATGTACTATATTTGAAATGTTATTAGATCTTACTAAATCCAATTGCAGAGCATTCAATTGTCAATTATTTTACTTTGCTTCGTTTCGCATTTTATATAAAATTCAAACTGTTTGAGTTTGCCACCATAAAACACACAAATTCACTCAACGATTCGCTGATATATTGACCGACTGATTGATGGATGGATGAATGATTGAATGTGGCTGCATTGGGGCCGCTCACTGTGATTAGTTGCGTTGAAAGTGATGGACGCGCTAATTAAATTGACGTTCGCCTGCTGCCTGCGGCGGATTGTGTATTAAACGACCTGAAAGTACACCTGACACACACACACGCACACACGCACACAAACGGGCACACCTTTGCAACTGTAAACAATTTGAGCAAAATATATTTTGTGTATTGTTGTAATTGAATTGCGAGTGTTGCCTGTCGGATGTTGCAGTCAACCGAGAAAAAAACTAAAAAAAAAGGTAAATAAATAAAAGTTTTGAAATTGACCGGAAGCTGATGTCAATGTTGTCAATGTTTCTGTTTGCTTTTGTTGCTCTGCTTTAATTATTTTTCACGCCCACCTGCTGGCACGCCCTTAAACAGGAAATTGTATAGTGTCACATTCGGCATTCCCTTTTCGTTTCGTATCATTTTCCTTCACTTCGTTTCGTTTTATTTTAATTGAATTTTGAAATATGCGCTGCAAATTTTTTCACAATTTGTGCACTGTAAATGTAATTAATTCGAGCATTTTTTGAATTGTTCCATTGACCCTTTCTTTTCTCTTTTTCTCTTTGTTTCTCTCTCTTACTATGTTGAAGTTTTTTTTGTTGCTGCAGCTGCAATAAATTCAGCGCACTCAAAACATAAATCAAATGCATTAAGCATGAGTCAGAGATAGTTTATTGTTAATTAAATCTCTCTCCTTTTGTTGTTTATTTCGTTTCGTTTCACGACACGTTTGAGTTCTTGACAATTTGCAGCCAGGAACTGCCTTAATCATGTTCAATCTTTTATTAATATTTGCATATCAAACGTGTTAATCCCTGTGCTTTGACTAAACTGTGTGTAAGTAATGCAACAATTTGTAAATTGGTTGCAATCAACTGGCGCACGTGACGCATACGCAATTTGCATATTTTTCCATTGATATGCTCACACGCCAATTAAATGTATAATAAAAAAACTTCGCTTTCTCTTTTTTTGACACACATATCAATTAATATTTGGACAGAGACAATGTATTTCAGCAATTCATATGCACATACCCAAAAGACCTTGGGCCAATTAGTCGTTTGCATAATTTCATTCAATTTATTTGTGTATGTGTGCATTGCTCGAATAAGATTTTCAAAAATTCTATAAAGTTTTTAATTGCTTTTGTCTTCTGCATAAGTAATATTACTAATTTATTTTGTAAATTTTCTTTAAGTTTATTGAGCTGATTTTTCAACTGCCATTTGCATGCGCTTTTGGTCAATATATTCATATTTCCCTTAAGATTTCAGCATGATTTGTTTTGAGGTCAAATTTAAAAATGTTGGCAACAAAACAGAATACCTAAATGCAGTTTTGACTGACTGCTGCATAATTGGCCCATAAATAATTTTGAGTTTGGAAGTTTAAAGTGCAGCTTCATCAAATTTGTTTAATTTTCCATGTAACCAGTGCATACAAGCACAGTGTCTGCTTTTGAATATGTAAGTTAAAATTTGACATGATGTATATAAGATTTTGCTAGTCATTGTGACTATAGCTGGCCCTGGGGCGTATAAGGTATATGATTTCATATAATTGAATATGGCAGAGCAAAACTTTGCAAGAAACTTTGCTCCGCCATCGACCAGAGGAAATGTTTTGTGCAAACTAATTGTTAATTGAAACAAAAATGCCGCCCATTCTCTTAACGCTGCAATTGAGAGAGAAATACTGGCTTTTTGTTAGGCAGATTGGAACTGAGAGAGAGAGGGCCAGCAAGGCAAGGGAAATGCCAACAATTAACTGTGGCAACAATAAATGCGAAACTTAACTAAAGTTTATGCCCAAGCCGAAGCCATAAATAAGTATGAATACATTCTGCTAAATATTTGTGGGTATTGTGAACGAGTACTTACCGCTCATCACAATCACAGCGAGTAGCAGCAGCCACGCCACGCAGCTGCTGGTTGCCATATGGAGGAGTGGCATGGCAACGTCAGGAGCAACAAACGGAAATGCAGTAAGCCTGGTCCTGGTCCTGGTCCTTGTCCTAGTCCTGGCCTGGCCTGGACCTGAACGTTTAAAGCAAACGTGGAGATGGAGACGACGGACACGGGAGCAGAAGGCGTGGGGGGAGCTGCTTTTGTCTGTTTGTATACTTTGTCCAACTGTCGGTTTGTTTGACTATTTCGTTGCTGGCAGCAATAACCAAGTTAGCAGCGTCATCATCAACATCAGCAGCAGCAGCTGCAACAACGTCATTATCGGCGTCGACTGCTCGCTCTCGCGCTGTCTATTAACTTGGCCAATTGCCAGACGGGCACAAAAGGCAACTCTGTTTTGGCCCTGGGCAACGTCGTTCGCTGTTTGCCTTTTCTATTGCCTGCTTCTGTTTTAGACGCGACGTAGCTGTAAAAAGAGAGAACGAGAGAGTGAATGAGTGAGTGAGTGAGAGAGAAAAAGAGAGAGTGCAAGAGGTTGGTTAAACAGTGAAGTTCTGTTAGTGGACTGACACGAAAGTTATTGCCTTGACAAAGATGGTTTAAAAAGAAAGAAGAGTAAATGGAAAGCAGCAACGAGTCAAATGCACTCATTGGCACGCTTCGGCCATGCTTCCTGTAAAATGAAAAACGAATGGCAAAAACGAAAACGAAAACGAAAACGAAAAGCGGAAATGAGAGCAAAACGATAATGGCGCACGCCGCCTGCATAATGATATTGCCAATGGCCAATGGCCAATGGCCAATGGCCAATGGAGAATGGACTTTTGGGCTAATGCAAAGCACTTGCTTTTTATTTTTCTATTACACGATTTTCGGCAATTGAATTTGCCCAAAATAGTAGTTACCTATTCTACTAATATATTTGCCACACGCTCATCCCCATCGCAAATTTTAGACCGTAATTAATGTAATTGCCAGTGCCGCAATCACTTTGACTGTGCAACAGTCGCTGCAACGGATGGATGATCGATGTTGTGGCATTAATGTCATAATAATGAGAGCTGGTTGTATTCATTGCTCATACGCCATGTGCACACACACGCAGCCATTCTAATGTCGCAATATGCGAAATACATTTTTCGATTTTTTCGCATTTATCTAGTCCAATTTTCTCTGACACTGACTGCCATTATTTGCCATTTTGGAAATGGGCATAATTCTAATGCATAGATATTATGTGCTGGCGTCTGTTCATGCAAATTACATACACCTCCCCTCGCACTTCTTGCTTTACTGTGCGCTGTACTTATTGTTAGGAAACGGAAACGGCACAGAAAATACCCAAAAAAAAAAGGCATTTTATTATTGTTAGCAATTGGTTTCTATGCATGTATGAGTGTGCGTGTGTGTGTGGGTATGAGCATGTGTGTGTGTGTATTTTTGGGCCAGACTTCAGACTTCGAAAAGCAATTTGCCACGCACTGTCAGTGAAGTTGAACGCGGTGGAACATTTCTAATTTTCAGCTACGAAAAATTTATACAATAAAAAAGGCATAGCCCAAGGAAAAGCTACAACAATAAGAACAACAACAACAGCAACACCAGAATAATAATAAAAGCGAGCGAGTAAAAATCTGCCATAGACAAATTTACATAAAACTCAACTCGTATGCATGTAATTTGTAACAGAAAAAGATTTTACTACGCGAATCCCCGCGTTTTACTTCCCCTCTCAATACAGTTAAATAATCAAAAAATACTTTTGAGATTTATAAACTGTTTTACAGCTTTAAAAATGTGCAATTTATTAGGAATTAGTCAAGTGTGAGGCTTAAAAAATGCGATTAATTGAAAAATGGGAAAACATTAATTTTAATAATTTTTTTATTATTTCTATGGGTGAAAAGAAAGCATTTTTTAAATCGTATATGCTTTACAAATTAGGTTAATGCTTTAACACCAACATCAAGTATACGCCCAGTTGCCAGTAAATTGAATTGAGCTGTATTCCCGAGCGAAAGCTGGTTTCATAACCAATTGAAGCCTTTCAATTATTTGATTTACAACGCTATTAAGTAAATTATAAATTATAAGTTGAGCCAATTCCCAAATGAATTCAAGCGCCATTAAACATAATGCAAAATAAAAAATAAAAAGAAACTACATGGCAACAATTGATTTTGCAAAGAATTAATAAATATAATGGATGGAGTGTGCTCACGACATGAAAATTAACAGATTAACGCGTTGTTTAATCACAACCGACAGCCCGTATTAAAGCTGACAGCTGTTGAAAGCAAGCATCCCAAAGGTCGTGCCAATGCTGCGTATACTTAATCCATCACGATTTTAAAGTGCATTTTTGGCGTTGACGCGAGCTTTAACTGTTTTGCTGTTGTCTGCCATTTTTCGCTGTTTGCTGTCGATTTAGTTAATGTTGTTGTTGTTGTTGCTGTTGTTGTTGCGTTTTTGTAATTACTCAAAAGCAGGCGAGCTAACAACAAAATTTATATAACATTATAAAGCAATTTGCAGTAAATCACTAAAAGCGACGCGCGTGTTTATAAATCACAAGCAGCTCGGCTATTCCCAACCCGTGCTTATTCTCAGTCCCTCTCTTTCTCTTTCTCTCCCACTTCCTCTTCCACTCATCCTTTGCCTGCTTTGACAAACAGGCTGTTGGCAAACCAAAAATCGAAATGAATAATTAATATGTCGCGCCTGCAGACGCCCAAGACAGACGCAGACAAGGCTCCACATGCCCACAGCGAGCGGCAGCAGCTTCAGGAAAAAAAACCCGAAAAAAGGAGAAAAAAATGTTAGAAAGAACTGGCAATTTGCTGGTTTTCAGTAATGTAAACAAAACAGCCGCCAAAAAACAGAAGCAAAAAAATAAACAAAAAACAAAAAACAAAGACAAAGCCAAAGCCTCATGTGAAGCTCCCAACGGCGACTAAACCAAGCAAAAGCACAAGAGTCAGAGTCAGAGTTAGAGCCACAGTCAAGTCCAAAGCCTGTGGCAGCCATGCACAAAAAAGGCTCCACGAGATTGACAAATTTGCCACAATGGCAGCAAATGAAATGCTGTGCCAACAACAGCGACAGCGACAACGACAACGACAGCGGCGGCTGCTGAATGAATATTTCATTTATGACAATGTTTACGTAATTTGACAGCCAAAACAATTTTCGTACTCTATTTTATCCTGTGTCTGGGCTCTGATCTTCCGCATGGCCATACGCAAATGGTCTCTCATTTATTGTTTCAAAGGACTTTCTCCTTGATACCAATCGCCCCTAAGGAGCAGCTTGGCCTTGCCAATCAACCAAAGCCACTTTGTTGCCTTTCTCTAATCAAATGTGTGGAAGAGAACGTATGTGTAGGTATGTGTGTGTGTGTGTGGGCTTGCTTTAAGCCCTTTTAAATGGCCAACGATTTGCCTGAATGCCGTGACATAAAAGTGCAATCTATAGTCCATTTAGTGGGCACAGGATTAGCAGACTTAGCCAAGTACGAGAGCAAGTAGCCGCAACAGCTTGCAACAAGCCATTTGAATTGGCTTCTTTAAACCATGAAAGACTGACCGAGAGGAAAACAGAAAGCGAAAGGTGAGCTCCAGTCTGAAATTGGTATTATGTATCAGAATAAATGGGATGCAGTTTATTGGAGTTTGAGAAAATAGAGAAATCCTTAGTTGTTCTAGAAATAACTTTACACGCTCATAACTTTGTCAGAAACTTAAATGATTTTTATGCGAATTGATTGTTTATTTTTAATTTAAGAATTTCTACATAATTGTTTTTCGGGCATGTTCGACAAATCTTTAACAACATAAATACAACACAAAAGCAATTCCTGAATCCAAGCAATCTATGTTGTGAAAAGTCAAAATATTCATTGACAGATTGGACAAAACTTTAATTGATCAAAAAGACCAAAAATAAATTTTCAAAAAAATGTATTTAAATGTAAACTATTGCAGTAATAATAAAGTTTGTTGAAATTTGAAACAAATACTATGGCAGAAATTGTAAAAAAAAATTCGCTAGAGTTCACAACTGTTTTTTTAGATTTACATTTAATTAGCGATAACACTATTCTCAGTTTATAAGTGGTGTGCCTATACAAATTTAAATAATACTGGCTAGCCTTAACATTATGCTGTAATCTTATCTTTCGCTCATTTACTGGCATTCATCAAATAATTTTGCAGTGTGAGATTTGGCCCTTGGCGATTTCACTCCTCTTTCTTCCTTTCCCCTATTCCCTTGAAAAGTTTTCGCATCCTTCGTCAAAGTTTATGTTAATTTGGTCAAATTAAGCGCAACTCGTAATTGAAATCCAGCTAGAACAATAAGCATGACGATGATCTGGCTGACCTTGACACCGAATCATTAGTCAAACCATTGCAACCAAATGACAAATAAAACAAAAATTATGTAGACAGAGAAGTAGAGATAAAGACAGAGAGAGACAGAGAGGTTAGAGAATTATTGTTTAGCACAATTTGGTGCTGGTTTGTTTGGAGCCTGGCGCTTCACGGCATATTAAACCGAATGAATAAATTACAATTGCAAATAGGCAATTTCCTACACTTCCTTCCTTTTGACATTTCACTGTGCAGTCAGCAACCGCAAATGGGGCGTGGCTAGTCGGTTGGTCGGTCTGTCGGTATGTCGGTATGTCGGTCTGTCGGTTGGTCGATTGCTCGATTTCTTGTTGTCAACTGAGAGTTGGTTTGTTGGTCTAAATAACGTCTAATTTGCAATTTTGTTTAATTGTTTGTGGCTTTGGATTTTGGCATAATTTGAATGCTTATTGTTGCTATTGTTGTAGTTGGTGTTTAGTATAAGCAAACCACGCCCCTGCCAATTCAGCGCCTCAGTGATTCAGTTGCTTTGTCATGTCGTGTAGAAGAGTCGTAACTAAATTGTTACTTGTGCTCCTTGTTGTTGTTTGTGTTATTTGCGGTTTTAGTTTGGGTCAACATCAATGAGCACTGGCACGCACAGCACCCACACACACACACACACACACACATACAGATACCGACCACACTGGGTTCTCCTTCAGTTAGTGATTTCCGCTTGAGCGACGTCATCTTCCTCTCCTGCCACTTCTTGTACAATAGTTGGCTTGCCGCGTGCCTTGCCTAAATTATAATAAAAGGTTTCATTGCGACCAGCTCAAATATGCGCGTAACTTTGCTATTGCCTTTGCTTTGAGCAATTAAATGAATGCCAGCGGGTAGACAAAAGGCGAACTGCCCCACAATCAATTGGTATTTCTAGGAAACCAAGTTGGCCAAGCATAAGAATGGGGAAAATAATAGAGAATAGGAAATTGGGGTGGACTGTCTATTCTGTTCAACATGTGCTGCACACAATAGTTGAACAGAATTATCAAGTTGAACTCTTTTTGCAGTTGCGCTAAAAAGTATGCTATGACTTTTTAGCAGCTCTAAAAGCCACTCAAGCCCAACTTCAATGATACTCTCATTTCGTCTCGCCTCTTGTTGTCTTCTTTCCTAGCTGTTGTTGCTGCTTCGGGCACTCCACAAATTAGCTGGGCGATTTCCATGCACTTAGTACACTTCGTTTTCTGTCTGTATACTTTTCAAAATTGGCTTTCACACGCCATTAGCATTTAATTGCAACTGCCATTGCCATTGCCACTGCCACAGTCATTGCCGACTGTTGCAGTTGTAGTTAGCCATTGACACGGCTGGTTACGCCTCCTCCTTCACGACTTTTCCTCCATTTGGCCTTGTTAACAAGCGCATTTGCCTAAAACTGCGTACACAATGCCAATTAAACAATGGAACTGAGCAGAGGGAGCGCAGATTGGAAGCGTTGTCATTTGCGAAATCAAATATTATTCTTATTACCATCATTTGCTAAAGTTGGCGCGTGCCATTCGAGCCATGGCCGATAAGCGCCAATTTAACTAAAATAACCAATTTAATTTTGCCTTGGCTTTGCATTTCAACTGCAAGTTTAGCGCCCAAATAAGCTAAACATCTGCATATAAACGAGTTAAAGTATTTGTTCGCCCACACGTCAATAAACCCTTTTTGGCGACACAAATAATACACATGGAATATATTTTTCAATGTTTCTGACGAGGCTGGTTCAAGTAGTTACTGAAACCAAAAAAAATAAAGCTGTATTTTGAATAAAATATAATTCAGTTTCAAGTTCCCATTTTACAATGTATACAATTATGTATTAAGCATTACAATTAACTTTTATTATTAAGCAGTTGTAATACATTTTGCATCACTTAATTCTAAAATAATAATTACCAAAATAGTTCAGCTATTAGCTGTCACTTTCGAGCCAAGTCTTGCTTTGCTTTTCAAGTACTACTGTGGCTTCCCTCGTATATGTGTGTATATGTATATGTGCGTTACATCCACTTAAACTATATGTAGGAGTATTTTAGCGATTGAATTGAATTCGAGGCGTCTTCCTCCCCATAGCCACTTTACAATTGAAAATCGTTTGCGTGGCAAAAAGAAAAATGTTTTTACTGAACATCAAAATCAAATTCAGACTGAGACTTTGAATCGGAATCGGAATAAAAGTAGGAATAGGAGTCGGAATCGCAATTGAAGCGGCATTTTTAGTGATTGTTAGATGACGACGATGCCTCAACATCTTTCAACATCATTCGAATGGCAATCCCCAACGCTTGTTGCCATTGATGTTTTGTTGTGCACTCGAGTGTGTTTTCTTTGGTAATGGAATTTATTAATATTTCATTGTGTGCTAAAATGGGTCGCGGTAAAGAGAGGGGAACTGTGAGTACTGTGAGTAGGCGACAAGTGAATTTGTGGTTGTGGCCAGAAGGAATGTAAGCAATTGCCAATGGCATTGACAGTCGTAATTTTAAGGTTTCTGGCCAGTCAATTTCGCCTGAATTTTATCATATTTGATATGGCATACTTTTGGGTGCAGTGAATTGAAATTTCATTTAACCTTTATCCCTGTTCAAACCAATTAGTGGATAAGCAAATGATTCAAAATACTATATATTTACTGGCCATGACCACACAATTTCCATTCAAATTTCAAGTCATTTGAGTGTAATTAAATTACAATCAATAATCAATAGACAGAAATTGTTAAATGTAATGTAATAATTTTAACGAGCTGCACTTATGAATTTAAATAGTTTCACTTTAAAATTAAAGTTCATATCACAAATTGCATTAATTACTGACTTGCATTTCAAATACTATACAAGAATTGTTTTGGAATTTTGTGCTCATAAGTTGAAATATTTGACACTCGATTTGTCTAATTGCCGATTTGTGGAATTTCAGGCATTGTTGATGCTCTCCTGCAATGTGGTAATTCTCGAAATGAACCCATCTGATGATGCTGCCAGCCACATGGTTGAATAATGTTCACATGGGAGCTGTTTTCGGGCCACAACTTTCACAAGCAGGCCAAAATTCTTGTTGACCAACAAAGCGCATAATGCAAACTTTTTCCGAGTAAAACGGACCATAAGCAAGGCACCGTGGGATATGGGAGAGCTTGAATAAGAAACTCTTGTTCACTCTTCCCGTTTCCCTGTCTCTCTCTCTCCATCCATAATCATTTCAAATTCCCCAACAAACAGCAAAAATCAAATTTGAGAACTTGTAAGAAATATCGTACACGCCATGCACTGCACTAACTCTTACAATCCCCCCGCTCCTTCTCCCCTCTACCAACCCCTTCGCAATCTGTGGAAAAGTTTACAGCCATGGCCAACAACAGAATGGAATACGAATTTCTGGTGCAACGCACAAAAAAACGATGTGGCAACTGAATGCGGAGAATGTGGGAATGAAGAGAAAGATATGGAAAAACTCTTGTGATTTCTGAAATCAGAGCGTGGGCGTGGCCAGGCGCCCTTGCTTAGACCGCCCGTTGTTCGAACAATATGAAAATAATAAAAACAGTTTCATAAATCAAGAAAATGATAAAGAAAAACTCTGCATAAAACTTGAGCAAGGCGAAAGTCGAACGCTGAAAAATGCAAGAAGCGAAAGGAATGTCTTTTTCTTACCCCATTTGGTGTTGCATGCTTCAGATGTGGCACCACTACACCCCTCCTACCATCCTACCACCTTTCCAAGAGAATTCAAAATAAAATTGAAAGTTTTAGCTCGTGATAAGACGGAAATCAACACACACAACACAGGAAGTGAATATGCATTCAAGATCAAGTCCTTAAGGATTTCAGCTACACATGATTGAAGGATTTTTCTCTGCATGTAGCCCTAAAAGATTATTAAAATGGGAGAGGCAATCGTTAATTATCACTGACTGTAACTCTTTTTCTTAAAATGAAAGTCCTACCATTCCTCATTAATATTTCCTATTGCTTTTTAGTATTGTGAAATTCCAAACTATTGCAATATTAAGTTGCAAATCAGTTCTGTCTATCAGCGATTTTCTCTCATCCAACTTGTTATTGTTGACGCACTGACAGTCGGTCAGTCAATCGCATTATCATGTTCTTTTTGCAGTCATGTTCGGATTTTCCTCACACACATTCCCCTTCCCCATTCCCTTTCCCTTCCCCTTCTTACACACCCCTTGCTCATCGCTCGAGTGCCATAGCAATTTCGCGTCAGCAAACTGCAATCGTCTGTCGATCTATCAACGAGTCAAAGCGCGACTGTTTATTTATCTGGTGTTGCAGTACTCCAAACTGGTTGGATGGTTGAATGGTTGGATGGCTGACTGACTTTCAGCTCCTGCTGTGCTACAGATAGTGATTTGTTGTCCTGCCAGCTGACTGTGCATACAAAATTACTGACAAGGACGTCCACGAAGCGGCCAGTTAATGTGAAAAATGTGCACTAAAAGCGGCAACGTCCATGCATCGATTTACTTTGGACTGTGAACGGCACAGTCGACTGTGTCTGCTGGGGATTTGTTTAGCCCCCAATCGCATATGCCCGATTGATTACGTTCTCCATGGACATCGGGCGTGTCTTAACACGAGAAAGAAAGAGACGGCGATTGTAGTGACGCTGGCAAAACAAATCAACACTGGCTGAATGACTTTAAGCCGACACAAAGCAGCTCAGCAATACAATTAAGCTAACGCCTCTAGAATGCAATACCCTGTAACATTTCCAAAAAGGAGAGTATAAATGTTAAAATACAAAAATCCCTAGAAAATACAATCTATTCGTTTAATCAAAGCGAGATTCCAATCATATTAAAATCTCCTTAAGAATTAAAAAAATATCAGAAATACATTTCTTCGTTTAAGAAAAAATTTACCTAACATGTTATTTTTTGAAATAGCATTGCTACATGTTCAAAAACAGATTTTATCTTAAAAGTATTGTATTCTAATTATTATGGCGAAATTAAAATGCTCTTAGCTACATTTTGTTTTTCTAAATATGAAAAAAACAATTGATAAAAATCCTAGCTTTTAGCTTTTAAAATTTAAATTACATTCTATACTTCGCAACACAAATCAAAGTTAGATTTCTCATCTTTTTGTTAGGGTATCTCGTTTGCAATCACTCTAAGCTCAAATAAAGTACCTTGTTTAGTGCTGTTGCTGTTGTCGGGCAACCACAAAGTCAAGTTTAGTGCCTGGAACTTGTGTCAGTGACTAACCTATAGCCTAATATTTGCTTAGAGCTCTGTTTGAAGGCAATCAGGAGCAGAAGTCAGTGCAACAATTGCGAGGCCTCGAGCGTTGTTCATTTCGTTGGAAGAGCCAGACTCTTAATGGACCACATTAGACGCATAATACGAGAGCATTTGTAGGGCACAAAAAGGTAAACATACACAAATACCACTACACACCCACACATTCACACACATATACAGAGAACGTACACACACATCGTATATCAAGTCATAAATGCGCAATTTATGGACAATAATTGGCAATAAGCGCCACACAGCTGTCGTCGAAATGTTCTGAAATTTGCACAGCCAAGCATGATCAAATAGACTCCTACTTAGACTGCAGACAGTTGTATGTTTGTATATTTGCAGACTTGGATTTAATTTGTGGCATAAGTGGCTTCAATTAAGCTGCTTGGCGAACATCATTACCATTGCCACTGCAAAATGTGGCAAAAAGTTGCTGCAACTTACAAGCAACATTAGAGATGAGCTGCTTATCGCAGCAAGGAGGTAACTTTGAAATCTCATCTAAGGCCTAAGCTGAATTTATTGTTGCCCAAATTTAAATTACATTTCCATTTGGACACCGTGTAATAATTTATTGTTGTTGCCGTTTCGTGTTGAAGTAATGCGAATATTGAGTTACATAATGAACAAACCTCGTGTATCCCAAGCTCAGTCACTTTATATGATGAATTGCCTCTCTCTCAACTCATTTTTCATATTTTGCTGTCATCTTTAACTTGCCTTTTTGCGAGCGTTTTAAAATCTGTTGCCTACTTTTGTGGGCTGCGTATTATTAGGAGATTTAAATTTATGTTGCCTACTTTTGTGGGCAGCAGATATATCAGAGATTTCATTTTTCGGTCATTTATTTAAATTTTAACAACATTTTTAATTTAATCAATGAATAAATTCATTTAAAAAGTATTTAAAATGTATATTTTATTAAAGTTAACTTTAAGTTTCATCAAATATTCAATTAAAGCTGGTTTCAAAAGCAATGAGAGATGTTCTGTTACCAATTCTGTTGGCCGTTTAATGCAAATTAAAATATAGAGAGCATAAATGCAAAAAGATATGAGATCTATGCTACTATTAAATTTTAACAGTTCGCAAATGGCCGTTAACCGCAGCCGCGGTGAATTTTTGCCTTTGTTGCACTTACGCTTTGAGTAATCATATCTGTGTATATGCAAGTTAGTGTGTGTATGTGTGTTTATGTATATGCAATGGCTTGCAGCACTTTAATGGCTATTTAAAATGCCGGAAAGCCGCAAATTTCCGTTATTCATATAAAATTAAACGCAAATACACGAATGCGGAGGCTGAGCAAATGCTTTTTCCACTCATACACAGAGTCAACAGCGTATTTGAGCAACTGCACGCATTTATCCTTGTACAAACGAATGTGTCCTGTGTCATCTCTCTTCAGTCCGCTGTCATGGTGGGAATTCTGAGTGTGAGTGTGAGCGAGGAAATTAATTTCCGACAGAAGTCATACAAAATGCCATCGAGGCGCCAACTCGCGGCAATGATAATTAAGCTCACTCACACAGCGACAGGAGAGACATTGAGCAGGGGATGGGGATGGGGGTGGGAACACTCATGCTAGCTGGCCACACACATCCTGTTTGCCTTGAAGACGGCCGACACGTCGAAAAAGGATGTCAGCTGAAGGCAGGACGCAGGACAACATTGCCATGACCATGACGGTCCGAGGATCCGAGGGTCCGAGGGTCGTGGGTGTGCAACTTTCGTCGCGCTGCTGCGATAAATTTGAGGCCAATGTCGAGCAGAGACATAAATCAGGCAAAAGATTTATAGTGAATCGCGTAACTTGGCGACGATAAGGAGTGTGCGGCTCCCGAAAATATAGGCCAGGACATTCCACTTTCCCAGAAATGCGGTGGATACTGATGCAACCCATAAGTTGAAAAACGACTCGAAATATACCCGAACCTACACAGAAAAAAAAAGCAGAGCTGAAATGAAGTTCAAATTATTAATCATTTAATTAAGTAAAAATCTACAATTACTAGCAATGAGTAACAATATTAATTAAATAAAACTATTTGTGACTTAAGAAATCAATTTTGAAATATGAGAAATACCTGATTTCTTCGCACTGTGTAGTTAGAGCTCTTTTTCAAAAGCAAAGAGCGTTAACTCGCTTTCAAAAAAGGACAAGAACGTATATAGAAAACTAAAGACAGCATTGGGAGACACCAAAAACGTTAACAAGGGAAGAGTAAACCACATTCTGCCTTGTGATTATCACAGTGGGACGCATTTAATTGTACATATCAGCAAATTGAAAAGGGTAGCATGTCCAGTGCACAGTTGGCCTAACTCAGCACAACTGATAAGGCGACTCCAGTCCCTTTCCTAGTTGCTTGTCTAGACCAGGCCAAGGATGTGGGTCAGCATTTGACAAATTCATTAGGCGCCGGAAATCGTTGTGGTCCAGCGTCCAACCGGTCGTAAAAACTGGCCCCGAAAGTCCCAGCAAATGTCCCAATTTACATTCGAAACATATTTTCATTAGCGCTGAGCAGATATCTCATAAAGCGTCCAGTCATTTCATTTCACTTAAGCGGAAAAGCCTTAAGAAACAAACAAAAAAGAAAACAAAATATGCATATATATTTATACTTATACTTATGTATATGTATTTGGTATGTTTATAAATGTTAAGCAAAGGGAAAATTCGTAATATTAAACAAAATGTGAATGCCAATGGCGTCCGCGTTGGCAACCGCGTCCGTGGCCAATATTAAAATAAAGTCCATCACTTACATTTGCTTTCTTATTTATGCGACCGCCCGTTGGCCCACGCAATACTCACTCCTCGCTCCTCGCTCTTGTTTCCCCCTCATTTTCCCCTGCCATGCTTGGCATTGTAATCGCACTTGGCTATTCATGCGGCTGGCTGAAAACTTGGAAGCTTGAAACTGGTCTTGGTCTTGGTTTTGGCTTTGGTCTTGGGCTGCCCATCATAAAAGTTAAGCGTCGGCCAAGTGCAGAATGAGGACAGTTCGTCAGTCTGTCTGTCTGTCAGTCTACATTCAGTCAGTCAGTCTGTCAGTCAGTCGGGCAGTGAGTCAATGAGTCAAGTCGCTACAGAGTAACTGAGCACACAGCAAAGATGAAAGTGAAAGTTAAGAGCCCTTTACAACTTTTTTCTTTTTATGACTTATTGCGCTGTCGTAGTCGACAGGCCAACAACAATGGCGGATGCTCTGTGAGGTGTTTGCCTTGTTGTTGCCTTACACATTGCTCTTCCTTTTTATTGTTATTGCTACTGTCGTTGTTCTTATTCTTATTGTTGTTGTTCTTGTTGTTGTCGTTGTGCCTGCGCATAAATATCAACAGCAGCGCGAAAATTTGCAAGCGACAACGCAAGCGTGCGCCTTTTTTCATGAGTTTCCGCGTTGCCTTGCCGCACCACGGGGCGTATGAGTAATGCGACTAAAGGAGACAACATCAGGCAAACAAAGCAGCCAACACCTGCCACAGTGCCACAAATAATTGTCTCCGAAATAGAGACACGAGAATGAGAAGCAGCTGATGAAATTGTAGAGAAAGAAAATTCTTTATTGCTATTTTTTCCATACCATAAAATTCCACTGTAAATATTTCGGGCTTATTTTGCAATTGTTAACTAACATTTAACGTGATGCAATGACATTTGATATTCCAATTAAAAAAGTTAACGCAAATGGACAGCTTGCAACAATTTTATCAGAAAATGAATAAATTAGTGCGGCTATTGTGTTATTTTAATTTTTAAATTGATTTTATTCGTCTTTTTAATAAATTAAATATTCAATTGTATGTTCATTTTAATATATTCAATTATATTGTATCAGATATTCATTTTAAACTAACAAAATCATAAATTTACTTTTATTTATTATATTTACCTAAAGGTAGCACAAATGTTTTACATTCTTTTCCTTCTCATTTATTCCATTCTTCTATATATTTTGTATATTGCATTAAATGTAATTTCACATTTAATTTCATTTGATATAAATAATTTTATTACATTTTTGATTGTATTAAATCTCTTAAGCTTAAATTTTTTTGATCTATTAAATTCTCTTCTATTCGATTTACTATTAATTATTTTACTCTCTTTTTTATTTAATTTATGTCACATTCTATCTTTTAATGTGTGCTGTTTTAGTCTTAAATATTGCAAGCTAATTTATTCTGTTCTATTTTAATCCATTCACATATTTTCTGCAGTGTTAAACGATTATATAAAATGTATACAAGTGTTATATTCTAAGCTGTTATCTCTTATTGCGATCCCCAACTTAAGAACTTTCTCTTTTAAGTACTTTCTCGCTGTCCCCAATTCTGCTGCATACGTCTAAATCAGACATTTTTGCTAGCAGACACACACTCATACACACATACACACACACTTGCATATTATATATATGCAGAAGAAGTGGGGGCAATATAAATGTTGATATGTGTCACATTTTGGTATCATGAGGCACAAAACTGCCCGTAGGTCTGCACCCCCCCGTAAATCTTTGTCGGTGAGATATATGGGGAGGGAGGAGGACGTAGGAGGAGCATATCTTTCCACAATATTTGCTGACATGACAACCGAAAAACATAACACGCGCCAGAAGGTGATAATGACAGTTTAGGCATTCATTACACGTGTTGCTGATAAGATGCCAGGTGGGGTAGGTGCTAAGCTGCTGAGGTGCTGCGTAGAGAAGGGAGTGGGGAGCTGCTGTTGCGATGCGGCGGAGCATTGACATTGACATGGCCGCGCAGTGGTGCGGCTGATAAAAGTCAACAATATAAATTAATAAAGCTGCCAAGCAGAGACGCCCCCAGGGTCCTTGTTCAGTGTCCTGGCTGCTGTCCTGCGTGTTTGCCATAACAATATATTTCATTTGAATCAACAAGCCAAGTTAAAAAAAAAAAAATACACCGAAAACAGCAGTCAAAACACGAGGATAAAAAAAAATGCAGACATTCATATATTTTAAATATATGAACATTATGACTAAAGTAAGCGGATTTTTATGCTAATGAAGCGGCGAACAGGGTCATAAATCCTGGCCAGGACTCTGCGCAGTCTACGCCTCTTTAAGCAATTACTATAATTGCTATCACACACACACACACACACACACACACACAGCTCAATATTCTTTCAGTTCTGATGTAAACTTTGTTCTTGTTTGACTTTTGTGTGACTAAAAGTTAGGTTAGAGATGGAGAAGGAGCAGGCAGAGGGGAAGGACCAACAGAGATGGGGAAGAGAGAGAGAGAGCATAGCTTAAAGTTTTGCTCATCAAATATCAAAGCAACACGTGTTCCGATCTCTGCTTGATTTGTTGCCACTGTCAGGCAAACAAGTGTCTGAGTTTCAAGCCAAAACCATCAAAGACAAACTTAGACTCTCACACACTCACACACACTCACACACACACATACACTGATAGGCAAAAAGTTAATGAGCTCAAGATGTTACCAAATGCCAAAGTCCCTACTAAATGAGATGCCCATCTTTGAATTGCTTCAGTCATTAAATTTGCTTATTTGCCTTGCAAATTGTTATGAAACATTTATTTGCACTGCGCATTTCAATACAAATACAAGAATATATATTTTATTCTTGTTTGAGTTTGTCGAAAGCAACAATTAAGCTTTTGATTCTCTGCATTTTGCATTTCTTGCCGGCTTCCTTCATTTGTTGATTGCGGCCAGCAAAGGCAACAATGCGTTGAAATTAAGCTTGAAAACTGAATCCGAATCCAAAACCAAATCAGCGTAAAGTAAACTTCATCAGCATTTCAATACTTTTACTCATTTTTCGTAACTTTTTCTCTTCTTGCCCTTCTTGTATTATTTATTCAGATTTTGCGCCTGTTGCTGTCAATGCGCTTCATCTTCATCATTTTTACACCATTTCCCTCTGTTTCTCGCTTCTCATCGTTTCGTTGTGCTTTTTCAATTTTGCTCACTTCACTTTGGCGCATTCATTAGGCGAATGACTTGAGTTCCGCCACCTGCCACGCCCCCTCCTCTCTACTTACAGCAGCAGGCAGGCAGAAGCCCCCAACATGCATTTAATTTTTATTTGCGACTTGGCATTTAAAGCGCCGTCTTTAAGACTGTTCGATAGGGTGAGGAACGAAGGGGGGTGGGGAAATACAACAGGGATGGAAATTTTAATTCTCACGGTGAAAACTAAAAGCAAATGTTTGCACATTCCCTCGTTAAATATATACGAGAATGAACGCAAGTAATTCGCATTTCTTTGGCTCATTCGTTAGATTTGAGGTGCGCTTTTTAATATACCCTACTTACCGAAGTCCTTATGTATTTTTAAAGGCATATACCGTAAAAAATATTAGTACTTAAGTATATGACGCTTAGCAATTTTTGAGTGCAGCTAATTGTAATTAGGCGGCTTTAAAATGCTTTTACAATTTGCTATGTTAAACACAATATTAATTTTCACACATTTCAAATAATGAAAAGAATAAAAAATATTTATTTTAAATATTTTATGGTGTATTCAGTAAACTAATAAAAAAATATTTGTCATAATTTTACTATATTGTAAATTTTTTCTTTACAATTTGCAAAATCAACACAATTAAGTCAGAAAGGTACACCAATATTTGCAATTAATTTAAGTGGATAAAAAAACCATTGAAGTTTACAAAAACTAACAAGACTTTTATAGAAATTGTATTAATTATTAAAAATTCATGAACAGTTAAAAAATGTTATAAATTAAAGCACAAATGCTATGAATGGCAACTAGGTTGAGTCACGAATTCAAAAGTTGACTAAATATATATTAAACAAAACCATTCATTATTAACAGCAGTGTTAACTTTAATTAAAACCCATTTAACTTGTTTGTTTAAGCCAATAAATAGTTATGCTAGGGTGCTAAAGTTTCGGTTATTTTACTTGAGTTATTTAAAATGCGCGCACAATTAAAGCATAATTCATGGCCGGCAGCAGTTTAGTGCTCTTTATGCTTTTAACGATGCACTGGGGAGCATTTGTAGCAACAACGAGAGCAACAACAACAACAAGTACAAGAATAATATTAACAAACACAGCAGCAGTGAGAAAAGACAATGTGGGACCCATTCGAATACGGTAAGCGAAATATGGTCATGTCTGACTTTATGTGCCTCGCTTTTAATTCGTTTTATTATGTTCTGTTCCCTTGGATGATGTGGCCGGAAGGCCTCTGACCAACAGCCCGACTTTTCTTCACATGATTCTTTGTAGTTGTTGCCCCCAACTGACCATAGGAAGAGCAGAAGATGGAGAGGTGGTGTTACATTTGTGGCCATATGAAAGCATCATAACTATGTGTGCTTCCATTTATGCGCATTGAAAAACGGACTGACCAGAGTAAAAATGTAAACAATTTCACGCCGTCACACATACTCGCATTCACGCACACACATGTATGGCTTTTTTTTATGAGAAGACTTGTCTAAAAAGCAGGGCAATGGCCAACAAAAAAGAATGCTGAATTACAAGTGCAATTGATTGACCTGAAGATACCCTAAATGTGTAATTCAATTCATATATTATTCTATTCTAATAATAATAATAATATCTTAAATTGTCTCTTGGATAAGTGCTGAATGCTTGGGAAAATTCTCATTTAGTTAGTAGGAGAGACAGCTTAGCACGTTTCATAAGCTACAGGGTATTACAACAAGCAAATGACCTCAATCCAGTCCAACAGACGCCAGACAAATGCACTGCAATGCCACAAACAGACAGACAGACAACCAAACCGAAAGAGAGAGAGAGATAGAGAGAGCGAGAGAAAAAGGGATAAAACCAACCATTCTGACCTGGCTTGCAGCTCCAACTTGCAACTGGCAACACCAACGCCAAGTGAGCAGCGCAATGCAGAACATAACGAGCGCTTAAATAATTAATATATAACTCATACGCAGTGTTGCCGGGCTACCAGACGACTCGCTCGCAGCTCTATTTCTTTATGCCACATCATCATCATAGTTGTTTTATTTTCCCCTGTATCCGATGGGAATATATACACAGCGCGAAAAAAATCATGTATTTTGTAATACACTTAATCCCTACCTATGATTAAAATTACTGATTTCGAGTATCTGGATCGTATTTAATTACAATTTTAAAAGTATTAAAATTTAAGAATTAGTAATTTACAATTTTCCAACTTTACAGTCAGTTTAGAACGTAGTTAAAATTGGGAGTTTATTTTACAAAGATTTTTTATAATTAGTTAAAGAATATTTATAAACACTTTAAACAATTGTTATTTACATACAATATGGATTTTAAGGAACGTAATATCTAATGTCTAACATCTTATATAAATATTTAAGTAGTAAATATTTCTCTCTGTGTATGTGCAGTGCACTCAGTGCGCATATTAAATTGTTCAGCTAATGAACGCAGCTGTAACTGAAACTGATTGATGAAACTCTGCCGAGTGCAGTGCAGTCTATCATATCAGTTGCAGCGCGTGTTTACTGTAGCTGTTAGCTGTAAATGTAACTGCAAATGTTAACTGTAAAGCGTAACTGTAACTGTGTTTGAGCAGACAACTTCAATTAATTACAAAAGTGAAAAGTTTGAGTTTTACTTTTGTTAGGGTGTCATTAACATTTTGCATTCACATTCATTAGCACAATGCAAAGTAAAAGTTTTGCGATGATAAATTGCATATTTAAGAACTTGACTCGATGGAAATCAAAGTTATTTAGCAGCAAACAAAACGCCTTTTTTGACTAATGCTCGTAGATATTCATTTGGCTTTAAAATGAAAAAATATTAACCCAAAAGAGACGAAAAGAGAGCTGTTGCGGGGCAGAACAGGGCAACTAATCAAGATAAACAACGAAAGACCGCAGAAAATATTACGTATACGCCAGCGGATTGAGGCTGGTTGAAGGCGTGCTTGGGACAACGGCACATTATTTGAATTATTAATTAGCGCGTAATTAGTTGGGTTGTTGTCCTGTCTTAAGCGTCTTTCATTCTCTCTCGACTCCTTTTTGTGTGTGTGTTTTTTCACTCGCTCTTTTGACCACGTCCTGCGGCAATAATTTGGACCCAAAGCTCGCCCAAGCCTTTGATCTTGCGAGCTCGAGATTCTACGCCTTTTGATTACGTAATTCATTTACCTCTCCGCCGGACTGGCGAAGTTGCAGAACAAGCATACAAGTTTATCGGTTCAAAAAATAACTCATTATGTGTCAAAAGCAAAGCGTGCCACACTGCTTAAGTTAAAGTTACTCCCCGTTTAGAGTTGCCCCTTGACCCAATTAATTTGTACTGTAACTCAAAGTTTTGCCCAACAGCAACGCAACAACTGTCCACGCAATTGAAGCGACTATGCAGTGGATTATCAAGTGAAGCTTAAGCTCAAGTGAAACTTCAACTCGATGTGGATGGATGCTGGGGTTAAACGAGAGAGGAGAGAGGAGAGAGGCATGCCGAATGAAGCATCTATCCACTCATAAACTTAAACAAAATAAAATGAAATGTCATTTCTCTGCTGCGCTGCGCTTAAAATAGTCCAAAGTTTTAATGACTTTATGCTGGCAGTTCATTCGCGACGCTGCCAACCAACCAAAAAATGAGAGAACAGACCCCAAATTAAGCTACAATCTTGAGCATAAAAACCGAAAATTGCAAACCCCTAACCGCCTCCTGTCTCCCCCTTTCCGCTAAAAAAAAGAGTCGCCATAAAAAAACAAAACGTCAGAAATTGTATACAAATTAAATGTAAACATGTACAAAAGAAGTCGTTAAAAGTCAATTCAAATTTTGCATAGAATTTTGATAAGGCCAAACAAGGAGGCACGCCCCCTTCCTTCCGCCTTCCCAGCTAGTTTTCGCATAAAATTACGTCAATAAAAAAAGGTACACGACAACGACTCACATATACAGCTCACGAATACCTATTAATGCCATGTGTTTAGAGGCAGCTCGAAAAACGACCAAGTGGAAGAAAGTGCTGGAGAGGGAAAGAGAGAGAGGAAAGCGTGGGAGCGAAAGGCAGTGCAAGGCTGGCATTTTATCGAGCAAACTTTTGGTATATATTTCACACCAGCTGCTAATTTAAGCGTTCAAATTAATGACCCGGGGCATAAAATACTTGTGTATATAGCGAAAATACTCAAACTTTTGACTCGGAGAAGAGCCGTAAATTGTTGATATGGTCAAATGTTAAGTGGAAACTCATCTCCAACGCATTTAATGGCAACTGCAATCAACTGAACCTAAACGCAAATCCAAATGTTTCAAATTCCACTTTTAATACTGCTCCAAAAAGTAAAACATAAGTATTTTCTAATAAAGCTAAACTAAAAACAGTTCTGTTTATGGCAATTGCAAGCGAATAAAAACGAATGGCAGTCAAGAAAACTATTCTAAAATCCAATTTCGAATAAATTTTAGTGGAATATATGAAGTAGGTTTATTCGATGTATGGTTTTTGATCGAGTTCAAATCGAAAAAGGAGTTTTAATCAAATAATATGTTCAAGTTTCATAAATTGTCTCTCAATTCTTAATTAGCTTGTTCCACAGATCACTAGAGATTTTAATGACAAATGCTTTGCTTTATCCTTCAAAACTTTTATTTTTCTGACATATTTTTAGTGCCGCAGTTTTTTATGTGAACTGGAAACAGTTTAAATATGTATTTTAAATGTGCTATAAATACTGTTATTCAATATATCGATGCGATCACTTCTAAAAGGCGCCAGATAACTGTGCAACTTCCCTTTTCTCTCCTCAGTTCAAACGTCGGTTCAGCTTATAGTTTTGGGCAACTTTCAAGTGCCTATTTTAGGCCACTTGTCCAGCTAACTTTTCTAGCTCATTTTGCAAGTGGCAATGAGTTCAATTAACTGTTCAATTATAAATGGCTTTAAAAACTACTTAACTGCCAACAACAACAACAGCAATAAAAAACAGCTATACTGTTTAATTTTGTACAAACATTTGCCACACTTTATCGCATTTTAAGGAGCATGCACAAAAAGTTACACTAAACGAATTTGTGTTGCACCCCGCCCACGACCTTGCACCTCCCTCCCTGCAACTGTCTCTGTCTCTACTGGGCACTAGAATGCTCAACATGGCCAATTTGCTGCGGGCACCCTTCGCGGCGAAACACGCCCCCCACTTGACACCCTCGCGGCAATCCCCCGTGGCCTTCACTCTCGATGTCCGGAGCAACTTTGACGTTTTGTCCGTCAAAAGTTTTGAAAACTGCGCAGTTTACAAGTGACAACGATGTCAACTTCTGTCAGTCACACCATGCCAGCGGTGTGTGTGTGTGTGTGTGTGTGTGTGTGTGTGGGATTTTGTGAGTGTATGATTAAATCACAGCCACACAACCAACTGCATTAAAAAAGTTATAAAAAAGCAACTGAAATTGCATTAATTTCTGTTTTCTGTGTGTATTTTTTGGGGTACGCGTTTGTTGTGTATGTCTTTAGTTTTAGGCGTTTATTTTTTTATGACAGTCACACATACACATACTGACGTATGTAATGTCAATTTATTACAGTTGAGTGTGTCAACTTTTTGGGTAACGAGAGCGCAAATAAAATGCAAATGAAATTTGTGCTAATAAAATGCAGTTACAACTTTTCCCAATGGCAAAACCAAAAAAAAACATACAAAATAATATTCCACAGGCCGCTGTGACATCAAAAGGCAACCACGAAACGAGTTATTTATACTGTCACACACACTTGCACATCCTCACACACACACACACACACACACACACACACTCAGTCGGATGTATAGTTGACCGTTGCTGCATAAATTAAAGTGTCTCCACTCGCATACGTTGACATTTGACCCGCTGAACCAAAGCAACTGCCACAAAATTGGCACCTGCATCCGCAGTTGGTTTTCCCATTTCCCAACATCAATTCTCAACATATTTTCATGGGCATTGACACCTCTCGCAGTTGCGGAGACTAGACTAAAGGGAATACCTATTTTTTACGGAATATATATTAACAAATTGTATGTCATCAACTCTTCATCTGAATATAAAATATTAGGAATAGCCAAATACACTTTTTTATACTTTTAGTTAATAGTAACAAATTAAATATGTAAATAATCAAAATGTATACCAAAATTCATTTAACAAATTTATAGCTTGATGGGAAACATTTAATTGAATCTGTTTCTTAATCTACCTATTTAGAGAAATTGGATATATTTTATTTATTTAGCAGCCTGTACATTTTGTTATTTTTATTTAATTTATAGACAAAGCAATAAAAACAAAATAAAGTAGGAACTTAGAGGATCAAATTGCTTTATTTATTTCAATTCATATAAAAGCCTTACTTAATCATTTTTCAACACATACATTTTGAAAACATTAGCTTCAAATATATACAAAAAAATCAATTTGCCATAGACAATACAATTTTTAAGTACAGGTAGTTTCAGATAATAGGCACTATTAAAGTTACGACAACTTTATTAAATTATAGTCCCATTTGAAATCGTTGCTGATATGGGAATAATTAAGGCAATTGGCGTAATTAAGTCAACTTGCTGCTGGCTTTGTTGCATGCCACATCTGAGATTCATCAGCTACAAACCAGATTAGGCATACTTTATGCATACTCAAATGCTTTGGCCAGACGAGACGCTTGACCCATTTAAAGGGCGAATAGAAGCCATTATGTACATGTTCAAGTGCTTGTCAATGCTGTTGTTGTTGGTGCTTCGATTGTTGTTGTGTTGTGTTGGGTCTACTTATTTTGAGATACATCTAAAATCTGCCCATTAATTCACGCTCATTGTGCGACTGCTTCGACAGCTTCACGACGTTTTGTTTGCCTGCAAAGTGTTGCTTTTGCCACACACACATACACACATACACAGGAGCTGTGGCAGGACCCATGTCGATGCTATCGCGCATCAACAAGGCGCTGCCACGTCTACCACTTGGACTAAGACAAAGGCGACTTCAACACCAGAGTACCTTCCTCCCTATTCACTTGGGTTCTACAGTTCCCCAGTTCTCCGGAGTTTTCCATTCAACATATATACGCGCTGCTTCAGCATTTGCACCCAGCTTGACTTTTTTAATATCCTTGATATTTGCGCCTGTTATCATTCGATGCGACCCGCTTTCTGTCTTTTCAGAGCCTACTCCCTTCCTACTGTGCTCTCTCTCTCTTCATCTGTGCTGTTGCTGCTCTTGTTATTCATGTCGTCATTTCCTATTGTCGCTGTTGCTGTAATTGTTGTTGCCATTCTGGTTTTAGCCTCATCGCCCTACATGCGCGCCCAGCAACTTGTTTTCATTTTACGCTTCCCTGACGCTTTTCACTACCAACTCTGTGAATGTACCTCCCTTCCCCCATTCCCATTCCCGTTCCCATTCCTTCTGTATTCCTGTATTCTGTTGCTGCTCCTGCCGTTGTCATTTTGTACAATTTTGCGCTCTGATTTTTAAATATAATCCAACGCTGCTGCTCTTGTTGCCGGCTCGCTCTGAATTGTGGGCCGCCAAGTCAGGCGATATCACGAAATCCGCTTTAGCGGAAATCTAATTGCGCATCGTGGCGTCTATGGTCCTCGTTCTCTCATCCTGACACAGTGCTTCCTCCTGCTCCCTGCTGCCTGTTCCCTGTTCCCCACTGACTGTTGACTGCTGGTTGCTGGCTATGACCGTAGGCAGATTTTAACATAATGCTTTTTTAAATGCAAAGTTACAAATGCGCCTTCGCTTTTCCTGTGTATTAGCACATTTTATGGCACCAGTCGCAGCACCAGGCCACATTAGCATAAAGCACACAAAAGACCAGAGAAATGATATAAAAATAATACAAAAAAAAAAAGAGCATATACATATATATATGAATATAATATATATAATTGCGGTCTTGTTGACATTTGACTTTGGTCCATGTGGCTGGCTTGTGTTTTGCTTATCCCTTGGGGCAGCTTTCGTGTGCCTTCTTTTAATTAATGAAAATATTTTGGCAATCCCTCCAACAGCAACCACACAGTATCACCCACACACACTCACACACACATTAGACAGACTCACTTTGAGCGACATACTAATGCACTTTGGTTGCTGCATTTTGGCCAAATGTTTAACCATAATCAAATAGCCGTCAATGGTTGGCAGCACGTAAGCCGCATTGACAGCGCTTTTCCAATGATGCACAGCATTATACAAACACAAACACACACGCACACCTGTGCACACACGAATAATCCACATTTGAGGGGAGCGCAAAAAAAAAAGGTTTACTCTCTAAAACCATAAAACCAAAACGAAAACTAAATTTTAATTAACTGCTTGAACACGTTAAATGCGCGCAAATGTTATAGCAACAGTTTCACAGCAAACAGCTAATTGAAAATGTTGTTCTGTTTGTGGGCGTGACCGTGAACCAACAACAAATTGAGGCATTGCTAAACGAACTGTTAACCCAGCCATTTTATTTTTATAAAATTACTCTATTTCCATAGAATTTGCCATAATTTCTTGCAGGCTTCTTCATAATTTTCCACTTTTCTTTCATGCTTTTTTTAATAGGGCACACACGGCGGCAGTATGTGGCGTATGTGGCGTATGCGCAATATCGCAAATTGGGCATTTGATTTGGCTGCCTGGCGCCGATTGCCTTTGACAGCAGCCTCGCAAATAGTTTGCAGCCAAGGAAATGGCAAAAATGGTTCCTTCGGTTGGTTCGTTGATTCGTTCGCTTTGGTTGCTTGCCTCCATTTTGACTCGCTTTTCCCCGCTTCCCCTCTCACGTTTTTTTAAGCGCGTTCAGGCAGCTGACTAGCAAAAAAAAATAACCAAAGAAAAAGCTAGCAAAAAAAGAACAAAAATAGAAAAAGGTTCAACGCGGCGTATGCGTGACATTTTTTTTTTCGTTTCCTTCTTCTTTTTCAACGCCATTTCCATTTACGTTGTTTAAATTTGCCAAGGCGCTTTGTTGTTGTTGCTGTTGTTGTTTTTTGGGGGCTGCCAAAAGGCAAACGGCAGCCGGTTGATGATATGCGGGTCATGTGATGGCACACCATATGCATTGGCCCCGAGCCATAGTCAGTCTACACTGAGAGAAACGAAGCAGTTATTTTATTTAATATATTTATACTAATCATTTATTTCCTTAATGTAAATATTTAATTTAATAAGACAAAGTAAGTCAACTTAACAAATATAAATAGATCAAATAGATGTTTAATTTCTCTCAGTGTGCGTCTGGATAACGGTAACTGTAACGGCCAACGATAAGCAAACCTTTGCTTGTTTAGCGCTCAACAACCGACAAGCGACTTGTTTATTTTTTGCGCTCTTTTTTTTTCTTTTTGTCACACTTTCGAATCGTTGTAAGTGTATGTTATGGGTGTGTGTGTGTGTGTGCTTGGGGGCGTATGGGTGTAAAGGTCTATTAAAGAAACATCTGGCAGCAGCAGTTTTCTGACCCACCCCTTTGGCAACACCTTTTCCTTCATTAGAACAACAATTGGGCGTCTTCAGTCTTGGATCATATTTAATTTTGTCACAGAGACAAATGCAAACAAATTTCAAAAAGCAGGTCGTTATTTATGGGCGTCGCCGTGGCTGCATTGACACAGCATCAAAAATTAGCGTGCCTAAGCCTTAATTGTGTCAAAAGAATGGAAGAACTTCAGTTGGCCATTGTTACTGTGCCCCATTTCGCGACTTGTACTCCTTTTTGCCACACCCCTTTGCATTGCTGTTTCCATTCTCAAGTTGGCCACTTGAACCCAGCGAGGCTTTGTTCAAACAAACCGTAAGTCACAGCCACAAAGCACAGCCGGAAGTGGGTCCAGTGCGGTAAAACTGGCAGGAGGATGGCCGTACTCCTGTCCAGACCACTCGAAAATTCGGTTAACTTGCGGCCTTTTGTTGAACCGAGAAACGCGGATCGAGAATTCAGAACTCAGAACAGAACCCAGTTCCCAGAAATCCCTTTGTTGGGACTTCATGGCTCCCTTCAACTCTGTTTGCATTGCCTTCAAATGCGTTTAAACACTTTGGACGTAATTCTCAGTCTTTCATTCAAGGCCCTCACTTTAAATTAACATAATTTGTATTTTACTTGACTTTTTTCGGTTTATTTGGTTTCTTTTTTTTTTGGGTCACCCAAAAATTTGAACCCGAACCTCTTTCGATTTTAATAGAAAGTAACGCGCTTTTGTTTGCTGATTATTATAAGTTTTATTTTTGTATATTGTTTGGCCTTTTTATTGGACAAAGCTCCAGTGGTGCACAGATTCAATGGGAATCTGGGAAGGTTCCGTGCGCATTAACCGAAATGACTGCAATTCAAAATAATGGGGATGACACTTGAAAACTTTCACTCCCTGAGCGGACAACGATGATTGTTTCTCTGCGTGTGTTTAGGACATTTACTTTTTCTTTCTTTTTTTTTGGCAGATTTTCGGACTCGTTCATTTCAAAAGTTGCACAACTCGAAATCATAAATCTTTTTAATTTCATTGATCAACTTTAGCTGTATGTTTCGTGTCCTCTTTTTTGGGGGAATTGGGGGATAAAGTTTTGGTTCAAAGTTTCACACTTGACTCCCGCAGGACAAATTTTGGCTGACATTTAAATCGATGAGAGATAAATACCTCTTATATCTCCTAAAGTCCAATTCATTGCTGCAAAATTATGTTGCTAAAAACTTATCGAAAACTTTTGCCTCTTTCTGCAATTTTTCTTTTTAATGAATAAGCATTTTTTCCGAAACTAATCGCCTCATAAACATCGAACAGTAACCATAAAAAAAAGCACGTTTAATGGACATTTAATGTTGTTTTATGTCACAAGTGATTTGACAAAACATGCGAACATTGGAATTATATTAAATGGCCTTGGATATAAATAGTATGGTGTGTTTCTTTTAGAGTGGGGTTTTAAAGCAGGGAGATAACGTAGTATGGGTACGTTAACTGGAACATCTGGTAGACAGTGTAAGTATTTTCTAACTATCCTAGTGAATTTTTTCTTACAGTATTTTTTTGTTCTCACATATTTCTCAATGGTCAATTTGTTTCAACTTTCATAAAAACAATGTATAATGTGAACTGGAAAGTAAATTTAACTTCTTGTAGCTGATTGGAAAATTCAATTTTTCCCATACTTTCCCCTTAAAATTTTTTCAAAATCTTCACTCTGCCATAACTTCTATAGATCTTAACCGATTTTCATGCGGATTGTCACTTTTTTCATTATTTGGCCTTTACTTTAATTCTGCATCAAAATTGGAATGTTCCATTTTTTTCCATCACTGTCAATTTTATCCATACTTTCCCACTCCCATTTTCAAAAAATTCAAGCTCTTATAACTTTGTCAAATCTTAACCGATTTCCTTGCGGAATGACAATTTTATCATTATTTCACCTCTATTTTAACTTTGCATCAAAATTGGAAAATTCATTTTTTTTCCAACACTGGACCATTTTTTCCATACTTTCCCTTTGAACTTTTTCGAAAATTTCAAACTCTCATAGCTTTGTCAAATTCTAAACGATTTCCTTGCGAAATATCAATTTTTTTTATTATTTGGCCTCTTATTAAATTCTCCATCAAAACTGGAAAATTTATTTTTTTTTAACCTTAACCTTAACAATTTAAATGTTTGGATTTACATCACTTATCACTTTAATCAGTTTCCTATTGGTTTATTCCCAGCATAACTTAATTTCTTCTATAAAATCTCATTTAATGTGCTGTTAATGATGCTTTAATATTCATCGAACTGCATTTGCTCCGCTTTCTTTCCCTGTTGATATGCTGGCATTTCATCAATTTTATTTTAGCTCGCAGCATATTTGAAATATTCAATTTTCACACAAAGCTTGATGAGATGAGAGACAGAGAGAGAGAGAGGGAGAGAGGTGAGAGATTTTCATGTTAGCCAACGTTTGCAGGAATGCATTCTCTGATGCGGCCTATGATGAAAATTAATTACGCTGCAACTTGATTTTTGCCCAGATCCAAGTGGAGGAAATTACTGCGTGGATGCTGAAGCCGTTTCCCAGTTGCCAGTTGTCCCTTTGCCTGGTTGCCAATGCGGCCACAGCTGACCCAGTTGTTTAATTGAATTGAAGCCATAAACACTCAAAGCGAGACAGTCGAGAATGAAAAATTGCCGCGCCAGGAGTACGACAGCGACGGCGACGGAGATGTGGGGATCGTCGTCATTGTGGCAAGAATGGCGACTACACACACACACACACACACAGCTAAATAACTTTAATTAGTGGTGCGCGTGCGGTGGGCATCAATCATTTGAACAGTGGCCAACAGCGGAAACGGAAACCATGCGGCCGGCCATATTGCTTAAAGAGTTTTGACAGTTGCCCGTCGCATCGCGTCGCTTGGGCAACCCTGTAAATTTCATCAACGTGACACAAACAAGCACTAAACATGTGCAAGTTGGAGGCAGAATCTCCGCTTGGCAAGCAAAAGTTGTTGACATCTTCTGAGCCAACACGTACTAACGAAAGTAGTAAACACTCAAAAAAAAAAAAAAAAGAGAAAAGCAAAAGCAAAAGGAGGAAAAGCAGAGCAGACTCCGGCAAATGTTTGTTTAAAAATGATGCGAGCGCTCCTGCTGCTTCTGACAGACGCGGCTCAAGTCCCGTTGACAGTGACAAAGATCATAATGATGTGAATGATAATAATGAGGGGAAAACGAAAGGCGGGCATTTTGGATTTATGCCGTTGACAAATGTCATTACACCCGCTGTTGAAGTTTACTTTGAAGTAAAGCGGCTGCTGACTTACCTACAAAACACACATACCCAAAAGCGGGGGAGTTTGAATGTGTGTGTGTGTGTGGAGCCAAGTCACTGTTATTGTTATTCTTGTAGCAGTTCCCAGTCACGCGAGTCGTTGGCCTCCGTCATTGACAAATGTGCCAGAACTTTTAGTTATTTCTTCTGTTATATTTTTGTTTGCTATTTTTTGTGTGTTATTTTTTTCTCTGTTGCACTTTGCTTTATGTTTTATGCTGTCTCTCGCGCGAATTGGCCTAGTTTGTCTTTGCGTTTGTATATTTACACTTGCACACACACAGACACACACTCATACATATATATATATATATATATATATGTATATATATATGTATTTATATCCGTAGGCTATTTGGGCACACTTGTCTAACGCTTTTGTCTGAGCAGCGTCTTCTGCAGTTGCTTCTCTTTCTCTTCTCTCTTTCGTACACACACACACACACAGAGACAGTTGCACTTGAGAGCTTTTAACAAGTATTACTACTGTAAGTTAGTTGTATGCGGCGAAATTAGGCAGACAGCGCTTAGATGCATGACAGTGGGCGGGGGGGTTGTCACTTACACACGAACTTTTGACCCCGTTTGAGCAACAACAATAACAGCTGCTTTCGAGTTCTTTTGTCTCCCCACAAAAGTGGACGCCGCTTAACGCTTTTTTGAGTGCGTCTTCAGGCAAACACAATTTATCCTTTTTATTTTGGCGGCTGCCTTTCGTTTATTGATTTAAGTAAATCTCACATTAAGTAAGCACACATACAATAAGTCTTATTTTAATGAGAATTCGCGGTTTGTTTTTATTACGCCTTTACGCGCACACATAACACACTTAATATCAACGTATTTTCAGGTCTACAACAGTGTTGGGAAATTTAAATTTGTTTAAGATTAACGGACATTATGTTGTAAAATCAATTTATAATTTATAATTTCTGCACGTTTTACATGCTGTATTTTTTTGGATATTGTTACAGCTTTACGTACATTTAACAGTTACCCGTGACCGTGACGTTACTGCTCAGCTAGCGCCTCACGAACTAACGCCGTTTATTTGGAGTCCATGGAGCCAAACCCAAAGCGGCAGCACCAGCATCAGTTTGACGTTTGGCAACACACAGCTGTGATTGCGGGGGCACAATTCTCGCGTTGATTGGGATTTTTGCTCATATGTTTTGCTTTGGCGCCAACCGAGTGCACGTGTCAGTGCCAAAAACAGCTGTTGCGGCAGCTTAACTCTGCGCCGACGCTGTTGCTACTCTTTTTGCAAATGTACCACAATATGGGGAAATTTCACAGCTTGGCACTGGAAGTTGGCAACTGAGAACAGTTTAAGCATTTTAACCATAAAACTTTAGCATACAAATGAACCCGAGCAAAAGTTTTCAAACATAATTAACAGTTACCCACAAACTTTTGGCAGTTAATTCCTCAAAAATGTTTCCACTCCATTGCACTTTGCGGTTGGCAACTCTTCACAGGTGAAATCTATAACAATTTAAAGGGGAACCCCAACAAACTTAAAGAAATGTGAACAAGTTTTGGGTTTTATTCCGTTTCCGTTGTATTATTATTGTTTTATGTGTTAATTACATAAATACAAAACCTAACGCATAAAAATGCATGCATTTTATTAATTTATTTTTTTGTAAGTATTTTGAAAGTTGTTCTTAGCAGCAGTGACCATCATGACCGCTGTGATTGTGGGTACCAGAGCTGCCTCTGTGTGTGTGCTTATCATTATCCTCGTTGTCCTTGCTCTGTGCCGTGTCATCATCAGCAAACTCCCGCAGGTCGCGACGCATGGCATAGGCATCCTCACCATCCGCATAGTACTTGGGCTCCACCTCGATGATCTTGAACTTGAGTGAGTTGGTGTACAGGTTTAGAGCAGCCCGATTGCTTTTGCGCACATGCAGCGAAACATATTGAGCATTGAAGCACTCGACCATGGCCTGGGATGCCTGATTCATCAACTTCTGGGCGAGACCGAGACGACGATAGGAACGCTTGACCGCCAGTGAGGTAATGTGACCGTGTTTGCTCTCCTCGCCCGGCTCGGGCTCCTCCATTTTGGCCAGCACATAGCCGACAATGCCGCCCTTATCATCCTCGGCCACATAGCTGAGCTGGGGCCAGGTCAGGCCATGATAAAAATAGTATTTCATTTGATAGTTCTCCGGCAAGCAGAGCAAATTGCAATGCTGCATGGTCATGAGGTCCTCGGGCTTAGCGCAGCGTATGTTCATCTTGTCGAAATTTTGATATTACGTTTGCAGTGCAGTGTAGTTGTATATGTTACTTAGTGTATTAGTTGCTTAGTCACGTCGCGCTTTGCGTGCTCGAACGTTTTGATTTTGCTCTCCAACAAATTGCTGCTGTTCCTCTGGCTCTTCTTGCCCCAACAGTTCCCGCACCAGACGAAATTTCGACAGAAATGCCTTCCAAATTAGAAACCAGCCTGTAAAGATACAAGAAATATATAATTTATAGCATTCACATTGAAATTTATAATGAATTCTGTTGCGGGCCATGCGACAACTTGAGGAGCACCTGCTTACCCAACAGAATAATAGCAGCTACAAAGCTAACGGAAGTTAATATAGTGAAAATGAATGTCAAGGCCGTTTGAAAGGACATTCTAAATATCACAGATAATCACAGTTGAATTATTAAAATAGCTTGCACACATTGAATAGCTGACAATTGAAAGCCTGAACGTTTCCGTTTTTGTCGTGATAAAAATGCTTGCTTCCAAATAGAAAACAGCTGTCAACCAGCTGTCAACAGTACTTTTACAGCACTGTTGCCAGGGCTGCAACAACGCTGTTGCTGTAACACTAATATGACAAATAAAATACTAAAATATGCAAAAACAAGGCATATTCCATTCAATTAAATATATATTTATGTTATTTTGCCACAAAATGCCGAAATCTATTTTAGTTTATAATATGAAAAATAAATTAATTGAGTCACAAACTCCTGCTGCCGACAGGCACATGGAAACATTAGGGTTGGGTTAGATAGGACTTTTAATGTGCAACACACTTATCTGAACATTTAGTATTGTATACATGCAAGCAATCTGAACTCAAGTAGTTGGATAATAAGTTTTTAATATATGCACCTTGGTTTTTTGTAATTTATTTGTTTTTTTCGCAGAGCACGCACACTTTCCGGCACTGACTACTAGTGTTGTCAACTTCTTATAGGAAAAATTGCATACCGGCACTGATAAGTGCTGCAAAATGTCGCGAAATTAGCCCGCACAAACAGCTGTGTATTTTAATCAAGTTGGCAGCGCCGACTCCCAATTGTATCAAAATAATTCAAGCAAAACAATAAAATGCAAGAATTTAGTCTAAAACGCGATGCACTATTTGCTTGCTTGGATGATGCGAGCAAAGAATTAAAGGGCACAGCTCTAGATCAGAGCAAATCAAAGCCATACACTGTAAACGCGTTAGAGCGAGCAAACAACAGTCGACATGGACAGAGCACGCAGCAGGTAATGAATTATCGACAGGGACGCAGCATTGAAGCAGGCAACGAACCCGATGATGAGAAGTTGCGACGGCTGCGGGGAAAGGAGAGCATATTCAAGAAACCAGAGCTGCCGATTGCACGATGTCTGAAGCCGAGAAAGACACCCGACTACCAGGTGAACCCACACAAATGGAAGAAGTACTCCCTCTCCGATGTGGATATATCCGATCAGACCAACTCGGCTGCTGCATTATCCTTTCTCAGGGAAATGGATGCACAGCGCGAGACAGAGACAGATGACGGCGATAACGAAGCGAGAGCGGGACACAAGATTGAGTTCAAGAAAAAGAGCAAATTGAACCGCAATCTCAAAAAGATCGAGCAAGATGAAGTCGAAGATGTCGAACTCGACAAACCACAGCTCCGTGGCTCCAAACTGATAATGCCCGAGTATGTGATTGGCCAGAAGTCAGCCAGGAAGTCGAAGAACCAGCAGAGTTCCAGTCAAAGTCGCGCAGCGGGAAAACTTCAGTTATCCCATCTGGAAGAGGTTGACGAATCCGATGAATAAACGGAATAATTTAAAAACTTAAGCTGTAGATAATAATAATATTTATAAATACTCGTATATAAAAATGTTTATTGTACAAAAAGCATAGTTTGTATGTATAAAAAATAATATAAACATAATTTGTGAGTATTTCACATTGGCAGACGTGGACTTGGACAATAATAGCACAATAACAATATTATACAATTTCACACAAATACAGATAGAGGCAGTTAAGAATATAGTTTATAAGTAGATATATAAAGACGACCAGTATAAATGCAAATCAGTCAGTCGATGGAAGGAAAGAAGGGGAATGTTCACGTGGCAGTGTTGGGATCGTTGTAGAATCCTGGATTGAAAAATAGTTTCTTATTGAAGCCGAGATTCTCATTGGCTCCGGTTTGCAACGTGTACTTTTGGGTTCGCATATTGCCAACCATAAGTTGCGTCTTCTTCAGTATATCCTCCAGAGATTTGTCGTGCGCGTGTTCTGCTAGAAAATCACAGAGCTTTTGTATATACCAACTGCCTTCATTGGGTTCTCGATGAGTTTCCCAACCGGGCACGCTGGCATAGCAAACTAAAAGATCGGACAACGTTGGCACATTGTTACATTGGAGGGGTGTTCCCATGCCATCGGTTTGTGTAGGCATCCTCTGTAGGGGTTGGATATGGCGAGGTATTACCGTTTGGCCCGGGTCGGGCCTATCGCCACGGCAAAATGGAAATATGAGCACCTTTGGCTTATTCAACAAGAATCGGCAAGTGTCCACCTGGAAATGATCAATAATGGTTCTCACATCGCTAACGGATCCGTCGGTGAAAAGTACCCTGTCCTTTTCATCGGAACGTTCGCCGTGCGTCATTAGCGCCATGACAAAGCACTCGGTCCTCCGTACACATTCGGAGCTGGTGAGTGTGCGCAGTATAGTGAAGAATTCATCATGATTGAGATTCACATAGTTGAATATCGTAAAGCCAAATTCACTAAAGATGTGAATCAGCGATTTCTCATCCAATTCAGCTCCCGTTCGCTTTCTATCCGGGTTCGGAAAGTCTATGATATTCACTATAAGAAGCACCCCACGATCATGCTCCGATTGCATCGTATATGTGCCCACAAATTCATCCCTGTGAATGCGATCCGATTTTTGAACGACGCGCGTTTCTCCAACCACGGGTTCAGTATACGGTATAAGAGGTCCATTTGGATCAAAATGTGATTTCTGCAAATATAAAATATTCAGTTTCAATTAAAAATTAGAAATAGTGGTTATTAACCGTTGCAGAGCATTTTCTTTAAATTTTCGACCTTTCGTTCTTGAAAATCAACAGCAAATTTGTTCATATTAAAGATTAATTTTCAATCTATCATTACAAGTTTAGAAGAGTGATATATCGTAAGAAACAATAAAGTTATTCAAAATAAAAGTTGATTTTCAAACGATCGTTACTATGGCAGTCAAATTATATAATGATTCGATTCATTCAGTCGGACGTTAAAGAATAATATATATGTATATTTATAACATACTCTACTTTAATGCGTTACTCATAAGGCAATAAATAACGTAATAGTTTAAGTTACTCACAATGCGGTTATCCACAATGTCAGTGGATTTGTTACTGTTACTGTTGCTGTTGCCACTGTTGTTGTGGTTGTTATTGTTGTTAATGCTGTTGTTGTTACTGTTGTTGTTGTTGTGAATCTGATTGGCCTGATTTCGGCTTGTTCTTATAGACACGTAGGGCTGTCCACTGTTGGGATCCTCTACAGCCTCGAGTATGCGCAATGCTTGCACGAAACGTAAATCCCCAAAGATTCTCTTTAAGTTATCATAGGCTTTGGGTCCGCGTTTCGTAATCTTCTCGAAATATCTTCTGTGCTGTTCATGAAGTGCATCCGAGTCGGACATGTTACATCGATTCTCAATGATCTCACGCATTCTCTGCGAGAGAATTCCTCTGCGCACTGTTTCAGTCATGAGATCAAAGTAGCTGGTGAGCTTGATCAGATCCTCAATATTC
Source organism: Drosophila innubila (assembly GCF_004354385.1). Taxonomy (NCBI): domain Eukaryota; kingdom Metazoa; phylum Arthropoda; class Insecta; order Diptera; family Drosophilidae; genus Drosophila; species Drosophila innubila. The sequence continues at coordinate 10,277,751 of NW_022995376.1, forward strand.
TCTAAAATATGATTGCGATGATTCTG